>NC_083602.1:76219599-76844599 GCF_029168945.1 Cannabis sativa
AACAAACTTACAATTCTTTCGGGTCAACTCAATTAAAGGCATAGAAATCTTTGCAAAGCCCTCAACAAATCTTCGGTAATACCCTGCTAACCCCAAGAAACTTCTAACTTCAGTTGCTGACTTAGGTCGAGGCCAGTCACGCACTGCTTCAACCTTTACTGGATCCACTAAAATACCATCTTTACTCACCACATGCCCCAAGAAACTCACCTGAGGTAACCAAAATTCACATTTCTTAAATTTGGCATACAACTTATGCTCCCTGAGACGTTGTAATACCATTCGAAGATGTCTTTCGTGAGTCTCTTCCGAGTCTGAATAAATTAGAATATCATCGATAAAGACAATAACAAAATCATCCAGAAAATCTCTGAACACTCGGTTCATCAAATCCATAAATGCTGCCGGGGCATTTGTTAATCCGAAGGACATTGCCAAGAATTCATAATGACCATACCGGGTCCGAAAAGCTGTCTTGGGAATATCCTCCTCTCGAATCCTCAGTTGGTGATAACCAGATCGAAGATCAATCTTAGAAAAGACAGTTTTACCCTGCAATTGATCAAATAAATCATCTATTCTTGGCAGAGGGTACTTGTTCTTCACTGTTAATTTGTTTAACTCCCGATAATCTATACACATTCGTAATGTTCCATCTTTCTTTTTCACAAACAAAACTGGTGCACCCCAAGGTGAAGTACTAGGTCTAGTAAATTTCAAATCCATCATCCCCTGTAATTGAACTTTTAGCTCTTTCAGCTCTGCAGGTGCCATCCTATAGGGAGCTCTCGATACAGGCTCAGCTCCTGGTATTAAATCAATCTCAAAATCAATTTCACGTTTTGGTGGCAACCCTGGTAACTCTTCTGGGAATACATCCAGAAATTCTCGAACCACTGGGACATGCTCCGGTCCCGCTAGTGGTTCCCTGGAAATATCCACAACACTTGCTAAGAAACCAATGCACCCTTCACACAACAAATCCCTTGCCTTAAGGGCTGAAATTAAGGGAATCCGAGATCCTTGCATCTTACCCACAAATACAAAAGGGTCCTCGCCCTCAGGCTGAAAAGTTACCATCTTTCTTTTACAATCAATGGTGGCGTTGTATTTAGCAAGCCAATCCATCCCCAAAATAACATCAAAATCCTCCGCATTTAATTCTATCGATCAATCGATAACTCTCTTCCTTCCACAAACACTGGAAGGGATCGAACCCACCTGCTGGAGATAACCAACTCCCCAGTAGGCAACAAGGTTCCAAAACCTCTAGAAAGCACATCACTAGGTTTATTCAGCTGCTCAATTATTCTACTTGAAATATAAGAATGCGTCGCACCAGAATCAATTAATACAGTCAATAAAGTACCAGCAACAGAAAGCTGACCTGTCACAGTAGATGGACCAGCATCAGCCTCAGCTTGAGTCAGGGCAAATACTCGAGCAGGAGCGGGTGTATCATCCTTCTTTTGCTCTAACCGTAGCAATTGTGGACAATTTCTCTTCATATGACCCACCATTCCACAGTGGAAACGAGGCCCTAGCCCGACACTCGCCTGTGTGATGCCTTTTACACCTCGGACATTCAGAAAAGTCCGCCGGTTTTCATTCCCACTACGACGGAAACCTTGGTTACCCCGGAATCTTTTGTTTGGGCCTGCTGGCGATGTTTCACTAGGTCTTTTCCCGCGGTCACCAAGATCGGTACCTCTTCCCGAACCAAGACCTGCCGATTGTTTCCATGAATCTCTTCGGCAATATTTTTCTTTCGTATCCGAGCCTCGCACCCTCGAATCTAAAGCCAACTCAACTATCTGAGCATAAGTTCGGGCAACCCCCGGTTGTTTAGAAGCAACAATCACATCCCGGGCGATGTGTTCATCCAGCCCCCGAATAAACTTGGCTTTTCTAGCAGCTTCAGTAGCCACCTCATCTGAGGCAAACTTTGCCAGTCGATCGAACTTAGTAGCATACTCTGTCACAGTCATACTACCCTGAGTTAACCGTATAAACTCTTCTGCCTTTGCTGCCTTAATAGACTCATTATAATACTTTTCAAAAAATAAGGCCCGAAAAGTTTCCCAGGTCATATTATTCAGATCATGGCCCTGAGATACAATCTCCCACCAAATACGGGCATCATCTCGTAGCATATAGGTAGCACACCTGACCCGGTCATTATCTTCAACTCGCATAAAATCAAAAATGGATGTTATCATACTCATCCATTGCTCTGCTTTGAGTGGATCAGCACCACCCTCAAACACTGGCGGGTTCTGCTTTCTGAACCGTTCATATAATGGTTCCAAACGATTTCCTGCATCCGGTGGCACTACTAGAGGTGCCGGAGGATCAGGATTCAGATTTAGAGCAGGCTGTGCTCGCTGCTCTCTTAATTCTCTGATTTGTTCACCCTGCTGCCGGATAGTTTCTTGCATAGCAGCATATAACTGTTCCCAATTAGGTGGTGGTAAAGGGTTCTCTCCCTCACCGGCAGCCCTGAGCCCAGCTAGCTCGCGGGCACCCCTACCAGTCCGCCTTGGGTGCATAACTATACACCTGCGATCACATTCCAAGTAATAACAATACTGATAAGTATTTCCATATATTATAATCCTTCCCACAACATTCTGATATCGACATAATTCAGGTAATCAGGTAATCAGAAAATTAGCAAACTATCTTTTAACTTAAAACTTACTAAACCATGAGTCGATCAGGTCCTTGCAGCCAATGTACATATCAAACCAGTCTTCAGGATCTAAAAACCTTGGCGCTCTGATACCATGTTGTAACGCCCTGTCCAACAGGGACGCCACGTGTGTGCACTTTATTTAAAATACCAATAATTATATAAGATGTAATTATACTAAAAGTATGGGTAATTAAAAATTTTTGATAGTTAAAAACTCAACCTTTAAACTATTTAACAAAAGATAAGTAACATGATTTATGGGGTCCCCCTGTTTCCAAAATATTTACAAACTGGTTTCAAAGTATTTTACAACATAAACTTTATATTTTCCAAAATACAGTCAAAATAGAGCATCCTGTAAACTGGGCTGCCAGCGGCTGGTATGTACATTGCTGCTGCGACCATAACTCATGGTTGTTCGACTTTAGCTTTTCCTTTACCTGCACCATAAAGCACCAGTGAGTCACAGAGACTCAGCAAGAAAGTGATCAAAACAGTAATCGAAAGAAAATAACTATCAACTTATTCTCATGCCATTATGTTTACTCACTATTCGATAATAATAATAAGCATTTCCTTAAACATCATACATTCCTGGTACTTAATAAAGTACCACTTTTACCACTCGTTACATACGAGCTGAATATGTCACTATCGTTGCCCGATAACGCAAACGATAAGTAAGAGACCTAACCGCGGTCTCAAGAGTAATTACTCATAACGGTAATAACCGTTTCCAACCCTAGGTAATAACCTAGGCTTAATAAGCTTTAATCAACATCATGTTAATAATCAAAATCACCTCCATTCATTCATTGATTTTTAACCACATACGGTGCTTACCACTTTTCTTACCTTAATTCAGAAGTCAAGAATATGGCCGACCTGGGTGGAAAAACAAGCTAGGCAATTCCCGGTCCTATGTCACGACAATTGAGAAACACAAATAAATACCTTAACATAATATTCCGGATTAAAACCCTAATTCTAAACCGATTAGACTTAGCCTTCACCATCAATATAATAATTCAAATAACTCAAAATTATTCAAAGGCAGGTACTAGGTTCAACCCCGAGCTAAACACGGATCAGAGAAAAACCCGAGAATTGTTCCCCTGCTGTAACCGGTCGACCGGTTCTGATACAGCAGAACCAACCGGTCGACCGGTTGCTGCCAGACCAGAACAATTCTGGTTTTTCTCCTCCAGCTCGAACCAAAACCAAATCATACCTAATTTGCACTTCCAGAACAGTTCAACATACTAAATACAATGCATTCAACATATCATTCAATCACAATTCATCATGTAACTCAAAATCAACATCTCACTTGTCAATTTTCATTAAAAACATCACTTTTCACACCTCTTTGTTGCACAGCCCTTAATCTCCCTCAATCTTTATTCACACAAGTTCCAAATCACCCTAAGAACCTAACCTATCTTCAGTTTATACCCCAGCTCTGAATTAAATGAAAACCCTCACCAAAACCTAATCTAAACTCATGAAAATCAACCAAGAAAAGAGTAGAAACCTTACCTCCACTTAGCTAGCTCCTAGGGTTAGGATTAGCTCAAGAATTTGATGGGAAAGAAGTGAATTTTTCCCTGGTTCCAGCTCCTACAGTGATCGGCAGAAGGAGAAGAAGAGAAAACTTGGAGTTGTGTTTGTTTTTTTTTTTTGAAAAGAAAAGTGATTTCTTGCCTTGGAAGGCAACTTATTTAAATAAGGGTTTTGTTTGTTTTTTTTTTTTTTTTTTTTTTTTTTTTTTTTTTGCAGCCACAAAATAAATAAATAAAGAAAAGGGATGGCCAAAAATAAAATGACTAAACTATCCCTCAAAATAACCTAAACTTAAATTATAACCTAGGGGCATTTTGGTAATTTTACTAATTCCCCAATCCGACATTCTAATAAAATTCTAACTTAATCCGGGATATTCTCAAAATAATTCTTTCATTTAATGTCGTGACATTGCTAACCACATAGCTAAATTTCCACAATTACCGGGCCCAAAATAACGTATTTCATTAAATAATTTCTCAAAAATTCATCTAAGTAAGATCATAATCCTACTTCATTTTCCAAGTAATTACATATTTAATAAAATATGTCCATTTAAATATTATTTATTTTCTGGGATATTACAGTGAGTGTCGTAATAATTATATCGGCCGCTACTTTGTATCATAGACGTTTACTAACAGATATATATATATTTAAAAATTTCAACTATTAACTTTGACAATACAGATACAACATGGTCATGGTGGTTAGAGATTATCTTTCAATATTGGCATCACAGATCATGCCTACAGATGCTCAGAGGATGCTTTGGGTGTGTGCTTCTAGCTTCTGAGTTGGAGCCAAATTAGGATAAGGGCTTCACATTCTTTTTTATGTTTGTTTGTTTGCCTAATTTAGTGTTATTTTTTTTTTGTTCATTTAGTTTGGTTTGTATTGGGGTAACTTTTTTCTGTTTTCCTTGTTGGCAACTCTGATTCATGAGGTTTGTTGTTGTAGTTCATAGACAATTAATACAATTCAAGCAAGGATTATGTAATTGAATTTTTTATGATTGATATTGTAATTTTTATGTAATGAATAAATGTGTTTGATATTATTTAAATATAGCTTTGAATAATTTGTTTTTATTATATAATTTAAATGTATATATTTTAAATAAAAAAATTATAAATTAGTTTTTATGACTAAATATTAGTCACTGAATAATTAATTTATGTAATTCTTTATTTATTATTGCCAACTAAACTATTTAGTCACAAAATATTAGCCTTTTCACGACTAAATTTTAGTTGTTAAAGTTTACTTTTTTGGTTGTTGAAAGTGCATATTGGTATTTATGTGACTAATACATCAATCTTATTGTGATTAACTTTAATATATTTTATGACTAAATATATTAGTCACTAAATCTCTTCTACGACCGACTTTTAGCGACTAAATGGTGACTAAAAATAATTAGTCGCAAAAAATTTTGGGTGACTAATTAATGAGTTTTAATGACCAAAAAACTAGTCGGCGAAAATGGGTTTTTTTGTAGGCAGCCTCTCTTCGGAATCTTGAAATTCAATTGGGGCAATTGGCTAATGATTTGAACAATAGACCACAAGGCCCTTCGCCTAGTGACATCAAAAACCAAAGAAGAGATGACAAAGAGCATTGTAAATCGGTAACCTTGAGAAGTGGACAAATTTTGGAGTTAAATGTGGCTACAACAAAAGGCCGTAAGGAGCCCTCTTCAATCCAAAAGAGGGGGAAACGAAAAGAAAAAACCAACAATTTCAGCTGCTAAAATTCCCCTAGATGTTACAGCATCATGTCAGCATTCTGCTGCGGAAAAGCCTTTGCAAAAGCCACCTCCACCATTTCCTCAACGATTCATGAAGCAGCAAGATGATGGTCGATTCCAAAGATTTCTTGATGTTCTAAAGCATCTCCACATCAATGTACCATTAGTGGAAGCTTTGGAGCAAATGCCAACCTATGTAAAGTTTTTAAAGGATATTTTTACAAAGAAAAGGATGCTTGGCGAGTTTGAAACAGTTGCTTTGACAGAGGGATGTATTGCTATGTTGAAGAGTAAAATTCTACCCAAATTGAAAGATTTGGGCAGCTTTACAATTCCAATTTCTATTGGAAGTCGAGATGTTGGAAGAGCTCTTTATGATTTGGGAGCTAGTATTAATCTCATGCCTAGGTCTATTTTTTGGAAGTTGGGAATTGGAGAAGCAAGGCCACCTACCGTCACTTTGCAATTAGCGGATCGTTCCATGGCTCATTTGGAAGGGAAAATTGAAGATGTGTTGGTGCAAGTGGATAAGTTCATTTTTCCAGCCGATTTCATTATCCTTGATTATGAGGCCGATAGAGAAGTTCCTACTATTTTGGGGCGGTCATTCCTTGCTACCGGAAGAACCTTGATTGATGTGCAAAATGGGGAACTCGCTATGAGAGTGAATGATCAAAAAGTCACTTTTAATGTGTTCAATGCTATGAGATTTCTGGATGAGATCGAAGAATGCTCCCGTTTGAGTGTAATTGATTCTATTGTGGCTGAAAGATTTCACAAGGAAGTGTAGAAAGATGAAAGGTTGATAAGTTCTCTTGAAGAGCTTGAAGCTTTGAGCGACGATGATGAAATCTAGGTTTCATGGGTAGAGCCAATGCAGCCTTTCCCTAAATTCAAGAGACCTTTTGAGTCTTTAGAGTTGAAGGAAAGCAATTTCAAGCCTGCAAAACCTTCCATCCAAGAACCACCAAAGCTAGAGCTGAAACCTTTGCCAAGTCACTTAAAATACGCCTACTTGGGGGAGAATGAAACGCTGTTAGTAATTATTTTAGCGTGGTTAGAGGCTGAAGGTGAAGGTTTGTTGCTAGAAGTGTTGAAGAAACATAAAAGAGCAATTGGGTGGACTATGGCAGACATAAAAGGCATTAGTCCGATGATTTGCACGCACAAGATACTCTTAGAAGCTGGCTGTAGTAACTCCATTGAGCATCAACAAAGGTTGAATCCTGTCATGAAGGAAGTGGTTTGACAAGAAGTGATAAAGTGGCTAGATTATGGTATTGTGTACCCGATTTCAGATAGTTCATGGGTTAGCCATGTTCAATGTGCGCCTAAGAAAGGAGGAGTCATGGTGGTGGCTAATAAGAACGATGAATTGATCCCAACTAGAACCGTGACTGGTTGGAGGGTGTGCATGGACTATCGGAAGCTGAATAATGCCACTAGGAAGGATCATTTCCCGTTGCCATTTATTGACCAAATGTTGGATCGCTTGGCGGGTAAAGAGTTCTAATGCTTTCTTGATGGTTATTCGGGCTACAATCAAAATTCTATAGCACCGAAGGACCAAGAAAAAACAACCTTCACTTGTCCATATGGTACCTTTGCTTTTAGGAGGATTCTATTTGGACTATGAATGCTCTCGCCACTTTCCAAAGGTGCATAATGGCAATTTTATTAGATATGGCGAAAAGCATTCTTGAGATCTTTATGGATGATTTTTCAGTATTTGGTGAATCTTTTGAAACTTGTCTTGCTAACTTGGAGAATGTGTTGAAGAGGTGTGAAGAAACAAACTTGGTGTTGAATTGGGAGAAATGCCACTTTATGGTAAAAGAAGGTATAGTGTTGGGTCACAAGGTTTCTCACAAGGGTATTGAGGTGGACAAGGCTAAGTTGGAAGTCATTGAAAAGCTACCGTATCCTACTACGGTCAAGGGTATTAGAAGCTTTCTTAGACATGCGGGGTTCTATAGAAGATTCATCAAGGATTTTTTGAAGATTTCAAAGCCTCTTTGTTCGTTGTTGGAACAAAATCGACCATTTGAGTTCACCAAGGAATGTCATAATGCTTTTGTGACTTTGAAAAAGGCATTGGTGACGACCCCAATTATTGTTGCTCTAGATTGGTCTTTGCCTTTTGAGTTGATGAGTGATGCTAGTGATTTTGCCATTGGTGTAGTACTTGGGCAGCGGAGAGGAAAGATTTTTCATTCTATTTGTAAAGTCCTTTTTTGGCAAGTTAGTTGACAAAATAATTTTTCCATTTATGGTAAGATTGTTGAGCATTCATATTCGGATTCTTACCTTATAAATTTGGTTTTTAGTTGCCCTTTTCCTTGTTAGGAAAGTTGCACTTTCAGCTGAACTTTCCTTTGTTGAAAACGTCTTAAAAGAGAAGAAATTCTCTTTTGGAAAGTTGTCTTTTTTAGGGAAACTTTGATTATTGCCTTTTCCTTATTGATTTCGATTGTATCTTGATACAATCAGAATATCTAATCTGTTTTTGGCAGGAATCAAGCATTGATAGAAGATCGAACCCGATTTTAGCAAGTTTCCCGTTTCTGGTCAGATCTGCTGCGTCAGCATCCGAATCTGATGTAGCAGATCGTGTTTTCTTAGGAAAGTTTTTGTACAGCTGTAGATTCAAACTTGTGGTTGCCTCTTTGGTTTCTATGTTCTATAAATAGAGCCTAGAGAGCAACCATTCGATTTAGCTCTTCCATTATTCATTTTTTGCATTTATCTTTTAGAGAGAAGAGTGTTTCTTTGTTTTGTGATAGCCTAGTTGTTCATCTAGGTTCTAGTTGTTTATTTCTGTTCTTACTCTGTCCTAGAGGTTGTGAAGAACTACTTGACTGAACAAGAGATTGGTCTTCGGGAGAAGACTTGATAAAGCCTTACTTCGGGAGGAAGTAAGCACTTGGTCTTCGGGAGAAGACTTGTTGAAGCCTTACTTCGGGAGGAAGTAAGCACTCACACTTCAAAGGCGAAGGGAGTTCGGGCTTGAAGGTGTTTCAAGAAGTTAGATTCTTAAAGTGGATTACAAAGGATTGCGGCAATACTTTAGAGGGAGTCTAAACTTGTTTAAGTCAATTGTCTTTGTAATTTTGATACTTTATTAATTGATTTCATTCTCTGGGCGTGGCCCCGTGGACTAGGAGTGTTCGGGAGAACACTGATACCACGTATAAATCTCTTGTGTCAAGTTATTTATTTTTCTGCTAATATTTTATATTCTGCCTGTTTTGTTTTGCTGTAGCAGAATTACTTTCTGCTTCTGCAAACGCTTACAGTCTTATATTTTCTTATATATAACTGACATTTTGCAAAAACACGGGTTTTCAATTGGTATCAGAGCGGGACACTAAACTCTTAGTGTGATCCTATAACGTTTTTGTGTTAAAATGTAATTTTTTGCAGAAGGAAGTTCTATTTCTAGACCACCGTTGCTTAATGACTATAACTATCCTTATTGGAAAGTTAGAATGAGGGCCTTCATCAAATCTCAAGATGAGAAAGCTTGGAGAATGGTTCTATCAGGTTGGTCTCTTCCAGTTGAGACAGATTCTTCAGGTAACACTTCTATAAAATCTGAACTGGATTGGTCTATTGAAGATGATAAACTTTCTGCCTACAATAGCAAAGCCTTGCATGCTATTTTTAACGGTGTAGGTGAAGGTTACATTAAACTTATATCATCTTGTGTTTCTGCTAAGGAAGCTTAGGAGATCCTTCAAACTCAGTTTGAGGGAACTTCTGATGTGAAGCAATCTAGATTTATCATGCTTCAAACTAAATTTGATGAGCTTAGAATGTCTGATAATGAAACCTCAACTGAATTCTATGAAAAATTATTTGATATTGCTAATGAATATTTTGCTCTTGGTGAAAAGCTTGATGATTCTGTTCTTGTGAGAAAAATTGTTAGAGTTCTTCCAGAAAGGTTCGATACTAAACTTTTGGCAATGGAGGAAGCTCAAGACTTTAGCACAATGAAGGTGGAAGAATTGATGGGTTCTTTACGTACTTTTGAATTAAATCAATAGATTAAACAAAAGGACAAACCCAAATCTATTGCTGATAAAGGTAAAAGTATTGCTTTGAAAGTTGCTGATAATGAAAATTCTGATAGTGAATGTGATGATGAGATTGCTTTATTAACAAAGAATTTTCAGAAATATATGAAAAAGATGGGAAATAAAAAGAATATTTCGAAAGTTTCAAAAGGTAATACTTTTATTAAACCATCTATCTCTAACAAAAAGGAAATTCAGTGCATGGAATGTGAAGGTTTTGGGCATATTCAATCTGAGTGTGTAAACACTCTGAAAAAGAATAAGAAAAGTTTCAATGTCACTTGGAGTGATGATGAAACCAAAAGTGATGAAGATAATTCTGAAAATGTTGCCCTAACTTTTGTTATGACTAATGTGTTGTGTGATTCACAGGTAAAAGCTAGATTGGTATGTTTGAATAATACCACCAAACAAGAGGAATCAGATTCAGATGAGTCTGAAATCTGTGAAGAGTCTCTTGTTGAATCATACAAAGTCATGTATGAAAAATGTATTCAGGTTGCTTCTGAAAATAGAGAGTTGAATAAATTGAATAAAAAATTGTCTCATCAAATTGAAATGTGTGAACTGAAAATAAAAGAGTATGAGACAAATGTTTGTGATAAAGATGAAAAAATCACTCTCTTAAAGAAGGAACTTGAAAATTTTAAGAAAAATGTTCAAATGCTTAACCCTAGATCTTCTATTTTTGAAAAAGCTCAGAATGCAGGTCAAAGAGGTTTCGCAGGCCTTGGATCAAATGGGATGGAAAGTTCTGGACTCACGAAGTTTGTAAAATCTAGTGTTCCAACAAACCACTCTGAGGCTACAAAGTCTGTTGCAACAGTATCACAGCCTGTTGTAGCAAGAGCTGTTTCTGATGTTGCAAAATCTCCAGGATTTTCGAAAAGAGTAAGATCTCAGGTAAAAAGATTTGTTCCCACTTGTCATTTTTGTGGTAGAAAAGGACATATTAGCCCTAAATGTTTCACATTGAAAAATCTGTTTAAAACAAATTATTTTGATAATTTGAAAAAATCTCAAAAGAAACATAAAGGTTTGAAACAAATATGGGTGAAAAAGAATTGTCTAGCTGGTTTTTCTGATAAAACTGCTGCATCTCAAATGTGGTATTTTGACAGTGGTTGTTGTAGACATATGACAGGTGACAAGGACTTTTTGACTAACATTCGGCCTATGCAATGTGGAGAAGTCACTTTTGGTAATGGCTTATCTGGAAAAGTTGTTGGTATGGGAACTCTAAATTTTGAAGGGTTACCTAGACTAAAAAATGTGATGTTAGTTGAAGGATTGAGGGCTAATTTACTTAGCATTAGTCAAATTTGTGAGCAAGGGTTTACTGTTTCATTTGATAGTGATCATTGCTATGTTCTTAATGATGATAATGAATGTATCTTGCAAGGATTTCGATCCAATGATAACTGTTACACTCTAACCCCTGTGTTTACTTGTCATTCAGCTATCAACAACACCACAGATTTGTGGCATGCCAAGCTTGGGCATATTAATTATAAAAACCTGAAAAAATTGTCAAATGCAGGTATTGTTCGAGGACTTCCCAAGCTTGGTAAGGAAAGTGTTGGTAAGTGTGAACCGTGTCAACTTGGGAAGCAATTAAAAATCACTCACAAGCCTGTGTCTGATATCAATACCTCAAAAGTATTGGAATTGCTTCACATGGATCTTATGGGTCCAATCCAAGTTGAAAGTTTGAATGGTAAACGATATATTTTTGTTTGTGTTGATGATTTCTCTCGTTTTACTTGGGTAGATTTCTTAAGAGAAAAGTCTGACACTTTTGATGCCTTTAAAACTCTTTGTTTGAGATTAAGAGTTGAGAAAGGTTGTAATATTGGGAAAATTGTTCGAATTCGAAGTGATCATGGTAAGGAGTTTGAAAATTCTGTGTATGATGATTTTTGCAAGTCTACAGGTATAACTCATGAATTTTCAGCTCCCAAAACTCCTCAACAAAATGGAGTTGTTGAGAGGAAGAATCGAACATTGCAGGAAATGGCAAGAGTGATGTTAAATAGCAAGAAGTTGACAAAGCGCTTATGGGCTGAAGCTATTAACACAACTTGCTATATAATAAATAGAGTGTTTATTCGTCCAGGTACCTCAAAAACATCTTATGAAATCTGGAAAGGTAAGCGTCCCAATGTAAGTCATTTTCATGTTTTTGGATGTGTGTGTTATGTTTATAGAGATCGTGAGCATATTTGTAAATTTGATGCTAAAAGTGATGTTGGTGTGTTTATTGGATATTCCTTAAATAGTAGAGCTTATTGTGTTTATAACATGAGAACTCAAACTATTTTGGAATCAGCTAATGTGGTTGTTGATGATTTTAAAGATTTTTCCACAGAAGCCAAGATAGATAGTCTCATGGATGCTCCTCCAGAAGCAGCAAAAACAGATCCTGATGCAGCAGAACCCATTTCTGATGCTGCAAATGACGAATCTGCTGCTGCAACAGAGACCGGAGAACAAGAACTGTCTATCTTGACTCATCCAAACATCATCACTGACTCTATTCAGAAAGAACCAAGCACCAGAGTCAAATTGAATCATCCAAAAGATCACACTCCTGGAAATCCTGAAGAAAGCATGGTAACTCGCAGAAGGTATGTTAATCTGATCAGCTTTCTTTGTTTTGTTTCTCAATATGAACCGAAAAATGTGAAGGAAGCCATGACCTTTGAGGAATGGCTCAATACAATGCAAGAGGAACTCAACCAATTTGTTCGCAACAAGGTATGGATTTTGGTCCGAAGACCAAAAGGTATAAATATAATTGGAACAAAGTGGTTATTTAAAAATAAAAGTAATGAGTTCGGTACAATTGTGAGAAACAAGGCTCGTTTGGTGGCACAAGGGTACACACAGGTAGAAGGTATTGATTTTGATGAAACTTTTGCTCCTGTTGCAAGATTAGAATCAATTCGTTTACTTTTGTGTATTGCTTGTATTTTGAATATTAAATTGTTTCAAATGGATGTGAAATCTGCCTTCCTAAATGGTATTTTGAATGAGGAAGTTTATGTTGAGCAACCAAAAGGATTTGAAGATCCTCAATTTCCAAACCATGTGTACAAGCTTGAAAAAGCTCTGTATGGTCTGAAACAAGCTCCTCGAGCTTGGTATGAAAGGTTAACTCAATTTTTACTTTCTTATGATTATCAAAGAGGTAGTGTGGATAAAACCCTTTTCATCAAGCATATAAAATCTGATTTTATCATTGCTCAAATTTATGTTGATGATATAGTTTTTGGTTCTACATCTAACCATGAAGTGCATGTTTTTGTTGATCAAATGAAAAGTGAATTTGAAATGAGCATGGTTGGTGAGCTTACTTTCTTTTTGGGTCTTCAAGTGAGACAAATGGAAGGAGGTACATTTGTATCTCAAAGTAAGTATGCTAAGAACCTTGTAAAGAAATTTGGTCTTGAATCGGCTAAGCAGGTAAGTACTCCAATGAGCACCACATTAAAATTGACAAAATATGAGAATGGAGTAAAGGTAGACACTACACTTTATCGTAGCATGATTGGAAGTCTTTTGTATTTAACTGCTAGTCGTCCTGATATTTGTTACAGTGTGGGAGTTTGTGCTAGATATCAAAGTATATGGAATCTCATGTATCAGCTGTGAAAAGGATTATTCGATATGTTAATAGCACTCTTGATTATGGAATTTGGTACTCGAAAGATACTAATTCTAATCTTGCTTGTTTTAGTGATGCAGATTGGGAAGGCAATGCTGATGATCGAAAGAGCACAAGTGGAGGGTGTTTCTTTGTTGGGAATAATCTAGTATCTTGGCATAGCAAGAAACAAAATTTCATTTCTTTGTCCACTGCCGAAGCTGAGTACATAGCTGCTGGCAGTTGTTGTACTCAACTATTATGGTTGAAACAAATGTTGATTGATTATGGATTTGAATTGGGTGTTTTGACTATTTTTTGTGATAACACTAGTGCCATAAATATTTCCAAAAATCCTGTTAAACATTCTAGATCAAAGCACATTGATATAAGGCATCACTTTATCAGGGAACTTGTTGAAAATAAATCGTTGCAATTAGAATATGTTGATACTGAAAAACCATTAGCTGATATTTTCACAAAGGCCCTAGATGCAAGTCGTTTTGACTCCCTCAGAAAGTCTTTGGGAGTTTGCATTGTTTAAATCTCTCTTGTTCATATTTGTGCAATATTGTTATGTGATTCTTTTCTAGTGTTTAATCTTCTTTCATTGTATTTTGACAAATCATGTTTATGCTTTTGGATTATAATTAGTTAGGATCTCATTCTTATCATACTTTGTGATGTTGTGTTAAAAGGTTCGTGTTACTCTTTATTTGTGTCTAGGATTAAATAATGTTCTTATACAGAGTTGAGCAATTTTTGTTTCAGTCTTGTCAGGCCCCTTGCTGGAATAGAGCTACCCATACTGAGGTGTGAAAGCCATCTTTTGAGTAAGCTGGAACATTGTAATTAGCAACTATGATGAGGATGCACTACCATAGAAAAGGGCTACCTTCAGTATGGTGTGATAGCATCAAGTTGCGGGATCAAATTGAAAAAGGCGAAAATGAAAAATCTTGCCAAGGATAATGATCCTATTTTCACTGCACACACTTATGTCTGACAAGTGTGTTCAAATTTGTAAGTCTCCTCTTTTAAATTAAATTGATAGTCCTGGTTCACAATTTTTAGTAACATGCATATCTTTTTCCTCAACATCATTTAAGTTTGATTTGTTCTTGAGATACTAATTAGTTATTTTCCTTAAAAGCATAACATGTATTTTATTTTGTCAATTTTCAATGATATTTGATTACATTGCTTGTTTAGAATCTCATATATTTATTGTACACAATGTATTTTAATTTCGGTTTTACTCAAAAATAAAAAAATAAATAAAAAAAAAGAGGGAGGCGTGTGACTTGTTTCATGGGTTAAGGAAATCTTGTGCTTAAATGGTAAGTATCAACATTTATTCTCCTTTGATTTATTTTGATCTGTTTCCAATTAAAGATTAATCTTTATATGGTAATGTGTCTTTAATCTTGAAAGAGTGACTTATTTTTGGAAATATTGTTGGTATTTCTAGTTTCCCTTTATTTTTTTTTTTTAAAAAAAAAAGGAAAGGAGAAATTTTTTTGCAAGATAGTGGGGCGGTTTCCTTTTGTGTTCTTGGGCTGGTAGTTTCTCTTTTTAAGTTGGTTTCCTTTTTTGATCCTCTCTCTCATGATTATATAAACCAACTTCCTTTGTCTTTATTTTCATAACCTAGCTACCCGATTCCTATTTCTTTGTGTTCTTGTTCTTTGTTTCTCAGAAATTCATGGCTAAAACTAAGAACCTAGGGCATCCAAGGAAAATGGTGGAATCCGATCAAGCCCCCTCAAATGCTCCTCTTGTTGCTCCAATCGTCTTGCTGCCATGGAGGAGGTTCAGCAAAAGATGTCCAAGCAGCTGTCCTCATTAATCAAGCTTTATGGGGCATAAGTTTTCTTTCTTTTTGTTTTTGTTGGATATATTTCTATATTTTCATTTCTTTTTGTCTTTGGCCCTTAGATAAACAAAAAGGGGGAGTAATTGGGCTTTTAATTGTATACTCAACTGTCTAGGGGAGTTGAGGTTTGTGTTTGTGTTTGTGTTCGTCTTTGGTCAAAGTTAGCTTTTTATTTTGGTTTAATGTTGTGCTTCTTAGGGGGAGTTTTTTATGTTTGTTTCGCTAACTTTGTTTTGTAGGTGTCTGTTAATTAATAATATTTTGATTATCTAAAGTGCCAAAGGGGGAGATTGTTAGGTCTTTTTTTGGCAATTTAGTTGTCAAAATATAATTTAATTAATGTGCATTTTATTGAGCATTCAATTTGTTTTTATCAACTCTGGACCCTTTTTCCAGGGGGAGTTGTGGTTAGTACTTGTGAACATCTTTTGTTAAAAGTTAGCTTGTTTATTGTGTTATTTGTGATATTCGATTGTGTTACTCAGGGGGAGTAGTTATTTTCTCTTGCTAACTTTAACTTGCAGGTACTTTGTGTTAAAAAATTATTTTGTTCATCTAAAGTGCCAAAGGGGGAGATTGTAAAGTCCTTTTTTGGCATGTTAGTTGACAAAATAATTTTTCCATTTATGGTAAGATTGTTGAGCATTCATATTCGGATTCTTACCTTATAAATTCGGTTTTTAGTTGCCCTTTTCCTTGTTAGGAAAGTTGCACTTTCAGCTGAACTTTCCTTTGTTGAAAACTTCTTAAAAGAGAAGAAATTCTCTTTTGGAAAGTTGTCTTTTTTAGGGAAACTTTGATTATTGCCTTTTCCTTATTGATTTCGATTGTATCTTGATACAATCAGAATATCTAATCTGTTTTTGGCAGGAATCAAGCATTGATAGAAGATTGGACCCGATTTTAGCAAGTTTCCCGTTTCTGGTCAGATCTGCTGCGTCAGCATCCGAATCTGATGTAGCAGATCGTGTTTTCTTAGGAAAGTTTTTGTACAGCTGTAGATTCAAACTTGTGGTTGCCTCTTTGGTTTCTATGTTCTATAAATAGAGCCTAGAGAGCAACCATTCGATTTAGCTCTTCCATTATTTATTTTTTGCATTTATCTTTTAGAGAGAGGAGTGTTTCTTTGTTTTGTGAGAGCCTAGTTGTTCATCTAGGTTCTAGTTGTTTATTTCTGTTCTTACTCTGTCCTAGAGGTTGTGAAGAACTACTTGACTGAACAAGAGATTGGTCTTCGGGAGAAGACTTGATAAAGCCTTACTTCGGGAGGAAGTAAGTACTTGGTCTTCGGGAGAAGACTTGTTGAAGCCTTACTTCGGGAGGAAGTAAGCACTCACACTTCAAAGGCGAAGGGAGTTCGGGCTTGAAGGTGTTTCAAGAAGTCAGATTCTTAAAGTGGATTACAAAGGATTGCGGCAATACTTTAGAGGGAGTCTAAACTTGTTTAAGTCAATTGTCTTTGTAATTTTGATACTTTATTAATTGATTTCATTCTCTGGGCGTGGCCCCGTGGACTAGGAGTGTTCGGGAGAACACTGATACCACGTATAAATCTCTTGTGTCAAGTTATTTATTTTTCTGCTAATATTTTATATTCTGCCTGTTTTGTTTTGCTGTAGCAGAATTACTTTCTGCTTCTGCAAACGCTTACAGGCTTATATTTTCTTATATATAACTGACATTTTGCAAAAACACGGTTTTTCACTATTTACTATGCAAGCAAGACTCTCATCGATGCTCAAATTCACTATTCAACCACTGAAAAGGAGTTGCTGGTTGTAGTATTTGCTTTTGACAAGTTTCGCTCTTATCTTGTGGGAACGAAGGTGATTGTCTACACCGACCATTCAGCTATCAAATATCTAATTGCCAAGAAAGATGCGAAGCCAAGACTCATTCGTTGGGTGTTACTTCTCAAGAGTTTGATTTAGAAATTCGAGATAGAAAAGGGACGGAGAACGAAGTGGCTGACCATTTATCTCGGTTGGAAACAGGTGGTGGAAAGGAAGCCGAAATTCAAATTCAAGAAACTTTTTCGGATGAGCAGCTGCTTGTTGTAGCTCAAGCAAACACTCCATGGTATGCTGATTTTCTAAATTACTTAGTAAGTGGATTGTAGCCTCCTAATTTGAATAGGCAGCAACTAAAAAAATTCTTTCATGATGTAAGATTCTACTATTGGATGAGCCTTTCTTGTACAGTAGGGCCATTTCCACCATCTTATGGCAATCTATACATCTTGTTGGCGGTGGATTATGTCTCCAAATGGGTTGATGCAGTAGCAAGTCCCACTAATGACTCAAAAGTGGTGATGAAGTTCTTCCAAAAAAAAGTTTTCACTCGCTTTCGAACACCACGGGCATTAATAAGCGATGAAGGTACTCATTTTGTGAATAAAATTCTTGCTACCTTGTTAGCTAAATACAATGTCAAACACAAGATTGCTACTGCCTATCATCCTCAAACCAACGGGCCACCTGAACTTTCCAACTGAGAGATCAAGGATGTACTTGAAAAGTTGTTAATCCTAATCGCAAGGATTGGTCTCAAAGGCTAGATGACTCTCTTTGGGCTTACTGGGCATCATATAAAACACCTTTGGGTATGTCCCCATATCGATTGGTATATGGGAAGGCATGTCACTTGCCGGTAGAGTTGGAACACAAAGCCTATTGGGCTATAAAGAAGCTAAATTTAAATCTCCAAGCTACTGGAGAGGTTCGAATGTTGCAATTAAATGAGCTTGAAGAGATGATGTTTTCCTCCTATGAAAATGCCAAGTTGTACAAGGAGAAAAGCGAGAGATGGCATGACAAGAGGATTCAACACAGGGTATTTAAAGAAGGTCAACAAGTTCTGTTATTCAATTCAAGTCTGAAGTTGTTTCTTGGAAAGTTAAAGTCTCGTTGGTCGAGACCATTCACCATTGCCAAAGTGTATCCTTTCAAAGCTGTGGATGTCAAGGACGAACAGTCTGGAAGGGTATTTAAGGTGAATGGGCAATCGAAGGGGAGGTTGATCGAGCAAAGACCTCCATCACATTGAAAGAGGCTTGAGGAAGAATGACTTCGGGTTGCCATGGCTTTAGTGAATCACATTTGGGCAACCTGAGAGTGGAGGAACAAGATTATATCTAGTTATATATATGTTATGTATTAAGTTTGGGGTGTGCCACCCCTTGTTTGAGAAAAAAAAAAGAAAAATAATAATAAATAAATAATATATATACTTATATAGTCGCATATATATAATTTTCAATTTTCTACAATTACTAATGGTTTTGCAATGGTGTGGTGATTTTCATTGCAGGTGCAAGGCAGAAAATGGAGCTGTTTTAATATGGTGAAAAGCAGGATTTATCGTCTGAAGCAGCAGGTCCCAGGAGTTATAGCATTGGCTCAGCATTTTAAAACAGGGATGCATAAGAGAATGAATTGCTGAAGCAATGCTGTAACAACTGGAAGTAGTGGGTTCTAAAAAAAATACTGGGAGTATGAAAGGGAGAGAGATATGTGAGTAAGGTGTCCGCTGCAGAGCAACTTGCACAAAGTTGTCCCGGGATATCCAAATTTTCCAAATCATATTTTTGTGCCTTGGCATCCGATTGATGGTGAAGAGTCTGACTCTTGAGGGAGTTTTCTTATTTCCTTAATCAATTTAATTTAGCGTAAATGTATGTGCTAGTTCTGTTTGTTTAGCTGAAATGACTTTAGTTATATGTGTTGTTGTTATATGTGTATACTCGTTTTATTAGTTTATTTTTTTTTGTTGTTGTCCTTAGTTGTTTGTGTAGTAAATATTGTGTGGTCAGTTGTGTGTTAGTCATGTTACTTAGTAATTTTTGTTCTGTTTTGTGTAGCTTGTAACTGAGAAGTATTTTTTATTTGCTTTAGTTTGGTTAAGTGTACCGCTCGATGAAGAAAAAAACTTATCATCCATTTCCAACCATTTGTGCCTTGATGTTGTGTGTTGAATGCCAAGTTTAAATGCTAGTTTGTCTAAATGCTAGTTTAGGAGGAATTCTTTCAAGTAGGTGTACTTGTGCTATCCCATTTTAGAATGATTAACACCTTGAGAGAGTTTAAGCTTCTAGAATTGGTTAGTGTACCCCTTGAGATGAAATCCTAGCTAGTTTTACAACTTCGAAATGATTTAGGCCATCTTTGGACGATTGAACCTTTCAAGCTAACCTAAAATAATAGTCACTCTATTTGATCTAATAGCCTAATTTTTCTTAACACCCATCAAAGTTAATAGACCCACACACACACATAAATTTCATCCTTCACAACCCGAACCTAATAGCTAAAATTTATCAAGGACAAATCAAATATTATTTGGGATAGGGAAGTGAGGATACAATTTTACAAAGTGTGGTGAAATAATTTATATTGGAGATGATGATGAGGTGTGAGTTCGGGGTGGTGAGAGTTTTGATTCACATAACACTAAAGTCCTTCTTTTGCTATATATGTAGATATGTAAGAAAAATAAAAAAAAATAACAAAAAATAGAGAAGAAAATTAAAAAAGTATATATTTATATATATAACAAAAGTAATAAATAAAATAGAGAGAAAAAGAAAAGTTTAAGGCTAAGTTTGGGGTGTACCACCCCTAATCAAAGAAAAACGTTGTTTATCTAGTTGGTTTGAAAAAATATATATATTGTACATATAGCAAGAGAGTTGAAATTGGATTGAGTGATCATTGTGGGTTGATAATGAAATTTTGGGTGAGTGTTTGAGAGGAAAAGAAGAGTCCTTGATAAATTAAGGTAATTAGGTTATGAGCCTAAGAAATGTCATCTTTTACCAAACCAAACCCTAAACCTCACATTACAAGCCTAGTAAAGTTCTTTTGATCTAGGATGTAAAGCTAAGCTACATTAGTGGAGAGGGTTGCACTAATTCAACTTATGGAAGCGAACTTTTTAAACTTGAGGATCTAGGGTAGTTGTTATAGAAATTCAAGGTGTTGGTGGGAAGTATTTGCACACTTTATTGATTGAATTATTCTTGGTAAGTATTAAGGACATAGATAGCATGTAAAACTCAATTGAAACACACAAGTTCAAGGCATATTCACTACCACCAATTACACTTCCATTCCATCTAATTCTAAAAGAATTTTCGTCACTAAATTAAGTTTGAATGAGAAATATCTTCTCTGTTGCAAATATGTTATTATTGCTGTCAATTATTTTCTTTTGTTCTTTCTATTTTTCATTACTTGAGGACGAGCAATACTCTAATTTTGGGGTGTGATAACTCTATGTTATAGAGTTATGCTTTTCAACTGAAATTATTGTGAGAAGAGTAGTTAAAATGTGTTTGTTTGCTTAATTTTAATTAGTTTTAGTTTTATTTTCTCTTTAGTAAGCTAGCTTTTAAGTCTTGTAAAAAATTATTATTTTAATTGTGTTTTTTTTTTATTAAATGTTGCTTGTTTTTTGTGGGAAATAAGAATTAACTTGCTAGAAAAAAAGAAATGATGCAAAGGAAAAGTTGGAGCAAAAGTTGAAAACTAGAAGGAAATGCTGAAGCAATGCTATAGCATTCTAGGCAGTTTGGGCAGTGACGTGAAAAAAGTCCAAAAGAACAAATTTTAGTTGTCCACATCAGCATGAGCGTGTTTGTCACTAAAAATTCAGCCAGCTGGATGATGTGGAGAAGAAGACTAAACCTAGTGGACTAAGATTGCAGAGGATTGGGCTACTATTTTTAGGGTGTCATTTTGTACCCTTTTACCCAACAACAAAAACACATCTAAGTACACCTTCTTCATGAGGATGATAGCAGCTGCCATTTTTTGAAAGAGAAGTAATTGCAGAAAGTACAGAGAGGAAGGAAAGACAAGGGGGACCCAAGTGCATGAAAAAGAGAAGGACAAATGACCTATTTGTTTGCATTTCTTTTCCCTTTTCTTCTATATTTTTTTCTTTGCTTTCATGTCTTTAAATACTAGAAACTTGTTAAATAGTAAACAAGGCAGCAGCCATGGATGAACCATTTTGAATTTGGATTTTATTTTTTGAATTGAATATGAGCTAATTTTCTTAAGGCTATGGCTATGAACTCCTATGTTGGGTATGATTAATTTTTAAGCATATTTTAGCATTTTTGCCTTTGTTCATTCAAGTGAGCTTGTCATAATGTTTGATTGTTATTTCTTGGACATGAGTAACAATTTGTTAAGCTAGATCTCATTTCAGAAGGGCTAGATCTAGTAGTTAAACTTGAATGGAGCAAGAAATCTTAGATTTAGGTTTTTCTTTGTAAGTGGAATAGGAATATTTCATTTACCTTACATAACTTAAGAATTGATGCTTAATTAGTGTTCTGCAATCTGGTTTGATATAGGAATATGTGAATCTAGATGGTAGAACTTTAATTGTGAATTTTGAAAAATTCTCATAAACACATAAAAATTTTGTTATCACTGTGCAAGAATGCTGAGGTAATGCTATAGCAACTGGGAAAAACCTAACTAGGAGGGATTAGTTATTCAAGCCACTTTTTACCATATTACACTTCTTGAAAGCATTTTTCTTGCAACAGTAATATTAATTTTAGCAAATTTAATTACAGTCATTTTAATTTTGAATCATAGCTCAATCATTCTCATATTTTTATTTTTGCTTTAAGTTGTAATTAGTTGGTTTTACATCGTATTTTGTTTGCAATCCCTGTGGAGACAATCTTACTTATCACTTTATTACTTGTGTGACTGCGTATACTTGCGTATATAATTTTCACAACATGTGCATACGTGCCCCTGTAGTGCTTATTGTCCAACGGCTTGTCTGGGATATTAATTTTAAAGGAGAAACCTTTGAACGACACATGTCCATATCCTCACGTGGTAACCTGCGTCCATTAAGCACTACACGATTGAAGAGCTAACTACCAAATCAATGGATAGATGATCTTGTAGTATTGTACAGCTCCATTTGCGTGCTGAGTAAGGAACCCTAGTGGGGTAAGAGGGTATGCCCTCACCCACCCATGGGCCTATAAATACCTCCATTTTTTATGAACAAATGGGGAACAATTTTTCACTTACAAAAACTCTGCTGAATTTCCTAGAGAGCTTTCTTCTTAGAGAGAAATAATGGGAATACAGAGGTTACCGTTGTAAACACTTGTAATACTCAAACATTTGCAAAAGAAGGCTAATACTACTGACTCATGGATTAAGGATCATTAATGCCCGAACCACATAAAAAATCTATTTATCTATTATTTAATACTTTGCAATTCCTTAAGCTCTTATTAATTAGTTTCTAAAAATCTTGGTAAATATTTTGGTGCTTTCATTGAGAGCTGAGGAAAGCTAGTAGTTGTTGCCTCACTTCAACTATGGTGAACACGCGAAAGAATACCAGTAAGAAAGTGCCATTGGACACAATCATGGAGGACGCTGACTCCCACACCTCTGACATCCAGGCAAGTGGCATCAGAGAAGAAGGTACGGTTCATGCCAAGAACCAAGGGGAGGATACTGAGAACGTGTTTGACGGCCTTGATGATGGCCAAAACCTCAAAGGAGGAGATGAAGAAGGTGAAGATGATGACTACGTTAGAGATGGGTATTGCAAGGATGGATATCACTATGATCATGACCCGAACCTACTGCGAGTGACAAAAGACTTAGAGGAAACTCAAATATAGTTGGATGAACAGAAAAGGCTCACCACGAAAATGAAGAAGATGATGGAGAATCTACAGAGTAAGTTTGGCGATCTGGAAGAATCTGATGGTGAACCCTCAGTGGAACTAGTGGCCGAGGAACGTGCCAACTTCACCTAGGCCTCCTCGAAAGGATACAATCGCCCCGGTCAGCCCTCAAGGGCACAGAAGGCCACCGATGCTTTTGAGCCCGGATGCCCTTCTGACCCTAAAGGCAAAGTCGCGCCATGAGGACAAGGTGCAATGGCACCCACACATAAAAGGCAAAGGAATCACCCCAGCGACTCGGTTAACCAAGGTGGTAGAACCACCGTGGGACAGTCTAGGGACAAACCGTGGAATTTTTGTTCCTAGCTAAAGTCTGATGTTTTGCTTTCCTAAATGGTCCTTTTTACAGTACCAAAGTGCTCTCCAAAATGATAATTTTTCTGCTTTAATAAGTGGGGAAAGTGGCACAAAAATGAGGGAAAATGGCCATTATGGGCCACTTTTTGCATTGAAATTTGAGAGAATTAAGCTGATGTGATTGATTGGAAGACACACACAGAATTTCGTGTGAATTAGTGTGAATGGCTGATGAGAATAGGGGACACGATGTGAGAAGGAAGGGGTTAGCATTGGGAGTTCGTGCGCATGGGAGTTCGCATGCATGTGGACCGAGAAATGGCAGCTGGTCTCGCAGCTAGCGGCTGGCTTGAGAATGGCATGGCGTCTAGGAGACAAAGCTAACACGCGTCAGCTGATGTGGGCTCGCTTGGAAGAAACAAAAGAAAGAGAGAGAGAAAAAGAAAAAAAGAAAAAGAAAAAGAAAAAAACATTTTTATTTTTATTTGGGCTTTTTCAAATTGAGCCTTTTTTTCTTTTCTTTTCACCACTTTGCCTAAATTTAAAAAATAACACAAAAATTAAAATAAATTGAATGTTTCCAAGTAGAATAAATTTATCATTAAAAATAAGGAATTTTTAATATATATTAATATATGTGCACAAATAAAAGCTTAAAATTTATAAATTTGAGCCTTTATCAATAGGACACGACAAAAATAACAGGTGTCTCCAAGACACAAAAGGAAGAAGAAGGATAAAGACTCCTGGAGTTTTAGTCATCTTCGAGAGGACCCTCCGCGACTAGGAGTATGTTGAACTTTTCTTCTTCGAGGGAAGAAGTACCCCTAAAACAGTACAACCCTATGGTATGGCCTCGAAACATTGCCTAAGAATGGGGAACTGTATATAAATAATGCGGCATGGGGAATGTCAACCTACTCTCTGCTAGGGAAAGTGTGTTGAAGCATTTAAACCCCTGATTCTCTAACTACACGACATCTCAAGTATCACTTCACAATTGTCTTACGAACTGTCAATTCATCAGTACTAGAGAAAAGTCTTGTCTCACCAAACACCTATGTTGGGCTCAAGCCACCCTTATAGGATAGGAAATCATGCCCTAAGGCCATACATGGGGAAATGTGTGAAGTAGAAGTGAACAAACAAGACAAAGGTGGCCTTTTAACCACCATTATGAGCCTATAAATACCCCGAGAATGACTCATGGACTAATGCTCTTTAATGCCCCAACCACGTAAAAAAATTCTCTTCTTAAATTCACATTAAATACTCAACATAACCTGAACTAATTGTTGCCGAAAATCTCGATCAACATGTGGAAAATCCATAAAGCACAAGTTGTGGGTGCCCAGGTTAACATTTGCAGCTACCTGGTCGTTGGTAAATTAGTTTTGTCGATTTTCCAACATTACATCACTCATTATTTTAGTCATAACTCACTTAATTTTTATCTAAATGATGTGGTTCAAGTAGCATTAGAAAGCTCTAATCAAGACGGATCTAAGTTGTTTTAATATCTTTCTCACGATTTTGACATTTTAGGACTCAAAATGGGTTCGTGAGCTGGGCTATGAATCATAGGAATTTTCTGACGAGTTTTGTAAGAATTTTTTGTTATTTTATTATAATTTAATTGGACCTCCTTCCCTATAAAATGAGAGCTCATCTAGCTCATTATTCACATTTTTTATTCTCTCTACAAGGCCAGAGATTCTCTGCTCTCACTTCTCAAGAAATTATGAGGTGTAGTTAGAATTAGTTATTTTTTTTCTATAGTTCTCTTGTAAGGACATTTGCTTTTGTGATAATAAATGCTCGAAGTAGATGTAACTCCACTGTCATCGTAATATGAGAAGTGAACTACTATAATTCACTGGTGTTCATTTTATTTTTCATTATTTTCTGTTTGTCGCTATTGCTTATTAGACGATATGAAATTTGCCACTTTTTAACGTCAACAATATTCTAATTGAGAAGTTATAACTAAATAGAGGTACACTAAAAAAACCAAAAAGTGCTAAATGGAACAACATTAACAATAAACAATCATTCATATTATATCATAATAAAATTATATTTTATTAAATATAAATATCTATTACAATTTAGAATAAATTATTAATTCTATATAAATGAATTTAGGGTAAATTGCGGCAAAAAGACCTAATGTTACAATTCTCTTACACCGTTACTACCACTTCCGTTATTAACTCATAAATATGGACACGTGGAGGGCCCAAATACATTACATTTATTTATTTTATTTTAAAATTTAATATTCTTAATATAAAAAAATAAATATTACTTATTTTTTTTTTTAAAAAAAAGAGAGATGCAATACTAAATTACCATAGCTGAGTGAAGCAGTGTAGTATATGTAATGAGAACAAGTTTTTTTTTTTAAAACAAGTAGTATTTAGTTTCTGATATTAAGAATATTAAGTTTTAAAATAAAATAAAATAAATGTAATGCATCTAAACCCTTCACGTGTCCATATTTATGAGTTAACAGAAGTGATAATAACGGTGTAAGAGAATTGTAACATTAGGTATTTTTACCTCCAAAAATAAACATTAGGTATTTAAGTGTATAAAATCTGAAACATTAGGTATTTATGCCGCAATTTACCCATAAATTTATAAATTATATATATATTATTAAATATAATTATATTCTTATATGGAGGTATAATTTTTTAATAGGAGATTTTAAAAATATATAACTAATTACAATTTAAAATTTATTCTTATATATAACTAGCCAAAATTAAGATTTAATTTTTTTTATAATAAATTAGAGGTTATATAGAGTGTTATTAGATAGAGATTCTATATTATTGTATTAGGTGAATATATATAGCATGCACTCTTGGCCAATGATATGGTTAGCTTAGTTGTATTTGGAATCATTGTTTTTTATTTCTTTCTTGTCATGTTTTAAATTTAGCTTTGAGTACAACCACCTCTTGTGTAAACATCTGTACTATTATGGTCTTTTAGGGGCTTGCAAGGCAACTTTACTAAATAAAGTTTAGTTAAAATATGTTATTATAAAACCACTTAAGGCGGTGTTGCTTGGAATTGTAGAGGTTTGGGGCAAACCTTTACAAATTTGAAATTAAAAGCCCTGATTCGGTCGGGCGCTCCTGATTTCATTTTCATTATCGAATTAAAAGTGGACGCTGCTAGTCTGGTACGTTCCCTTAATAATTTACATTTTTATCATAATATTGTTGTTGCTGCTGTGGATGTGCGGGGGTCTTATTTTGGCTTGGAAGAGGGGTTTTATATTTGAAAGTATTTCGATTTCAAAGAATTAGATATCGGGTCTTGTGTTTTTTGACTCAGAGCATCATCCGTGGTTATTGTCTTGTGTTTATGAGCCTCCTTACTTCCATGAGAAAAAGAGATTTTGGTCAGACTTGATGGATCTTGGAAATAAGTTTGGTTGATTATGAGTGATGTGAATTTTGTCCTAACTAACTTAGAGTGCGTTGGGTCTAAAGGGAAGGATCAGTTCCTCCCCTTTATCTTGAAGCTTATTAATTGTCATGCTTTGATTGATTTACCCATTAAAGGTGATTACGTGACTTGGGATAACCATAGAGATGGAGAGAATCACATTAAGTCGGCCCTAGACAAGGCTCTGGTCAATGAGGGCTAGTTATAAATTTTTCATAGAGTGGTGGTCCAATCACTCCTCACTTGTAATTTTGATCACAGCCTCATTTGTGTTAGTACCGTGATCCCTAACCTCAGAATTAGACGACCATTCTGCTTTGAGGCGTGGTGGATCAGGGACCCTTGTAGTTCCTTGGTTGTGGAAAATGCTTGTGCGTCTATTTCCCATGCCTACGCCCCTACTTGAGTCTTCAAGAAAGTTGGTGTCACCTGTCTGGCGCTTAGTAGATGGAACAGGGAGCAGTTTGGGAAGTTGGATACTTGTATCTCCAAGCTGGAGCTCCAGCTATAGAATATTCAGAAAATGCCTATTGGTACTAGAAGTTAGACTCAGGAGGCTGAGACTAGAAAGGCCCTTAATGAGGTGTTAAGACAGAAGGCTTTGTTTTGGCAGTAGAGATCCCGGACTTCTTGGATTAAAGATGGTGATAAGTGTTCCAAGTACTTTTTATCGGCCACTATCTGTAATAGGCGTAACTCGGTAGAGAGTACCTTGAACAAGAATGGGATGTGGATCACTAAGAGAGATGAGATTGGTAGGAAATTTACTGACTTCTTGAGGGACATTTTTTCTAATCCATCCCAAGGACCCTTGGAAAATCTTGACTATTTGATCTTGGATCATCTATCTCCAATTGAGCAAGCTGGACATCAAATTATCCCAGGGCATGATGAAATTAGACAGACACTTTTCTCTATGGGGAGCTTGAAGGCCCCCGGGCCCGGATGGTATGACTGCTTTGTTCTTTAAGCATTATTGGAACTCTGTTGGGGCATAATTCTGTGAGGCATTTATTGATTTTTTTCCGTCAGGGATGATGCAACGAGGGTTCAATGCTACGAATGTGACTCTTATTCCTAAGGTTCCCAACCCAAAAAAAGTGTCCCAATTTAGACCTCTTTCCCTGTGCAATGTTATCTACAAGGTTATCTCCAAGTTGATTGCTAACAAAATTAGACCGATTCTCCCTCGTCTGATATGTCCTACTCAAGCAGCTTTCATCCATGGTCAAAATATTTAGGATAACAATGTTCTTATCCAAAAGATCATCCACTCGTTTAAACTCAAGATAAGGAAAGAAGGGTCGTTTGCTATTAAGATTGACCTGGTTAAAGCTTACGATAAATTAAGCTGGCAATTCATTGATCACGTGCATTGTAGGTTCAAGGCCCCGATTAAGTTTTGTAATTGGGTTCGACAGTGTATCTCAACGACTTCCTTTAACCTTCACCTCAATGGTAGCAAGATGAGTAGTTTTGTTCCGAAGTGTGGCCTCCGACAAGGGGACCCTCTCTCCCCTTACCTTTTTATTTGGGTGGTAGAAATCCTCTCATGTATTCTTAAAAACACGCTAGATAATGGAACTATTAGAGGAATGAAGTTGAGTAGGGATGGTCGTAAGCTCTCTCATACGTTCTTTGTTGATGACATGATTTTTGTGGGCAAAGCAAATTTAGCGGAAGCAAGGGGCTTTTGGCAATGTTTAGAAATATTTTGTAACTGGTCGGGACAGAGTGTTAATAAATTCAAAACCTCAATATTCTTCAATAACAATACTAATGAGGGTATGAAAGGAGGCATCAAGCAGGAACTGGGTCTCAGCAATACCATACGTAACATCAATTATTTGGGGCTCCCGTTATTTAGATTCTGACGAAAGGATGCTGATTTCAACTTCATCTTAGATAACCTAGTATCTAAGCTTCATGGCTCGAAATTGAAGACGTTGTCCAAGGCGGGACGAGCCACATTGATCAAATTTTTGGGGCTTGCTTTGCTAGTTTATACTATGCAGACAACGAAGCTCTCTAAAAATGTTGCCGCGAAGGTTGATGGTATGGTTAGAGACTTTTGGTGGGGTTGTGAACAGGGCAATCATGGTATCTAGTTGAAGGCCTGGGACCACTTGTGTCTTCCCAAGTCCTAGGGTGGTCTTGCTTTTCGTAAGTCCTTGGAAATGAATCAAAGTGATATTTGTTAAGTGGGGTTGGGCTATTCTTAACGAGGAGCAATCGTTGGGCTATAGAGTGTTAAGGGCCAAATATCTTAGAGGTAACAAGTTCTTAAAGTGTACCTTTAAGAGCTCTGATTCGTGATTCTAGAAGAACGTTGAGCGATCTAAAAAACTTCTTAAGAAAGGAGTGTGTAAGCTTATTGGGGATGGGAAGGAGACGAACATTTGGGATGACTCGTGTGTTATCTATGGACGAGATTTCTACCCTAAGCCTATTACTCATCCGCCGAAGGACATGAGGAAAGTGGCAGATTTACTCTTACCTAATGGGGACTGAGATAACTCAAAACTCATTAGCCTTTTTGACCTAGAAACTATCAACAACATAATCAAAGGTGGCAAGCCTAGTGGTCAAGGGAGTGATAGATGGCTATGGAGTAAAAACTCGAATGGGTTGTTTTCCACCAAGTCTGCCTACCTTATCCAAGCTGTTGAGTGTGCTCCTTCGTGCAATGTTACCCCTACACTTTGGAACAAATTATGGAATTCAAAAATTTTGGAACTTCAAAAAGTCTTCTAGTGGAGAATTCTCTCTAATTCTCTGCCTATTCGTGCCTCTCTCGCTAAGAAAATGCATATTGACGAGGTCTCTTGCCCCTTTTCCAGGGAGAAAGATGAGAAAATGGAACATCTCTTTCTCTACTGAAACTTCGACTATCATCTGTGGCAGTCTTCCCCTTAAGGAGTTATGCTAGTGTGGAATTCAGGAGCTCGTGTTTGGGATTGGGTTAAATTTCTTTAGAATTTGAATTCTAGTGGGGCGGATACTAAAAAATTGTTACTCTATGCTTCGATTGTGGTGGATATGATTTAGAGGGCACGCAATGACAGGGTACACAAGAACGTCCTGTGTAATATTAAACATGCTATTGACTCTATCTATTTTTGTTACGCAGATTATGGATCTTGTTTACTTACCTCTTTGAAGTTTATTGAGTCACCTACATGGTCGCCGCCACTAGTGGATTGCGTCAAAATCAATTGTGATGTCAAAGTTAGTTGCGATACCATGTACGTTGTGGCAATAGCGAGGGATCATAAGAAAGTTGTTTTGTGGGTGGCTACAAGAATGCTCAATTTCTTTGATTTCCTCATTGGAGAAGCTGCAACTTGTCTGCTTGCCATGGAGACAATTGTTTCACAACATCATCCTTTTGTTTTGGTCGAAAGTGATTCTAAAACAATTATCAAGGCTCTGAGGTGTACTAACAATTGTTGGGGCATTAATTATTATGTGTGTAACAGTAAACATCTCTTTACTTTTATGTTAAGTTGTAATTTTCTTTTATTTCTAGAACTTGTAATTTCGCGGCTCATAATGTGGTCAAGTGGACTTTACCAACAGTGTAATCGGTATGGTAGAGCTATCTTCAATATTTGAGTCCTATCTTTTGTAATGAACAGAAGATCTAACTTCTATTTTTATTTTTTTTATAAAACACATATATTCAGAAAAAAAAACCCCACTTAAGGCTGGTTGGTAGCACTCCTTCGATATGCAAGATACAATTTTGATTTAAAAAATCATAATATCATAACAATGATAAATATAATAAACTTCATAGAAACTTGTACATTTTTGCCTTGAATTTCCATTATTTATCAGCATATGCATAATCAGATTAAAACTTGTGTATTTCCATTGATGAAGAACATTAAAACTTGTCCAAAATAATCTCACGCATCAACTCTTCAGGAGCTGCAAAGCCAGGGAAAGTAATAGCCACACAATGAATAGTTTTCATTAGTAAACTAAGGATAAAAAATCAACCAAAAAAAAAAAAAAAACACCTGACCATACCTTGTCTTTCTGTGAAGAGATTGAATTGTCCAATGGCCTGTCTAAGAAACATTTCGACTCCACTGACGATGATAGCACCGGCTGTTTCAGCTTCTTTTAGTAATTTGGTATTCTTAGGTGTGTAAACCGAGTCAAATACAAGCTCATAATCTGCCAAGCTTGCCTTGAGCAAAAGAAAAAATAACCATCTCAACAAAGAGTCTTAAAGTGAAACTAGTACAATATGTATGGTATTAGTAGTAATAGATGACCTCAGAAACAGGAATTCGAGCTGTACTTGGGTGCATTCCTAGAGGTGTTGCATTGGCAAGAATTGCTCCTTTCTCTGGCTGAAACTTGGCTAATTCTTTGAAATTCCTTACTTCACCACGTACAGCATAAGCAAGAGACTTTTCTCTGTCTTTTTGGACAAAACAACAATAGTCAGGAGCATGTGTCTCTAGCAGGGTCAACCCGTGAGCATTAGGGTCAAAGGAAAATTTTGATAATTTTATAATATTTTCATATAAAATAGTATTTTGTAAAATTTAAGGACATTTTATACAGAACAATAAAAAAGAAAAATGCTAAAAGGCACCAGTGGTGCTAAGCACCCTCCTACGTGTCAATATCGCTATTGGTCTAATTTAATATCGGGTCCCATATAGTTTAATATAATAGTTTTTAGGAAGTATCGCTAGCCAACCGTAAGGCGACACGTCTTAAGGGTGCTAGGCACCACTGGTGCCCAATAGCAATGCTTAATAAAAAATGACATTCTTCCAAATTTTTGACCTTTTAATTGGGCACTAGGTATAGGCTTGCTCTGCCTATGCCAAGGGAGAGCCCTGCTCTCTAGGTGTGTCTTCACTTTTACTTTTTTTTTTTTTTAACATTTTATGATTTAGCTTTAATGTTAGATGACGCCTACCAAAATCAATGTCGAAAACTACTACATGAGCTCCTCTACTTTTGGCACCAAAGGCTAAGGCTCTTCCTGCTCCACCAGCTCCAACCAGCACAAACAACTTGTCTTTAAGTGGAGAATTCAAAGATGTTTTTCCATTAGTACATCTGTGTGCTGTAACATTTCAAATGAAACAAAATCCGAAAAGATAAGAAAAGTATCTGAAAAATTAGGAAGAAGCATAACATTTTTCTTGGGAAACTTTCATGCATGAAAATACCTCTGATTAGTGCATCCTCAATTGCAGTTATTGCAGCTTCACAATCTGTGTTATAACCAATTAGCTTTCCATCACTAGGCCTCCTTATAATTGTATTAGCAGCATCTATAGCCTGATGCAAACATTGATTAGCCCAAAAAGAAACTACAATTATAATCATAATGTAATTTGATACAAAAGCTACTTCAGTATTTTTTTTTTTTTGAATTGGAGAAAGTGCCAACCTGAGCAAGTTGATTAACTTCACCACAAAATTCAATTACTGCCTCCTTGTATGGAATTCCAACACTAGAGGATCACCATAATAAAAATACATGTAGAACTTAGGAGACTGTAAATCCAGCAAAGAGCTCATGATATCGTTCACTAATACACTTACCTAAATCCAGGAAAGTCTGGGCTGGGATAGACACTGAAGAATTTCTGAAGATCATCAACGAACATTGGAACATAAACTACATTAAAATTGACATGCCTGATGACAGGATTGTGCAATATAGGACCTTTGCTATGTCCAACAGGTTTTGAGATAAGTCCAAAAACTTTAGTATCCTTGTTTATGCAGTCAACTTTATAGACTTCTATAAGGCTTGCTAAGGTAGGCAAACTTGGTATGGAATCTCCATCTATAGAGCCATACACCAAGAATCCACCATATTTTGGGGACAATATTTGGCTTATGAGACCTCTTTCCCCAGAAGAGTATGCAATCAGCGGTACCTACTGGAAGCAGAAAAACCATTCAATCATTTATCTACTTATTTATCCCTTTTAAGTTTTTCATTGGAAACTCTAGTGAAAGATTGCATAAAGTGAGAACCAGAGAAAATTAGCAAGAACTCTGACCTGGCAAATTGAGAAGAGATTAAAAATTCTTGGTAATTCTGTAATATCAGCTGCATTAGTGACTAATTTGATGATATCTGCTCTTGTTTCTTGCATACTTGAAATAATATGTTTAAGTTCTTGTTCTAAAGGGGTCTCTCCATTTACATAAAATGATACAATATTTTTAGTACCTCTGCTAGGACTATTTCTTTGTTCTTCCATAAACTTAGAGGCCACCTATTTAAGGATGAAAATTGATTGATATATGATAAAAAAGAGAAAACACCTCACATATTTAAGTGACAAATAAGCCTAAAAGCACCACCTTGAGCTCAAATTCTACATAATCATCTCCCAAATCTTTTGCCATTTGAAGTGCCTCAATTCTACTATGTTCATACCTTCATAGAAACCACCATTCCACTTTGGCCTGAGATGATCAATATATTAGTATTTACACTATATTTCAAACAACAGAAGAAACAGTTTCTCATTTCTGACTTTGACATAAAAATTCAAATATGTTTAGTTAGAAATGATATACCGAAAAACGATGAGGGTTGTCAACAGTTTATCTTTCAAGATGATGTCAAGGTCTTTTTGAGGATGAAAATTGTCAATGCAATCCAACCTGATCTCAACAATATCAGCTCCTTGTGCCTTGGCCTGGTTCATGCCACTCACCATTCCCTCGGCAGATTTAGCCATTAACGGAACACATAACAAGGTTGCGGTTTTCTTCATTCCAACACTTCCCATGATAAAAATAAATAAATAACTAAATCCAACCCAAAGAGGAAAAGAGTTCAACACTTTTACACGTCTGCACCCGCAGGGCTAACCCAATAGTACAATACTAAAAAACCTGACCAAAGACAGTGTTTAAGCCACAAATCAATGTAGGAGGATGTGGAGTCAAAGTTAATATTTATAGGAATTGCTTGAATGGCAAAAAATGCAACAAAAGTGGTACAAAAAGTTGGTGGATTATTGGTGACAAATGAATTGGCGGGTAAGGTAGGGTAGAAGAAGTAGTTCTCTGACACACAGAGGAGAAAAAGAGAGAAAAGGCATAGTTTGGCACTTTGGATTCTGTATAAAAAAGAAAATGAGAGTAGGGGTAGGTGAGATTGATACAGATACTTGGTGGTTGTAAATGTAGGGTCAAACTTCTTTCTCACTAGTCAGACAAGGCAAACATGATTTTTGTTTAGCTGTAGGTTCTCCAAAATTTTTTTAAAAAGCTATTTTTTGACTGTTTGCCAAACATATTTTTATCACATCTTTTTTAAAAATCAGCTTTTAGCTTTTCCAACTACAATACTAAAAATTACACCAAATTTTATATTCTTTATTATTTTATTATTTTATTAGTATAATAAGAATATTTTAATACTAAATATATATAATTATTTACTTTTTCTTCTTTAAAGTATTATTTAATTATTAATTTTTTAAAAAAAAAATAAACAAAGCCATTTATGAGGATAGGTTTAATGTCCCATTAGAATAAATATAGTGTAAAACTACAATATATTTAATGTTTTAGTGTCCCATTAGAGATGGCTGAGTGACTAAACAAGAATGTATTAATTTAAGGATAAGGCCAAAACTTTTCACTCTATAAAATGTTGATTAGATGATTTGTAAAGAGAGAGAGATAAGATATGTTTTTTGATAATAAGAGAGAGAGAGAGAGAGAGAGAGAGAGAGAGAGAGAGAGAGAGAGAGAGAGAGAGAGAGAGAGAGATAAGATATATTGTCATTGGAAAAAGCACAAAAGGGTCAAGTGCAGCTCAGATACACCTCATTTGAACGATAATCATATTTGATTCCTTTTATGTCATGTCAGCCAGTTGTCTACTATAATTATATAATATTGTACTTCATCTTCATAACGCAAATGCAAATGCAAATGCAGCTCTTTGTTTTCTCATTTCTCCGCACATCACATTTTTCATGCTTCTGTATTTTATTTTATATTAATTTGATAAAATAATTAGTATTTTCTGTTTTTGACACAATTTAATTCTGCCTCCTATTAATTTTTTTTAAATATAAAAATTGTTGTTCAAAATTATTATTCTTATCCCTCAACTTTAAATAACACTAAATTTTATCTCTTTTTATTTAAAAAAAAATTAAAATTAAAATTTTCTATTAATTTTAGAAATTAAAAAAAAAACCTCAGTATTAAATTAATAAAAAATATATTTAATTTACTTGAAACACCTAAATTATTCTTATAAAAAAATATTTTCAAACTTTATTTTATTTATAAACACATATTTTAAAAAATTAAACCAAAATTATTGAAGAATCAATAAATAATTTAAACAAAATAAAATTTTTCCAAGAGAAAATCAAACTTGTTTATATTTACACAAACTTATATCTTAAAAAAAAATAATAATAATTAGATATTCAATAAAAATATATATTTTTAAAAAATAAAAATTAAACTAAAAAACATATTAGGTGTACCTAAAGAAATTCAGATTTTTGGAAAAAAAAATATACTCAAACTTGTTCTCCTAAAATTTAGTTTTTACAAAAATTTAATTTTTAATATACTTTTTTATATTCAAATAGATTTTTAATAAAAAATAATTAATTTTTAAATTGCTTATTAATTTTAAAATTTAAATTTATTTTTTAATTTTCTTAATTATTTTAATAATTTTTTAAGATATAAATTATTTTTTTAAAGAGGAAAAGAATCCAAAAAAAAAAAAACACTTCAAAGGAATAGGAAAGTATGCCTGGAACGCAGAACTCACAACAGGGGGGATTACCATATTCCAAAATGCATAAACTTTAGAAACTAAAGTTGATTTGGCTAAAAGATGAACCACCACACATTGGCTTCCGGAACCACATGAGAGAGAATTAAACTTTATTTTCCGGATGAAATGATGAATATCATTCAGAGTGGTATTGTTATCCCAAACTTCACACCGATGACATGGTATTTAGTAAGATGACACGTGTTATGGTGAGATTTCTCTCACCTAGAAACTCGAGACAAGACTCCTATTTAAAGGACACGTATATTCAGATTTCTAATAAAAGCTGAATTGTCCATGAGAAACTCCTCGAAGTTTGAACCTCGCCGGGATAAAGCCAACGAGATCTTGCGAGTACGACCAAAGTCGGATCGCGTAACTGTAATTCGCGTTATGAAGGATGAGAGAATGGATCCAACTCGCATGTGTCGCACCATATGCGAGTATCCTCTCTATACTTCTGCGAAAGCATAGAGATCAACCCTCTATGGTGCGATTTGGTCCCAACGACCCAATAGCCTTGATAAACCGATATAGATTCGCGTGTCTAGGTTCTATCAGCTCGATATGCGATGTCTACAGGAGGCGATTGCTTAAGGACTCAGACAGTCCAAACGTAATGATAACCCTGCGAGCTCAACAACGGAACATGAACAGTCAACTCGTGGGTGTGGAAGACGCATACGTTGATGGACTCAGTAACTGTCACCCATTTATTAATGTTAAAGTTGTTTGGGTTCAATTATTGCAATTCAATATGTAAATAATGGATTAACAATGAATGTGATCCTTATGTAACCGATTGGACGCCTGCTTTGTATATAAAGGGGTGATCCACCATGAAATGGGACCTACGAATCCTTTGCTACAGTGGACTAAGCAGAACACAATCTGACTGAACCACTATAATTCTTTGTCTTATTGATATTTTCCAGCTTTGTTTTTTTTCTTGCATTCCCTGTCGAGTACTCGCCATTCTAGGTCGAATACTCGCACTTGTCGTTTCTTTGAAAATTCTCTTTTATATTAATTAAATAATATATTTTGGTGTTGCGAAATTCACTCAACAACATTTGGCGCCGTCTGTGGGAACCGACTAAAGACTTCATTCATTTCAAAGAACACTAATCATCATGGCTGGAAATCACGCTAACGGAGCTAACAACGGGTCCATCAATATTGGAATGATGAGTGTACCGCTGTCTGGAGCCGGAGTGCCACCTGTGGATGTCATTAACGGCAGAGTAGGGAGAAGCAATATCAGACCTCTCAACCTATTCCCAGAAACGACTGGCCCTCAAGTCGGGGACACGTCCACGCCACCAGCAACCATGCATTTTCCCCCCGTCACTCCGGCGGTGGTATCCGAGGGAATGGTCCAGCTCACCACTGATCAATATGCTGCGATTCAGGATCAACTGTGGGCACTACAAGCCGAAGTAGATGGACAGAGCCGAGCTCGACGCCCTCCTCGAGTTCCCGCCATTCGCAACGATAACCCTCAGGTAACAACTTCTAGACGTCATACTAACCGTGTACGCAGGGAGCGAAGAACTAACCCTGAAGCTCTGGACCTGAACCATCCAATGTCAAGGGATCAATCTGCAAGGTTTCCAAACCAGAGCGCACAAATCGACGAAGATCTTGAGCGCCGACCATCAAGAGATAACGACGCAGAATCAACCTCTTCGTCGTCGCATGGTCGCACTCCGAGCAGGTATACAAGGTCCGGCTCTGTACAGACACAACAGGGAGGACTTTATCAGGTACACCGAGGTGATCTACGTGATCATCTCAACGCAGTTTTTAGGGCACGCTCTCGCGGCCCACATAATACCGAGACACTCCGTGATCCCCATTCGGGCGATCAGGGTGTCGACGCAGATAATAACCCGCCTATCGCGCCGATCGCGACCACTGGGATTAATGTCCCAGCAAACCTTGCCGCAGTAGTTGCGAGCGACTCCGGCTCCTACGGCAGGAGGAATTGACCAAAGCATGCTCCTTCAGCCTTTGAAAATGCTCGAGCAGCAACGTAAGCCTATATATAAGCTGCATGGCACCTCGCCTTTTACTACAGAGGTGCGACAGGCTCAACTTCCAAAAGGATTTTGTCTATCCGAATCCCTCAAATATAAAGGTACTTCTAACCCGATAAACTATTTAGAAAAATTCAATACTATAATGGAAGTAGACCAGGTACCACAGCTCGCAAAGTGCCGCATTCTTGCGGCAACACTCGAGGAAAATGCTCATGATTGGTTCACCCAATTACCCGAGGCATCAATATCGACGTGGGAAACTTTCGTCGACCTATTCCTCACGCATTTCCAAGCCACAATGACGTATAGGCCACCTTATACGACTTTGGCCAACATCAAACAAGAACCTGGTGAGTCTTTACAAGACTATTTCAAACGTTTTAACGCAGAAGTAACAAAGGTCGAGAAGGCCCCCGAGTCTTCGCTTGTTTGCATGTTGATAACAGGTATCTTGCCGAGGACCGACTTTTGGAAGGAACTACAAGCTCGAAGGCCCGAGTCCTTGGTAGAGTTCTTTGCCATGGCCGAACCTCACAAAAGAATTGAGAATTCTCTAGCGGAGTTAGAGAAGGGGAAGGACAAGCGCCGGTCACCCATACCGCGATCACGATCTCGCAGTCCGCGAGGGAAGAACTCCAGGGGCCGAAGCCCAAGAAGACGCAGCCCGCGAAGACAGCGAAGTCCGAAGCTGGCCAAGTCTCCTCCAAAGAAGGAGTTCTCGCAAAAAAGGAAGGGTGGACCTCGCTTCGTCAATTATACTGAACTCGCAGTCCCTCGAGACCATATCTACGCGATTGAAGAAAGAAACGGAGTCTTCAAGAAGCTGCCCCCCATCAGGGGAAATTGCGACCGGAGGGATCCTAAAAAATTCTGTAAGTACCACAAAGACATTGGTCACACTACTCTAGAATGTTGGGTCTGGCAGGATGAAATAGAGGAGCTGATCCGGAGAGGGAAATTCGACAAGTATAAAAGGTGCGAGGAAAGTCATCCCCAAGCGGATGACAAAGGAGAAAACCAGAATGCGAGTGGCTCCAGAACACCTCGCAATATCCTGACTATAATTGGAGGACCACACATCGCAGGCGACTCTCGCAAATCACAAGAACGGTATGCCAGAGAAGCCAAGGAGAAGCCGCTTACCAATGTGAATAATCTTGGTGAACGGCCCGAGAAGCTCTTTAAGAAAGAATGCGACGACATCATCTTTATGGAAAGTGATGCGAGATGGGTCCATCACCCGCATTCTGATGCACTGGTGATAGTCGCCAATATTGGTGGGGACAATGTCCATCGCATACTGGTTGATAATGGGAGTTCAGTGAATCTGCTGAATTTCCAAGCCTTCAAACAAATGGGGTTGTAGGAGAAGGATTTGCGACCCGTGACATCGAGCATTTATGGCTTCTCGGGAGATGTCATAGCAATTAAAGGAATGATCAAACTCCCAATAACTTTGGGAACTGCCCCAGTAACAGCCAAGTCAATGGCAGACTTCGCAGTAATCGACCAATACTCAGCGTATAACGCCGTAATTGGTCGACCAATCCTGAAGGAGATGAAGATCGTAACCTCGATCTATCATCTGACAATGAAGTTCCCTACTCCCGCTGGAGTAGGTTCAGTGCGGGGAGTCCAATCCGACTCACGAGAATGTTATAACGCAGCCGTTAAACTCGCAGAAAAAAGGACAGTAAATGTTATCTACCTTTTGGAAGCACCACCTCCTCGTCAGGAGATCCTCAGGATCGAGGAGGTGCCGCACATAGATGAACCGGACTTGGATCCAAGAATCCTCGATCACACCGCCGCAGCCCAAGCCGCGGAAGACACAATCGAGGTACCTATAGATCCTGTAGATAATAACAAGGTTTTAAAAATTGGTTCTAAATTAAATTTACAGCTGCGAGAACAATTAACGACCTTTTTAAAGCAAAATCTTGATGTCTTTGCCTGGAAACATTCAGATATGATCGGGATATCTCCGCAAGTCATGTGTCATCGCTTGAACATTGACCCCGAAGTGCAAGGTGTCCGACAAAAGCGCCGCAAAATGGACCCCGCGAGGTACCAAGCGCTGAAAGAAGAAATCGACCGCCTCCTTGCCTGCGGCTTTATACGGGAGTCGTTTTACCCCAACTGGTTAGCAAACCCCGTACTTGTGCCAAAGCCTAATGGCTCATGGCGCACTTGTGTTGACTTTACAGATCTAAACAAAGCCTGTCCCAAAGACAGCTTTCCTCTTCCTAGCATTGACCAGCTTGTCGATGCCACTGCAGGTCACGAACTTTTGAGTTTTATGGTTGCATACTCGGGATATAATCAAATCCCGATGTATGAACCAGACCAAGAGCATACCTCGTTCATTACTGATCGAGGATTATACTGTTACAAAGTAATGCCTTTTGGTTTAATAAACGCAGGTGCGACTTATCAAAGGCTAGTGAATATGATGTTCGCAGATCTCATTGGAAAGACCATGGAGGTATATGTTGACGATATGCTCGTAAAATCACAACATGCGTAGGATCATATTGCCCACTTACAGGCCATGTTCGATATACTGCGACGATACAAGATGCGTCTAAATCCATTGAAATGCGTCTTTGGGGTTGGCTCTGGGAAATTCCTTGGTTTTATGGTTAATCAGCGAGGAATAGAAGCAAATCCTGCGAAGATCAGGGCATTGGTGGAGATGCCATCACCGACCAAGCCAAAGGAGGTTCAAAGCCTCACAGGTAAAGTCGCAGCTTTAAACCGCTTTATATCCAGATCTTCTGATAAGTGCAAGGAGTTTTTTCAGATTTTGAAAGGCGACAAAAGGTTTCATTGTAACGAAAAATGCGAGCAAGCCTTTCAAGCTTTAAAAACACACTTGGGGCAGCCTTCGATCTTGTCAAAGCCATTGTCCGGAGAAGTCTTGTCTGTCTATTTGGCCGTCTCAGAATATGCGATTAGTTCGGTACTAATACGCGAGGACCAAGGACGCCAATACCCAGTGTATTACGTCAGTAAGTGATTACTTGATGCCGAGACGCGTTATCCCCAAATGGAGAAATTGGCTTTCGCCTTGATAATATCCTCAAGGAAATTGCGACCCTACTTCCAGGCTCACAGCATTGAAGTTTTGACGAACTTCCCCTTAAGACAAGTTCTAGCGAAACCAGAAGCATCGGGGAGATTGTTAAAATGGGCGATGGAGTTGAGTCAATTCGACATCAAGTATAAACTGAGAACTGCGATCAAGGGGCAAGCCTTGGCAGATTTTATACTTGAATTCCCCAGCACCGAGGTGGCAGTCGTAGAGGACAGAAGTGACATTGCTATAGCTGGCAGAGAAACATGGACATTGTACGTCGATGGAGCCTCAAATAGCGAAGGTTCTGGCAGTGGGATCTTGTTAATCAGTCCCAATAATTTCAAGGTACACGCAGCTTTACGTTTTGAGTTTTCTGCATCTAACAATGAAGCCGAGTATGAAGCTTTAATCGCAGGATTGAAACTTGCCCTCGAGATGAAAGTCGAATATCTTCAGGCTTTTAGCGACTCCCAAATCGTGGTATGCCAGGTGAATGGAGAATACCTAGCGAGAGGAGGGAGATTGGTTAAATACTTAGCCATTGTTCGCGAAATAATGCAGACGTTCAAAAATGTAGTCGTGTCTCGAGTACCGCGTGCTCAAAATGCACACGCAGACGCATTGGCCCGTTTGGCCTCAACTAGAGAAGCCGAATTGCTCGATGTGATTCCGGTAGACGTATTGGCTCACCCAACCATAAATCAAGAAGTAGTCATGGAGATAGATGACGTTCAGGAGATTACCTGGATGACTCCTATCCTCGCATATCTGGAGAAGGGGCTCTTACCCGATGATAAAATAGAGGCAAGAAAATTGCGACAGCGAGCAGCCCGTTATGTAATATGTGACCAAAGGTTGTATCGTAGAAGTTTTAGTCAACCGCTTCTCAAATGTATCAGTGGAGAGGATTGTGGTTACATACTTCGTGAAGTACACGAGGGGATTTGTGGCAATCATACCGGAGGTAATTCCCTTGCATTAAAAATTATGCGACAAGGGTATTACTGGCCAACATTGCGACAAGATGCTCTCGCGTTTGCAAAGAAGTGTGACAGATGTCAGCGAATAGCCACTTACACCCACCAGCCTCCGAGTAACCTCCATTCTATCACGAGTCCATGGCCCTTTGCAATATGGGGAATTGATCTAATCGACGAGTTACCCAAAGGAAAAGGCGGAGTCAAATATGCGGTAGTCGCAGTCGATTACTTCACGAAGTGGGCTGAAGCCAAAGCACTCGCAACCATCACAGCAACGAAATTGCGCGAGTTTGTCTATACCTCCATCATTTGTCGTTTTCGCATTCCGCATAAACTCATTTCAGACAATGGAAAACAGTTTGACTGCAAAGAGATGCGACAGCTATGCGACGATTTGGGAATTAAAAAGGCTTTTTCCGCAGTTGCTTACCCGCAGAGTAACGGACAAACTGAAGCCATTAATAAAATAATCAAACACACCATAAAAGGGAAACTAGAAGATCGCAAAGGAGCTTGGCCAGACGAGTTACCGCAAGTCCTATGGTCTTATAATACGACCCCTCGATCTACAACTGGCGAAACACCCTTCTCACTTTCTTATGGGTGCGAGGCCATGTTGCCAGTTGAGGTTGGGGCAGGTTCCCTACGCAGAGATATTTTCAACATCTCGCAGAACAACGAGAATCAGCTATTCTGCCTTGATCTTTTGGAGGAAAAGCGTGACCAAGCGCACCTAAAAAATGCGGCTTACCAACAGCGAACTGCAAGATACTTTAACTCCAAAGTGAAAATAAAAGCCCTGCGAGCAGGAGACTTGGTCCTTAGAAGAGTAATGCCAAACACCAAAAACCCGTCGCATGGGGTCTTTGGGGATAATTGGGAAGGACCATACCTCATCGCAGAAAAAATTGGTGATGCAACGTATCGACTCGCAACACTCGATGGAACTGCGATTCCACGAGCATGGAATGGCGAGACTTTGAAATTTTATTATCAATAGTACTCGCATTATTCGATTATGTTCACTCTTGTACTTATACTTAGATATTTTTCATTCAAAAGAAAAAAAAAATCCTAAGTATACGGGGGTATATATGCCCGAATGTACCCGAATGTACTATTGATTATATGAATGAAATTACTTGTTAAATTTTCAAAAAATTTATCGGCTTTGTAAATATTCCTACTTATTACACCACGCTGTAATTGAAGTCGCAAATATATATATATATATAAAACGCGAGTACCCATGTACTGCGAAAATGTTAAAGGATAGTTACCCCCGCGAGGATATAAATTTGTCCAAAATAAAAGGAAATTTGTCCAAGTACAAAAGCGCGAGTACCCCTGTACCGCATATATAAAAAGAGAAGTAAATTTAAAAAACATAAATAAACATCTGGAGCAGCAGGAGCAGTCTCATCCGCGACTTTGCTGATGACCTCGTTCTCGACTTCTTCAGCTTCTGCACCCTCGACCTCATCAGGAAGGTTCCCTCCCCCACCTTGGGTCTGAGTAGGCGACATGGCACAAAAAGCCTCGGCCATCTCAGCAGCTTCTGCCCCAAGAAGAGAGAAGTCAAAGTCTGGAACTTTGGAAAGAGTGGTATAAATATAATCAGACACTGCCTGATCATACTGCTTCTTCCCATTCTCTCTCTCAGTCTCCAACTCGTGGGTCATCTCCTCGATCGTCGCCTGCGATTTCTTGACCTCAAGCTCCGCCTGCTCCTTAGCCTTGCTAATTTCTTCGAGCTCCTTCTCCTTCCTAGCCACTTCTTGCTTCAGCCTTTTTATGTTCTCCTGAAACTGGGCATTTTGCCTCTTCAGCGAGTCGGCTTCCTTTGAAGGAGTAGCAGCAACTTTTATGAACAGAGCTATCGACTGCACAGCCAGCTCGGCAGAACGCGTAACAAGATCCTCATAAGGAATCTCGGCCAGGAACTTCTCTTGCATGGCTAGGAGGTCGCGAGCTCGGACAGGTGGATCGATTACGACTTTCTTCCCCTTGTCTTGTGCGGTCTTGGCCAGCTTCTTGGAAGAGTCTGTGGCAAGGGTAGCCATCGCATCGCTCTTCCTCTTTTGGGCGACAACCGGCGAAGTCGTCATTGCTCCACCCTTCGGCTTGATCTTCAGGACAGGTGCGGACTTCAAAAAAGTCATATCTGCGAAGATAAATGAAAGATAAGTATAAGTCAAACTCTACCTATTAGTTTATAACAAGAGATGAATTACCTGAGATTGGTCGAGGAGTTTTCTTAGAAAGCCGTTTGTCTATTCGCTCTTGCTGCCTCTCGGATGGTTCTTTGTATACTGGTTCTCTTTGAAGACTTACGTTCTCAGGAATCAGCTGATGTTCTCGCAACTTCGCAGTTGTACACAGTAATCGCCAGTCGTGATCTTGTACCGGAAGACTCCCGAGGATTTCAGCTGTCTCTCTGCTAGTCGCGTCAAGTGCCGGTCGAGCTGGCCTATCTGCGAGAACAACAAAGAGCGAGTAAGCAAAAGATCTCAAAAGCAATTCAGAAAATGTCTAAGTTAAAAAAAAAATACGCGACATACTAGGTCTCCGATTAAAGTCTGTTCTAATCCCAGGGACTTTAAAGACATAAAACCACTTTGATTTCCAATCCCCCATGTTCGACACCATTCCTTCAACTCTGTTAATCTCAGAAGTCGCCCATTTGCTAAAGCAGTAGAAGCCATTATGAAGACCTACACTCTTTATGTCGTAGAAATAGCTGAACTCTTCTACTGAGGGGCCCCTATGGACATACTCCATGTACATCGCATAGAAGGCTAGGGCAGTGCGGTAGCTGTTTGGAGTTAGCTGAAAAGGCGATACATCATATCGCCTAAGAATATCTGCGATGAAGGGATGAAAGGGGACCGATACCCCACACCGAAGGATGGGTATTGAAACTACCACATCCTCTGTGGGAATGATCGCAGGGTTAGTAAAAGGAAGATGCGCTCTCTGAGATGGCTTAGGTCGCTGAAACGCGAGTCGCAGGAAGTTTAACCTCACAAAGGTGGTGAAGTCTGATTTGGAAACCCTCAAAACTAAATCCTCACACGAGAAGGGCTCATTCAGCTGGGAATCGTCAACTGAATCTGTCCCACTCCCTTCCGCCTCCTCTTCGTCCTCTCCTGACTCGCGAACTGGAGTCGTCTATTCATCGTCCATCTCCTCGACCTCGATGTCAGGAGCATGCTTCGAGTGGATAAGGTAGTCGCGGGCTGACACCGTGGACTCGCTATCTCGAATGTCGATGGTCCCAGGCTCTACGAGTTCCTGCACTATCTTTTCGATGTTCACGGAAGACATCGGGCCTAGCTCTATTGGAGCGGCCTCCTCTTCGGAAAGCGAGGTGGGGAGAAAGCTGTCCTCCTCCATGTCAACTTCACCGTCGAATGCACGGCCTCCGGAGCCGAGCTGTTGGCTATCCAACAAATCGCTCATCTGAAAGATAGAAGATCTTTTCAGCGTGATGGATGTGTGAAAAGCAAAGTAAGTGATCTCACCCGCATTAAACTATAAAGTCACACTCGATAGAATGGTCAGCATCCTTGCAAATACTGACCACCCCCTCAATATGTGAGAAGAGATAATACTTTCTTGAGCGAGTAATTCACGCATCCTGGGCCAAGCGATATACCTCCAGAAACGGCTGGGAGAAACTCAGTTACTCAAGGGGCATGCGTTCTCGAGCATGACCCTGAAATTACTGAGTTACTCCCACCGTTCCGAGACTACCTATCAGCCAAAGAGTACGATCATCTGAGTGTCATCGCATATTGCAAATGGCTGGGTGTACCTCAGTATCTCAAGGGGCATATAATCGCATATATGACCATTAGAATACTGAGATACACCCACCATTTGGAAACAGCGATTGATACCCTCGCAACTCAACCCACGATATATAAAAATCTTAAAAGATCTAGCCAATAATCAGAAGTAAATAAGTTTTGTCAGTGTGCGAGTATTTAAACAGTTCATCCGAATACCCGCGTGTATTCAAAGTATGAAACAGCGCCTATTTAAATATTTCTTACACAGTATGCGGTTATTCCAATTTACAGGTCATTTTTCATAAGATTACCCAGTTTTCTACCCAAAAAACGTAACCTCATACATATCCCTTACAAACATACATTCCTAAAGAGCCTCGAAATACCAAAACCCAGAAAGTAAAGCATTTTTTCTCCAAACAGAAAATGAAAATGCAATGACTTGAAAACTAACCTTTAGTTTTGATTTCTGCAATTGCTCTCGATCACCTCTGAGATTGAGAATATTGTAGAAAGAATGGTAGGAATCTGGGCAAAGAATGAAAGTGGGTTTTGAAGTCTCTGTAATGGAGCGAAGGAGGAAGTTAAGAACAAGAGGGAAAAATGGAAGTTTTGATTCGTATCAAAGGGTTTAAATACCCATATCCCTTATTAATTGGGATTACGACACGTGGCAACCAGAATGCCTAAGGTCGCCCAATCTAACGGCCAACGATGGCCACGCCTACACAAAAACCGAGGAGTTTTGTGACGTGGCACCATAAATGCAATAAAAAGTAATAATTGCAGCCGTCATTTTTCGAAACCCTCGACGGGACAACCAAAAGGTCACCTCCTCGTGACAACCTTTCACCTGTCTCTCGAGTAATAGTTTCCCTCTGTGACCGCGCCTGTCACATCGCGAAACTAGAGGCATGTGTTATGGTGAGATTTCTCTCACCTAGAAACTCGAGACAAGACTCCTATTTAAAGGACACGTATATTCAGATTTCCAATGAAAGCTAAATTGTCCATGAGAAACTCCTCGAAGTTTGAACCTCGCCGGGATAAAGCCAGCGAGATCTTGCGAGTACGACCAAAGTCGGATCGCGTAACTGTAATTCGCGTTATGAAGGATGAGAGAATGGATCCAACTCGCATGTGTCGCACCATATGCGAGTATCCTCTCTATACTTCTGCGAAAGCATAGAGATCAACCCTCTATGGTGCGATTTGGTCCCAACGACCCAATAGCCTTGATAAACCGATATAGACTCGCGTGTCTAGGTTCTATCAGCTCGATATGCGATGTCTACAGGAGACGATTGCTTAAGGACTCAGACAGTCCAAACGTAATGATAACCCTGCGAGCTCAACAACGGAACATGAACAGTCAACTCGTGGGTGCGGAAGACGCATACGTTGATGGACTCAGTAACTGTCACCCATTTATTAATGTTAACGTTGTTTGGGTTCAATTATTGCAATTCAATATGTAAATAATGGATTAACAATGAATGTGATCCTTATGTAACCGATTGGACGCCTGCTTTGTATATAAAGGGGTTATCCACCATGAAATGGGACCTACGAATCCTTTCCTACAGTGGACTAAGCAGGACACAATCTGACTGAACCACTATAATTCTTTGTCTTATTGATATTTTCCAGCTTTGTTTTTGTTCTTGCATTCCCAGTCGAGTACTCGCCATTCTAGGTCGAATACTCGCACTTGTCATTTCTCTAAAAATTCTCTTTTATATTAATTAAATAATATATTTTGGTGTTGCGAAATTCACTCAACAACAACACGTGGATAACATAATTGATGTTGGGTGGAGTATATTTCTCGATTGTACTGACCATACTAGGTCTAAGTTAAATTAATCAAGGTTGACCTTTCAGCGATAAACATCCGAGCAGGACTGAGATTGTGTAATATGCCGAGTAGATCTAGAGTTTCAAATAATTCTAATTTCCGACTAGAGGCACGCTGAGTGAAGATCTTCCACATATCTTTTCCTTAAGTGTTCCCTCAAATGTAGCTCAATTAAATCCCTATTTTCGTAGAATTTGCTGACCAGGCTGAGATAATAGTGGGATTTCATATTTAGCTCCTTTCCCAAATTTTTACTGTAATATCAGGATAAATATTTAATATTTTTGATAATATAGCAACTTATGTAATTTCACTTCCCCTAAAAATAGTGAAGTCATTTTACTATTCAAGGGACGCTTTTTGCATTCTAAAGAGCAAGTACTCTACAAAAATTTCTGTACACTTTTCAAGAGCTATTGGGAAACTCACTTGGTCAGACTTTATGATCTGGATAGTTCTTCATAGTAATACAACAAAAAAAGAAGTAGGCTATTACTATAATCAGGGACCGAACTTCTAGGTAATATCCCAAAAACTAAATTATCATTAATTGAAGCATATTTTATGAAATGTAGAGTAGTATGAGTATTAATGGAATATATGAGTACGATTATAATCTTACTAGGTTAAGTATTTGATAATTAGAGATTTTATTAGAAATGTAAAAAATAAGCATAATTTATTAGTTACGGAGATTTTATTGGAATATACGAGTAATATGCATGATATTTGTGAAGTAAAATATTTTTAGGTCTGCCAACTGTGGAATCCCGATGGGTTGGCCTGAAATATCACATCAGTATTAGTTTGTGATTTTGTTATACCGAGAAGTTTTAGTTGGTATTGGTGTTACCGGAGTATTGCGAGGTATATGGTTTGACCATCTTACCTCTAGCTTTGGGGTTTACTTAGAGGCACTGACAAACCTAGAATTTTTAATTTGTGGGGGCTAATTTATCATTAAAAAATATTTATACCTACATTATAATTACTCTTACTAGATTTATTTAATTTTGTGGGAGCTTTTCTATTATTATAATTATCAATTTAAAAAATTTACATTTAATTTTTTAAGGTAATATTTTTGTTAGTGGAGGTTATTGTTACAAAAATTATAAACACTACGCAAGTATACGCAGTCAAGTAGTAGCTCACGCAAGTGAGGTCAAACCACAGAGAATTGGATTAATTACTACTAAAATATACCTATAATTATATTTGGCAAATCGAAAATAATTATGATTCAAAAGAATTAAAGTAATTCAGAAAACTTAATAACACAATTTAAAGTTAAGCAAGATGAGATGATAGGGAGGAGAATCCTGTTGTTTGTTTACCCAATCGTTAATGCCTAATTGCTATCCTATTCTTGAAGTGAATGACAGATTATAAAGTAACCTAGCTCTTTTCAGACCTTCTTGGTTGTAAATCACATGTTCTCTAATTAATTCCTTAATTAAACTAACATGAAATCAACATTAGGTAATAATCTACTTGTCACATAAGTCATGTGAATACTCTTGTTTCACATAGAACATCGATTATCCAATTTTAGCATTCTCAATTCTCACTTTTCAGATTTCGAATTGAGATCATAAAGCATGCACAAGGTGATCAATCTTAAACATGAAATTAAGCACAAATAAAGATAATTTCACAAACAAGAATGGAGGAATGGCAATTAAACATTAACTAGGCAAAAACATTAAACAACAATCATCATCCTCCCTAAATGGGAAATTTAGTTCAGAAATAAATCCATAACCATTCCTATGACAATATTCAACATAAATAAATTAAAGAGGAATAAAGAAAGAAACTGTCGGTGGATGAATTCTGGATCTTCACTTTGAATCACTCTGCTCTTCCTGTTGCTTTCTGCTGTGTTTTAGGTCTCTAGATCGCTCCCCCTGACTTCCAATCGCAGTTTTCTATTTATATCTAATTTTTAGGGTTCGTCGAACGAAAATACCCCTCGGCCGTACGGGATCTCACCGCGGCCAAGTATGGTCTCTCCGCTGCCAGATAGGTGCTCAAAAATACGGTTCTGTAACTTTTATATGGCCACGGCGAGGGTGTATCTTGCCGCGGCGACTGTAGCCTCAAAATCATGCTTCTCTGCTTCGTGATCTATCCGCGGCCAGGTATGCATTTCTTCCTCACAAGGTGCTTTTCTTGGCTCAGCTCGTCTTTTATTGGACTTTTTCATCTCGAGACCTCTATTACTCCAAAGAACTGAAAACATAGAAAACAAGCATAATTCTGTCCTAACACAGTGAAAAACGCACATAAAATCGATCCAAAATATAAGCTCAAAATAGCCTACAGTTATAGTCCCTACATTAGTACTAGTGGGTTCGTCCCTACTTAGAGGCTAAGAAAAGGGTAGTATAGCGATTTGTTTAAACGGAATATTTTATTTCATTAGGCTTAATATACTATGAGGACTTAATTAACTCAAGCTAAAATAGCACTTCCTCTCCAATCTCTCTTTCTCTCTCTCGACTCACCCAGAGGACCAAAGGTTTTTTTTTTTTTTTTGAGTTTTCTTCATTAATTCAGCCATTAATCCTTGCTACCATTGAAGTTAAGTTGGAAGGGAAGGATCAAGGTATTGAAATTTTAGTGGAAAAGTATAGTTTATATTTGAGTTGTTGATAATTGAGTTCTGTAGAGTTTGCTTAAACCTAAAATTGTTTATGGAATGATTTTTTGTTAAGTTTTAAGTTGAATTGGGATAGTTTTAGCAGTCGTGGTTTGAGTTAAGCAAGATTGAGTTTTAGAACTCAAAACTTGCTCAACAATGGTGTTTTGTGAATTTTAGTGTATTGTGATTGTTGAATTGTGGTTTATGCTTAGAACTCGTATTCAAAATGTTCTGGGAGGTTTGGCAGGTTTTGGAAAGGTTTGGAAAAGATTTGAGAAGTGAAACCTCAAAGTTTGTCGTTTCCAAAAGGGTCCAAGAAATGATGAATCATCTAGGGATCCAATGATCCGGTTGGGGAGGTTTTTGGGAACCTCAAATTTCATGTTTTATCTATATTTAGAATATTTCCATGCTATTTATTGATATGTAAACTTCTAGTTTTGAATTTAAGTCTTAGAATGGAATTAAATAAGATATTTATCGATTTACTACTATTGTGACAAAGGGCCCAGGATCGTCAAGTGTTTCCCACTTAGGTTGGCCAGTATACCTTAATTTAGATTTGAGGTAAGAAAAGTAATTGTACCACTTAGCATGGCATATTGTGATACAATAATTACCGTTTATAGTAAAGAGTTATTACTCTAAATTAAAATTGTTGTTAGGTTTCTTACTTATCGGTTGTCTCATTAGGCAGCGATAGTGACATTTATTGTCTCATTAGGCTACGGTATTAAGGTTGTCTCATTAGGCAACGAGAGATAATGGTTACTTTATAAAGTAACAGTAATGGTTTGTCTTATTAGACAAATACTTGAAGTTAATAAATATTTATTTTGTGTATATGGCCTCCTGCTTTTGAATTAAGAATGCGATTACTTACTTTTGATTATATGAGTATTATTGGTTATATATGTATGTCATTTTGTGATATTGTTTTGTTGCTTTTCTTGTTGAGTCTTTGTGACTCACAGGGTCTTTATGGTGAAAGTAAGGGAAAAAGAAAGTTAGGGGAGCCATGAGTCAGATGTCTTCCCCAACAAATGTACATATCAGCCCATCTGACTAGTAGTGCCTAGTTGTCAGTATATTTGTATTATGATGCTCTTGACTTATATATTTATTCTTATATGATAATGTTTACCGAGATATTCGAAAACTAAATATGTAGGAGCTAAAGAAACAATAACTTGCAGAAATAAAGAGACGAATATTTTTGACATAGTTCGGGTCTTAATAAACCTTAGTCAACGAGTCAGTTTATTAGCCTCGAAGGGCAGTATTGATGTGTTACAGTATTTTTGTAGGAAACCCTAACTCTTTACCCTTAGTTTCTTTTTGAAGAAGAAGATAAGGGTAATCTCAGCAGAGTTTTTGCTAGGTGTTTTGGCTTACCCTTTTTGCATGAGAATAAATGGGTCTTTATAGCCTAAGTGGCAGGTATGGACAAACCCATGACCCGCCTAAGATTTCTGCTTAAAAAATCTCACTGTTGGGTAAATTACATGCAATGTTAGAGCTGACTGGATGATCTCATATGTACCATTATGCCCGTGCATGCAACAGATAGATAATGGGGACCATTTTGTACCACTTGGACACGTGTCACTCAAAGGTCCAACCTTTAAAAGCAGGGAACACGTGTCTCTCAAAGCTTGTTCCCTTACAAGCATCAATGTGTCAAGTCTGTCTGGTAAAAAGGTGGTGGTCGTGGTACGCTTAATACCATGCTTGGATGGGTCGAACTTAAATTAATAAACTCTTATGCTATAAATTTAGCATAGGTAAAATTGTGTTTTGCATTTATTTTTAATACTCTAAATGTGAAATTTTTTCTCAACATAATTTTTGGCACGCCCGGTGGGACCCATTCTCCTTTTCATCTCCAACTATGATTACTATTATTTAACTTTAATTTTATGGTGCTAATCATGTTTACCGTTTTCAAGAAAAAATGGCACCACAAGTCACAGTTTACTTCCACAAACTACTAACAACCTCTTCTGCCCAAGGAGGGAAAAAGAACCACTTCTTGGCGGCATTCTCTATCGATCGAGCACCCATTTCATGTAGGGTACCCGAACCAGTGGAGAATGTGAAGACACCTATACTAGTTAGAAAGGCTGGGAGAGGGAGAGGTGTGAAGAGCATCCCTAAGACTGCACAGGCCTTGAGAGGCAAGGCAGCAGAGGGCTTCAAAAAGAAGCAAGCCCGGGCAATGAAAAGGTTCGCGGCAAAGGTTGTCAAGACAGAAGGGAGGCCAACAAAGATTGGCTCCCCCGTAATGATTCAAAGATCATTAATTTGATTTTTGAATTATATCCAAACTTACCTCCCCAGAAATTTCGAGTTGCATGTTGATGATTAGTTAGTAGTCGTTGCCTAATTCCTTCTATGGTAATACAATTTCAGAATGATGTAATGGTTGTATACTTAATGTAAATCATTACTAGATTCATGGATGACCTAATCAAAATCTTAAGAAAAGCTAGAATGGTTAACCATGGTTTGTTAGCTATTCTAAGTGATTAGGGGTGGACCATCCCATTGTCAATAGATAAGAAAGTGTTTGTTCAAACAAATACTACTTTTCTAAGATAATGACTAAGTCTGAAAACAAGTAGCAAATAAAGGAGATATTTTTCTTGATTCCAAAAGTGTTCTATCATCTTATATAACATATGATGATCCCACTGGCTCTGTTGTCTTGTCACAACCGAAGAGATCAATACCATTTAGTTTTCTTAGACATAATTCACGGTACCTTGTCGTAGTGGGAGAGTTTCTAGGAACTCACCTTCTTATGACTTGGGAGACACTAATGATTAAAATTCATTGTGAGTTTAAACAAGTAATGGATTGTCAAGATAAGAAACTAAGAAGAAAAGCCAATAGAATTATGGTCTAATCCATTCACATGGAGTAACCTAAATTTTTCTATTACGAGGACATAAAAGGAAATTTTCGTTTATAAGTCTATTCAATGGACTTAACAAAACTTCCTGTTCCTCGTATTATAGGTTTGAGTTTATCTAAACCTATGGCTTGTGGTATACCTGGTAATTACTTACTCTAATGCAAGCAACTTACTTTAGTAAGATGCTGAAGCATTTTCTTTCTAATGGCAATCTATAGAAGCTTCTCGACTTCTAGGCATAGATTTTATTTATCTAAGGAAAAGTCTTAACTATTCCAGAAAAGATAAAGCCATGAAAGAATTTCTTAAATCAACAGTGAGAGGTCTTAGATATGCTTTTGTATGCCTTAGACCAGACACCTGCTGTTGAGTGGGAGTAATGAGTAGGTATCAGATTAATCCAGGAGAAGAACATTGGAACACAATCAAGTAAATCCTAAGATTAAGAAGAGGAACTATATGTTAGTCTATAAGGGTGTGTTTAAAACTCTTAGACTACACCATATCAGATTTCGAAATTTCCCTTTGTGCTAGTAAATCTTTTTGATAAGATGGTGGTTACTCTGGGGGTGGAATACTGATTTTGGAGAAGTGTAAAAACTTATCTGAAGTCTCCAGGTCTACCAGAGAGGGACTGAATGTTAAGGTTGCAGGAAAGGTACTTATTCAGTCTAAGGAAAGTTCTATACATCTTTGGCACCATTCCGAATTGCCTAAACTACTAGTGTTAATTTCCTGATTAACCAAAAGTAGTTGCCAAAGGTATAGAATCCAGTATCCCAAAAGAGTAGACATATAGAGAGGAATTTCACATTATCGATGATTTTGTGATTAAGGAAGAGTAATGGTGGAGAAAAAGGCTGTGTTTAATTCAACCTTTCAGATCCTATTACAAGGAGTTTACTATTACTACACTTGATTTGTATATCAAGGTGTTGAGATTATTTGAAATGCACTTTTTGTTTTATATTAGTGCAAGTGGGAGTTTGTTGGGTTTTATACCCTAAATAAAACTCATTTCAATATAATCAGATTTACTTATTAATATAGATCAGAAATAACATTTAATGTTGCATGGTTCACATGATTTATTTCATGATTATATGTACATAATGTATAAATTCATCTGAAACCCTTTTCACAAACTTGATCCTGTTTATTGTGCCGTCAACACATTGGAAAGTAAACATGACTATGTGAATAAAGTTTCCTAGATTTATCAGACATAGGGTTTTACTGATATGATAATCTACAATAGAGTTTACTTGCATTTGGAGAAGTGCTATGTTCTTTCCAGAGCATTGGTTAAAGTAAAGCTCAGGTTGGATGCATGGAGTATGCATCGGAAGGGACCGATATTGAACTTTGACTTAGATTTATTAAACTTATCGTAATATCTATTCAAGTCAATATCGCCTAGTTGATCCTAGATCAAATGATCTTAATCCTGATATGATTAGGCTCAATCTCGAGAGGCTATTCGTGTTCTTTGATTTGTTAGTTAAGCCTACTTTTAGGACAGGGTGATACGTACCTTTTGGGAACACGGTAGTGCAATTGAGTGGGAGCGCTATCATAAACATGGAATCTATAGATTCTATCTGGTGAACAGTAAGCAAAGGATGATCTCCTTCGAGCTTGACCAAACGAACGTAAATGGTGGAGTACTCATTTCACATAAGCTGAAATATCATTTATACGGGGTCAAGTGTTTTAAGGAATAAATACATTGTAGGGTGTAACGGTAATTTAATCCCTTTACAGTGTAGATCATTCATACAGAGGATCAATGATCAAACTAGGATTATAACAATGGATAACTAATGATGTGTCTATATGGTGGAACATATAGAGCATTCTATATAACTGAGAGTGCAATTCTAAGTTCTATGCGTGGATTCAACGAAGAATTAATAAGTTAGTGAATTTTAGTAATAAATTCTTGATCTACTTATTGGAAGCTCGGTTATATAGACCCATGGTCCCCGCACTAGTTGAGATAATATTGCTTGTAAGACTCATGTAATATGTTTTGATTAATCAATTATAATTCTCAAATTAGACTATGTCTATTTGTGAATTTTTCACTAAGTGAGGGCAAAAGGGTAAAGAAAGAGTTTTAGGGGCATATTTGTTAATTATGATACTTTGTATGGTTCAATTAATAAATATGATAAATGACAATATTATTTAATAATTATTTATAGTTATTAAATAGTTAGAATTGGCATTTAAATGGTTGAATTTGAAAATTAACGTTTTTGAGAAAATCAGATACAAAATTGAGAAAACTGCAAAATCCAAGTAAGGCCCATTACTGTACATGGCCGGCCACTTGGTTTGAATTTTTAAACTGATATTTTCATTATTTTAATGCCAAATAATTCAAACCTAACCCTAGTGGAATGCTATAAATAGATGGTGAAGGCTTCAGGAAAATTACACTTAAATTTTCTACTTTTTCATTCAGAAAAAACTGAGCCTTCTCTCTCCCTATCTTTGGCCGAACCCACTTTCTCTTTCTTCTTCCTTCAATTTCGAAATCTTAGTGATTAGAGTAGTGCCCACACACAGCAAGTGATACCTCAATCATAGTGAGGAAGATCGTGAAGAAAGACTTTCAGCAAGAAGGAGTTTTAGCATCAAAGATTCAGAGAAAGAGATCCAGGTTCAGATATTGATAATGCTCTGCTACAGAAAGGAATCAAGGGCTAGATATCTGAATGGAAGAAGTCATTTAATTCCGCTGCACCCAAAGTACGGTTTCCCAAACTTTATACGTGTTTATTTCATCGTTTTAGAAAGTTCATATTTAGGGTGTTAATCAACATACTTGTGAGTAGATCTAAGATCCTGGTAAAAAAAATTCCAACAAGAAGTACATCAATGCACGGATGGAACCTCATCAAAACATGGGTGACCATGTTCTCCTCATGGCAAGTTATTTCCAAGAAGCCCAGGATCATGGTGCTGAAATGGATAGTGCTACTCAAGTAAGCCTTATCTTGAATAGCCTAACTCCAGCATTTCTACCATACACATCAAATTATGTCATGAATAAGAAGGAAATAGACTTTCATGAGTTAGTCAATGACCCTCAAACTTATGAAAATTTGATTGGAGGACCTAAGAAGAAAGGGAGTAAACCTCACAATCCTGGGAATGGTAATGGGACGACGAAACCTGAAGCAAATGTTGCCTCTGCTTCAAAACCCAAATCGAAGAAGAAGTGGGAAAACACCAAGAAGCGTGCAAAAGCCATGAAACAGAAAAAGGCTACTGCTTCTGGTGATGCTACACTTAAAGGAAAGTGTTTCTACTGCAATGAGAAAGGTCATTGGAAACCACAATGTCCTAACTTTGCAAAGAAACAACGTATTTCTATTTATAAACTTTAAGAGTTTTAGTGAATTATTATCCATTTGGATTTATGATTCTGGACTAACTTTGTTTATTTGTTTTCTTCTTCTTATAGGCCAAGCTACTTGAACTCAAATTAGTTGGATCGGACAGCTGGACCAAGGGTGAAATCGTCCAGATGAAGATGAAGCTCTTCAATTTATTTTTGAATTAATTGTTTTAGTTTAAAGACAATTTGGATTTCAAATTTTAGTTAGGGATATTTATCCCTGTTTTTCTCATATCGTTGCAATATTTTTTATTATTATTAATAAAGTTTCTTTTAATTTTCGAAATAAACCATTGCAATTTATGAGATTGAGCTTCATTTATTTTATCTTCATCAACTATTACCACATTATATTTATATGTTTGTATGTGTAAGTGTTTTTATTATTGATGCAAATTCTATAATATTTAAAACTCTTCATATAGTTATATTAAATAAACACTAGAAACTGATTCTATGTTTATTAATAATTGTTCATTCCAATACAATCATTAAGAATTTGTTTAATAAAAGGATCTTTTGATCTGATAGGGGTGGAGAAAAGTTAAGAAAACTATGCAGTTCAACGACCTTTTATATCTAATGAACTCTGGATAGTATTCAACTCCACATAAACTCTATCACACTTAGAGAATAATGATCTTTACAACCTTTAGGGGTGGATCATAATCTCTATATACTTAGGGGTGGAGTTTATCCACAATACCCTATATGTATATTCTTAGGGGTGGAGTCTATTCCACAATTCCCTATGTAACACATATTTTCTTTAAACATGGAAGTAATATAATGAGTTAGCTATTATCAATATAAATCCTTGATTGTATGTTCCATTTCGCTTTACTATTGTAAGTAAAAGTTTGATACCTATAAAAGTTCTTTGATAAAGTTTCACACTACCTTAATTGAGTGGGAGAATTTTAAAATTCTATTCCCATCTTCATTAGATTGATACTTGTGATAGGTACTTAAGAACTCTACTGAAAAGCAAATCTAACCATACACATGGATAGGTATAACTTATCAGAATTATGAGAATAAGATAAAGAACTCTAGTTCAGTCTATTCGAATGACTTGAACCTAGAATTCTTAATCCTCATAAAATTTTATGGTATCTTAATTTTGATTACTTAATCTCTGGCATGTATTTTTCACTTCAAATACTAGTCTGCTATGTTGATTGACTTAGTCTTAACTTAAAGTTTCAGACTAAGACAAAAGTCACAACTAGATAACTCTCCAAACAATAAGAGGTTAAAAGTATTATTTAACCAGACATCTGCTATTGAGTGGGAGCTATCTGAGATGTAATTAAATAAGGAACATTAGAAGATATTCAAGAAAGATTTATGAAAGTGATCTATATGTTAGATATTAAGGAACTGTGTATCAGTTGTCCTTGTATCTCACCATCTAATTTCAAAATTTTTAAGATGGAGCTTACTTTGGGGGTGGAGGAGTTATTCTATAATAATTCAAGCTCTACCAGAGAAGAATTATAACTTTGTAAATTCAAAAATATCAAGAAAGTTATATTACTGAAGAAGAGTCTACACTGTATTATCTCAATTACATATTTTAAAATATGAGAGATATGTCTTCTGTTAATTCAGATGTACTTTTAAAACAGAAAAGATTTCAGTATCCCTTGATGAGTAAATCATATGGTAGAGGATGTTTCATAAGTGAATTTATGAACTAGTTTCCAGAAGTTTGGGTGGATTCAAATATACAACACTTGATCTGAAGATCGAGACATCAGATTAACCTATTTGCACACTTTGTTTTATATTAGTGCAAGTGGGAGTTTGTTGGGTTTTATGCCCTAAATAAAACTCTTTACAATCTGATTAGTAATCAATACAAGAAATTTGAAGTGATTAATGTTTGCATGAATTTTACATGCTAATGGTTTAATATGTTTATTACTTTTATACACAAAATCAGTTAAATCCAGATCATATGTTTATTCACAATTACAGTATCGTCAACACAGTGGAATGTGATTGTGATCATATGAATCAAAAGACAAGGTCCCTGTTTCATCAGTGTTTTGGATTTACACTAATGTGATAATCAGCGATGATGTGTACTTACACTTGGAGTAAGTGTTATGTTCTTTCCAGGACATTAGTAAAGAATGCTAGTTTCGAATGTATGGAGTATACATTGGACTGGACCGATATTGCAACTAAGTTAAGATATTACAAACTTACCGTTATATATCTTTCCAAGTCAATATCAGTAGTTGATCTTAAGATTAAAAGAATCTAAATCCTGATATGCTTAGGCTCAACTCAGAAATGCTATTCATGTTCTTTGATTTATTAGTTAAGCCTACTTTTGGGTCAGGGTGATACGTATATTTTGGGAACATGATAGTATGATTGAGTGGGAGTACTGAACATAAATATGGAATCTATAGCTTCTACTGGTGTATAGAAGCCAAGTGATGATTCCCTTCTAGCTTAGCAAATAGAAGTAAATGGATGAGCTCTTGTTTAACTGACTAATTATTAGATCACTAAACACCATTTACAGGTAGCTAATTGTTTTAAGGGGCAAAATACATTGAGGGGTGAGAACGGTAAAATTATCCCATCTCAATGTAGATCATCTATATAGAGGATCTTTAAATCACAATAAGATTATAACAATGGTTAAATGAGGTAGCATATTGATATCGTGGAACATATACTATGCTCTATATAAGTCTTAGAGTGCAATTCTAGGTTCTAAGAGTGGATTCAACGAAGAATTAATAAGTAGGAATTTACTTGGTAAATTTGGTTCACTTATTGGAAGCTCAGCATATAGATCCATGGTCCCCATTCTAGTTGAGAACATTCTGCTTGTAAGACTCATTAATTGATTCGTGATTGATCAATTATAATTCTAAAGTTAGACTATGTCTAATTTATGAATTTTCACTAAGCAGGGGTGAAATTGTAAAGAAAAGAGATTCTAGGTTTATTTATTTATTAATGGACTTTATATGTCTAGTTAATAATTAAATTAAATGACAATATTATTTAATAATCTATTTTAGTTATTAAATAATTAGTTTTGGCATTTAAATGGTTATAATTGGAAAATTGGCGTTTTTGAGAAAATAGAAATAAAATTTGTTAAAACTGCAAAATCAAGTGGGGCCCATTATCACACCATGGCCGGCCACTATTTGTGGAAATTAAAATTGATATTTTTATTATTTTAATGCCAAATAATTCCTAACCTAAACCTAGTAGTTGCCTATAAATAGAAAGTGATGGCTCAGTCAAATCACAAGTTTTGAATAACATCTTCTCACAGAAATTTCTCTCTTCAGAAAAACTGAGCCTTCCCTATTTTCTATACCTTGGCCGAAACCCTCTTCTCTCTTTTCTCTTCATATATTTCGAACCCTAGTGAAAGAGTAAGTGCCCATACACAGCAAGCAGTAACTCAATCATAGATTGGAAGACTATGAAGGATCAAACTCAAGAAGAAGGACATTCGGGCTCAGATCTTGATAATACTCTGCGACAGAAAGGATACAAGGGTTAGAGATCTGAGTGGAAGGAGACATTAATTCTGCTGCATCAATGTAAGGTTTTCTTAACTTTATATGTGTTTAATTTATCGTTTTAGAAAGTTCATATTTAGGGTGTTAAACAACATACTTGTGAGTAGATCTAAGATCCTGGTAAAATAAATTCCAACACTAGGTAGATGTTACGTGTCAAGTCACGTATGTTAATTTTATTCTAATTTTTAGTTTTTTTAAATATTATAATTTTAAAATCAATAATATTCAGTGTAATGATAATCATTAAAATTTAAAAGCATAATAGTGATTTAAATAAAAACAAAAATTACTATTATACTTTGTAATAGTAATTAAAAAAAAATTATTATTCGTCCTAAATGTATCTTCGGAATTAATGAAAATGCTCATCTGGTTAAATATCAAAACATTCAAATTTAATTTAAAATAATATTTAAAATTTAACTAATTCTAAATATCAAAATTCGAAAATAATTTTTAATAAAAAAAAAACAATATGAACAAATTTATTATTAATTGTAACACTTTAGGTGGATTAATTATATTTAGGTTTAACTAACTACATGGATGCTGACCTTTTACATTACATGACAACATCTAATAATTTGTTATTTTTTTCATTTAAAAAAAAAAAGTCACCAAATAATTTCTCATAAACTAAGAATTCTGTTATATAGCCACATTTTATAGAGAATAGATATAAAGAAGCTCACAAACCAATATATAATATATGACGTGTATATATATATGTTATATCAGTGTGTAAAATTAAATGGTCACATATTATTTTTAATTATTTATTAACCTTCCCAATTTTGTATAATCTATCTTTAATGGAATTCGTTTTATTTTGATTATTTGATTTTAATGTCAGTTATATATCTTTCGATATAAATTTTATTTATTGAGTTTCATTTTTGTATATTTATATATATAGAAAAATTGTTTAATGGTAATTTTTTAATTTACTTTACATAGGTAAAGTATTTATAAAGTAAGAATTATCACTTTATTTTATAAAAATAAAACTAAAATTTAAGATAACCTACCTTATTATCAATATTGTTATTTTAATTATGACTAATATGACTTTTTAGTTTTTATGGCTAATGTGCTTTTAGTTTTATAAGGCAATATGTCTAGTTTTATAAATGGTTTGTTTTTATTGATTTTGTAAGGCCAATGTGGCTAGTTTTGGTTTTGTAAGGCCAGTATGGCTAGTTTTGGTTTTGTAAAACTAGTATGGCTAGTTTTTAGTTTTGTAAGGTCAGTATGACTAGTTTTAATTTTGTAAGGTCAGTATGACTAGTTTTAGTTTTTGTAAAACTAACATGACTAGTTTTGGTTTGTAAAGTTATTATATGGCCAGTTTTAATTTTGTAAGGTCAGTTTGATCTAATAATAACACATCAAATGTAGTGTAGTCACCGTCAGCAATGGAGATGAAAATAGATAAGTATCTACATCAGAGAATTCTATGTGACTACTTTTATAAAATTTCATATTTTACTTTTTATTTTATTTGTAAGGGAAATTTCATTTTTTTTATTAAATATTTATTATGTATTAATTTTTTCTCTTTATTTTACAGGTGTTCTACTAGTGGATCGGAAGTTGCAACTCTCAGTTTTGAGGTTTTCTTTTCTAATATTATAGTTTTATTGTCTAGTTCTCCTGGGGTATCTCTGCACGCCCTTAGGATAGACAATGAATTGTTATAGATGGAAGAAAATCCTCCTTTGGTTGCATAACTTTGTTACCTTTGTTATTTTAACCTGTATCAGTTTCCCTTAAAAAAAATAGTAATTGGATTGTAAAATAAATATCTTAGATACTATTTTAAATTTTAATTGATTAACTAAAATTTAAATTTAAGATAGTATTTGATAAAAGATAATTATTATTCCTCAAATTTTGGAATAAATAATTAAAATGTCAGCCAAGCAATCTTTTTATTTATAAAAAAATAATAAAAAGATCCCAAAGTTCAATTTTATCACAAAAAAAGGGGTAAAATTCTAAAGCCATACAAAATTGCACAAAATTCCAAATGAGCTCACTAAAATTAATCTTGGAATATTAAAGAGGTCATTCACCTCACCAAATTTTAAAGAGGTCATTAACCTCACAAAAATCTTATAATGGTAATTTTACCTTAAAATTAAAAAGTGCACTAAACTTCAAAGCCATAATAAATTAAATGGCATTCCAAAAAAAAAAAGAGGTCATTCACCTCATAAAAAAGAAAAGTTAAAACTTGGAACTACGTTTGACTTGATTTCTACAAAAGGATACGTAGGCAACCTAGTTGCTAAGACTAAGTGCAGTCACCGATACCGTAAAATGGTATAAAACACACATCTCAAAATTCCACAAAAGGTCATATACCTAGAAATTTTTTCCAATTTTTCAAATAGCAAAAAATTCCTGAAAGTGGTCAACTACCGGAATTCTTATATTCAAATTCAAAATACCGCACTCCGAACTACAAGTGGCTTGATCCTTCACAAAGAAGGTATGTAGGCAGCTCGGTTAATTAAATTAACCAAGTTCAGCCGCAATTCCAAATTTACCCCAAATTTTCCTAAATTATTTGAAATCTTTAATATCATCGTAATTGGAATCAAAGGGTATTTCCCTTAAACAAAAGGATTGTAATTAAGAGATTATTTTTATAATCTTGGATCGGTCGAACTTAAATTAATAAACTCTTATGCTATAAATTTAGCATAGGTGAAATTGTGTATTGTATTTATTTTTAATACCCTAAATGTGAAATTTTTGCATAACAGTTACCCACTAGAGAAATGATTATCTCCACTAGGTGCGTTTGATCTCTTCCAGTGTATGTAGAAGATAGAGAATTCTCAGTAGATTTAATTGATGTGATACTTGGAAGATGCAAAGAGTACATTCATTCTGTTAGGGGGTTAGTTTGTTTTGTCGAAGGAACAATGTCCTAACAATATGAAAATAAAAAAAAAACAAACAAAGGGTATGCCCTATGTTGCGGTTCTAGGATGTTTAATGTACGTGATGGTGAGCACGAGACTGGATATAGCTCACGCTTTAAGCATCCTAAGTCGGTTCATGTCCAATCTGGGCATGGAACATTGGAAAGTTGTTAAATGGTTATTGAGATATTTGAAGGGCACTTGGAATTATGGTCTGACATATGCAAAAGCAAAAGCCAAAGCAGAATTAGAGTTAAAAGGGTTCGTGGACACAGACTACACCTCAAATAAAGATACCATAAAATCAACCACTCCCTATGTTTTCTTGACAAATTGGAACTGTATAAATTGTCTTTCCGCCACGAAAGCAGAATTCATGGTGACTACAGAAGCTTTTAAGGAAGCGTTATGGCTTCACGGAATACTTTATGAGTTAAAATAAATCAAAGGAGCAGTGACTGTATATTCAGATAGCCAGTCATACATCTATCTTTATAAGAATTCAATTTATCATGAAAAGAGCAAACATATAGATATAATACTCTACTAGATTATAGAAAAGATAGAAGAAGGACTGGTTGATTTAGAGAAGGTCAGAACTAAAGATAATCCTACTGATGTTGCGACTAAGATCTTAAACTAAAACAAGTTCAAGCACTGCTTGAACTTGATCAATCTCAGAAGTTAGTATAATGAGATTCCTAGAACACCAACCATGACGGTTGCATTCTATCTTCATCATCATCATTTTTTTAATTTGAAGTAACTAGGTGGAATTTGTGGTATAGTTCCTCCAAATGAAAAAGTCTCCACAAACATTATTTTTGGAAAGTTGTTCACTCACGGAAGCCAGTCCCAAAAGGAATCTTAGGAATGTTAGTTGAGTCTAGAAGGGAGATTCCGGATATCTGGGTCCAGTCTTCAGGATAGCTAGCCTCTCTCCAGGATGGAGTTCTAGTTTGCTAATTATCCCTCCTAGAATGGTAGTTTCGGATAGTCAACTCCACCAGGCTCAATCCTACCCAAAAGCGTCTTCAGCGAGTGTCCTTAGTCCGTGAGTTCGAAAGCTCATGTATGTTCCCGGAGGCTCTAATACTTAAGCTAACGTGGAGACTTTGCTCAAAGAAGTGCTAGTTAAGTTAGTTATGTCTAACTAACTTAACAACCTCATTGCTTCTAGCCACCGACTTTAAGATCTTGATCCTAAGCCTATAAATACCACATTGCCTTGTTATTTCAAGGGACGAGATTGTGAACTAAGTTCACATTAAGATTGAGAGTTTGAGAAAGAGAAGTCTGAGAGGTAGAGAGAGAGGTGCATAGAAAAGAGAGATATTGGGTTTGGGTTTGTAAGAAGAATCTTCTGTTAGTGAAGAAGATTCTGGGGTGTAAGTGTGAGAGTTGAACACTTAGTGAGAACTCAACAAAGAATCTCATCTCGACTGTGTTGTACATATTCTTGCTCAATCAATAAAGAAGGATTTCAGTGGTATTCTAGAACTGGAGTAGAGCCATAGATCACATAGATCTATTGGACTTGAACCAATATATATCTTGGTGTCAATTTCTTTATTTTTCTACATTTATTATTTCTAGATTTATATACTCTATTTGCCTCTGTTTTTATTCGATTTTTGTTTTCGATTTGATAATTTTGTCATTGCTAATCGTTTGATTGTTTAAAATTTAGTTTATTTGATTCTGCACTATTAGTAGTAATTTTTCTACATTAATAATTTTATATTAAATTATTTTTAATATGTTTTTAAAGTTAAATGTATGAACAACACACTATTAAAAATAAAATGAAATTTAGTTAAAAATTAATAGCAAATTGAACCTAGCTACTCAATTTTATAGAAGACTTCCAGTTATGAAAATTATATAAAAAATTAATAAAATTAAAAAAAAAATAAGAGCAAAAAAAAAATTAAGAAATACTACCTTGACTTACCTAGTATGAAAATTATATATATTTACCCTATATATTTTTTTAACAAATATTGTATATAATATATATTATAATAGTAATATTAATTGTAATAATAATTACAATAAGAATACTTATATAATAATATATGTATAATACATAACAGTTATAATGATTTCAAAAATAAATAAAATATAAGAGTTATGTAACGAGAAGACATTAATTATGTATGGACCGACTCAGAGTGTATGTGGCAGTGAGGACAAGTAGGAGAGTTGAGACATTTTTAGTTGTAAAGATTTTCTGCAGTGGGGATAGTGTTATGACAAAGACGACAGATGAAATGTTTTATCTTAGGGGGAGTACAAAGATCCCAGAAGGACTTCCACCAAGACTTAAAAGTGTCAGCACTAGAAGAAGAAGGTTGGGTAATGTGAGTGATGGTTTTTGCAACATGATAACCAGTTTTGACAGAGTAATGACCAGAGGAAGTATACTACTAGAAAAAGGAGTCACTGAGGTTGTTGTCAGGGGGAGGAAGAGAAAGGATCTCACTGATAATGTCATTTGGGAAGTGTCTTTGGATAAAGGAGATGTTCCGATTCCCATTGGGGAGGAGCAAGTTAGAGACATGGGTAAGGTGATTTGGGAGGGAAATGGGGAGAACATGACAGTTAGGAATCCAATGGTCATCAAGAATGTGAGTTGCAGCACCATTACCAATTCTTTTACAGAGGCCAATTTTTAGGACAAATTTCCACCAATGCAAGCTCTGCCAGACATAGGAAGAGGAATGACCCAGGAGGCATTCAAAAAAGTGGATCGAGGAAAGTATTTGGACTTAAAGAGGGTCGCAAGAAGAGAGGATTGGTTTGTTCGGATTCTCCATGCTTGCTTGGGAAGCATAGCTTTGTTGAAAGGTTTTAGAGATTTGAAGCCAAGACCCCCTGCATTCTTGGAAGTACAAAGGGATTGCCATTTTTTCTAATGAAGTTCGCGTTCTCCATTCCTAGCTCCCCACCAAAAATTTTCCATTTCCCTCTCGACAAAGCTACAGAAAGAGTTAAGGAGTTTGAAAACTGGCATGGCATAAATAGGAATGGCTTGGAAAATTTCCTTTAGAAGAACCTCTTTCCCTCCCTTGGAGAGGAGTTTACCCTGCCATTTTGAAAGGTAAGACCATATTCTATCTTTGAGGGGATTGAAGGAGTGCTTCTTAGATCTATCAAAACATTGAGGTAGTCCAAGATACTTATCAAGGTGATTGGTAGAAGGTATTTGCATGTAGTCCTGAATAAGAGTTTGGTAAGTCAGGCTGGTGTTAGAAGAAAAAAGATGGATGATTTCTAAAAATTTACCAATTGTCCTGATATTTTTTGGTACTGGGTAAAGGCCTCTTTGATAGCATTGCAAGCTTGGATATGTGACCGACAGAACAGGATGCTATCGTTAGCAAAGAGAAGATGAGAAATTTTTGGGACAGTCCGAGCAATCTTCAGACCAAAATCATCTTCAGTGAGTTCAGAATGCTTTAAAATAGAAGAGAGACCCTCCGAATAGAGAAGGAAAAGATAAGGGAGAGAGGGTCTCCTTGTCTAAGCACCCTAGAAGGAACCACATGCCCAAGGGAATGACCATTTATGTTGAACTTGAAAGTAGCAATGGTCAGACATTTCATGATTAAAGAGAAAAACTTAGGAGGGAAGCCACCTTTTTGCATAATTTTGCTCAGAAAAATTCATTCCACTTTATCAAAGGCTTGACCATATCAAGCTTAACAATCATCCAACTAATCATGCCTTTCGTTCTACTTTTGATGGATTGTAAGATCTCTTTGGCCATAAGGATGTTGTCTGAGATGAGAGGGCCTTTTAAAAAAGCACTTTGGGTAGGGGATATGAGAGAGTTAAGGACCAACTTGAGTCTATTAGCCAAGACCTTAGAGATTATTTTATAGACAGTTGTGCACAAGCTTATAGCTCAGTAGTCCTTAAGGGTAAGAGGATTTTTTGTTTTAGGAATGAGAGTGACAAGAGTGGTATTGAAATGGGAGATATCAGAAAAAATTTTGAGGAAATTAAGAACCGCTTTAGTCACTTTCCTTCCAACCACACTCCATTTTTTTTGATAAAATTGATTAATAAAACCATCAATGCCCGGGGACTTGTCTGCGGCCATTTGAAACAAGCCTTTTTTGACCTCACAAGGAGTGAAAGCTTCATTCAGAGATTGATAGTGGGAAGAGTCAAGGCTGGGGAAAGAGCCAGAGAGGGCAGTGTCGATATCAGTTTCTTGAGGGCATTGAGAGGTGAAGAGTTCAGAGTAGTAGGATTCAATGAGGGAGAGAATCGAAGCGATGTCTGTAACGCCCCGATTTCCCAAGACGTCACACTAGCTAGTCCATTTAAAACCATTTAAGATAAAGACCATAAAATACTTCTTTAATGAAAAATAACTAAGCATGAGATCTCATTATTTTTAAAACAAAATATTTATTTATTCATAACCTTAAAATATAAAGTTTTACAAAAACTATTTGAATCATAATCTTTAATGAAATATTTTTAAACCAAAACATCGTGACAATCCCCTAACATGTAATCCACGCCTCAAGCCCGCCATCCTCACTGTTTAGTTTTTTCTTTACATGCACACAGAGGAGCTAACGCCCAGTAAGAAGAGCAATGTAGGACATAACCCCCCCCCAACTAGATAACATAGTCATAAGTATAACAATATCTTAACATCAAATCAATTCATACCATACTTGCCTACATATAACAACATGTCATATCACATATTATTCTCACATATAATAAAACATCATATCACAGTGTAATCTTAATGCATGCTATACTCACACACATAACACATAGTATCTTATCGCACATTGTCCTCACATACGATAATCTACTCCCACTCATGTTGATTAGACATGAAGCGTAACTTGCCCTACCTTGTGGTGTTCTCACACTCGGCATCCAATAGGGTAATCCCTTATCACAAGTTGTACTCACCCATGATAGGATAACCTGCAAGTAAACCCATACAAGCAGCCAAAAATATATCCTGCAGTGCTATGCTCACACCAGCAGCAGAAAACCTATTCTATAAGTGCTATTCTCACACAAACAGTCAAAAACCTTTTCACTATCACACACTAATAACATTATCATCAAACAACAATCTACCATAGAATAAAACATGTAAATACAAACCCATAATACAGTTGTATGTTTCAACATACACCCTGTGCACAGATGTCCACTCTTCTTACCTCAGTTGTTAAGAACACCTTCTTGCTACTCCAAGCACCTCAATGAATTTTCTTGTTGAGGACAAGATCCTCAAATCCTGCTGCTTAAGACTTTTTATCTCGTCACTACTACCTATAACAACACATGGTTCAAGACCTTAATATTAAAATTCGTACTCTTACAGTACAGCAGAAAGATCACTATTTTTGACCAATAACTATACTAATTCAGTGAAAGTTGTCTTCATAAAATTATAGGAAATCTCATTATCTTTCCAATGATATAAAGATCATTAAAAATGGATTACAACTGAAGGCGTTATGATTGTTTTACTGAAACTATTTCTGAGAAGGAATATGGAGTAACGAATTACACGACTTAGCAAAAATATAAACTTTTGACATTGAATGATTCAGAACTAGAAGATAGCATCATCATCCAAGTTTTAGGAAATTAAATTCCCTTTCCAATGATACCAAAATCTTTGAAATTGGAATTATATTCAAAGAGATATTACAATTTTACTAAAACAGTTTTGCAAGAACAAGATTGAAGAAACGAATCACATGATATTGAAGAAAACTAACTTTTTGACATAGTATGACTTCGAATTAACAAAAACTTTCTTCATAAAACTTATGGGAAATTAAATAATATTTAAAACCATATATAGATTATTAAAAATGGATGAGAATTGAGAGAGTTATTATATTTTAAGTGAAAGTACTTTTTCTGGAAATATAAAGAAAACGAATTACAACAATAGCATAAATATGATAAGTTTTGATATAGAAGAACACCGAATTGGTGAATAGTTTCTTGATAAAACGTTTAGATCATCGAATAATCTTTCCAACGATACAAAAATCTCTAAAAACAGATCAGTATCAAGAGAGATATCATCACTTTACTGAAACTTGTTTTTTCTGAAAACGAAAAATATAATAGGTCTGAACCCTAGATAACATTTAGCATTATTGAGCAAGAAAATATTTCATACCTCTTCACAACTTTTTATTTGATGTCTCAAGCCCACAAGCATTGATTATAAATCCATAACTTTAAGAATGAAGGTAGAAAAATAAGAAGAAGTGTGGAAGGTTTGAGAGGAGCAACCATGAAGAAGAATGAAGCTTTGACTTATTGGTTTGGAAAGGAAAACTAAAACTATGATAGTTTAGGGTTTGATAAAAAAAATATGTACTGAAGATTATGACATCCTGTATTCTAATAGGTTTAGGTTAACTAAAAATAATAATATATAATAAAATACTAAAATATTATTAAATCAACAAATATCTAATTTTTTAAAAATTTGAAAAATAAGCCATCTATCTTGCAATTTTAGGCTCAGTTTTCACCTAGAAAACTTCCGAATTATGATATAGCTATTTCTATAACATTTATAGATCTTTGAATTATCTTTTCAACGCCACTAGAATCACCTCAATCAGAGCTCTAAAACTCTAGATATGATCATTTTACTAAAACAGTTTTTAATCCTAAGAATTTATCCAAACCTACGAATTTTTTAACATTAATTCCATTATAATGTTATTTAATGCACTCATACAATAAATTAAACCCACTAAATAATTTATAAAACTCTAATAGACTTTCATATTGGGCTTTAATTGAGTAATTATCCTAATTCGTAAAAACACCATAATTTTCCTTGACACTTACTATAATTTCAACTATGTTTAGAAATCCATCGATACTATATTAAGCAATTATCTCTATTCACTATTAGTAGAAATAAATAAAATACTTATTCTCACAGAATTGTATAACAAATAAATTTAAAATATATGTATAATTTTACTGGGTATACATTCTACCCTCCTTAAAGAAATTTCGTCCTCGAAATTTAACTACTAAATACACGAGGGACTTCATGTTTGTCACCACTTACTAAATGACCTCCTTATCTACCATATGGACCCAACAAATATGTACTTAACTTTTATCTTATTGGTCAAACTATAACACATATAACATATACAGTCTAATTTAAGTATTGTTATTCCTTTATACATTACTTAAATAACAAAACATACTCCATCCCAATAACTTACATATATGTGCTTTAAATACATAAGTTTTGCAATAACATGCTCGTAATTTTGTAAAAAATTCTTCTCTTATTAACATCCTTATATGTCATTAAGATTTAAACTATTTATTCTCTAATGAACATCCTTATATGTCACTTGAGAACACATTATACAATACAAAAATAACAAACAACAAAGAGTAGGGTAGAAGAACTTATGCAAACTTCTCTTTAATTGTTCCCATTCTTTCATTGAATGTTAAATTTGTATTTTTTTTTACTTAATTTCCTCCGTAAAGCTACAATTCCGTTTTTATAATTTCGTAGCATAATTATTAAGAATGTTTCCCTACACATAACGATCCAATATATCATCAACAAACCGATGTCATTCAAACAGACCATATGTCTTCTATAAATTACATGAACTAAACGTAAGCTAAAGATCGTTAAAGGTCTTCTTACACATGCGAGCTAGCCAATATATAGGCTTAGAAGCACACAAGTTAACATACTTTCAGGAATGAGCTACATGCATATCATTATAAAAGAAACATTTACTAATCCATCCAACTAATGAAATAGGAATAAGATTTACTATCAAAATCACTCTTTCTAAGAATAACACGAGAACAAAAATCACTTAATCCAATTCTCATATGTATTTTTCTTTTACTCGCTTAATCATATACCATTTATAAACGCCCCCGCTTCAAGCCTCCATTGGGCCCTTACACCCACAGAATGAATGACTCTTATACACGAGTACGCTACTCTGGCTACTGGTAGTACCAATCAATCCATTTAAGCCCTCTTCAACTGTGTAGTCCCATACCTACACAGCCTCAGAATCATCACACTTGACCTTCCCCAATCGGTGTGGGATTGCACAGCTTACCCGGTATATCCCCTTACGAATCACGAGACTACTGACTGTCACAATCTGTTCTTCTATTATAACCTTAATGATTAGATTTCACCATTAACCAAAATTCAACTTAATTATTTCTAATAAAAGAGTAGAGCTTAAAATTATCTATCCATTAACACTTAAAAAAATCAAACTTAAGAACGTACCAATAGTTATATATGTCTAATTTATTAAACCTGAAACATACACTCTCGTTAGAAATACTAATATAACAACTAAATTTTTTTTTCCTAACATACTCTATTCCAATCTGCTTATAACACAATTCCTTTTTGAAAAATACTCTTCTTATGCTCCTTATTTATGAAAATAAGTACAACTTATCAAAAATCAAACTTAAATTACGTAATATAGCAATACCTTGAAACATTTTCTTAAATTTTTTTTTCTTCCAAAAATATCTCATTGATCGAATCCTACCCATAAAATTTTAAGACATATTTTTCTAAACACAAAGAAAACTTCTAGTTACACTGAAGATGTAACGCAACATAAAATATGTAAAACTAATATGAACATATTGACAAAAACTTACAGTACAGTGAGTCGATCTCGTCTCGTGGCAATGAACTTTACATGTTACGGTCAACCACATCCTTTAGGACCGTATTGCTATGATACCATATTGTCACGCCCCGATTTCCCGAGACGTCACACTAGCTAGTCCGTTTAAAACCATTTAAGATAAAGACAATAAAATACTTCTTTAATGAAAAATAACTAAGCATGAGATCTCATTATTTTTAAAACAAAACATTTATTTATTCATAACCTTAAAATATAAAGCTTTACAAAAACTATTTGAATCATAATCTTTAATGAAATATTTTTAAACCGAAACATCGTGACAATCCCCTAACATGTAATCCACGCCTCGAGCCCGCCATCCTCACTGTTTAGTTTTGTCTTTACTTGCACACAGAGTACCTGTGAGCTAACGCCAGTAAGAAGAGCTATATAGGACATAACCCCCCCCCCCCCAACTAGATAACATAGTCATAAGTATAACAATATCACAACATCAAATCAATTCATACCATACTTGCCTATATATAACAACATGTCATATCACATATTATTCTCACATATAATAAAACATCATATCACAGTGTAATCTTAATACATGCTATACTCACACACATAACACATTGTATCTTATCGCACATTGTCCTCACATACGATAATCTACTCCCACTCATGTTGATCAGACATGTAGTGTAACTTGCCCTGCCTTGTGCTGTTCTCACACTCGGCATCCAATAGGGTAATCCCTTATCACAAGTTGTACTCACCCATGATAGGATAACCTGCAAGTAAACCCATACAAGCAGCCAAAAATATATCCTGCAGTGCTATGCTCACACCAGCAGCAGAAAACCTATCCTATAAGTGCTATTCTCACACAAACAGTCAAAAACCTTTTCACTATCACACACTAATAACATTATCATCAAACAACAATCTACCATAGAATAAAACATGTAAATACAAACCCATAATACAGTTGTATGTTTCAACATACACCCTGTGCACAGATGTCCACTCTTCTTACCTCAGTTGTTAAGAACACCTTCTTGCTACTCCAAGCACCTCAATGAATTTTCTTGTTGAGGACAAGATCCTCAAATCCTGCTGCTTAAGACTTTTTATCTCGTCACTACTACCTATAACAACACATGGTTCAAGACCCTAATATTAAAATTCGTACTCTTACACTACAGCAGAAAGATCACTATTTTTGACCAATAACTATACTAATTCAGTGAAAGTTTTCTTCATAAAAATTATAGGAAATTTCATTATCTTTCAAATGATATAATGATCATTAAAAATGGATTAAAACTGAGGGCGTTATGATTATTTTACTGAAACTAATTCTGAGAAGGAATACGGAGTAACGAATTACACGACTTAGCAAAAATACAAACTTTTGACATTGAATGGTTCAGAACTAGAAGATAACATCATCATTAAAGTTTTAGGAAATTAAATTCCCTTTCCAATGATACCAAAATATTTGAAATTGGAATTATATTCAAAGAGATATTATAATTTTACCAAAACAGTTTTGCAAGAACAAGATTGAAGAAACGAATCACATGATATTGAAGAAAACTAAGTTTTTGACATAGTATGACTTCGAATTAACAAAAACTTTCTTCATAAAACTTATGGGAAATCGAATATATATAGATTATTAAAAATGGATGAGAATTGAGAGAGCTATTATATTTTAAGTGAAAGTACTTAAAATATAATAGGTCTGAACCCTAGATAACATTTAGCATTATTGAGCAAGAAAATATTTCATACCTCTTCAGAACTTTCTATTTGATGTCTCAAGCCCACAAGCCTTGATTATAAATCCATAACTTTAAGAATGAAGGTAGAAAAATAAGAAGAAGTGTGGAAGGTTTGAGAGGAGCAACCATGAAGAAGAATGAAGCTTTGACTAATTGGTTTGGAAAGGAAAACTAAAACTATGATAGTTTAGGGTTTGATAAAAAAAAATATGTACTAAAGGTTATGACATCCTGTATTCTAATAGGTTTAGGTGAACTAAAAATAATAATATATAATAAAATACTAAAATATTATTAAATCAACAAATATCTAATTTTTTAAAATTTTAAAAATAAGCCATCTATCTCGCAATTTTAGGCTCAGTTTTCACCTAGAAAACTTCTGAATTATGATATAGCTATTTCTATAAAATTTATAGATCTTTGAATTATCTTTTCAACTCCACTGGAATCACCTCAATCGGAGCTCTAAAACTCTAGATATGATCATTTTACTAAAACAGTTTTTAATCCTAGGAATTTATCCAAACCTACAAATTTTTTAACATTAATTCCATTATAATGTTATTTAATGCACTCATACAATAAATTAAACCCACTAAATAATTTATAAAACTCTAATAGACTTTCATATTGGGCTTTAATTAAGTAATTATCCTAATTCGTAAAAATACCATAATTTTACCTTGACACTTACTATAATTTCAACTATGTTTAGAAATCTATCGATACTATTCTAAGAAATTATCTCTATTCACTATTAGTAGAAATAAATAAAATACTTATTCTCACACAAATTGTATAACAAATAAATTTAAAATATATGTATATTTTTACCGGGTATTATAATGTCCTCAAGAACAACTCCATCCTCAGTGGTAAGGGAGTTAATACGATTGGCCCGTTTTCTATTAGAGGCAAACTTGTGGAATAAACGAGTGTTTTTTACTCCAGAATGGAGCCATTGGATTACGAGATCTCTGTTTCAAGTATGTCTCTTCTTTGAATAGAAGAGTGTCAAGGTTTGTTTGCAACAATTTTTGACAGAGCAAGGCCTCTGGAGAATTGTCCTCAGAGTTTCTGGCTTATTCAAGATCTTTCTGGGTTTTCTTAATCCTTTGTTGGAAGCTAAAGAAAGTTTTGGTTTCCATTTTGAGAGAAATTCAGCACAAGTCATCTGAGTGGAGTGGAGAGCTTGGATAGGGGAGCCATCATGAGTATTGTGCTCCCAAGCCTTAGATAGGACATCATTCCAGGTGGGCTTAGTGAGCCAAACGTTTTCAAAGAGGAACATTTTTATCTTAGTGTAAATTCGAAGACTGAGTGGGATATGTGAAAGGATTTGGGTTGCCCTATGATTAGAACCAAAAAAGTCAAGGTGATTAAGATTGTTACTAGGGTGGTTTGTGTGCCAATGAGAATTGCTAACAACCCAGTACAACTGTTCGTGAGTGTTCCTATGGCCCTGGTTGTTAGGTGTCCAAGTCATATGGGATCCCGAAGGGTTTCTAATTGGAAATTATCCAGAAATTGGCGAAAAGAATTTGAAGGACCATTTCTGTTATTGCCATTTGTTTTGTCATTCCAAGTTAGAAAGTCATTAAAGTCACCCATGATAACCTACGGGAGAGAAATACATGACAAACCAATCCTGGAGAGGATTCTCCAAGTATGGGCACGATTCACAGGATTAGGAGCACCATAAACAACAGTAAAATTAAAACTAGAAAAAACAGCAGACGAGATAAAATAGTGGATATGATTAGTAGAAAAATTACTTATAATTACGTCTAGGTCTGAATTCCAAAAAAGTAAAAGTCCCCCACCTAAACCAACACGGAGGACCTCAAAACCTAACTTAAGTCTAAACAGATCAGCAGAGTTCTTACAAAGTCTAGTTTCAATAACAAAAAGCAAAGATGGCTTATACATTTTGACCAGCGGGGAGAGGTTTTAGAATGCTCGATCACTCCCCAATCCTCAAGCATTCTAGCTGATGAGATTCATGTCTCCTGGCAGGCATATGTATCCACAGGACCTGCCTCTTCACTGGACGCCACTTCCACCACCTTTTGGCATGGTTGTGGCCTATGTCTCTTCAGCATTTCCCTCAACTCATTTCTAACTGTTGCCAGATGTCTCTTGAAACCAGATGAGCCAGCTGATTGGTTTTTCCTTGGAGGTGCACGACGGGGGGACCATCACTGCTTCCAATGGTGAATGACAGGGAAGTGGGGAGACCTACAATGTGGGTAGTTGGTTGTGGCTCAATCGGGTGGTGTGGAGGAGAGATCATCAAAGGAGCATTGAGTTGGCTGGAGGAGGGAGAAGTGGAGCTACGTGATCCAGGGGTTGAGGGTTGTTGTGGGGAAGCAGAGCAGGATAAAGATCCACCATAACAACTGACATGAGTGCAGCAAAAGTGGGCCAGGGGAAACATGGATTTGGGACTGGAATGGTGTACTTTCGAGAGTAGGAATGGGGAAATTTTAAGGAGCAATAGGTGTATTGGAGTTCAACTGAGGGGAGAGGAAGAGACCAGCAGTATTAGTGTAGTTTCCTAAATTACTATGAAAAGAAAAGTCTTGTTGCAGGACTTGGCCACGGGGATGGTTCACAGGGATCAGGTTGTTTGTGTTGTGGTTTAGCACTGGGGCAGATTGGTTTTGGGGAGGTGGTATAGGGTGATGGAGGAGTGGGTTTGGGAATAGGAGGGCCCAAAAAGGCCAAAGTTTGGGCGAGCAATGCGTTGCAAAACACTCTCATAAGGGAGGGGGTGGTTGGTTGGACTCGTCAAAAGCCCTCATACACTCAGTGCATGCAAAATATGAGTGCCCAAGACGGCCACAATGGTAGCAGTGGTCAGGGATATCCTCGTATTTCAACTCGAGCCAAGTTGGGGAAGCCATTCCAGGAAAGAGAATTGGGATACCATGAGGGAGGGGCTTGGTGACATCAAACATAATCCTAACCCGAAGGTAGAATCCCCAGATTTCTAAAAGTGAAGGTTGGTTACCTCAAGAAGGGTGCCCGTAATTTGGCCCACTAACTTGGCAAGAGAGATCGACCTTCGAGAAAAAAGAATGTTGTGGATTTGGACCCAAAAAGGAATTTTCCTCATGGATTTTTTAGGTCAGGGATTTCCAAAAGGACAGGGCATTTTTCAAAGACCTGGGGTTGGTTGAGGATGGCTCTACGCCTATCCCCATCACAGTGGAAAGCAGCTAAGTAAAGGTTGGAGTTGGGGGCTTTTTCTTTGACACTCACTGGAAATCGATCTTTCTAGTACTTCTCTAGAAAATTCTTCAGGGCATTGTGGTTAAAATTTTTTTGTGGTATACAAGGTGGCCATAAGATGGAACTGAGGTGGGGCAAGTGGAAGTCCCTCATTTGGGTCAGCATGGTCAGCGAGGGAGTGTATGGTGTTTTCAGTATCAGTGAGGTGAAGAGCTGTAGAAAAAGAACAAGCTAAGTCTTCCATATTTGGCAAAATAGAATCAAGGAAGGAAATAGTAGATTTTTTGAACGAAAATAGGGCAAGCAGAGGAAACAATAGATCATTAGTTAAATAGGAAATTTCTAGTACAACAATTAAGAGAAGTGTAGAACAAATTTTCGTATCTCGAAGTACACTTGAGTACCAAAGATAGAAAAAAAGGCAAGAATTAAAAACCGAATCAGGCGGGGATTATCCAAATCCAACCCCTGACTAGGTAGGTAGACACAACAATTAAGACTAAAAATCCTATTAGAATCGAAAAGGACAGTGGTATTAAAATCAAATAGGGTTCATCATGATATTTGTTCAAGGAAGAGATCAAACCTGTAAGGGATGCATTAATGGTTCGACATGCTTGCTTCAATCCCTTCAGCAAAGATGTCGATTCTGATCGCATCTGATAGGGGAGAGACGGTTGGCTATCAATCGACATTAATGTTGAGCCACCACGACACGGAGAAGGTGTTGGAAATTATTTTACCAGGATCTTAGATCTACTCACAAGTATGTTTATTAACACCCTAAATATGAACTTTCTAAAGCGATAAAATAAACACATATAAAGTTTAGGAAACCTTACATTGGGTGCAGCGGAACATAATGACTCCTTCCGTTCAGATATCTAGCCCTTGATTCCTTTCTGTAGCAGAGCATTATCAATATCTGAACCTGGATCTCTTTCTCTGAATCTTTGATGCTGAAACCTCCTTCTTGCTGACAGTCTTTCTTCACGATCTTCCTCACTATGATTGAGGTATCACTTGCTGTGTGTGGGCACTACTCATACACTAAGGATTTTGAAATTCAAGAGGGAAGAGAAAGAAGAAGTGGCAGCTAAAGATAGGGAGAGAGAAAGGCTCAAGTTTTTCTCTGAAGGAAAAATAGAAAATTTAAGTGTAATTTTCCTGAAGCCTTCACTATCTATTTATAGCATTCCACTAGGGTTAGGTTTGAATTATTTGGCATTAAAATAATGAAAATATCAGTTTAAATTTCCTAAAAAAGTGGCTGGCCCTATACTAGTGGATTTGGGCCTCACTTTTTGCAATTTTGCAGTTTTACCTTTTCTGCATCTGATTTTCTCAAAAACGCCAATTTTCTAATTCAACCATTTAAATGCAAATTCTAACTATTTAATAACTATAAATAATTATTAAATAATATTGTCATTTATCATATTTATTAATTGAACCATACAAAGTATCATAATTAACAAATATGCCCCTATAAACTCTTTCTTTACAATTTCACCCTTACTTAGTGAAAAATTCACAAATAGACATAGTCTAATTTGCGAATTATAATTGATTAATCAAAACCAATTACATGAGTCTTACAAGCAATATTATCTCAACTAGTGGGGGGACCATGGGTCTATATAACCGAGCTTCCAATAAGTAGATCAAGAATTTAGCACTAAAATTCACTAACTTATTAATTCTTCGTTGAATCCACGCATAGAACTTAGAATTGCACTCTCAGTATATAGAATGCTCTATATGTTCCACCATATAGACACATCATTAGTTATCCATTGTTATAATCCTAATGTGATCAATGATCCTCTATATGAATGATCTACACTGTAAAGGGATTAAATTACCGTTACACCCTACAATGTATTTATTCCTTAAAACACTTGACCCCGTATAAATGATATTTCAGCTAATGTGAAATGAGTACTCCACCATTTATGTTCGTTTGGTCAAGCTCGAAGGAGATCATCCTTTGCTTACTATTCGCCAGATAGAAGCTATAGATTCCATGTTTATGCTAGCGCTCCCACTCAATTGCACTACCGTGTTCCCAAAATGTACGTATCACCCTGACCTAAAAGTAGGCTTAACTAACAAATCAAAGAACACGAATAGCCTTTCAAGATTGAGCCTAATCATAACAGGATTAAGAACATTTGATCTAGGATCAACTTGGCGATATTGACTTGAATAGATATTACGGTAAGTTTAATAAATCTAAGTCAAAGTTCAATATCGGTCCCTTCCGATGCATACTCCATGCATCCAACCTGAGCTTTACTTTAACCAATGCTCTGGAAAGAACATAGTATTTCTCCAAATACAAGTAAACTCCGTTGTAGATTATCATATCAGTAAAACCCTGTGTCTGATAAATCTAGGAAACTTTATTCACATAGTCATGTTTACTTTCCAATGTGTTGACGGCACAATAAACAGGATCAAGTATGTGAAAAGGGTTTCAGATGAATCTATACATTATGTACATATAATCATGAAATAAATCATGTGAACCATGCAACATTAAATGTTATTTCTGATCTATATTAATAAGTAAATCTGATTATATTGAAATGAGTTTTATTTAGGGCATAAAACCCAACAAACTCCCACTTGCACTAATATATAACAAAAAGTGCGTTTCAAATAATCTCAACACCTTGATATACAAATCAAGTGTAGTAGTAGTAAACTCCTCGTAATAGGATCTGAAAGGTTGAATTAACCACAACCTTTTCTCCACTATTACTCTTCCTTAATCACAAAATCATTGATAATGTGAAATTCCTCTCTATATGTTTACTCTCTTGGGATACTGGATTCTATATCTTTGGCAACTACTTTTGGTTAATCAGGAAATTAACACTAGTAGTTTAAGGCAATTTGGATTGATGCCAAAAATGTATAGAACTTTCCTTAGACTGAATAAGTACCTTTCCTGCAGCTTTAACATTCAGTCTCTCTCTGGTAGACCTAGAGACTTCAGATAGGTTTTTACACTTCTCTAAAATCACTATTCCACCCCCAGAGTAATCACCATCTTATCAGAAAGATTTACTAGCACAAAGGCAAATTTCGAAATCTGATATGGTGTAGTCTAAGAGTTTTAAACACACCCTTATAGACTAACATATAGTTCCTCTTCTTTATCTTAAGATTTACTTGATTGTCTTCCAATGTTCTTCTCCTGGATTAATCTGATACCTACTCATTACTCCCACTCAACAGCAGGTGTCTGGTCTAAGGCATACAAAAGCATATCTAAGACCTCTCACTGTTGATATAAGAAATTCTTTCATGGCTTTATCTTTTCTGGAATAGTTGAGACTTTTCCTTTGATAAAATCTATGCCTAAGAAGTTGTGAAGCTTCTATAGATTGCCATTAGAAAGAAAATGCTTCAGCATCTTACTAAAATAAGTTGCTTGCATTAGAGTAAGTAATTACTAGGTATACCATAAGCCATAGGTTTAGATAAATTCAAACCTATAATACTAGGAACAGGAAGTTTGTTAAGTCCATTGAATGGACTTATAAACGAAATTTCCTTTTATGTCCTTGTAATAGAAAACTTTAAGTTATTCCATGTGAATGGATTAAACCATAGTTCTATTGGCTTTCTTCTTATTTTCTTATCTTGACAATCCGTTACTTGTTTAAACTCACAATGCATTTTAATCACTAGTGTCTCCCAAGTCATAAGAAGGTGAGTTCCTAGAAACTCTCCCACTACGGCGAGGTACCGTGAATTATGTCGAAGAAAACTAAATGGTATTAACCTCTTTGGTTGTGACAAGACAACAGAGGCAGTGGGATCATCATATGTTATATAAGATGATAGAACACTTTTGGAATCAAGAATTAAATATCTCCTTTATTTGCTACTTGTTTTTCAGACTTAGTCATTTTCTTAGAAAAGTAGTATTTGTTTGAACAAATTATTGGATGACTTTTGTTTTTTAAAAGTTTTTTATTCACAAATAACAGTTAAAAAATTTATTCTAGCCTTTTATACTGACGCAATAGTTAAAAAACACACATGACTTTGGGTAAGCGAATTCTCTGCTATTTCGCTAACCCCATCGAAGACCACAAATCTGCTAAATCAAACAGTCTGTCGACCCTTCTCTCTTTTCCTCTGTTAATCGTGGATGGGGACCCTTCTCTCTCCCTCTCTTAATTGCATGGTTCGCCGACCCTCCACATAAAAAACTCAGAGCCAAATCCTAATATTTATAATGTTGGAATTTATTTTACTAGGATCTTAGATCTACTCACAAGTATGTTTATTAACACCCTAAATATGAACTTTCTAAAACGTTGAAATAAACACATATAAAGTTTAAGAAATCTTACATTGGGTGCAGCGGAATTAAATGACTCCTTCCGTTCAGATATCTAGCCCTTGATTCCTTTCTGTAGCAGAGCATTATCAATATCTGAACCTGGATCTCTTTCTCTGAATCTTTGATGCTGAAACCTCCTTCTTGCTGAAAGTCTTTCTTCACGATCTTCCTCACTATGATTGAGGTATCACTTGCTGTGTGTGGGCACTACTCTCACACTAAGATTTTCGAAATTGAAGAGGGAAGGAGAAAGAGAAGGGTCAGCCAAAGATAGGGAGAGAGAAGGCTCAGTTTTTTTCTGAATGAAAAAGTAGAAAATTTAAGTGTGTAAATTTCCTGAAGCCTTCACTATCTATTTATAGCATTCCACTAGGGTTAGGTTTGAATTATTTGGCATTAAAATAATGAAAATATCAGTTTAAATTGCCTACAAAAGTGGCTGGCCATGCTTAGTGGATTTGGGCCTCACTTTTTGCTATTTTGCAGTTTTATCTTTTCTGCATCTGATTTTCTCAAAAACGCCAATTTTCTAATTCAACCATTTAAATGCCAATTCTAACTATGTAATAACTATAAATAATTATTAAATAATATTGTCATTTATCGTATTTATTAATTGAACCATACAAAGTATCATAATTAACAAATATGCCCCTAAAACTCTTTCTTTACAATTTCATCCTTACTTAGTGAAAAATTCACAAATAGACATAGTCTAATTTGAGAATTATAATTGATTAATCAAAACCAATTATATGAGTCTTACAAGCAATATTATCTCAACTAGTGCGGGGACCATGGGTCTATATAACCGAGCTTCCAATAAGTAGATCAAGAATTTATTACTAAAATTCACTAACTTATTAATTCTTCGTTGAATCTACGCATAGAACTTAGAATTGCACTCTCAGTATATAGAATGCTCTATATGTTCCACCATATAGACACATCATTAGTTATCCATTGTTATAATCCTAATGTGATCAATGATCCTCTATATGAATGATCTACACTGTAAAGGGATTAAATTATCGTTACACCCTATAATGTATTTATTCCTTAAAACACTTGATCCCGTATAAATGATATTTCAGCTTATGTGAAATGAGTACTCCACCATTTATGTTCGTTTGGTCAAGCTCGAAGGAGATCATCCTTTGCTTACTATTCGCCAGATAGAAGCTATAGATTCCATGTTTATGATAGCGCTCCCACTCAATTGCACTACCGTGTTCCCAAAATGTACGTATCACCCTGACCTAAAAGTAGGCTTAACTAACAAATCAAAGAACACGAATAGCCTTTCAAGATTGAGCCTAATCATAACAGGATTAAGAACATTTGATCTAGGATCAACTAGGCGATATTGACTTGAATAGATATTACGGTAAGTTTAATAAATCTAAGTCAAAGTTCAATATCGGTCCCTTCCGATGCATACTCCATGCATCCAACCTGAGCTTTACTTTAACCAATGCTCTGGAAAGAACATAGCATTTCTCCAAATGCAAGTAAACTCTGTTGTAGATTATCATATCAGTAAAACCCTATGTCTGATAAATCTAGGAAACTTTATTCACATAGTCATGTTTACTTTCCAATGTGTTGACGGCACAATAAACAGGATGAAGTATGTGAAAAGGGTTTCAGATGAATTTATACATTATGTACATATAATCATGAAATAAATCATGTGAACCATGCAACATTAAATGTTATTTCTGATCTATATTAATAAGTAAATCTGATTATATTGAAATGAGTTTTATTTAGGGCATAAAACCCAACAAACTCCCACTTGCACTAATATAAAACAAAAAGTGCGTTTCAAATAATCTCAACACCTTGATATACATATCAAGTGTAGTAGTAGTAAACTCCTCGTAATAGGATCTGAAAGGTTGAATTATCCGCAACCTTTTCTCCACCATTACTCTTCCTTTAATCACAAAATCATTGATAATGTGAAATTCCTCTTCTATATGTCTACTCTCTTGGGATACTAGATTCTATACATACCTTTGGCAACTACTTTTGGTTAATCAGGAAATTAACACTAGTAGTTTAGGCAATTTGGAATGGTGCCAAAAATGTATAGAACTTTCCTTAGACTGAATAAGTACATTTCCTGCAACTTTAACATTCAGTCCCTCTCTGGTAGACCTAGAGACTTCAGATAGGTTTTTACACTTCTCCAAAATCACTATTCCACCCCCAGAGTAATCACCATCTTATCAGAAAGATTTACTAGCACAAAGGTAAATTTTGAAATCTGATATGGTGTAGTCTAAGAGTTTTAAACACACCCTTATAGACTAACATATAGTTCCTCTTCTTAATCTTAGGATTTACTTGATTGTCTTCCAATGTTCTTCTCCTGGATTAATCTGATACCCACTCATTACTCCCACTCAACAGCAGGTGTCTGGTCTAAGGCATACAAAAGCATATCTAAGACCTCTCACTGTTGATTTAAGAAATTCTTTCATGGCTTTATCTTTTCTGGAATAGTTGAAACTTTTCCTTAGATAAATAAAATCTATGTTTAAGAAGTTGTGAAGCTTCTATAGATTGCCATTAGAAAGAAAATGCTTCAGCATCTTACTAAAGTAAGTTACTTGCATTAGAGTAAGTAATTACCAGGTATACCACAAGCCATAGGTATAGATAAACTCAAACCTATAATATTAGGAATAGGAAGTTTTGTTAAGTCCATAGAATAGACTTATTAACTAAAATTTCCTTTTATGTCCTTGTAATAGAAAACTTTAGGTTATTCCATGTGAATGGATTAAACCATAGTTCTTTTGGCTTTCTTCTTAGTTTCTTATCTTAACAATCCATTACTTGTTTAAACTCACAATGGATTTTAATCACTAGTGTCTCCCAAGTCATAAGAAGGTGAGTTCCTAGAAACTCTCCCACTACGACAAGGTACCGTGAATTATGTCGAAGAAAACTAAATGGTATTAACCTCTTTGGTTGTGACAAGACAACAGAGGCAGTGGGATCATCATATGTAAGATGATAGAACACTTTTGGAATCAAGAATTAAATATCTCCTTTATTTGCTACTTGTTTTTCAGACTTAGTCATTATCTTAGAAAAGTAGTATTTGTTTGAACGAACACTTTCTTATCTATTGACAATGGGATGGTCCACCCCTAATCACTTAGAATAGCTAACAAACCATGGTTAATAGTGTTAGGTTTTATGCCCTAAATAAAACTCTTTACAATCTGATTAGTTATCAATATAAGAAATTTGAAGTGATTGATGTTTGCATGAATTTTACATGCTAATGGTTTAATATGTTTAATATGTTTATTACATTCATACACACAAAATCAGTTAAATCCAGATCATATGTTTATTCACAATTACAGTATCGTCAACACAGTGGAATGTGATTGTGATCATATGAATCAAAAGTTTTGGTCCCTGTTTCATCAGTGTTATTGGATTTACACTAATGTGATAATCAGCGATGATGTGTACTTACACTTGGAGTAAGTGTTATGTTCTTTCCAGGACATTAGTAAAGTATACTAGTTTCGAATGTATGGAGTATACATTGGACTGGACCGATATTGCAACTAAGTTAAGATATTACAAACTTACCGTTATACATATCTTTCCAAGTCAATATCAGTAGTTGATCTTAAGATTGAAAAGAATCTAAATCCTGATATGCTTGGGCTCAACTCAGGAGTGCTATTCATGTTCTTTGATTTATTAGTTAAGCCTACTTTTGGGTCAGGGTGATACGTATATTTTGGGAACATGATAGTATGATTGAGTGGGAGTGCTGAACATAAATATGGAATCTATAGCTTCTACTGGTGTATAGAAGTTAAGTGATGATTCCCTTCGAGCTTAGCAAATAGAAGTAAATGGATGAGCTCTTGTTTAACTGACTAATTATTAGATCATTAAACACCATTTACAGGTAGCTAAGTGTTTTAAGGGGCAAAATACATTGAGGGGTGAGAACGGTAAAGAAATCCCATCTCGATGTAAATCATCTATATAGAGGATCTTTAAATCACAATAAGATTATAACAATGGTTAAATGAGATAGTATATTGGTATCGTGAAACATACAATATGCTCTATATAAGTCTGAGAGTGCAATTCTAAGTTCTAAGAGTGGATTCAACGAAGAATTAATAAGTAGGAATTTACTTGGTAAATTTGGTTCACTTATTGGAAGCTCGGCATATAGATCCATGGTCCCCATTCTAGTTGAGAACATTCTCGCTTATAAGACTCATTAATTGATTCGTGATTGATCAATTATAATTCTAAAGTTAGACTATGTCTGATTTTATGAATTTTCACTATTCAGGGGTGAAATTGTAAGGAAAAGAGTTTTCTAGGTTTATTTATTTATTAATAGACTTTATATGTCTAATTAATAATTAAATTAAATGACAATATTATTTAATAATGTATTTTAATTATTAAATAATTAGTTTTGGCATTTAAAAGGTTAGAATTGGAAAATTGGCATTTTTGAGAAAATAGAGATAAAATTTGATAAAATTGCAAAATTAAGTGGGGCCCATTACAACACCTATGGCCGGCCACTTATAAGGTTTTTTCAAATTAATATTTTCATTATTTTAATGCCAAATAATTCTAAACCTAAACCTAGTAAGTTGCCTATAAATAGAAAGTGATGGCTCATTCACAATACATGCTTTCATTAGCTTTCTGACAGAAATTTCTCTCTTCAGAAAAACTGAGCCTTCCCTCACTCTCTACCTTGGCCGAAACCTCTCTCCCTCTTTTCCTTCATCTTTTTCGTGACCCTAGTGAAAGAGTAAGTGCCCACACACGAAGCGATAACTCAATCATAGATTGGAAGACGTGAAGGATCAAAGCTTGAAGAAGAAGGAGATTCGGGCTCAGATCTTGATTATACTCTGCTACAGAAAGGAATCAAGGGTTAGAGATCTGAGTGGAAGGAGACATTTATTCCGCTGCATCAATGTAAGGTTTTCTTAACTTTATATGTGTTTATTTTATCGTTTTAGAAAGTTCATATTTAGGATGTTAATAAACATACTTGTGAGTAGATCTAAGATCCTGGTAAAATAATTCCCAACAACTGGCCTCAGAGCCATGGTAATTGATTTACTTACATGTAATTTGGACTTTAAAACGATTGTTTGTATGTTCTTTGGATGGTATTATGTTGTATTGAGTGTTATTTGATGATTGATTGATGATTATGAAATTTTCGTGAAAAATAATTGTTATTTCGGTTCTGGAATTATTTTTATTGGATAGTATGGAAAAAATTAAGCAAGTTAGCCTTTTACAGAACTCAATTTGGATTTTATTTGAATTAGTTATGATTTTTTGAAGATTTGACAAAATCGGAAATTTTGTCTTGATAGTTTCTGCGATCGCAGCTGTCCGTACAGTTTCGATTTTTTTCAATTTTCTTCAATTTTTCATACCTTTTCATGGAATTAACTTCCAATTTTTTGTATGGTTTTATATATATACTATTTCTATTCCTAATTCAATTCTAATTATCATTTTGAATTAATTTAATTTTTTTTATTTAATTCAAAATATTAGTGTAATTTGAATTTGAATAGAACTAGTATTTATCTTTTTGCTTAAAAATCTATCTTATTTTTAAATTTGATTATATTTTTTTAAATTTAAGGTCAGATATTTTTTTTTGATATTTAAAATATCTTTTAAGATATTTATAATATCTTTTAAGATATTTAAAAATATCTTATCTTTTAAGATATTTATAATATCTTTTAAAGATATTTATAATATCTTTTAAGATATTTAAAAATATCCTATCTTTTAAGATATTTTAAAAATATCTTATCTATTAAGATTTTTTAAATCTTTTTAGATATTTTGACCTTATTTAAATTTAAAATAAGATATTTATAATCATGTAATTTTAAATAGATATAAGATATTTTGCTAACTTTTAAATTTTGTTATTTTATTTATTTAAATTAAATTTAAAAAATCTGAAAAGATATTTTATTTATCTTTTCTAATTTTTATTTAATTTTTATTTTTAAAATAACATTTAATTTTAAAAAGTAGTTAGCAAATTTTGAAATGATATTTAGGTTGGTTGAAACCTAATTTTTCAAATAGTAGGTTTAATTTTAAATTTTTTTTAAAAAAATAATTTCGAAATTTTAAATATTTTTTTTATTTTTTCGAAATTAATTAAATTTTTTTTATTTTTTCGAAATTAATTAAAATATTTTATTTAATTATTTATTTTTCGAAATTATTTATTTAAAATTAAATAAATCCTACTTCCAACTATCCAGCTAACCTTGTTGCAGGAGTATGTGTTTTTAGCTTGTATGTAAGTTTTAAAAACCTATTATTACTTGATTGCAAATAGCCATGGTTACTTTTTGCCGAATCTAATGATCTGATGGCTCCCTTGGTCAAGTAAATAATTTGTAACAGGTAAATTTTACAATCTTCTTTCATCTGTGTATGACCTAGCAACATGATAGGATCCATCCAAAGTGTGCCTGTGTGAGCCTATATGTTTATTTTATTATATAGATGCATATAGGTTGTTGCTAAATAAAATGTCACACCATGATAGATTTTATTTAGGTCCATTTAGTTATTGGACCTATTCAATTAATAACAGTTATTCATTTTAAGGTTAAATTCCTCTCTTTTGGGCCTTGTGTGAGAGTTGGGTGCCATAGAAGTGGGTACGACATACTGAACCCAGCACCCCCTCACATGAACTACCCCAATTGTGAAGGCCCATTTGCCTGATTTGAATAACTGTACTAGGTTAATTATAATAGTTTGACCTAATAAAATTGAATTAGCAACATAATTAACTTTTAAAATATATGAAAATTTATTTTCATTTTAATATTTTAAAGTTAATTTTAAGAAAAACACTTTTAGTTTAGATATTATTTCTAGATAAACTATTTGTATTTTTCTTGTATTTAATTAAATATAGAATTTTAACTAACTAAGATTCTTTCTGGAGCTTATTTAATTAAATATTCCTATTTAAGTTATAAATTAGTTGTATCAACTGATTTTTCTTAACTAACTTAAATTTGAATATTTGATTTAAATTTTAAATCAAGTTGAGGAATCTTAGGCATTAGTTATTAAAGATTCTTAAGATATTTTTTAAGTTAATATCTTTTCAAATATTAACTTGAAATGGAATATCTTAGATATTTTTTTTGTTAATATCTTTTCAAATATTAACTTTAAAAGATATCTTCAAATTAAGTGGTTACAACTTAATTTGTGATATTTAATTAAATCAAGATTTGAAATTATTTAAGTTTTAGATTTTTTCTATATAACTTAAATTAGATATTTTTCAAATTTTGAAAAGATACTTAGTCAAATAAGATATTTTCTAGATAGTAATTTCTAGACTACTTATTATTTCTAATACTTATATAGGAAAATATTATACTTTTGTGAAATTAATTATTTAAATAATTAATTTTGGTACAATTTTATTAAGTATATTTTTCCTAGTATTAAATAGAAATTAATAATTAAGGCTTCTCTACACTTAATTATTTATTTCTTGAATTTAATACAATTAATTAAGTTGAAAAATCTAAATATCTAAGTTGATTTTCATCATGATACTTAAATAATTATTGATTTTTCATGACACTTAATTAAATCGAAAATTATTTTTAGGTTGAAATTTAATTTTTCAACTTAAATTTAAATAATTTTCAAAATATATATTTTTCTTTATTTTATTAATCAATTTCGAAAATTGCATTATGCAATATTTTCGATTTTTTTTTGAAAAATAGATTGAGTTGTAAATTAATTATTTTTTTTAATTAATTCTTGGACCAACTCAAGTCAATGATTTTTTCATTTAATTGATTAATTTAAAAATAAATGAATTTAAAATATATATATATATATTATTAGAAATTGAATTAACTAGTCAAAAGAAAATCTAGATAGGTGATATTTTTGCTTGAAGTATTTCTTTTCTATTTTTATTTTCGAAAATTGTATTTTTATATACTTTAATTTTTCGAAACCCAATAAATATATTCTCAAAGGAAATTTTTAAGTTGCTAATTATTTATTTAATTCAACTTAAATTAATTTCCTTAATATTTATATTTAAGATTATTACTAAGATGGAAATAATTAATTTTATTTCAATCACCATCTAGTATAATTTTATAAATATTATATTAAATTCTTAATTTTGAATTTTAATTCTTAAATTTTGAATTTAATGAGATTTATTTATTAGAATAATAAAGAAAATACATTTTAAATAATGAGCTTTATTATTATTAAGATATTCGATCTCCATTGTGGGTTTTACACCGCGTTTGTTTTAGTGAGTAATCCTCCCTAATGGAGGAACGTTCATTAGCAATTTCGCACCGTTTAATCTCGCATGATAAGTGGTTTGCAAGTGTTTTATATGGTATAGATCACCCTAATGGTGGCGACCATATTTGACTTGCAAATTGCGAAACAATGGTAGAAGCTCATGAGATAGAATAGCCTTGACTCTCGCCTAAACGGGACAACGCTGGATTCTGATCTTGATCGAATAAAAGGTTGCTAGAATGTTTAACATTTTAGATGAGCTGACAACTCTATTCAATGGATGGTAGCTTTGACTCTCGCCTAAACGGGACACTGATATCAGTTTGTTGAAAACCTTGGAAATTATTTAGGATTGAATTTTTAAGTATTTTCTCATATCATTCCTACTTGCTATGTGCTTATAATTTCTGAATTGATTTTGTGTGTTAAACCATTATTAATTTCTATTTGTTGATTTCTATTATTTTGTAGTATCCTGTTTTGTCAAAATGAATCCCATGTTATCACTGTTGACTGAAAATAAGCTGAATGGATCTAACTTTAATAAATGGAATGAGAACATTAATATTGCTCTCATAGGAGAAAGTGCCTTGTTTGTTTTAACTGAGCCGTCACCTGAAGTGCCTGGGGACAATGCATCCAAAGCCGTGAAAGAAAAGTATGAGCGTTGGCAGAAGGCAAATGACAAAGCTCTATACTTTATGCTTTCTAGCATGGTTGACACCCTCAAAACTCGGTTTTCTAAAACTGAGAAGGCTGCTGAAGTTATGACGAAGTTAAATGAGCTATTCGGTAAGGCATCACTTCAGTCACGCTTTGACGCGACTAAGAAGTACATTAACGCACGGATGGAACCTCATCAAAACGTGCGTGATCATGTTCTCCTCATGTCCAGTTATTTCCAAGAAGCCCAGGATCATGGTGCTGAAATGGACAGTGCTACTCAAGTAAGTCTTATCTTGAACAAATTTCTGACTCAACGGCATTTTCTACCATACACATCAAATTATGTCATGAATAAGAAGGAAATTGACTTTCATGAATTAGTCAATGACCTTCAAACTTATGAAAATTTGATTGGAGGACCCAAGAAGAAAGGGAGTAAACCTCATCCCGGTAATGGTAATGGGACGATGAAACCCGAAGCAAATGTCGCCTCTCGCTTCAAAGCCCAAATCGAAGAAAAAGTGGAAGAACACCAAGAAGCGAACAAAAGTCATGAAAAAGACTGCTCCTTCGGTGATGCTACACTTAAAGGAAAGTGTTTCCACTCGCAATGAAAAAGGCCATTGGAAACCCCAATGTCCTAAACTTCTTGCAAAGAAACAAGGTATTTCCTTTCATAAACTTTAAGAGTTTTAGTGAATTATTATCCAATTGGATTTATAATTCTGGACTAACTTTGTTTATATGTTTTCTTCTTCTTATAGGCCAAGCTACTTGAACTCAATTGAGTTGGATCAGCAAGCTGGACCAAGGGTGAAATCGTCCAGATGAAGATGAAGCTCTTCAATTTATTTTTTGAATTAATTGTTTTAGTTTAAAGACAATTTGGATTTCAAATTTTAGTTAGGGATATTTATCCCTGTTTCTCTCATATTGTTGCAATATTTTTTTTATTATTAATAAAGTTTTATTCGAAATTCCCTATTGCAATTTATGAGATTGAGCTTCATTTAATTCTATCTTCATCAATTATTACCACATTATATTTATATGTTTGTATGTGTAAGTGTTTTTATTATTGATGCAAATTCTATAATATTTACAACTCTTCATAGAGTTATATTATATAAACACTAGAAATTATTTCTATGTTTATCAATAATTGTTCATTCTCATACAATTATTAAGAATTTGTTTAATAAAAGGATCTTATGATCTGATAGGGGTGGAGAAAAGTTAAGAAAACTATGCAGTTCAACGATCTTTTATATCTAATGAACTCTGGATAGTATTCAACTCCACATAAACTCTATCACACTTAGAGAATCATGATCTTTACAACCTTTAGGGGTGGATCATAATCTCTATATACTTAGGGGTGGAGGTTATCCATAGTACCCTATATGTATATTCTTAGGGGTGGAGTCTATTCCAAAATTCCCTATGAAACACATATCTTGTTTAAACATAGAAGTAATATAATGAGTCAGCTATTGTCAATATAAATTCTTGATCTTGATTGTATGTTCCATTTCAATTTTACTGTTGTAAGTAAGAGTTTGATACCTTTGAAAGTTCTTTGTTAAAGTTTCACACTACCTTAATTGAGTGGGAGAATTTTAAAGTTCTATACCCATCTTCATTAGGTTGATAATTGTGATAGGTACTTAAGAACACTACTGAAAAGCAAATCTAACCATTCACATGGATAGGTATAGCTTATCAGAATTATGAGAATAAGATAAAGAACTCTAGTTCAGTCCATTCAAATGACTTGAACATAGAATTCTTAATCCTCATAAAATTTGATGGTATCTTAATTTTGATTACTTTATCTCTGGCATGTATTTTTCACTTCAAATACTAGTCTGCTATGTTGATGACTTAGTCTTAACTTAAAGTTTCAGACTAATACAAAAGTCACAACTATGTAACTCTCTAAACAATCAGAGGTTAAAAGTATTATTTAACCAGACATCTGCTATTGAGTGGGAGCTATCTGAGATGTAATCAAATAGGGAACATTAGAAGATATTCAAGAAAGATTTATGAAAGTGATCTATATGTCAGATATTAAGGAACTGTGTATCAGTTGTCTTTGTATCACACCATCTAATTTCGAAATTCTTAAGATGGTGTTTACTTTGGGGGTGGAGGAATTATTGTATAATAATTCAAGCTCTACCGGAGAAGAACTATAACTTGGTCTATTCGAAAATACCGGAAAGTTATATCACTGAAGAAAAGTCTACACTGTATTATCTCAATTACATATTTTAAAATATGAGAGATATGTCCTCTGTTAATTCAGATGTACTTTTAAAACAGTAAAGATTTCAGTATCCCTTGATGAGTAAAGCATATAGTAAAGGATGTTTCATAAGAGTATTTATGAACTAGTTTCCAGAAGTTTGGGTGGATTCAAATATACTACACTTGATCTAAAGATCAAGACATCAGATTGACCTATTTGCACAGTTGTTTTATATTAGTGCAAGTGGGAGTTTGTTAGGTTTTATGCCCTAAATAAAACTCTTTACAATCTGATTAGTTATCAATATAAGAAATTTGAAGTGATTGATGTTTGCATGAATTTTACATGCTAATGGTTTAATATGTTTAATATGTTTATTACATTCATACACACAAAATCAGTTAAATCCAGATCATATGTTTATTCACAATTACAAAGATCGTCAACACAGTGGAATGTGATTGTGATCATATGAATCAAAAGTTTTGGTCCCTGTTTCATCAGTGTTATTGGATTTACACTAATGTGATAATCAGCGATGATGTGTACTTACACTTGGAGTAAGTGTTATGTTCTTTCCAGGACATTAGTAAAGTATACTAGTTTCGAATGTATGGAGTATACATTGGATCGGACCGATATTGCAACTAAGTTAAGATATTACAAACTTACCGTTATACATATCTTTCCAAGTCAATATCAGTAGTTGATCTTAAGATTGAAAAGAATCTAAATCCTGATATGCTTGGGCTCAACTCAGGAGTGCTATTCATGTTCTTTGATTTATTAGTTAAGCCTACTTTTGGGTCAGGGTGATACGTATATTTTGGGAACATGATAGTATGATTGAGTGGGAGTGCTGAACATAAATATGGAATCTATAGCTTCTACCTGGTGTATAGAAGTTAAGTGATGATTCCCTTCGAGCTTAGCAAATAGAAGTAAATGGATGAGCTCTTGTTTAACTGACTAATTATTAGATCATTAAACACCATTTACGAGTAGCTAAGTGTTTTAAGGGGCAAAATACATTGAGGGGTGAGAACGGTAAAGAAATCCCATCTCGATGTAAATCATCTATATAGAGGATCTTTAAATCACAATAAGATTATAACAATGGTTAAATGAGATAGTATATTGGTATCGTGAAACATACAATATGCTCTATATAAGTCTGAGAGTGCAATTCTAAGTTCTAAGAGTGGATTCAACGAAGAATTAATAAGTAGGAATTTACTTGGTAAATTTGGTTCACTTATTGGAAGCTCAGCATATAGATCCATGGTCCCCATTCTAGTTGAGAACATTCTGCTTATAAGACTCATTAATTGATTCGTGATTGATCAATTATAATTCTAAAGTTAGACTATGTCTGATTTTATGAATTTTCACTATTCAGGGGTGAAATTGTAAGGAAAAGAGTTTTCTAGGTTTATTTATTTATTAATAGACTTTATATGTCTAATTAATAATTAAATTAAATGACAATATTATTTAATAATGTATTTTAATTATTAAATAATTAGTTTTGGCATTTAAAAGGTTAGAATTGGAAAATTGGCATTTTTGAGAAAATAGAGATAAAATTTGATAAAATTGCAAAATTAAGTGGGGCCCATTACAACACCTATGGCCGGCCACTTATAAGGTTTTTTCAAATTAATATTTTCATTATTTTAATGCCAAATAATTCTAAACCTAAACCTAGTAAGTTGCCTATAAATAGAAAGTGATGGCTCATTCACAATACATGCTTTCATTAGCTTTCTGACAGAAATTTCTCTCTTCAGAAAAACTGAGCCTTCCCTCACTCTCTACCTTGGCCGAAACCTCTCTCCCTCTTTTCCTTCATCTTTTTCGTGACCCTAGTGAAAGAGTAAGTGCCCACACACAGTAAGCAGTAACTCAATCATAGATTGGAAGACTGTGAAGGATCAAAGCTTGAAGAAGAAGGAGATTCGGGCTCAGATCTTGATTATACTCTGCTACAGAAAGGAATCAAGGGTTAGAGATCTGAGTGGAAGGAGACATTTATTCCGCTGCATCAATGTAAGGTTTTCTTAACTTTATATGTGTTTATTTTATCGTTTTAGAAAGTTCATATTTAGGATGTTAATAAACATACTTGTGAGTAGATCTAAGATCCTGGTAAAATAATTCCCAACAAATAGTTCTAGCTTTTCTTAAGATTTTGATTAGGTCATCCATGAATCTAGTAATGATTTACATTAAGTATACAACCATTACATCATTCTGAAATTGTATTACCATAGAAGGAGTTAGGCAACGACTAAAAGAATCAATCATCAATATGCAACTCGAAATTTACGGGAGGTAAGTTTGGATATAATTCAAAAATCAATTTAATGATCTTTGAACTGCATATCTACTAACTATTTCTCCACCCCTATCAGTTCGCAAGATCTTTAACCACTTACCTTAATGGTTTTAACCATTGCTAGAAATTAATGAAATATTTAAACATTTCAAATTTCTTGGCATAAGGTATAATCTAGAGTTACGTTTTAGGAATACAACGAAAAACTCATATCCACCCCTGAATGTACATCCATCTGCGAATGAGATGAACTACTTTCAGTGGATATAGGCATATTAACTCTTTGCAGAGATTGATCTTGTCAAATCCACTATGAACAAGATACAAATGCCATAGATTAAAAAAAAATGTGGTTGAGTCTTTTGATGATTTAGGTTTAGTTACATCAAAGAGTTCTTAGAATACTGCAAGTGGATCCTGGTCACAGAATACCTAACTCATATTCCATACAGTTTTAATCCATTAATAGAAGATGGATATTTAACACTTGAGAAAGTGTAACTGTATTGTATTCTGGAATTAGAAATATAAGAAAATTTCTATTTGGAATCTAAAATTAAAGTTAAAGACTTAAATTTATACCAAATATAATGAGTAATTCTATCTTGGACCACCACTAGTAATTTAAATCTAAGTCTGATTTGCCCATACAAGTAGGAGATTTCTAAGATTGAGGATTTATATCAATTGGGAATAGAATTTCGGGATTATAATCATATGCGTCATTTAATTTATTAAGAGAAAATATAATGACATGAAATGATTTATAGACCATTCATCCAATGATATGTTTTGAAGCTAATTCGAAATGAATAAGCTAAGAGGAATTAGGATAATTTCGTTTATAAATAAGAATCCAACGATGCTTCGATTAGAGAAAGACAAAGTAATCTTATTTATGTAATCTTCTTGTTTCATATTGTAAAAATACTAGTCTATGGTGTCATCAATTGATGAACAGCTAGATGTTGCATATACAATATTTATCTTTTGAGATCTTACACTATTATGTATGTCTAATGGTGAAAATCCATTAGGGATTTATCTCATTAGAAAAACAAACATGTTAGACCAACAATGAAGATTCGAAATTAAACTACAATTTAATAACAGAAATTAACATGGTTCAATATAAATTCATACACAATTCAGAAATTATTAAACATATAGCAAGTAGGAATGACTAGTGAAAATACTAAAACATACAATCCTAAATAATTTCCAAGGTTTTCAACAAACTGATACAGTGTCCCGGTAGGCGAGAGTCAAAGTATCATTTATTGAATAGAGTTGTCAACTCATCTAAAATAGAAACCATTCTAGCAACCTTTTATTCGATCAAAATAAGAATCCAACGTTGTCCCGGTAGGCGAGAGTCAAGGTTATTCTCATTTTATGAGCTTCCACCATTGTTTCATGTTTCATAAGTTTATCTCTAAGTAGTCACCGTAGGGGAGAGTCTAATAGAGACGAAAACTTACAAAACACTTATCAAATGAGATTTTACGGTGTTAAATGCGTTCAACGAATAACCATCCATAGGGGGGCGAAGTCTAGCGTCTCGAGGTTATATTGAAAACATTTAACTTTTGTAAGACCAACAATGGAGATCGAATATCTTAATAATAATCAAGCTCATTATTTAAAGTGAGTTGTATTTTCTTTGATTCTCTTTTAATCTATTTATTTTAAATATATATATTTATTAAAATTTCCAATTTAGAATGAAAAATTCTAAATATAAATTTTAATTTAATATTTATAAATTTTGCTTGGATGGATATGAAAATAAAATGTATTTCTTCCATCTTAGTAATAATTTCCAATAAATATTTAGAAAAATATTCAATTTAAGTTGTTAAAAAATTAATATAAATTAATTTACAACTCAAATTTAATTTTCTATAAATATATATTGCATTTCGAAAAATTAAAGTATTTAAGAATACAATTTTCGAAAATGCATGTTAAAATAAAAAATTAATCCTGGAAAAATTATTCTAATTTAATATTGGCCCAAAATTAATTAATAAAATTAATTTACAACAAAAAATATAATTTTCCTATTTAATTAAATATACAAGAAAAATTTCAAATATTTAAGTATGATGATGAAAATCAACTTAAATATTAATTTTCTATTTAATTAAATACACTACAAAAATACTTCAAGCAAAAATATCATCTATCTAGATTTTCCTTTGACTAATTAATTCAATTTCTAATAATATACTTTAATTCAATTTATTTTAAATTAATCAATAAATGAAAAAATAATTGATTTAAGTTGGTCCAAGAATTAATTAAAATAAATAATTAATTTACAACTTAATCTATTTTTCAAGATAAAATTCAAAATTCTAGCATTTAAGAAATGCAATTTCGAAAATTGATTAATAAAATAAAGAAAAAATATATTTTGAAAATTATTTAAATTTAGTTGAAAAAAATAAATTTCAACTAAAAATAATTTTCTATTTAATTAAGTGTCATGAAAAAGAAATATTTAAGTATGAAGATGAAAATCAACTTAGATATTTAATTTTCAAATTAATTAAATGTATTAAATTCAAGAAATAAATAATTAAGTGTAGAGAAGGCTTAATTATTAGTCTCTAGTTTAATACTATGAAAAATATACTTAAAATAAATTGTACCAAAATTAATTATATAAATAATTAATTTCACAATGTATAATATTTTCCTATTTAATATTAGAAATAATAAGTAGTCTAGAAATAACTATCTAGAAAATATCTTATTTGACTAAGTATCTTTTCCACAAAATTTGAAAAAATATCTAATTTAAGTTGTATTAGAAAAAAATCTAGAACTTAAATATTTTTCAAATTTAAATTTAATTAAATATCAAAAATTAAGTTGTAACCACTTAATCTGAAAATATTCCATTTTAAGTTAATATTCGAAAAGATATCAACTTAAAAAATATCTAAAGAATCTTAATAACCAATGCCTAAAATTCCTCAACTTAATTTTGAAATTTGAAATTCAAAAGATATTCAGATTTAAGTTGGTTAGTTGTAGATGACTAAATATCAACTTAAATAAGAATATTTAATGAAAAATTTAAATTAAGTTCTAGAAAGAATCTAGATGATTATAATTCTATATTTAATTAAATACAAGAAAATACATATAGTTTAGCTTAGAATAAAGAATTCTTTAAACTATAATTTTCTTAAATTAATTTCAAAATAAATGAAATTAATTATGTTGCTAATCAATTTTATTAGGTTAAACTAGTGTAATTAACCTAGTACAGTTGTTCAAATCAGGCAAATGGGCCTTCACAATTGGGGTGGTTCATGTGAGGGGGTGCTGGGTTCAGTATGTCGTACCCACTACTATGGCTCCCAACTCTCACATAAGGCCCAAAAGAGAGGAATTTAACCTTAAAATGAACAACTGTTATTAATTGACTAAGCCCAAAAACTATATGGGCCTAAATAAAATCTATCAAGAACTATGGCATTTTATTTAGCAACAGCAACCTATATGCATCTATAATGAAATTAAACACATAGGCTCACACAGGCACACTTTGGATGGGTCCTATCATGTTGCTAGGTCATACACAGATGAAAGAAGATTGTAAATATACCTGTTACAAATTATTAACTTGACCAAGGGAGCCATGAGTTAAAATCAGATCATTGGATCTGTCAACAAGTTAACCATGGCTATTTGCAATCAAGCAATAATAGGTTTTGAAAACTTACAAACAAGCTAAAACACATACTCCTGCAACAAGGTTAGCTGGATAGTTGGATGTAGGATTTATTTAATTTTAAATTAAATTATTAATTTCGAAATAATTAATTAAATAAAAAAAAATCGAAAATTTAAAAAAAAATGAAACATTCGAAATTTAAAAAAAAAAAAATTAAAATTAAACCTACAATTTTGAAAAATCAGGTTTCAACCAACCTAAATATCATTTCAAAATTTGCTAACTACTTTTAAAATTTAAATGTTATTTTATAAATAAAAATTAAATAAAAAATTAAAAAAGATAAATGAATATCTTTTTCAGATTTTAAATGTAATTTAAATAAATAAAATAACAAAATTTAAAAGTTAGCAAAATATCTTATATCTATTTAAAATTACATGATTATAGTTATCTTATTTTAAATTTAAATAAGGTCAAATTATTTAAAAAAAAAAAAAGATTTTATTTACAAATTTAAAATCTGACCTTAAATTTAAAAATAAAATAAGATATAATCAAATTTAAAAATAAGATTGATAATTAAGCAAAAAAGATAGATACTAACTATTTTAAATTTAAATTACACTAATATCTTGAATTAAATTTAAAAAATATTAAATTAATTCATAATGATAATTAGAATTGAATTAGGAATAGTTTTAGTATAAATATAGAACTACACAAAAAAACAGAAGTTAATTCCATGAAAAAGCATGAAAAATCGAAGAAAAACGAAAAAATTGTGAGCTGTACGGACAGTTTTCGCGATCGCAGGAAAATTTCAGCACAGTTCCGATTTTTCGGAATCTTCAAAAAATCATAACTAATTCAAATTAAATTGAAATTGAGTTCTGTAAAAAAGTAAATTGCTTAATTTTTTCCATACTATCCAATAAAAATAATTCCAGAAACAGAATCGCAATTATTTTTCACGAAAATTCACAAACATCAATCAATCATCAAATAACACTCAATACAACATGATACCATCCAAAAACAAACAAGCAATCGTTTTAAAGTCCAAATTTCTTGCAAGTAAATCAATTACCATGGCTCTGATACCAGTTGTTGGAATTTATTTTACCAGGATCTTAGATCTACTCACAAGTATGTTTATTAACACCCTAAATATGAACTTTCTAAAACGATGAAATAAACACATATAAAGTTTAAGAAACCTTACATTGGGTGCAGCGGAATTAAATGACTCCTTCCGTTCAGATATCTAGCCCTTGATTCCTTTCTGTAGCAGAGCATTATCAATATCTGAACCTGGATCTCTTTCTCTGAATTTTTGATGCTGAAACCTCCTTCTTGCTGAAAGTCTTTCTTTACGATCTTCCTCACTATGATTGAGGTATCACTTGCTGTGTGTGGGGCACTACTCTCACACTAAGATTTTCGAAATTGAAGAGGGAAGGAGAAAGAGAAGGGTCAGCCAAAGATAGGGAGAGAGAAGGCTCAGTTTTTTTCTGAATGAAAAAGTAGAAAATTTAAGTGTGTAAATTTCCTGAAGCCTTCACTATTTATTTATAGCATTCCACTAGGGTTAGGTTTGAATTATTTGGCATTAAAATAATGAAAATATCAGTTTAAATTGCCTACAAAAGTGGCTGGCCATGCTTAGTGGATTTGGGCCTCACTTTTTGCAATTTTGCAGTTTTATCTTTTCTGCATCTGATTTTCTCGAAAACACCAATTTTCTAATTCAACCATTTAAAAGCCAATTCTAACTATTTAATAACTATAAATAATTATTAAATAATATTGTCATTTATCGTATTTATTAATTGAACCATACAAAGTATCATAATTAACAAATATGCCCCTAAAACTCTTTCTTTACAATTTCGTCCTTACTTAGTGAAAAATTCAGAAATAGACATAGTCTAATTTGAGAATTATAATTGATTAATCAAAACCAATTATATGAGTCTTACAAGCAATATTATCTCAACTAGTGCGGGGACCATGGGTCTATATAACCGAGCTTCCAATAAGTAGATCAAGAATTTATTACTAAAATTCACTAACTTATTAATTCTTCGTTGAATCCATGCATAGAACTTAGAATTGCACTCTCAGTATATAGAATGCTCTATATGTTCCACCATATAGACACATCATTAGTTATCTATTGTTATAATCCTAATGTGATCAATGATCCTCTATATGAATGATCTACACTGTAAAGGGATTAAATTACCGTTACACCCTACAATGTATTTATTCCTTAAAACACTTGACCCCGTATAAATGATATTTCAGCTTATGTGAAATGAGTACTCCACCATTTATGTTCGTTTGGTCAAGCTCGAAGGAGATCATCTTTTGCTTACTATTCGCCAGATAGAAGCTATAGATTCCATGTTTATGATAGCGCTCCCACTCAATTGCACTACCGTGTTCCCAAAATGTATGTATCACCCTGACCTAAAAGTAGGCTTAACTAACAAATCAAAGAACACGAATAGCCTTTCAAGATTGAGCCTAATCATAACAGGATTAAGAACATTTGATCTAGGATCAACTAGGCGATATTGACTTGAATAGATATTACGGTAAGTTTAATAAATCTAAGTCAAAGTTCAATATCGGTCCCTTCCGATGCATACTCCATGCATCCAACCTGAGCTTTACTTTAACCAATGCTCTGGAAAGAACATAGCATTTCTCCAAATGCAAGTAAACTCTGTTGTAGATTATCATATCAGTAAAACCCTATGTCTGATAAATCTAGGAAACTTTATTCACATAGTCATGTTTATTTTCCAATGTGTTGACGGCACAATAAACAGGATGAAGTATGTGAAAAGGGTTTTAGATGAATTTATACATTATGTACATATAATCATGAAAAAAATCATGTGAACCATGCAACATTAAATGTTATTTCTGATCTATATTAATAAGTAAATCTGATTATATTGAAATGAGTTTTATTTAGGGCATAAAACCCAACAATAACCCATTCAGACCACCACCAGTAGCTCCGACAGACCACCCCCAAACTCTGACTCCGATAACTCTTCCTGTTGGCGTCCTCCTCTCAGTGGCAGGTATAATTTTGTATATTTTTTATACTTTGATGAGATACTACCGACACCCCAAGTCCGGATCTAACCCCCTAAGATTTTTTTCATATTGTAAGGGCTTTGATTCTATTCCAGTTGGGAAAGTGAGCTATAAATTAATATACAAACAAGGAAGGTAGAGGAGGCCTTAAACTAGGAGTCATGGCTTCTATGTCATGTGGTGTTTGCCCTGTCATTAGTGAGTATAGGCCCTTTATAGTGTTATCTCTCCCAAAATTAACGTGAATTAATGACTTCCCTTATTTATTATTATTGTTGTTATTATGATTATTATGTAATGGCTTCTATATGTTGCTTGTTTGGTCTAGGAGAGTGGGATTGGGACTATTAGTTATCACTCATGGCTTCACTGTTTCGCTTGAAGATTTTTAACCTCACCTTTGTTGTGCTGTGCTCTGCCCCACTCTTTTGTTGATTTTTCATCCAATTACAGCTACCAATGTTAAATATTGTGGTATTTCTCTTTTCAATCTTCATTTGTGTGTGTGATAACCTTCTTGAATAGAATAGCTATTTTTGTAAAACATTCGATAAATTTGTATATTTAATTATTTTTCTTCTTGGAATTGTAATTTAAAATTGTAGATAATAAAATTGACTAAGCTATTTAGGTCCATGGAGTAGAGATTTCCCCTGATCCTGTGGTACTCTCAACTTTGGTACTCTCTCTTTCTTATCATTATGTTCAATTATGTTAGACCGTGAAATTAGTTACAATTTAATTAAATTTGGTGAAGATGATGAATTAGGTTCTTCTGCTAGGACTAGGAGGGTATATGCTGGACTGTTATTGGATGCTAGGGGTACTCTTTTGTTGCTGGCAAAGCCAGTGGAAGAGGCTTATGCCACAATTGGTGCCAAATATGGTGAGTTTAATTGTTTTATCATTTTGGGACTTCTTCATTTTTCTCCAAAATATTAAAATATTAAAGTTTGAGTTTTTTCTGTTATAGTGGGTTCTACATATGGTCTTTTATTTGAGATAGGTTTACAAGTTATATACAAAAGTGTCTGTATTGATTTGAGATTTAAAGTTAAATAAACTTTGGAGTTAATATATATAATAGTGGCCATATGTTTTTTTTTTTTATTCGTGTTGTTGAGAATTTTAACCAGATTACAATGATTTTGTAATCAAGTTGAGGTCTTTCCATTAAAGTAGTATCAAGCTCTTCAATTAAACTTTTGCTTGTGACAATGTGTGTAAAAAGACTTTGTTTTAAACTACTCTTTGATAGTGGATTGGTAGCTTCAGTAGTTGTTTTGAGTTTATTGGATCATCTTTTTTATTATTGTACTAAGGTATAATTCTAATATTAAAACTATGTTAACAGTGGTTGATTTTGAAGAAAACGTTAGAAAAAGGATTATTGCCTCAGAAATATCATAGCTAATATTTTGTTTTGAGTAAATATTAATATTTTATGTTTACTTTCTAACTCTCTGCTTTGAATTAATTGCAGTTAGTTGTCAAATTCTTCTTAATTAATCACAATTTTTTTCTTTTTATTAGTAATTGCAGGAAATCAGTTGTGCCAAGCCTGCAAATTTGCCTCCTATTGTTGGACTATGTTAGTATCTAAATCAAACAAACTCAAATTGTGTTAACCCAAAGCACTATTATAAGTCAGATTTGGTAGTGCCTACATATAAAATTTGGTCAACAATTCAAGATTCTCCCTTAGTCCCTTAGGTGCTTCAGTGATTGTTTTGTTTTTTCTTAGTTTACTTTTTATTAGACTTTTACTTGAAGTTTACTTTCTTCTATATTGATTATTGTAAATAATTGAGTATGACTCTGTTAACTAATTTTGCTATAAGCATCATTTTTTTATAACGAACACCTCTAATTGACTTATTTGATATGTATATTTTTCTTTCTTAATAAAAACAAATAATTTTTTATTTTGTATTGATATTAGGAATGTTTTAGTACTTAAGCACAAAGATATGAAAATGAAAATCTCAAATAAAATAATTGTGCAATTGTAGTATAATTTTATTATAGATTACAATTTCTCTCTAAGAGCATCTCCAAGTGCTATTATTGTGTGTATATGTGTTTTTTTATCCGTATCCATATATAAGATCCTATATAAAGATAAAAATATTGATCTAAATTTTTTTTTCACAAAAATAATAAAAAAGATAATATAAGATCCTATATATTTCTTATATATATTTTTAAGTCAGCATTTTATTTTACATACACATTGAAGTTGTGTTTTGTTTAGTATATGAATATTGAATTTTAGTTTATTTTTGAATTATCTTAAGAACATATTACAGTTAAATTATCAAGTCTTTTTAAACACTAATATATTGCATCCAATATTTACTTTTAATTGTCAAAATTATAAAATACATTATTTAAATATACATAATAATAATCTTACCTAATAACTAATATATATTTTTTTTTCAATTATTAATTGTATCACTTTTAAATAAAATAGAAAATACCTAACATAAAGTTTAGTATATGTGCCTCGCACGTAACTTTTTACTAGTATATATATAAATATGTATGGGTGCACTCTTAATGGGTATTACCCATTTAGAAAATTTTGAGTTTTTATGCTTAATTTTTCTATCTAATTAAAAAAAATCTCTCATTTTTATATCATATGGGCTGAGAATGTTCCATCAGTAAAAAAAAAAGTTTTTTAGCAAGAAAAATAAGAAAAAAAAATTGAATTTGAGTTAAATATTTTTGTATGAACATATTTTTGATATAGCATAAAAAGAGATTTTTGATAGTTTTTTTAATTAAGTAGTTAAATTAAGCATAAAAATTTAAATTTGTGATTTCATTATTCATTGTTAGATCAAAATTCGATGGTTTGATATTTTTAAAATTAATATTTATAGTTAAATTTATTTAGTAACCATTCATGGGTCATACCCATTAAGAAGTGTTCCATATACATATACTAGTTAGATGTTGCGTGCGAGGCACGTATACTTAATTTTATGCTAGGTGTTTTCTACTTTATTTAAAAATAGTACAATAATTAATTAAAAAAAACATATTATTAATTATTGTTTGAAATTATTTTTAGGTATATTAAATAGTGGTATTGTAAATTGTGTGTCACTATATTTTATAAGTAAAACATAGTTGTATCTATAAATTTATGATTTGTACATTGTTATTAATAATAAAAAGTACGTTAATCTCAATATATACGTACTCATATAGTAGTTATCTTGACATGAAACTTTTGTATTTTTTTTTAGGAAGCATGGTTCTCCCCCTTAAGCAACTCAATTGATCATATGCTATCTATATGATTAATAACAAAGTTAAAAGTATTCCTACAAAATTAATTATTATTTTTCAATTAGGGCTATTTGCCAAACCCCATAACATTTGAGGAGAGAGGAACTACAATATCTGTGCAGGTACCACTCAATCTCAGACCTTGTGAGAGCATACCATAGGCCAGATCGTTTGGACTTACCCCTCTAGATTAAAAAAATTATAATATTAGAACAAGCATAACTTGAGCAGTCAGAATGTACTTTGTAAGATTTAAAAGTGGAGGTTCATCAGGATATTTTTCTGTATGCAAAAAAATCAAACCTAGCTGAACTGCAATAGAATATTTTAAAACCACAAGGTTAAAGAAAGTGTAATAATTCAAGATTAAAAGAAAAGTGCAAAGTTTAATTTTGTAAGTAATAACCTGGAGAAGATTCAAATTCTGCTTCATCATCTTGTTAAAATAGAGTAAAGAAATATTTACATATAAGAATACTTATTTTCATGTCATTATAAGTCATATTATGGAAAGGGCCGCAATTAAATGGGAGTTCATAGTTGAAAGTAACACAAATAAACAAGTATAATTGAGAAGAGTATCACAAATTACTGAAAAAATCTGATAGAATCATCTAATCACTTCATCTGAAAAGTGAGATGAGTCTCAATAACAGAGTTAGTACAACTATAAAAAAAAAACATAGTAAGGATTACATACTTGTGGAACCACTTTTATTTGGAAGCTCCGGTTGGAAGTATTTAATTAATCCACTCTCTCCAGAGTGAATTTCTAGCATGAAAAATCAAACCAAAAATAAGTGAGCAGAGACAACTCAGTATTAGGAGGAAGAAAATGGCAAGAAATTGCAATCTTATATATATGAAGTAATATTTAAATGTTAAATCTTTGAACTCATCCATAAGAATTGCTTCTAATACTTTGATTTCCATCTCTTGTTCCTGTGCATAGCTTGTAGATATATAGTTCACAGCAACTAAATGTAAGAGGTCCAAAATTTTAAGAACAAACAATGTAGAGTTACATCTAAACTCAATTATATAGCAATCTCTAAATGAAATACTTATTTGAGCGAAACCTTCAAAGATGAATTAGAATTTAAAATATATTTATGTTTAGCATATTGGTATCAAACTCACTGATAAATATTCAGCACTCTTTCCAATATTCAGATGTGTTTGCTCCATGTTTAAGTACTTAGAGCATGCGGGTCCAAACTGGGTTTGGTGCTCAAGGAATTCAATTGGTTTTCTTCGGTGAAAATTGAGCAAGGACAATTATTTCTCAGAGATCATCATAGTCCAAATGACTATATAAACAAAATAACTCACGCCACACGGTTATACACCAATTGTTATCATACACAAATGTTCTATAATGATTGAATATAACCACGTAAAATATTAATTAAGAAGTGAATTTCACATATAATCATAATCAACACCATAAGGCTATTTAAAGACCAAACTCATTCAATTCCAAACACTTACCAAATATAATAAACAGATAGTACATAGAAAGATATGAATAATTACCTGATTCAAATGAGTGGGATTAACAAAAAAAATCGTGATTTTTTTTATATTTGATGATGAATGGTCGAGCCGAGCTGAGTTGAGCAAATCACAAAGACCTAAATATAAATTCTCAATGATCATCAAAAGTCAATTAAAAAAACAAATTAAATATATATTTATTGAGATTAGACCCTCAATATCTCTGTCGTCAAGAACTGAACAATAACAGAGTAAATTCACTTGATTGATCCGATTGAAAAAGAAATCCTAGAAAATGTAATTGAAAGAGAAAAGAGTGAGAATTGTGATGTGGGTCGAGATTGGAACCTCAGTCTACAAAAGAAAATAAGGGGAATCGGAGGCATAAAGATTTCAATGCATCTCGGCCTTTAGGACTGACACTGAGATTGAATTATTATTTTGTAGATGAATTGGTGTCTCTTTTGAATTGCACTGTTTTGAATAGTTACAATTATTAATTAACAGTGTTAATTTTAAACTGTTAAACAGAAATTCACAACAAATCTATTAAACACAACAAATTCCATCAAATTAGATTTGGCTTAGCTTGTGTTCCGTGTTGGTTATACGATTAAGATTTTAAAGTAATTGTAATTTATTTAAAAATTAATAAAAAACTGTTATTTTTGAATAGAAAACTTAAAAAAAAAAATCACCCAATAATTTCTCATAAACTAATAATTCTGTTATATAGGCACATTTTATATAGAACTAGTAAACAGGCCGTGCTTCGCGTGCGGCAATCAAATTATTATATAAATAGGTATTAAAAAATTTTAAATTATATATTTATTAAAAAAAATAATAAATTTATATAGAAAACTTTATAGAATTCTAAAAAAAATATTATACAATTTCTTATATAAATAAAAAAGCACACAATTTTTTTAAAAGTATATTATCGTGAAAAAAAAATTAGAAACTGAACAATAAATCTATAGAAAACTCATCATAGATAATTTTTTTAGTACATACATATTTATTTATTAGTTATTATATATGGTTGTATAGTTTTATTTTTATTCTTTTTAATTGATTAGTGATTTTTAATTAAATAAAATAGAATTAAAAAAATAGAAAAATAAGAGAATTTAAATAGAACAAAATAATAACATAAAAAGAGAAAATTAAGAAGAATAGATATTTAGAAATTTTAATTTTTTAATTATTAATTAATTATCATAAATATTTTTATTTAATAGAGATATATACAATTAAATTAGATATAATAATAATAAGAGAAACGTGTACCTATATGTATTGTGTTTTTTCTTATAAGAAAATAATTAGTTTATATTAGGTATTTTTAATGGAAATTTATTAAAATAATAGTAAAATACTAATTTATAGATTTATACTTTAATAAAATATTAAAAATGAGAGAATTAAGGAAAGAAGAGAAAAATAGATTTAGAAAGATTTTAGAGTACCACATCACCGCTTCATACTTCTCCATTATAGAAGTATAGATATAGATAGATATATATTATGAATAAGCGAAAAACTAATTAGTTTTAACCTATAAACACATTTGAGTTGGTGAAAAATTAGAAAATTTGTTACTGAACAATTTAAGAGAATGTAAAAAACAAAAAACATTAAAACATAAATAAAAGAATGATACAATGCAGAAAAAACATGGTGCAAAATAAAAAACAAATAAATAAATAAACAAGTAAATGAGATGAATTAGAAGGTTACACATGGGATTTCTTTAGCACTCCTCTACAAATAATTTACAGAATTGCATTTGAAATTTTGTTCCAGCTGACAAAAAATTCTGGGTCCGCATGCACACAATTATGAATAGCAATTCCATAAATATAACAAGTAAAATATGATTTTACGCGAGCATGATATAATTTGTAAATGTTTTCAAACCTAGACAACAAACTTCTACACAATTACAGTGAAGTAAAGAAATATGAACAAGATGAGTAATAGTATAAAATAAAAAAATTCACAGCATATCATCCCCCACCTATATAAATTTGGGTGACATCTTTAGTCTTGTTTTTACAGTCAAAAACAAAATGCATGTTGTGTTAAGTAACTATGGAAGTAATTGATCCACTGTACTACTGTAGACTAAGCTCGGAACCAGATCAAATCCACCACCACATGTTGGGTTTTCGCAAATGAGCTTATACACAAATGCCTCATATTTGGGAAATAGAACCATGTGAATGAATGCCTAGGTACATATATAAACGAAAAAAGCAAAAGAATGTCTATTGATGATGATACTTACCACAAATTTTCCTCAATCACTGACAACTACGCATTGATGTAAAATTATTAGTTTTGTGCCCAACGTGTGGTATGAAAACTAATAAAAGGTAAATAGATGGGGTTCATACTGATCAGGCAAGACACCAACAGCATTGTTGCTATCAGCTGAACCAAACTGTAGACGGCTAGCCAACGCAGCTCCAACTCCAATCAGATGATTAGGTGGATAATTCATTTGCTGAGGAACTACTTTTGAAACTGGCGAGCAACTGGATTTAGGGGAAGAAGTTGCTCGGGTACATTGGTTTTTGCTTTGCTTTTGCGATTGTTGTTGAGAGACTGGACTGCCCTTTCTTCTTTTTCTTCTCCCGCCTGTCTGCTGCTGCTGCTGTTGCGGCTGTGGCTGTGGCTGTTTTTCATCCTGGGACTGGAAAAATAGTGTTGAATGCTTCCTGTCGTTCTTTATCTTTTCCAGCAAGGCAATGCGCTTTGTTATATTGTCAGGTGAGAGTTGAGTTTCAAGACCATAAATTTTGATGCATTCAACTACATTCATTAGAGCAGCTATTTCTTCGTCAGTGGCTGCATCCTGTGAGCAGTTCTTAATATGTCATGATTACGCATGCAACAAAAATGGCAGTTCGTTATAAAAAAGAGAAGCAAATCATGACACTCGAAAATATGGGATCGTACCTTTTCTTCGGCTGATTTCTTTTGCACACAAAGCTGTCTGGTATAACTCTTCACATAGTCCATGTACTCTTTCAATAGTTTAACTGGCTCGAACATTTCTGTTAACTCGAATGCATAAGTGAGTCTGATTGCCGCAATGAATTTGTTCCTTTGAATCAGATGTTGAATAAAGACTGCAGTATGTGTAATAAATTGTAGGCTTTACAAAATCTCACAAGCGCAATCAACTAATAATAAAGTATGAAAATATAAATCATGTTACATAGGGCAGCAAGCAAAATTTAATAATAAACTTACAAGGAATCTTATATGCAGAAGCAAGGGGACGACTTAGTTCTAGAGCATGTTTATTTTGAGTGATCGTATCCAGAAAACTCAAAATATCATCATCATCTTCAAAGATTGGAAAAATTCGATATATACCAAGGAAATGTAGAAACCCCAAAAGCTCTAAAGAGTTTTCAATATTGGCTCTTATCTTTTCTTTCCACTCATATGCTACCTTTATTGCATATTCTCTCAAGTGAGATTCAATTCGTGGTGAGATTCTCAATAGCTGCTCAAACAAGGAAATGTAACTCAACATGACACTTTCCTTAAAACCAACATCTCCACTCTTCCGAAGTTTAGAAAAAGACTCTTCCACAATGACCAAAACTTGTTTTGCTGGGTCCGGCATTTGCAGAACAGATAAAATTTTGTCCTGTGTCAATTCTTCAAGCAAAATATGCTCAGAACTTCTTTCGCTCGTGGTTGAAATGGATTTAAAATTTGAAGAACTTGCGGCAGTGTCGTTTGCTCCAAAATTTTGTGCTTCCTCCTCCATGTCAACTGCAGAAAGAAGAGAATTTGGAACAAGAAAATAAACCATAACAACAACACAGATTACTTGCACTGGCCTGTGTATTCGAAAGTCTTTCTCAAAATTATAATAGAAATAGGCAATCAATTAATCATACAATGATAGGCCACTATAGAGAGTAGCTCGGAATTGGATACTGTAAGTATTATAATATACTGGATCAACCATTCAGATGTTTAACCCAGTAGTTACGCCAACTCTAAAATTGAAAAATTCTTTAGCGGTTGTTTCTAAGAGAATGAGAAAAAAAAGTAAAGATTCTCTCTCTATAGTTATATCCATTAACTTTTTTAGCGGTTGTTTCAGATCATCAATGGATATACTACTGCACGTGCTATCTCCTGTAGTATATCCATTGATGCGCAACTCTTCCGGCAAAAGGTGGATGAAAACCATAAGCTTGTCTCAGAAATGTCAATGTAGAAAACCTTATGCTGACATGCTCATGTACACGAAATAATGGCATTGAGAACCTACATATGTTCACAACTTCACATGCATCGTAGGGGAAGAAAGAGAAAGAATCTTTAGGACTAAATATTTTAACAGTTGAATATGAGTAATGATGTGCCAGAGCCAGGCAAAGCAGGTAACAGGGACCACATTTGTCTGGGATAAGCAAGTATACAAACAACATTTGTGGGTCCCAGCAGCACTATAATGATGCCATAAATAATATGAAAGATACTGTTAAGCTCTTACTTTCACAAGATTCTGTGGCTGACACAGATTTTTACTAGAGAACATAAACGAACTCGTGTTGTATTATAAAATATTATATTAAATTGTGTTGTATTTCATATTTTTATATAATATTATATTAAATTTTGATTTATATTAAAACATAATATATATACAATATAAGACTACGAGATATAATACTATAATTATATAACATACAATATAATACTATATAATACAATAATACAATACCATATAACAAAGTGTAAACCAAACGGACTCATAAAAACTCCATAAACAGTATAGGTAGAAATATAAACAGAGAAGCTCACCATGTTCTTTGTCTGCAATGCAAAGGGCCCGATGTAATTCAATAGCTTCTCTGTTCTGGTCAACAACATCAAAGAGACTGAGAACCTCATCAGCATTAAAAGCAGAGGACAGTCTAAAGCTAGCCAAAAGCTGCAAAAAACCCAGCACTTCCAAACTTTTCTCTTTCTCAGTGGTCACGGTCATCTTAGCCTTCCAATCAACAGCCAATTTCATTGCTTCCTCTCTCACTTGAGGGCTAATATCGGGTGAAGTGTTCATTAATTGTCCCAACAAAAGAAGGCAGCTCCTTCTTACAATTTTCAGGTCAAGCTCCTTATTATCACTACTTGAATGCAAGGGGTAAAACCCCTTAACTGCATCTAATACCAACTTTGGAGGGTCTGGTGATGTTTGAAGAACAGCATAAAGTTCAGTACAACGAAATTCATGCCTCCTCAATTGATCACTCAAAAGCATCTGCAAGTATTGCCCATTAGTGATGCTGTATTGATAGGTAGCAAATGATAGAAAATCCGCAGTGTTGAGATTATTTTCTGATTTGTCAAGCTTAAGATTATTTTCTTCAGTTACTCCTAATAAACCAGTTGACTTTTGTATAGATTCAAACCCTATCTGTCTCCAAGTAGGAAACTCATTGACCCTTTTCTCAAATAGGTCTCTTTTCTCTACTTCTTGGAAACGTTCTTCCACCAATCTTTGAAATGAAGCAACATTCTTCTCTTTCAATTCAACCTCTTCGAGGATTTCTTTGACCCCTTTTTGGATCAAACCCAATTCCTCAATTTTTGATTCTAACGATTTTTCCTTCAGTTGAAGATTCTCCACCAAACTCTCAAATTGCACCCCTTTCATATCAAATTCAAAAGCACATTCGTCCACTGATTTTTTCAATGAAAAAAAATTATTCTTAATCACTTCCTCATCCATCCGAACGAACTCAAGTCTCTTTTCGATTGACTCAAATTCCGAAAGCTTTCCAAGAATCGAGAATTGAATCGATTTAAGCTTTTCGTCATTCAATTTAATTTCTTTCTCACATTCGTGAATTGAACTTCTAAGCACTCTGAGTATCTGTTCTTTCTGCTCAATTTCGTTCTTATGATCCTCAACCACACCTCGAACCGAACGATACTGTCTATCCTTCACATCGAGATCATCTTTGCATTTCCTCAGCATTCCTCGAATCGAATCAAGTTCTTTCTTCTTAGTTTCAACTTCGTCAGACCTTTCCCTAATACTTCTCTCCAGAGAATCCAATCTCCTTGTCCTCTCTTTAATACCTTTCGCCAAATGCTCCATATCTTTTTCCTTCTCTACTAACGATTTCTGCGCCTGGTGGTATCTCCTCACAGTATCCTCAAGTTCTTCGCGTTTTTTCTTAATCGACAAATCCAACGCCTGGTTACGCTCTTCGATTCTTTTCTCGACGCCATTCAAATTCTCTGCTTTCACCGCAATATCCACGGACAACTGCGATTCCTTGGCTTCCAACTGCTTCTCTCTGGCTTCCACATTCTTCTCCCGCTCCACAAGCTCTTCAAGTTTCTCATTGAGCGTTTTCCGAATGGAGTTAAAATGTTCCTCAAGGTCTTTCCATTGAAATGTTAACATAAGCAGTGTAGAAGCTTCTGTATTCAGAACTTCGTAAGCTTTGCCGAGACTGCCTTGCTTCAGTTCTGTTACTTTCAACTCCGACGCTACTTCTTCCATTTGCAATATAATGAGAGACAACCAAATCGTAAGGACTAAGTCACTAGAGTATACACTGAAAAATCACTAGCAAGTGTTGTTCCGCCATTAGAGAATGATGCTTGAACTCGAAACCCTAGAATCCAGAAAAATATATATTTTTTCTTCAAAAAAAAAAAGTGAATATGTAATGTAGGACTTGACTTGAGGAATGAAATTAAATTAAAATATTTATAATGTTGAGATATTTCCGGCATTATATAAATTTTTGAGGAAAGGGAGGATTGGACTACAACGTACACATTTGTTTAAGGGCCACTACCACAGTACCACTACACACGTTTTCCATTTTTATTTTTGGCCAATTATTTAGAACCTCACTTCAAAAACATTTTGAAGTGTGAGATCTCTCAATTCAATTAGACCCGTTGGATTGAATTCTAAAGTCAAATAAGTTATATTCTATGGATGGTAATTGTACAGGGGTAAAGTTTTTAAAAAGATGAGCAACCCACTAATTTGTTTGAAAGTGTATTTTATAGGGGAGAAAAATTGATTTAAAATAATTCAGTAATTTATTTTTGTACGTTTTATTGTATTATATCTTTCATCATCTCAATTCGTCCTGAGTTTTTTATTTTCTTTTTTAATGTCAATTTAGAAAAGTGTACCGTTACAAAAAAGAATGGTTTTAATATTTTTATGATTATATATATACTTTAAAATACGGAAGTTTAATTTTTTGCAGTAATAATAGTTAAATTATATTTTAAAACTCTGTAGGCACTTGACCGTTAAATATTAAGTCATTATCTACGTGTCATTTTCTTATTGGTATATTTAAATTAATTTTTTTTAAAAAAATAAAAATTTAATGACTTGAACCAATCAGAAATTGTCACGTGTCAATTTACTTAACACTTAACAGTCACGTACCAATAAAAGTTCAAGAATTATAACTTAGGTATTATTATTGTCAAAAAATTAAACATAAGTATTTATTTACAACTGGACTTAAATTTAAGTATTTAAGTTAAAAATTATTCATATAAATATAATATTAGGAACAGTTTACTGCTAAAGCATTAAAAAATCTATTTTACTAGTGGATAAATGCCAACACTTTTTTGTGGCAAATGTATTGCAATATTATTTTTTTTAGGAGTGACAAAATATGTCATCATATCGTGTTCGTGTCATATTTTATATGACTGCTTCTACATTTCGTGTTAGGCGTATCGACCCATTTTTGACTCATGTCTAATTTTCTCAACCGTAACCCTCCGTAAAATTTCGTATCATGTTCATATTGACCCACTTTGACTCGTTTCACTATTACTTAAGCTAGAGTTGTAGAAAAAATAATAGATTTAAGTTAAATTAAAAAAAACTCATATACATTATGTATATATAAATTTTTTTATATATAATAATAAAAATAAAAAATTTAAAAATATTTAAAAAAAAAATTAAAGAAAAATTTAAAATTTTTTAACTTAAGATTGAATCACTAAATATGTATTTTTACATAATTATATTATTAATGATAATTTTTTATTTTATTTTATTTAAAAAAAATTGTGTTAATTTCGTGTTAAGCGGGTCGTGTCATGTTTGACCTATTTCATTTTGGATTAAGTCGTGTCGACCCATTTTCGACCCACATTTAATTTTCTCGACCCTAACTCATAAAATTTATGTCGTGTGTTTGTGTACAATGTCAGAATCCGTTTTTCCACCTCTATTTTTTCTCATATTTTAGTATGAATTGTTAAGTTTGACTTTTGACTCATTAATGGTCATGTGTCAGCATATTATTTTTACATGTTTTAGAATTTTCATCACAAAAAATTAAAAAAAAAATGGTATTATTGTCTATTAATAAACACAAAGTATAGGTACTCTAACCACATAATTTACTTTATTTATTGTTTAAAAAAAAAGATTTTTTTCATTTTTACACTTTAAAACAGTTTTTTTCTTTTTTCATTTTTACGGAATTCTACATAGAAACTCCCATTGTAACTAGCGTTGCAACCTAAATCGCAACAAAAAATCGTATAGAAACCCTTATTGCAACTAGCGCTGCAAACACTTTAGAAACTCAAACCGTAAATTTGAAAAAAAAAAAAAAGTTAAAAAAATAGTATATAGGATAATTCCCCTAAAAAAATACGGTTGAAATTTTATTTTTATTTTCATTTTCATAATGATTTATTTTATTTTTATATATGTTTTTTACTTTTAAAAATCAAAATTATTTAACTTTTATACTTTAAAGTTGTTATCTCAATTTTTGAAAGGGGACAGGAGTGCCTGGGCGGAGTTTAAGTGGCGCATGGGCGCTACATTCTGGGTTTTTACTATTGAGTGCTCATATTAGTATTTTGGTCATAATGTCTTCAATTTTGCTTGGAATTAGATGATTCAGGTTGTTCTAGAAAGCTGAGAACAATATCTAAAACTTTCATATTTAGTTCCAAGTCCAGTTCTACCTTGAAAGCTATCAAAAGTCACAATTACATTCTACTTAGTCAAATCGAGCTCTCCCGCCTCCACCATTTACCATCAAAACGTGTTTAAATCACGTCAAACAGCTCCCAACGTATGATTAATCATCAATTCTCCTAAAAAAAATAAAATTATATTAATCAACAGTTCAAAGAACAAAAATAATACCATTAACACGAGTAAACGACCATATTTATAAGATAAATATGGACTTATCAGGAACATTTTTGATGTAAATGTTGCTAACGAGGAGAGAAGTAACCTGCCCAAGTCTACTCCTGGTAGTCACTTCGCAAGGTTTGCTATTTGGACTAAGATAATATGCGGGAAGTGTTGTGAAAATTATATTGATTTATAATTGTGCAAGTGTACACAATCACAAACAAGTAATACAATAATAAGTAAATCAAAGTTCGTCTCCACAGGGACTTTTTACTAAATAATGCAAAATCAACTAACAGCAATTCCAAGAATTTTAAATAAAAATAAAACAAAGTAACAAATTAATGCAAGAGAAAAATTCTTAACCTTAATTCTAAACTTGAGAAATAATATTTTAAACTAAATAAACTAAAAATAAGAAGCTAAAAGTGATTAAAGTGGTGATAATTTCAGATTTGGAAAATAGACTTGGGTGATTAATTTCTACTTGTATGTCCCAGTTGATACATCAATGACTCAGCAATCCTGGCAGAGTTAACAGATTTAAAAAAAAAAACCAGCAAGCTTTTTCCAAAACTTGCAATAAACCATTCATAATCTCACAATGCATTCCTACATCAGTTTAGATCATAATTAAATAGCCCAATAAAGCATCAACTCTTTAGTTATGCATGGTAGCAAAATATTCCTATTTCACTACTAATTAATACCTAAAAGAAAAGGTAAAAATCATGCATCAATTAGAGGGGTTCAACTAGGTCTTACTTTTCCAAGTAAGATCTAGCTCGATAAATGTTAAGGATGGCCAAAAATTAACATTCAATCAATATTTCATCACAACTAATTGAACTAAGACAAGATTACTTAATCATTGCAAAATTAAAATACTAGTCCATACAAGGGTTCATAACCACCCAAATCTCAAAGAGTTTAGTTCATAGCTGAAATTAAAAACTCAAAACCAGAAAATGAAATGTTCATGGAGTTAAAGAGAAAACTAGAGCGTAGAAAATGGTACAAAATGAAGAGGAGAGCAAGAGAAATGAGTTTTTAGCTCAAATACTTTCTTTGGAGTTTGCCTTCTTCTCCTTCTTCTCAATCTTCTTCTTCTCTTCTTTGTACTCTCTTCTTTTTTCCTTTCTTCTCTTTACTTTTTTCTGCAAACTTTGTACCCTCTATTCAAAGTGCAGCCACCATTCTATTCTTATGTCCTCTCTTTTTTTTTTGCCCCCCCAATTAGGGTACTAAAGTTTACCCTAATTGGAAATCCAAGTCATGGTCCACTTGTCCTTCATTTTCTACATATTTGTTGAGTCATAGCCAAATTTCGCCACCTCAGCTCCTTTCTTTCTTCATTAAAGCCAGCTGGACTTTTAGCCAAAATATACTTACTGGGCTGGCAGTTGCTACGTGATGATTGCTATAGCAATGCCAGTCAGCAATAAGCATTTTTCTGCTCCTTTCCTCCTTGTCCCAAATATTTCCAAATACCTATTCTTGCATTTTTTCTGCTTAATACACATAAAAACAACAACATAGTCTATTTAACACTTACTAACACACACACTTCCATTTATTACAAAGACACAACAAACTAAACACAATTTTATAATATAGACACTAATTGCTCCACAAATTAACTTAAAATTCACGCTTAAAGATATAAAAATTACTCTAAATCTTAGAGTTATCAACACCCCAAACTTAGAATCTTGCTCGTCCCCGAGCAATGACAACACAAAATAAACAAAATAAAACACAACAACAAATTTTTACACAAAGACTCAACATACAAGACAAATGAGAGATTTCATAGAAATTCAAGGTTGCCTAGCGAACATTGATGCTCTCAGAAAAAATGGAATTAAATGGAATAGGAAATCGCTTGCCGTAACTTTATATGCTGCCCCTTTAAAGTTTTTGTCATTGGATAACATTAATATGTCCTAAAAGTCACCTAATCAACAATTTATACAAGTATATCCCACCTAAACTTTGAACTTTCTACAACTACCTTAAACTTTTTTTTTTCATTCATTTCAGCTCCATAAGTTGGATTAGTGCACTCCTCTCCACTAATGTAGTCTAAACTTATCCCCTAGATCAATAGGACTTTACTAGGCTTGTAATGTTAGGCTTGGGTTAGGGTATGGTAAAGGATGTATTTAAGCTAGCTCAACACCTAACTACTTTGTTATAGTGAGATTCCTCTCACCTAGAAACTCGAGACCAGACTCCTATTTAAAGGACACGTGTATTCAGATTTCCAATGAAAGCTGAAATGTCCGTGAGAGACTTCTCGAAGTTTAAACCTCGCCCAGGATAAAGCCAGTGAGATACTGCGAGTATGACCTAAGTCGGATCGCATAACCGTAATTCGCATTATGCAGGGTAGACCCAACTCGCATGTGTCAGGACATATGCGAATATCCCCTCTATACTTATGCGAAAGCATAGAGACCAACTCTCTATGATGCGATTTGGTCCCAACGACCCAATAGCCCTGACAAGCCGATATAGATTCGCATGTCTAGGTTCTACCAGCTCGACATGCGATGTCTACAAGAGGCAATTACCTAAGGGTGCAGACGTTCCAAACGTACTGATGACTCTGCGAGCTCAACAACGGAACATGAACAGTCAACTCGCAGAAGTGGAAAGACGCATACGTTGATGGACTTGATAACTGTCGTTCATTTATTAATGTTAACGTTGCTTGGGTTTAATTATTGCAATTCAATATGTAAATAATGGATTAACAATGAATGTGATCCTTGTGTAACCGATTGGACACCTGCTTTGTATATAAAGAGGTGATCCACCATGAAATGGCACCTACGAATCCCTTGCTACAGTGGACTAAGCAGATCATAATCTGACTGAACCACTATAATTCTCTGTCTTATTGTTATTTTCCAGCTGTCATTGATTGTTTTCCCATTCCCAGTCGAGTACTCGGCATTCTAGGTTGAATACTCGCACTTGTCTTTACACATAAAATTCTCCTTGATATTAATAAAACAATATAATTTGGTGTTGCGAAATTCACTCGACAACATACTTCACTTGTCAAAAACCGAGCCTCTTCCTTATGATTTTTTTTTTAACTCACTTCCCTAACTCATTATACTCACAAGTACTTAGTATTGAAATATACTTCTCTTGCTATGTTTATTCTTTTTTTTTTTGAACTAAAAATGGGGGGAACACCCCAAACTTAGTTGCAAGCATATATATATATTTTTTCATTGCTGATTTTTTTTATATATATATATTAGCAAGAAAATTATTACTATATTATACTTATATAATAGATAGCAAGAGAAGGTTAATTGAAAATGCATACTAATATAGTTTGTGAGCTAATTCCCCCACCCCAAACTTACAACCCAACATTGTCCCCAATGTGGCTAAAAGTATAACATTGAATTAGCTCGCCACAAGTTACACTCACCGCACTCACCCTAAACTTAATGTGAAACTTGGCTCTTGACAAGTGAGCAATTAAGTTAGGACAGGTGTGGAAATGCAAATTAGGATTGGCGTTAGATGTATGATTGGGTTGCACAACAAAAAGAGGCTAAACGGCTCAAACTTGGGTGACTAGGGAAAAATTGATTTTATAGGGAAGGTTAGAAAGGCTCAAACGTCCAAAGATGGCCTAAATCATTTCTAAGGGACAAGTCTAGCTAGGATTTCGCTTCAAGGAGATGCACTAACCAATTCTAGATGCTAAAAGTATATATGTGAAGCAATCGTATGAAAAATGCAAAGCATGGTGGAAAAATAAAAGTATAAACTAGTGAGGAGAGACTAAAGAGAAACATCCATAATATCCAACAATTCAGCATGAAAAGGCAACAAATAAAATTAGGCAGCAACAATACTGGAATGAGCGGAAAATATCATCATCGAGCAGAACACTAGGCCACAGAAAAACTCATAAATCTCTCAATGTCAAACTAACAACCACATAAACGACATAAAATAAAAGTTCCAAACACAAAAGACAACGCACAATTAGCACAATACAAAGTAAAAACGACACATCACAGAAAAATAGAAATTAGCTTAGGTATTAGGAAACTTCCTCTACTCGGAGTCCTCGTGGGGCTCCTCCGTATTCGAAGTTGATGGTCCAGCCCACGGGTCGAGAACTTACTGAGGGAACGGCGGGAACCTGGGCTCAAATTATGGCGTTGTCCTCCTAAACGCACGCTCCATGACTGCGTCGCGCTTTTGCTCATAGTCCCACATTGCGTGCAATCAGTCACACATTTGCTGCTGCACTTTCTATAGCAACTGGATAGCATTCTGCCACCCCAAACTTAATTCTTGTGCCCAATTTAAAATTCCTTCACTTCCACAGCCTTCTTCACTTGATTCTTTGCACAAAGAAAAGAAATACTTTCTCAATTTCACCATGACAATTATTTAAACTAATTATATAATATATATCTAAATTCTTTTCTTTCTTGGGGTGCCTTCATTGATTTTTTTTTTCTTTTCATTCTTTTTCATTTTTTTTTCAATTCAATCTTTCTCTTTTTTTTTTCTTTTTCTTTTGGCACCCCCAAATTACAAACATCACGCATCCTTCAAGGAGATAGAAGTCTTTTCTCGATTGACCTCTTCTCCCCCAAACTTCACTCCTTGGCCTTTCACTAAGAATTTTCTTCTTGAAAGTGCTTCACGAAGTTCCACCACCCCATCAGGGTATACTCTCACCACCAAGAAAGATCCATCTCACCTTGAATCTAGTCGTCCATGAGTAGCCTTCGTTAAAGAGTTGGAAAAAATCACTTGTTGCCCAACTTCAAACATTTGAGACTGAAATTTTCTACTAAGCTTCTTTTTCTTTCTCTTCTTTTTGGGTGGTTGTTTAGGGTCAAATAATGCTTTGTCTTTGCCTTCTTGTGGCTCGTGATCCTTAGTAATTTCTTTAAGGGGAATCTTCTTTCTCACCTTCTTACTAACTTTGAATTTGGACTCCTCAACCATATTAGGATCCATATCTCCAATTGCTAAGCATTCTCCTATTGCATCCGGAGCACGTATGGGACGGAAAACCTTGAATGTGGCTTGCTCATCTTGAGCTCTCATGGTGAGCTCTCCTTTTTCAACATCTATCAAAGTCCTTCCCGTGACAAGAAATGGCCTCCTTAAAATGATTGGAACTTCCCTATCTTCCTCATAGTCAAGAATAATGAAATCTGCTGGAAAGATGAACTTATCTACTTGTACCAAAACATCTTCAATTTTTCCATCCGGATGAGCCATGGAACGATCCACTAATTGCAAAGTGACGGTAGTTGGCCTTGCTTCTCCAATTACCAACTTCTTGAAAATAGACATGGGCATGAGATTAATACTAGCTCCCAAATCACAAAGAGCTCTTCCAACATCTCGACCCCCAATGGAAATTGGAATTGTGAAGCTGCCCGGATCTTTCAACTTAGGTGGAATTTTATTCTTCAACATAGCGCTACAGCCCTCGGTCAAAGCGACCGTTTCAAACTCGCCAAGCCTCCTTTTCTTTGTCAAAATATCTTTTAAGAACTTGACATAATTCGGCATTTGCTCTAACGCTTCCACCAAGGGAATATTGATATGGAGCTGCTTCAACACATCTAAAAACTTCTTGAATTGCCCATCTTGCTGCTGTTTCTGAAATCTTTGAGGAAATGGAAGGGGTGGTTTAGAACTAGAACATACTGGTGCGGATTGCTGACTGTCAGATTGCTGACCCGTTGCTGTATCAACTGGTCTGGTATCAGCAATTTCCTGGGCAGTTTTTTTACTCAATTTTTCGTCGATTTGGATTGAAGTGGGCTCCCCACTACCCTTTATTTCCTCCTCGGAATTTTTCAGATGCTTGCCACTCCTCAAGTGAATGGATTTGCATTGTTCCTTCCCATCCCTCCTTGGATTCTCCGTGTCGCTAGGCAAAGAACCTTGCGGCCTAGCTTTTAATTCATTGGCCAAATGTCCAAGTTGCAACTCTAAGTTTCGAAGAAAGGCAGCTTGACTTTGTATCACCGCATCATTTTTGGCCATATAATCCCGCATTAGACTCTCCAAAGAACTTGGTTGGGAATTTTGAGCATGTTGTGGATGTCGCGGTTGTTGTGAAAAACCCGGTGGATATGCTTGTCTTCCTTGGGCTGGTGCGGTGCTTGAGCTTGCTCCTTGACCCCCCCAAGACAAATTAGGATGATTCTTCCATGCTTGATTGTAAGAGTTTGAGAATGCCCCATTGTTTCTATTAAAATTCTGATTTCCCATGTAACAAACGGACTCCGGATTAGATGGACACTTCTCAAACGCATGCCCTTCTCTACAAAACACACATGAGACATCATCACTTTGAATGGCAGCAGCTGGTTGAATATTTTTAGAGTTCCCAATGCTCAAATTCTTCAAAACATTCGTCATGGAAGCCATTTGAGCTGTCAAAGCCGTTATTGCATCCACTTCAAGAACCCCCGCCACTTTTCTACTACCTGGAGCTCTTGTGTTGGACCATTGGTAATTGTTACTTGCAATGGTCTCCAAAATCTCAAATGCTTCGTTGTAAGACTTCGACAAAATAGCACCATTGGCTGATGCATCTAGCACCATTTGAGAAGTTGCATTCAAGCCATTATAAAAAGTCTCCATCTGAATACAATGTGGAATGCCATGATGTGGACACTTTCGCAAAAGTTCCTTAAACCTCTCCCACGCATCACTTGCGGACTCATCTTCAAGTTGATGAAAAGACATGATCTCACTTCTGAATTTTGCATTTCTAGTAGGAGGAAAGTATTTCCTCAGAAACTTCTCAGCAAAGTCATTCCAATTGGTAACAAAATCAGGAGACAAAGTGTTGAGCCATGATCTAGCTCGGTCTCGTAGTGAGAATGGGAATAGCTTCAACCTTAGCACCTCTTCACTTACTCCTTGGATCTTGAAAGAATCACTCATCTCCAAGAATGAACGGAGATGGAGGTGAGGATCTTCAGTTGGCATCTCGCTGAATTGCCCCACGGTTTGGAGCATTTGAAACATCACTGGCTTGAGCTCAAACTGCGGTGCTTGTATTTCAGGCCTCACAATGCCTGGATTGAGCTCATTAAACATGGGGGCAGCATACTCCCTTATAGCCCTTGCTCGATCATCTACCAATATGATGGGACTAACAATTTGTTGAGCAATCCCATCATCATCAAGATTCTCAGCCATGATGTCTCAGCCCTTAGCCTTTTGAACCCTTCTTCTTCTTCGGAATGTGCGTTTAATCTCGGGGTCAATAGGAGCAAGTTCAAAGTCCTCTTGTTGGTTCATACACTATAGATACCTGAGATTACAAAGAACAACCAACAAGATTAAAAGCACAAAAATTCTTAGAATGTCGATTAGTTGATAAAACAAAATTTAGAACTTAAAGTCCCCAACAACGGCGCCAAAAACTTGTTATGAAAATTATATTGATTTATAATTGCGCAAGTGTACACAATCACAAACAAGTAATACAATGATAAGTAAATCAAAGTTCGTCTCCACAGGGAATTTTTACTAAATAATGCAAAATCAACTAACAACAATTCCAAGAATTTCAAATAAAAATAAAACAAAGTAACAAATTAATGCAAGAGAAAAATTCTTAACCTTAATTCTAAACTTGAGAAATAATATTTTAAACTAAATAAACTAAAAATAAGAAGCTAAAAGTGATTAAAGTGGTGATAATTTCAGATTTGGAAAATAGACTTGGGTGATTAATTTCCACTTGTATGTCCCAGTTGATACAGCAATGACCCAGCAATGACTCAGCAATCCTGGCAGAGTTAATAGATTTAAAAAAAAAAAAAAACCAGCAAGCTTTTTCCAAAACTTGCAATAAACCATTCATAATCTCACAATGCATTCCTACATCAGTTCAGATCATAAATAGCCCAATAAAGCATCAACTCTTTAGTTATGCATGGTAGCAAAATATTCCTATTTCACTACTAATTAATACCTAAAAGAAAAGGTAAAAATCATGCATCAATTAGAGGGGTTCAACTAGGTCTTACTTTTCCAAGTAAGATCTAGCTTGATAAATGTTAAGGATGGCCAAAAATTAACATTCAATCAACATTTCATCATAACTAATTGAACTAAGACAAGATTACTTAATCATTGCAAAATCAAAATACTAGTCCATACAAGGGTTCATAACCACCCAAATCTCAAAGAGTTTAGTTCATAGCTGAAATTAAAAACTCAAAACTAGAAAATGAAATGTTCATGGAGTTAAGAGAAAACTAGAGAGTAGAAAATGATACAAAATGAAGAGGTGAGCAAGAGAAATGAGTTTTTAGCTCAAATCTTTTCCTTGGAGGTTGCCTTCTTCTCCTTCTTCTCAATCTTCTTCTTCTCTTCTTTGTACCTCTTCTTTTTTCCTTTCTTCTCTGTACTTTTTTCTGCAAAATCCGTACCCTCTATTCAAAGTGCAGCCACCATTCTATTCTTATGTCCTCTCTTTTTTTTCCCCCCCCAATTAGGGTACTAAAGTTTACCCTAATTGGAAATCCAAGTCATAGTCCACTTGTCCTTCATTTTCCACATATTTGTTGAGTCATTAGCCAAATTTTGCAACCTCAGCTCCTTTCTTTCTTCAGTGAAGCCAGCTGGACTTTCAACCAAAATATACTTACTGGGCTGGCAGTTGCTACGCGATGATTGCTATAGCAATTCCAGTCAGCAATAGGCATTTTTCTGCTCCTTTCCTCCTTGTCCCAAATATTTCCAAATACCTATTCTTGCATTTTTTTCTGCTTAATACACATAAAAACAACAACATAAGTCTATTTAACACTTACTAACACACACACTACCATTTATTACAAAGACACAACAAACTAAACACAATTACATAATATAGACACTAATTTCTCCACAATTCAGCTTAAAATTCACGCTTAAAGATATAAAAAATAACTCTAAATCTTAGAGTTATCAAGAAGCCTATGTTCAACATACATTCTCCTGTAGCATTTTCTTCGAGGAAGAGTATTGTTATGGACATGCTCGACCATAACATGTTAAAAACCTAGTAATCAATAACAGTTATTTCTATCATTTTAAGTAGAGGCAGTTATATCTACTTTCCTCCTGTTGAAAAAATATATATGAAACGTAAAGAATGCCTATGTTTCATAACCGTTAACTAGATAAGATAAAAAATAACTGCGATCATACTCCTATAAATAACAGTAACAACAATGTACAAAAGACAGCCAAATTTCCAACTTAGAGAAATTTATGCCAAATTGTATCTTCATTCATAAAATTTTAGAAATAACATTGACCCGTGGAGTATGTAGAGTTAATTTAAAAACCACACAAAAAGTCTTTCTCTTTCTTTTATTATCCAGCATTTAAATTCATTGCATTTATTGTCAATAGACATTCAAAGTATTAATTATTAAGTCTCAATTAATACTAACGAATTTTTGAGTTAACACTTATTGAATTGGTTTTGGGCCTAAAGCCTAAGGCCCAAAAGAAAAATAAGTAGGTGTGGCTGTTGGGTTTTGTGCCCTAAATAAAACCTATTTCAATATAATCAGATTTACTAGTTAATAAAGATCAGAAATAACATTTTATGTTGCATGGTTCACATGATTTATTTCATGATTGTTTAATGTATAAATTCTATTAAGTCCAGAACATATGTATTTGTTATTGATTATAGTGTTGTCAGCACAGTGGAATATAATCTTGATTATATGTTCGAAAGTTTAATTCCCTAATTTGTCAGTTCACTGGACTTAGACTGGCATGATAATCAGCGATAGGTATTCTTACACCTTGGATAAGTGGTATGTCCTTTCTAGGGCATTGGCAAAGTTTACCAGTATCGAATGTATGGAGTATACATTGGAAGGGACCGATATTGAACTTTGATTAGATATGTTAAATTTACCGTAATATCTATTCAATTCAATATCACCTAGTTGATCCTAGATCAAATGATCTTAATCCTGATATGGTTAGGTTCGATCTCAAGAGTATTATACATGTTCTTTGATTTGTTAGTTAAGCCTACTTTTGGGTCAGGGTGATACGTACATTTTGGGAACATGATAGTATAATTGAGTGGGAGCGCTAACATAGATATGGAATCTATAACTTCTATAGGTATTTAGAAGTGAAACGATGATTTCCTTCGAGCTTGGCTAAATAGAGATAAATGGTTGAGTACTCATTTCACTTCGCTGAAATATTATTTATACGGAGCTAAGTGTTTTAAGGATAAAATACATTGAAGGGTGTAACGGTAATTTAGTCCCTATACCATGTAGATCATCTATTAGAGGATCATTGATCAAATTAGGATTATAACAATGGATAATTAATAGCGTATCTATATCGTGGAACATATAGAGCGTTCTATATGACTGAGAGTGCAATTCTAAGTTCTATGCGTGGATTCAACAAGGAATTAATAAGTTAGTGGATTTACTTGGTAAATTCTTGATCTACTTATTGGAAGCTCAGTTATATAGGCTCATGGTCCCCATACTAGTTGTAGTTGAGACTATACTGCTTGTAAGACTCAGTTAATTGATTTTAATTAATCAATTATCATTCTAAAATTAGACTGTGTCTAGTTTATGAATTTTCACTAAGCAAGGGCAAAATTGTGAAGAAAAGAGATTCTAGGTTTTATTTGTTAATTAAGAGACTTTGTATGTCTAATTAATAAATATATTAAATGACAATATTATTTAATAATTAATTTTTACTTATTAAATAATTGGAATTGGTGTTTAAGTGGTTAAATTGGAAAATTGGAGTTTTTGAGAAAAATAGGATGAAAAATGACAAAATGGGAAAATTGTAAGTGGGGCCCATTATCCTATACATGGCCGGCCACTATGCATTTAATTTACCATTTAAGTTTTCATTATTTTAATGCCAAATAAATCTAACCTAAACCTAGATGGTTACCTATAAATAGATAGTGATGGCTCACATTCAAACTTAACTCTGTCAAATGAAATTCACTTTCAGAAAAATTGAGCCTCTTTCTATTGCTTAGGCCGAAACCTTTTGTTCCGCTTTTCTTCTTCAATAATTTAGAACCTTGAGTGAATGAGTGAGTGCCCACACACATCAAGTGGTATCTCAATCATAGTGTGGAAGATTGTGAAGAATCCAACAAACAAGAAGGAGAATCAGACTCAAGAAGGAGAGAAAGAGATCCAGGTTCAGATCTTGGTGATGCTCTGCTACGCAAAGGAATCAAGGGCTAGAGATCTGAACGGAAGGAGTCATTATATTCCGCTGCACCCAATGTAAGGTTTCCTAAACTTTATATGTGTTTATTTTATTGTTTTAGAATTCATATTAGGATGTTAATGAAACATACTTGTTAGTAAATCTAGATCCTAGTAAAATATTTCCAACCACTGGCCTCAGAGCCATGGTAATGATTTACTTTCATGAAATATGAATTGAAACGATGTTATGTGTTGATTTGGATGGTTTCATGTTGGTTTATGTGTTTATGTGATGAATGTGTGTGTTGTACGAAATTTTTTCCATGAAAAATATTTTTTCTGTTTTTGAAAATATTTTATTTGGATTCCTTGAAAAAAATTAAGCAATTTTTTTTTTTACGGAACTCAATTCTAATAAAAATTGAAAAAGATATGATTTTTTTGAAGTTTCGGGTTTGAATTGGTGCATCGCTCGCACCAGGCTTCAGACAAGAAGCCTATACGCGCGCATGTCTGGGTGCATCATGTCTGAAGACACGGGATGCACACTGGCTTTAGACAGGGGACACACGCATCAGGAGGCTGCAGATGCCGTGCCCAGACCCTGCAATTGCCGAGAAATCTCGGCGTCCCCCTGTCATCCGCGCGCGTGAATCATAATTTGCAACCTCTTGAGGCTGCACTTGCAGCCTAGATGCCAGCCGTACCACAAATTGCGTTTTTTGTGGGATTTTTCCCAAAAATCCAATTTTTCCAATTTGCAAACCCTAAAATTAAAATAAAATATTATTTTTAAATATATTTGAACTTAAATATCATATTTTAAATTAATAATATTTATTTTTTAATAGGTTATTATTAATTTTGATATTTTGAGGTTTAAATTTAAAAATTGATTATTTTATTTTTTAAATTATGGTCAGATTGAAAAATTTGTTAATTTCTTTAATATTTATATATTATTTAATTTCATCGGAAGTTTTCTCCATGTTCTCCAGTTCATCCATTCAGCCCGTCTTTGGCGGTGTCGTGTGCCATGATTACACGAATCTCACCTCTACTTCTTTACCAATGGGGCTATAAATGAACAACAGCGCAACATCTTTTCTTTATTCCTACGTTTTTTGTACTCATTCTCTGTTTTCGCTATGTTTGTGGATTCTATTCTGCACAATATGGAGTCGAGCCTGGTGCTGTCTGAAAAAGAAAGAGCAGTTCACTCCTTCTCTGATGCGGATCCTTCTGTGGAACTTGCAGAGCCTAGATTTTTCCTCGTGGCTAGATGTTTATCCACAGCCTTCAATCCAAAAACTTTCACTAAGAAGATGGGGGAATTCTGGAGCAACATATGTCGTTTTCCGGTAGTTGTTTCTGAAATGCATTCCAATTTATTTTTACTAACTATTGGTTGTGCATGAGACAAACTAAGGATTCTCAATGGTGAACCCTGGCACTACTTCAATCATCTTATTTTGATTCACTCTCCGAAGCAACTTCAGAACGTTGTCCCAGAAGATATGTCCAAGGTGCAATTCTGGGTGCAAATTCATTGATTGCCTTTTCTCAGTAAATCTAGAGCTTTGGCTATGAAGGTGGGTGAATGGATTGGGGAATATATTGATGTGTTTGAGGATTCGCTCTATGAAGGATGGGGGTCTTTCATTCGTATCAGGGTGAAGCTTGATATTTCTCATCCCCTTATGAGAGGCAAATTGGTGAATCTCCCTAAGGTTCGGGATGAACATTGGATTGAGTTTTGTTACGAGAACCTCCCTATTTTTTGTTTCCACTGTGGTCGAATTGGGCACCCGTTTGAGAAATGTACTGGTTTTATGGAATTGGTGGATGCTGGCATTGATCCTGATCTCCCATATGGCCCCTCTATGATGGGTGAAAAACTCCCTGTTTCTGGCTATGACCGTTACCGCACCGATTTTTCAACTGCTAAAGTTTACCCTTTTCTTACCCGTGTTGCAAGGAAGTCTATTGCTTCAACAATTCCTCCTAATAATACTCACCAAATTCGTGCCATTACCACTGACCCTCATCCTTCCCCTCTAACTGAGGCTGAAAATAACCATACACCTAACTCTTCACACCAAACAATTGTTCCAATACCTGAGCTTCCTTAGCCCTTTCCTTCTTTTTTCCACAGTTTATCCTTAGCTTTTCCCATAACTCCTACAGATACACCCAATTCCAGCAACAAGCACACCCAAAATCACCTTAACTCCGCATCCCAAACTAATGTTTTTGCCACTTATCCCCCCTCGGATGTTATCAATGGTCCTGGTATGAAAACTCTATTCAGTGATTCTACAATTACTTCTTTTAAGGACAAAGGAAAAGCCATTATGACTGATGAGTTTAATCAAGATGGAAGTTCCTCAAATAAGACTTTCAAGAGACAAGTAGATCCTGAAAATTTCAGAAGTGTTTTGAAACGTTGCCGCAACAACAACACTTGCAACAACACTTTTAATGAATTCTGTTCTCAGTAAGTTTCTGATGCCAAGTCGGATTCTAATGAAAATTATTCATTTTTTTCAGCGGAGGTTACGGATCAGCAGCCCTGCAAGGAGCCATGAAGATCATTAGATGGAATGCGAGGGGTTTGGGAAACCCTTCAGCGTTCAGACACCTCAAGTTGCTCGTTAAACAGCAGTGTTCGCATGTTCTTTTTATTATGGAATCAAAATTAGTTTGTAATTCTATTAATCGAGTTCGCAATGTTCTTAATTTTAGCAATGGTTTGGAAGTTCCTAGGCAAGGTTTAGGTGGGGGTATATTATTGTTGTGGAAAGATCATGTTGATGTATCTCTTAATTCCTTCTCAATGAATCATTTCGATGTTTTTGTTTCGTACGAATGCTGGCCTCAGTTTTACTTTACTGCTTTCTATGGTTCCCCAGAAACTAACCAAAGAATTCATACTTGGAATTTGTTGCGTTCTTTGGCTCCCTCCTCTCTTGAGGATCCTTGGTTGATAATGGGTGATTTTAATGAACTTTTATCTAATGATGATAAAGAAGGTGGTCCTTTGAGAAGAGAACAATTGATGGAAGAGTTCAGGAAAACAATTGATGACTGTAATGTGACACAACTGGACTATTTGGGGGATAAATTCACATGGACCAATAAGAACTACAATGGTTTATTGGTTAAAGAGAGACTTGATAGAGGTTTTACAAATGGAAAGTGGAAGGACATTTTTCTTGAGAATCATATTAACCATCTTGATTACTATAGCTCGGATCATAGAGCAATTGAATTTAATGTTTCACTTCCCAACAGAGATCGGGCAGCTGTTAGAAATCGTAGCAGGTTCCGTTTTGAACAGTTTCGTCTTAACAACTGGAAAAATGGTTTGTCAGAGGACCCTATGTCTAATCTTCTTGAGAATATTTCTTTGTGTTCTACTGCTCTTCAGACATGGCACCACAACAAGTTTGGACAGATGAAACAAGATATCAACACAGCCTAGAAAAAAGCTGCTGCATTGCACAACAGTCGGGTAAACTCTTCTACTCAGTACGATCAAATGTTGGAAGCTGAGAAAGTTTTAGATGATTTGTTGGAGAAGGAAGAACTTTATTGGCAACAAAGGGCGAGAGTTGATTGGTTGAAAAGTGGTGATGCAAACACAAAAAATTTTCATTCAAGAGCTAAGGCTAGATATAATAACAACAAGATTAGATCTTTATGTGCTAGTGATGGAAGAATTCTCTATACGGATCAACATTTTGCTGATGAGGCTTCTCTCTTTTTTTTTTCCCAATTGTTTGCTTCGAATGACACTGATTTTGATGCTTTGAACATTATTCTGGCAGCAATTAACACTTCTATTACTGAGGATATGAATGAGCTTTTACTAAAGGACTTTACCAGTTTGGATGTGGACGAGGCTTTAAAATCTATGGCTCCTGATAAATTGCCTAGTATGGATGGTATGTCTGCTATGTTCTTTCAACAACATTGGGATGTTGTCGGCCCTATGGTAACTGCTAGTGTCTTAAAGATTTTGAATGAAGGGGCGGATATGAAGGACATTAACTCTGCTCTCATCACTCTCATTCCCAAGGTAGACCAACCTCAACAATTAAGTGACTTTCGACCGATTAGCTTATGCTCTGTGTTATATAAACTGGTATCCAAAGCCATTGTGGGTCGTTTTAAAAAAGTTCTGCCGGTGGCTATTTCTCAGAACCAGAGTGCTTTTCTTCCGGGAAGGCTTATTACTGACAATGTTCTCCTTGCTTTTGAGCTTGTTCACTGACTCAAAAATAAAAAGAGAGGAAGACAAAGTTACGCTGCTTTAAAATTAGATATGAGCAAGGCTTTTGACTGAGTTGAATGACACTTCTTGAAGGCTGTTATGCTTAAAATGGGTTTTCATGAGAATTGGGTTGAGCTTGTCATGAGATGTGTTTCTTCTTCAACTCTCTCCTTTAACATAAATGGTGCTATTAAAGGTTTGGTTACTCCACAACGAGGCTTGAGGCAAGGGGATCCCCTCTCCCCTTATCTCTTTCTCATTTGCTCTGAAGGACTCTCTGCTTTATTGCGATTAGAAGAGCATAATGGTAATCTTAAGGGGCTGTCTATTTCTCGGGGCACACCTTCGGTTTCTCACTTATTATTTGCTGATGATAGTTTGCTTTTCTGCCATGCTAATGAATCTTCTTGTCAAGCCATCAGTCGAGTGTTGGATGTATATCACCGTGCTTCGGGTCAGCTTCTCAATACGGATAAGGCGGTTATGTCTTTTTCTCTTAATGCTGATGATGCGCTAAAAAATAGATTCCATACTGTGTTAGGAATGCCTATTTGTGATCTTCATGAAAAATATCTGGGACTGCCATCCTATGCTGGAAGAGATAAATTTGAGCTATTTAGTTACATTAAATATCGTATTTGGAAACTAATGAACTCCTGGCATGCCATCCTATGCTGGAAGAGATAAATCTGAGCTGTTTAGTTACATTAAAGATCGTATCTAGAAACTAATGAACTCCTGGCATGCCAAACGTTTTTCCATTGGAGGTCGTGAGGTGTTACTAAAAGTTGTAGTTCAATCGATTCCAACATATGCTATGAGTTGTTTCAGCCTTCCTAAGAAGTTCTGTTGCCAACTTGAATCCATGATGGCTAATTTTTGGTGGGGTTCTAGTACTAATAAATCAAAGATTCACTGGAAAAAATGAAACTTATTATGCCAATCTAAAGCTGAAGGAGGTATGGGTTTTCGTTCTTTATCCATTTCAATCAAGCTCTCTTAGCCAAACAGGCTTGGAGAATTTTGGATGATCCCCACTCTCTTTTAGCTCGAGTGTTGAAAGCTCGTTATTTTAAGAATGGGAATTTTCTCAATGCCTCTAAGGGTTCATTGCCTTCTCTCACTTGGCAAAGCATCTGTGATGGTCGCGATCTCTTGATTAAAGGGTTAAGGTGGAAAATAGGGAATGGAATTTCTGTCAAATGTGCTTCAGATCTTTGGTTGCCTGGAAATACTACTTTCCGTCCTTATACTTTTTGTGGAACATTATATCACTCATGATAGGCAATGGGATCTTAACTTGCTGAGACAACATTTTGGCCAAATTGGTATTGATCGAATTCTTTCTCTTTCGATCAGCCCCAACTCTAGAGAGGATCGGTTGATTTGGCATCATTCTGATTTTGGATTTTAAACTGTGAAGTCTGGCTACCACTTGGCTGTTCAATTGGATAAAATTAATGAGTCTTCAACTTCTGATCTAAATCATGGCTGGTGGAATTGAATGTGGGCTCTTAAATTGCCTAAGAATGTTAAAATCTTCGCTTGGAGGTTTATTAATGATGCTCTTCCTACACAGGTCAACCTAATGCATCAAAAATTTTTTGCTGTTGCCACCTGTTCTCTTTGCAATTGTCTGCGTGAGTCCTCTGGTCATGCGCTTTTTTTCTGCACCTGAGCACAGCAAGTTTGGTCTCTCTCCCATGTGTTTAGTCCGGATCCACTTATCTCACGAATGAATGGCTTTGAGATTTTTTCATCTATAGCTGTAGTGCATCAGAATGATGTTTTGGCAAAAATCCTTTGTCTAATGTGGTGCATTTGGACAGAACGAAATAAGGAAATCCATGGTACTAAGCCTAAACCGACCGGGGTAATCTGCTCTTTTGCTGACATGTATGTTCAACAATTCTTCTTGGCTCAAGCTAAGCAGGTTTCTATGGATTCTAGCTGCAATTCTATTAACAATGGATCTGTTAGAGCCCCTCAGGGCAGTCATCCTCAAGATCCTAGTATATGGGCTCCACCCCCTGCTGGATCATATAATATTAATATCGATGTTGCGTTTAATGCTGAAGGCTCTACCATTGGTATTGGGGCTGTTGTGCGTGACTATTTTGGTGATGTTGTGGGAGCTTTATCAAAGCCTCTGTTTGGTCGTTGTTCGGTTCGCGAAATGGAGGCAACTGCTATTCTTCACAGTCTGTAGTGGGCGCTTCAACACGGGCTGCAAATAGATTTTATTGAAACAGATTCTCTCCTTGTTGCAAATGCAATCAATAAACACTCGCAGAGGGGTTATGTTTCTATTTTCTATGATCTTGTTGCTGACATATCTCTTTTATTGTCCTCTTTTCCTAGAGTTCTAGTTTCTCATGTAAAGCGTAATGCTAATAAAGCGGCTCACGAATTAGCGAGATTTGCTCTTCGATTGGATAATAATTGTTCTTGGTTTGAGGAAATACCATCTCTAATCCACTCTGTTATTGTTATGGATTCTATTCAATAATAATAATAGTGTTTTCTAAAAAAAAAATGATATTTTACTATTTTATATCATTTTACTTATTAGATATTTATAAATTATATTTTAAATATTTAAATAACTTAGATATTTTTGTAGAAATTTGAATATTGCTTAATTTGAGATATTTTGACATATAATTAGGATAATTATGATTTATTTATTATTTTATTCTTAAAATAATAATTATCTAACCATATCTATTTTAAAATCAGTTTATTTCATTATTTTAATTTTATTAAATTATAAGATTTAAAAATGATATTGAAGATATTTTTTTTCAAATCATTGATCTTATTTGATATTTAATTTAATTTGATAAAAATAATTCAAATAAACTTAGATATTTTAAATTAGTTTTTTCATTTTTTTGAACTTTAAATTTTGAGATTTTTTAAGGTTGGTTTTAACAACCCTAAATTTTCAAAATTTAGTTGGTTAGTTTAAGAATAATAATTTAATTATATTAATATCTTATTTCACATTTGTTACATGGACAATGTTTGTTTATTTATTTATATTGTTTATTCAATTTTTTTTTAACAAACCTATTATTTATTTGATCTAAATTGCTATGATTAACTTGTTGACAGATCCAATGATCCGATTTTAATCATAGTCCAATTGTCAATAGATCTTATAAATAATTTGTAACAGGTAAATTTTGTACTTCTTTCATCTGTGTAAACCTAGTAACGTGATAGAGCCCATCCAAATCATTTGACTTGTGTGAGCCTATATGTTTGCTATTGGGCTTAGATGCATATAGGAAGCCCATTTAAGTTTTACTAAGTAAATGGACTATGTTGCTAAAATAAATTTGAGGAAATTATACTCTATACCCTTTTTATATTGTCCTCTTTTATTTTTACCCTCTTTTTTAAAGTCTATCATTTTTACCTCTTTTTTTAAACATTGTACCAATTTTGTCCCTGTCACTTCAAGATACTCTCCATGTGACTCTCTTATGTTAGGGTATTTTTGATACAATACATATAAAAAGAGGTATGTTTCAACTAAATATAAAAATAGAGGTAAATTTGATTAACTGATTAATAAAAGTGGTATTTTTCAACTTACCCCAATAAATTTTGACATAAGTAAATTTATTTAGGCCCAATTAGATTTGGGCTTATTTAATGAATAACAATTGTTTATTTAAAGGTTAAATTCCTCTCTTTTGGGCCTTGTGTGAGAGTTAGGGGGCCAATAGCAGTGGGTACGACATACTGAACCCAGCTCACCGTCACATGAACTACCCAGTTGTGAAGGCCTATTTGCCTTATTTAAATAATTGTATTAGGTTAATTATATTAGTCTAACCTAATTAAAATTGAATTAGCGACATAATTAGCTTTATAATACAAGAATTTATTTTTTATTTAATATTTTAAAGTTAATTTTAGAAAAACACTTAGTTAATGGTATATATTCTAGATAGTTATTTCTAGTACTAGTTATATTTTCTAATATTTAATTAGGAAAATATTTTAAGTTGTAAATTAATTATTCATTTTAATTAATTTTGGACCACTTATTTATAGAATATTTATTCCTAGTATTAAATTAGAATTAATAATTAAGTTTCTTTTATACTTGATTATTTAATTCTTGTATTTAATACATTTAATTAAATTAAAAATTAAATATTTAAGTTGATTTCATTCTTGATACTTAAATATTATTATTTTCATGATATTTAATTAAATAGAAAAGTATTTTAAGTTGAAATCTTATTTCAGAATAACTTAAATTTGAATAATTTTCAAACTATATTTTATTTTATTTTATTAATCATTTTTTTATATTTCGAAATTGCATTTCTTAAATGCGAAATTTTTTTGAATTTTATTTGACAAATAGATTAAAGTTGAAAATTATTTATTTTAATTTTGGACCAACTTAAATCAATGATTTTTTCGTTTAATGATTAATTAAAACAAATAAATTAAAATACATTATTATTAGAAAATGAATTAATTAGTCAATTAAAGTCTAGATAGATATTATCTGTTTTGCTTGAAGTATTTTTCTAGTGATATTTAATTAAATAGAAAATTAATATTTAAGTTGATTTTCATCATGATATTTAAATATTTGAAATTTTTCTTAATATTTAATTAAATAGGAAAATTATATTTTTGTTGAAAATTAATTTTTATTAATTAATTTTGGGCCAACATAAAATTAGGATAATTTTTCCAGGATTTATTTTTATTTTATTTTGAGAGTAATTTCGAAAATTGTATTCTTATATACTTCAATTTTTTGAAATGCAATATATATATATATTTATAGAAAATTAAATTTGAGTTGTAAATTAATTTAAATTAATTTTGAAATAACTTAAATTGAATAATTTTCTAAATATTTATTGGAAATTATTATTAAGATGGAAATAATTCATTTTATTTTCATATCTATCTAAGTATAATTTATAAATATTAAATTAAAATTTATATTTAGAATTTTTCATTCTAAATTGGAAATTTTAATTAAATAAATATATATTAAAATAAATTGATTAAAATAAATATTAGAAGAAAATACACTTTAAATAATGAGCTTTATTATTATTAGGATATTCGATCTCCATTGTTGGTTCTACATAGTTTTTGTTTTAGTGAGTAATCCTCCCTAATGGAGGAACGTTCATTAGCAATTTAACGCCGTAGAATCTCGAAAGATAAGTACTATTTGTAAGTGTTTATTTTAGTAAATAGATCACCCTAATGGTGGCGACTTTAATAGACTTACAAAAGTATGAAACAATGGTGGAAGCTCATAAGATAGAATTGTTGGAAATATTTTACCAGGATCTAGATTTACTACCAAGTATGTTCATTAACATCCTAATATGAATTCTAAAACAATGAAATAAACACATATAAAGTTTAGTAAACCTTACATTGGGTGCAGCGGAATATAATGACTCCTTCCGTTCAGATCTCTAGCCCTTGATTCCTTTTTGTAGCAGAGCATCACCAAGATCTGAACCTGGATCTCTTTCTCTCCTTCCTTTGTTGCTGATTCTCCTTCTTGTTGTTTGGAATCTCCTACAGTCTTACACACTATGATTGAGATACCACTTGATGTGTGTGGGTACTACTCTATCACTAATGGCTGAAATTATTTAGTGTGAAGAAAGGCTTAGTGTTTCGAATTGAAGAAGAAAGAAGAAGGAAGAGGTCTCATCTAGGTTTTTAGCTTTGGAGGCATTAGTTGGATAATGAGACCATAACCTTCCTTTTATACTATTCTTCAAGGTTAGGGTTGAATTAAATGGATTAAAAAAGAATAAAATATTGGGCAAAAATACCTCTTGGCCGTACACAATAAATGGATCAATCTCTAGTTACAATTTCGCCACTTTATTTCAACCACTTATTCTTCTTTTCAATAATACCATATTTTCCAATTCAACCTTATAAATGCCAAACTATTTATTTAATAATTAAAATAGCTATCAAATAAAATTGTCATTTATAATATTTATTAATTAGACTTCATAAAGTCTCTTAATTAACAAATAAACCCCAAAACACTATTTCTTCACAATCAAGCCATAACATAGTGAAAATTCATAAACTAGACATTGTCTAACTTTAGAATTATAATTGATTAATCAAAATCAATTAACTCAGTCTTACAAGCAGTATGGTCTCAACTAGTATGGGAACCATGGGCCTATATAAACCGAGCTTCCAATAAGTCGAACCGAATTTATCAAGTAAATTCCCTAACTTATTAATTCCTTATTGAATCCACACTTAGAACTTGGAATTGCACTCTCAGTCATATAGAACGCTCTATATGTTCCACGATATAGATATGCTATTAGTTATCCATTGTTATAATCCTAATTTGATCAATGACCCTCTAATAGATGATTTACATTGAATAGGCACTAAGTTACCGTTACACCTTCAATGTATTTTATCCTTAAAACACTTAGCTCCGTATAAATGATATTTCAGGGAAGTGAAATGAGATCTCCACCATTTATCTCTGTTTAGCCAAGCTCGAAGGATATCATCGTTTCACTTCTAAATTCCTATAGAAGTTATAGACTCCATATTTATGTTAGCGCTCCCACTCAATTATACTATCATGTTCCCAAAATGTACGTATCACCCTGACTGTTCAAAAGTAGGCTTAACTAACAAATCAAAGAACATGTATAATACTCTTGAGATCGAACCTAAACATATCAGGATTAAGATCATTTGATCTAGGATCAACGGGTGATATTGAATTGAATAGATATTACGGTATATTTTAATATATCTAATCAAAGTTCAATATCGGTCCCTTCCGATGTATACTCCATACATCCGATACTGGTAAACTTTGCCAATTCCCTGGAAAGGACATAACACTTATCCAAGGTGTAAGAATACCTATCGTTGATTATCATGTCAGTCTAAATCCAGTGAACTGACAAATCAGGGAATAAACTTTCGAACATATAATTAAGATTATATTCCACTGTGCTGACAACACTATAATCATTAACAAATTCATATGTTCGGGATAGAATTCATACATTATGTATATAATCATGAAATAAATCATGTGAACCATGCAACATAAAATGTTATTTCTGATCTTTATTAATAAGTAAATCTGATTATATTGAAATGAGTTTTATTTAGGGCACAAAACCCAACAAGAATGGCCTTGACTCTCGCCTAAACGGGACAACGCTGGATTCTGATCTTGATCGAATAAAAGGTTGCTAGAATGTTTATCATTTTAGATGAGTTGAAAACTCTATTCAATGGATGGTATCTTTGACTCTCGCCTAAACGGGACACTAATATCAGTTTTTTGAAGACCTTGGAAATTATTTAGGATTGTATGTTTTAGTATTTTTGCTTGTCATTCCTACTTGCTATATGTTTAATAATTACTGAATTGTGTGTGAATTTATATTGAACCATGTTATTTTCTGTTATTAATTGTAGTTTAATTTCGAATCTTCATTGTTTTTCTAACTTGGTTTGTTGTTCTAATGGGACAAATCCCTAATGGATTGTCAACCATTAGACAAACATAATAGTGTTAGATCTCGATAGATAAATATTGTAAATGCAACATCTAGCTGTTCATCATTTGATGACACCTTAGACTAGTATTTACAATTTGAAATAAGAAGATTATATAAATAAGAATAACTTTGATTCTCGTTAATCAGAGCATCGTTGGATCCTTATTTAAATTCGAAATTATCCTTATTCCTCTTAGCTTATTCATTTCGAATTAGCTCAATAATATATCATTGGATGAATGGTTTATAAATCATTCTATCCCGAAATGATATAAATCCTCAATCTTAGAAATCTCCTACTTGTATATGCTTGCTTTAGGCAAACTTAGAGTTAGATTAGTAGTGGTGGTCCAAGATAGAAGAATACTCATGTATATTTGGTATAAATTTAAGTCTTTGACTTTAAATTTTAGATTCCAAATAGAGATTTTATATTTCTATACAATACAGTTACACTTTCACAAGTGGTTAATAACCATTTTCTATCAATGGATTCAAACTGTATGGATTATGTGACCAGGATCCACTTGCACTATTCTAAGAACTCTTTAATGTAACTAAACCTAAGTCATCAAAAGACACAACCACGTATTTTATAAATCTATGGCATTTGTATCTTGTTCATAATGGTTTTGACAAGATCAATCTCTGCAAAGAGTCAATATGCCTATATCCACTGAAAGTAAGTTCATCTCATTCGCAAATGGATGTACATTCAGGGGTGGATATGAGTTTTTGTTATATTCTTAAGACGATTACTCTAGATTTTACCTTATGCAAAGAAATTTGAAATGTTTGAAAATTTCATAAATTTCTAGCAATGTTAAAAAACATAAGGTAAGTGGTTAAAGATCTTGCGAACTGATAGGGGTGGAGAAATATTTGGTATATATACAGTTCAAAGATCATTAAGTTGATTTTTTGAATTATATCCAAACTTACCTCCCTAGAAATTTGATTTGCATATTGATGATTAGTTACTAGTCGTTGCCTAAGTCCTTCTAGGGATATACCCTAGTGATAAGGAAAATTTCAGAATGATGGAATGGTTGTGTACTTAGTGTAAACCATTACTAGATTCATGGATGACCTAATCGTAATCTTAAGAAAAGCTAGAACTGTAAACTGAGGTTTGCATGTTTGTTAGCTATTCTAAGTGATTAGGGGTAGACCATCCCATGGTCATTAGATAAGAAAGTGTTTGTTTAAACAAATACTACTTTTCTAAGAAAATGACTAAGTCTGAAAATAAAGTAGCAAATAAAGGAGAGATTTTGTTTTCTTGATTCCAAAAGTGTTCTATCATCTTATTCTACATATAATGATCCCACTGCCTCTGTTGTTTTAACACAACCGAAGAAGTCAATACCATTTAGTTTTCTTAGACATAATTCACAGTACCTTATCGTAGTGGGAGAGTTTCAAGGAACTCACCCTATTATGACTTGGAAGACACTAGTGATTAAAATCCATTGAGTTTAAACAAGTTATGGATTGTCAAAATAAGAAACTAAGAAGTAAAGCCAAGAGAACTATGGTTAAAACCATTCATATGGAACAACCAAAAGTTTTCTATTACAAGGACAAGAAAGATAATTTTCGTTCATAAGTCTATTCAATGGACTTAACAAAACTTCCTGTTCTAGTATTATAGGTTTGAGTTTATCTAAACCTATGGCTTGTGGTATGCTTGGTAATTTACTTACTCTAGTGCAAGCAACTTACTTTAGTAAGATTCTGAAGCATTTTCTTTTCTAATGGCAATCTATAGAAGCTTCTCGACTTCTAGACATAGATTTTATTTATTCAAGGAAAAGTGTTAACTATTCCAGAAAAGATAAAGCCATGAAAGAATTCCTTGAATCAACAGTGAGAGGTCACAGACATGCTTTAGTATGCCTTAGACCAGACACCTGCTGTTGAGTGGGAGTAATGAGTAGGTATCAGATTAATCCAGGAAAGGAACATTGGAAGACAATCAAGTGAATCTTAAGATTAAGAAGAGGAACTATATGTTAGTTGATAAGGGTGTATTTTAATACTCTTAGACTACACCAAATCAAATTTCTAGACTTGCCTTAGTGCTAGAAGGTCTGCTGATGAGATGGTGATTACTCTGGGGGTGGATGTGTGATTTTGGAGAAGTGTAAAAACCTATCTGAATTCTCTAAGTCTACCAGAGAGAGACTAAATGTTAAAGTAGCAGGAAAGGTACTTATTCAGTCTAAGGAAAGTTCTATACATTTTTGGCATTGTTCCAACATTTCTTAACTACAAGTGTTACTTCCTGACTAACACAAAAGTAGTTGCCAAAAAGTAAAGAATCCAGTATCCCAAGAGAGTAGACATATAGAGAGGAATTTCACAATATCAAGTATTTTGTGATTAAGAAAATGTAATGGTGGAGAAAAGGTTGTGGTTAATACAATCTGTCAGATCCTATTACAGAGAGTATACTACATACTACACTTGATTTGTATATCAAGGTTTTGAGATTATTTGACATGCACTTTTTGTTTTATATTAGTGCAAGTGGGAGTTTGTTGGATTTTGTGCCCAAAATAAAACCCATTTCAATATAATCAGATTTACTAGTTAATAAAGATCAGAAATAACATTTTATGTTGCATGGTTCACATGATTTATTTCATGATTGTTTAATGTATAAATTCTATTAAGTCCAGAACATATGTATTTGTTAATGATTATAGTATTGTCAGCACAGTGGAATATAATCTTGATTATATGTTCGAAAGTTTAATTCCCTGATTTGTCAGCTCACTGGATTTAGACTTGCATGATAATCAGCGATAGGTATTCTTACACCTTGGATAAGTGGTATGTCCTTTCCAGGGCATTGGCAAAGTTTACCAGTATCGAATGTATGGAGTATACATTGGAAGGGACCGATATTTAACTTTGATTAGATATGTTAAATTTACCGTAATATCTATATCTATTCAATTCAATATCACCTAGTTGATCCTAGATTAAATGATCTTAATCCTGATATGGTTAGGTTCGATCTCAAGAGTATTATACATGTTCTTTGATTTGTTAGTTAAGCCTACTTTTGGGTCAGGGTGATACGTACATTTTGGGAACATAATAGTATAATTGAGTGGGAGCGCTAACATAGATATGGAATCTATAACTTCTATAGGTATTTAGAAGTGAAACGATGATTTCCTTCGAGCTTGGCTAAATAGAGATAAATGGTTGAGTACTCATTTCACTTCGCTGAAATATCATTTATACGGAGCTAAGTGTTTTAAGGATAAAATACATCGAAGGGTGTAACGGTAATTTAGTCCCTATACAATGTAGATCATCTATTAGAGGATCATTGATCAAATTAGGATTATAACAATGGATAATTAATAGCGTATCTATATCGTGGAACATATAAAGCGTTCTATATGACTGAGAGTGCAATTCTAAGTTCTATGCGTGGATTCAACAAGGAATTAATAAGTTAGTGGATTTACTTGGTAAATTCTTGATCTACTTATTGGAAGCTCGGTTATATAGGCCCATGGTCCCCATACTAGTTGTAGTTGAGACCATACTGCTTGTAAGACTCAGTTAATTGATTTTAATTAATCAATTATGATTCTAAAATTAAATTATGTCTAGTTTATGAATTTTCACTAAGCAAGGGCAAAATTGTGAAGAAAAGAGATTCTAGGTTTTATTTGTTAATTAAGAGACTTTGTATGTCTAATTAATAAATATATTAAATGACAATATTATTTAATAATTAATTTTTAGTTATTAAATAATTAGAATTGGTATTTAAGTGGTTAAATTAGAAAATTGGCATTTTTGAGAAAAATGGGATGAAAAATGACAAAATGGCAAAATTGCAAGTGGGGCCTATTATCCTATACATGGTCGGCCACTATGCATTTAATTACCATTTAATTTTTTGTTATTTTAATGCCAAATAAATCTAACCTAAACCTAGATGGTTACCTATAAATAGATAGTGATGGCTCACATTCAAACTTAACTCTGTCAGATGAAATTCACTTTCAGAAAAAGTGAGCCTCTTTCTATTGCTTAGGCCGAAACCTTTTGTTCCTCTTTTCTTCTTCAATAGTTTCGAACCTTGAGTGAATGAGTGAGTGCCCACACATATCAACTGGTATCTCAATCATAGTGTGGAAGATTGTGAAGAATCCAACCAGCAAGAAGGAGAATTAGACTCAAGAAGGAGAGAAAGAGATCCAGGTTCAGATCTTGGTGATGCTCTGCTACAGAAAGGAATCAAGGGCTAGAGATATGAATGGAAGGAGTCATTATATTCCGCTGCACCCAATGTAAGGTTTCCTAAACTTTATATGTGTTTATTTCATTGTTTTAGAATTCATATTAGGATGTTAATGAAACATACTTGTTAGTAAATCTAGATCTTGGTAAAATATTTCCAACAGTGGCCTACTGTACCCTATGATAGTGACTAGTTGTTGGGAATATTATTATAGGATCGCAATTAATGATTATTATTTCATCATCAAATAAAATAAGAAAAACATAAAACATGTTTCTAATTAACATAGACAAAGATTAATTATTACACCATCTGTGCAGTGGAATAAATGTCTCTTTTCATCAATCACTCTAGCCTTTGATCCTAATTGTTGTAAATCAATAACAAGTGATTGACCTTTAATGTTGCTTAAATTAATGATTCTTGAAAAAATTATTAACAAATTAAATTTATAATTAATTGTTGTGACAAGTACATATATAGGAATGGTAATTTGTGTTTTTTTGTGGGTCGGGTCTCTTTGGCCCCTGGCAATCGGGCTTTATTCAGGTCATTGACCCAATCTGGCTCGGCCCAATAATAGTTGTGTCGGTCATTGTTAGAAAATTATATTTTTTTTCTAGTAAAAGAGAGATATATAACCTTTAATAGTTTTTTAAAAAAATATATGAACATTAAAAGACAATATCGATTTAACAGAAATGTCTCTAAAGATGTATTATGAGAAATGAAATTTATAGAGATATTTAAAGTTGAAAATTTTACTATTCAAAAAAAAGAAGGGGGTCGGGTCAAGCCCGACCCATTTATCTCGGGTCGGGCCTGACCCCCCAGGCTGAAACAAATAGTCAGGCCTGGCCGAATCATGCTAAAGAGATATCGTGCCGAGCCGAATCGATGCTGGGTCGAGCCTGACTCGGCCTGATTGATATTCCTATATATATGTATATTTTACACTTTATAATTATTTATTATTGTTAATTTTTTTATAAAATTATTATGAAAAATAATAAATAAAAATATTTTTCAACACTTAAAATGAAAAAAAAAAGTATTAAATTATTAGTATTTTACAAAAAAAAAATAATCATTATTGTAAAAAAAAAAAAGTTGTCACATTCTATTCCTATGTCAACTAAACAAAGTAATCTTCATATTTCTAGGCATCATCATAATATTACTGTGCACAACCAAACACGGTAATGTTGCTTTCCTAGGTTTATAATTCCCTATATCACTCTTTAAGCAATGTTAAACCTATTCATATGAAATGAAATGAAATGAAACATGCATATCAAATTGCTCTTACGTGTTTTGAAGATAAAATACATTGAAGGGTAGAACGGTATATTTGTCCCTCCTCGATGTAGATCATCTATAGAGGATCATTGATTATTTGGATTATAACAATATATAATTAATAGCGTATCTATATCTTGAAACATATAGAGTATTTTATATAACTAAGAGTGCAATTCTGAATCTATAGTGGAGTCGGGAGGAACTAATAAGTTAAAGAGTTTACTTAGTGGTAAATTCTAGAACTGCTTATTGGAAGCTTGATTATATAGGCTCATGGTCACCACACTAGTTGAGATAATACTGCTTGTAGACTCAGTTAATAATTGGTTTTAATTAATCAATACTAATTTTAAAAGTAGACTATGTCTTATATATGAATTTTCACTAAGCAAAGACTTAATTATGAAGAAAAGAGGTTTTATAGTTTATTGTTAGTTAAGAGACTTTATAAGGTCTAATTAATTAATTAGTTAAATGGTGTTTTTATTTGATAAAATTAATTTTAATTATTAAATAAATAATTTTGACATTTATAGGATTAAAATTGGAAAATATGGCATAACTGAAAAAAAAAAAGAGATAATTTGTTGAATAAAATAACAAAATTGTAACTAGTGGGTCCACTTACTATGGTCGACCACTTATTGATTATTTTGCTATTATTTTCTTTTTTATTCCATATAATTTAAATCCTAACCCTAGATGAAATACTATATAAAAAAAAGATGGCTCTCATTCTCATAACCTTAGATAACCTAGTTTTCATTCTTTGTCACACAACTAGAAAAAGACAGCCTCATTCTATAGTAATTTTGAAATACCTTCTCTTCTTCTTCAGTTAATTTGAACCCATAGTGAAGAGTACATGCCCACTCATATCAATTCAAGTACTCAATCATAGTATAGAAGATTGTGAAGAATCCGACACCTGGCTGGTTAAAGTTTTCCCTTTGAGTGGCTCGCTCCCCTTGGGGAGGGAGTGTACTTCCCTGGCCGGCAAGAGGTTGGTTAATGGGGGTTGTTGTTGAGCCTGAGATCCTTGGCCAGCTCCCCATTTTGTTGGTTGCTGGGATCTGGGTGTTCTCGCCATTAGACCTTCGTGGGAAGGCCTATCCTCCTTCGGTTCTCTGATTGAACCGCCTTATCAATTTGAAGGCTTCTATGTTACGGCGATCCAGCTCCGCTTAGTGAAATCGAAGCAGGTAATCTTTGTCATCCATCCATCTCAAAAATTTGCATCTCTGCTAAGCGAATACATCGCAATCAATAGCGCGTGGTTCTTCAGTTAATTCGACTTGGCAGAAGGCCTCTCTAAGTCTGGCTAACTCGAGATCTTCTCCCATGTCTACATGGGGCTCGCCAATATCAGGCACGCCAATTCTAGGTCCCGTCTCTCTAGCATAGTATTGGGGATGCGGTCCAGTTTTTGTTCCTCAGGAATGTTTCCTAAGGGGCCTTCCTTCAGTGAGAAGCACCTATGGATGGTCCTTTCTTGGAGGCAAGGACCAATTGTTTAGATCTACCGGGATGTTTGTGTCATCCTAGCCAATTGTAGTGGCTAGAGTCGTGGTGCTTGTCGAGTTGGCAGGATTGACCACATCTGCAGTGTTCATGGGAATTCCAGTCTTGGATGGAACATGGACATCAAGATCTCCAGTCAAAGGATCTTGAGGAAGACTCGATGATGCAGATGGTGCAACTAGATTTCTCCTTATGTTAACCATGGTGTTTTATCAGATATGATATCAACTCGCTCTCAGTGAAAGCACCAAACTATTGACCTTAGAAATTGGCCAACCGATAGTGGAGTCGTATTAACATTGACGATTACCACATGTTACACAATTAGAACTAGAAAGTAAAAGAACACAAGGATTTTTATAGAGGTTTGGTTTCCTTAGTTAGCGGGTAATGACCTACTCCATTTTTAATTGTATTAATACGTGGAGATAATACTATTCATATCACTATAAGTGGGATTTGATATAGCTCTCTTAAGGTTACAATGTATGAATCAGTAGGCAGGTCTCTAATGAGAGAGAGAGAGAGAGAGAGAGAGAGAGAGAGAGAGAGAGAGAGAGAGAGAGAGAGAGAGAGAGAGAGAGAGAGAGAGAGAGAGAGAGAGAGAGAGAGAGAGAGAGAGAGAGAGAGAGAGAGAGAGCCTTGGAGGCGTGTGAGAGAGAGGGAGAGAAAGCCCTTTGGGCATGTAGAAGAGAGAGAGAAGAGAGAAGAGAGGATTAGGGTTTTAGACTTAGAGTTGAGAGCTAATAACTTGGGATTTTAGAGATAGGCTAATGCTCTTTATATAGTAGAGCTTACATGCCTAATATCCTTAGGAAACGGTAAAATATAGCTTTTATTTAAATATTTAATTAATAAATACAAATGACTTAATTTGTAACGCCCTAATGCTAAGGCACGCTACAGTGCTTTTTCAATTACAGTGCTATCTTTGCTAATCAAAGAATTTTCTCAAAAAACGTGTCAAATTAAAAATTTTATAATAAATATCAAACTTTATAATTTACATAATCATTTACAAACATAGGGATCTTGTTTCTAATTTTTTATACAAAATACACAAAATACAATATCCAGGTCGCACAGCGACTACAAAATAATATCCCCAGATGTCCCGAGACCGAACGCTCCAGGTCGCGCCGCCACGACATGTACAACCTCATCTCAGCCAGGCTCACTCTTGCTCAGCTTTCGCCTTTCCCTTACCTACACATGGAAGCAAAACTGTGAGTCGACAGACTCAGTAAGAAAAGCACATATCATATAATACCGACTTGTACCTAGGCGCCCATACACCTATTTACAAGGCTTAACAGATGAGTAAGAACGTTCCATACTAGGGTACAACAACTATACCACATACACTACGTACCTCACTGTACGAGTATTAGTAGGATTTGTCTCATACCCCGAGTACCACTGAGTGATATACCACAAACACCCTGTACTTTCCCGTACTTGTGCTGGTATCACTGTAATGTACTCTTAAACAATATTCACTACACCAATGCACTCTGTACCATAACCGTACAAGTGTTGGTAGAGCAACTAACATATAAGCATGCATATACACTTGACATATATATATATACACTCAGATATTCATATTACATATTATACACAGTTCTTACCTTCTTTCCAGATTCAAGTGTGCTTGCCGACCTGAACGGAAAGTTTCGTGCTGGATGGATGCCCTAATCACATATTAAAACCAAGTAAATCACATGATCGAAACCCTAATCCGGGAAACCAGAACCCACAACTCTAGGTTCTGTTATACTCTCTAGGGATTACTCCAACTCAGGAAATAGGGAAACACCCAACTATGGCACTGAAATGGACGAGAATTGAGAAAATAGAATATTCGGGGATCCCTGCCAAAACCGGCTAACCGGTTTTACAGGTACTGGTAAAATCAGTTACCCGGTTTATACTAGTTCACCTAAAAATTCTATATTTTGCTCAAAACTCCACCAAATGCAACCAAACCTTCCAGAGTACCTAATTAGGGTATACACAATATATTCCAACCAGTAATTCATAGAAAAAATCACTGGATCAAATTATACCATTAAAGATCAAAGCATAGATTTCTAAGCTCAAACTTATGCAATTTCATCATAACTTAGCAAAACCAATAACCAGAACTTAGAATCAACCTAAAATTAACATAAAATCTATTGTAACCCTAACAACCCCTATATCATAAAATCACATACTCAAACTAACTCAAAGCTTCAAAAACACATAATTAAAGGTTCTAGGGTTTACCTTACCTCAAAGCTACTTGAATCCTTAACTTTAATTCCAAAAAAAGCAAGAAACCAACTGGTTTCCTCTAGTTTTGTCTCAGCCGAAAGAGAGAGAAAGAGCTTCCAAGAGAAAAATGTTTTTTTCTTTTAATTTTTTTTCTTTGTTTTTTCCCCTAAGTGACAAAAGATTAATTAATTTAATCTTGCTGAATAATAATGGCTAGGTGTCATAAACCTAGGCGACCACCTATCTCTTCATTTGACATTTTACTAAAATACTCCTAAACCTATTACTTAGGCATTTTTCAAAACTAGGGGTAAAATGGTCAAATTCCATAACCCCGCTCAACCTCGGTATTCTATTTTCTCCAAAATATATCCCACTAAGAAATAAGGTTCTAAACTTACCCATGTGATCAAACTAGCATCTATTGCATTTTTCGTTGTCGCCGAGCAAAAATTACAATAATAACATACTTCACGTATAAGTCAAATAATACTCCTAGAGTTTAATAAAATCTCCAGAATTAAGAAATTATAACTCTAATGCCCATTTCTAACAATAAGGCCCATAAATAATTAAAAATTCATAAATAATTATAAAAATATCATAAATTAGTGCTAATTGCCTTTACTAATTCAAATTACTAAAGCAGTCATTACATAATTTTCCTTTGAAAATAAGAAAGTTGATGATATTTTCGTAGCAGCTTTGTGGGCTGTCAAGGCCCAACTCATAGCTTGGCTTGCTGTCAACGGATGAAGGTTGCACATCAATGTCCTACAAGGGAAAAGATGGTTGGACATGCACCTGCAGGATGTAGGATGGCCGACCATATAATGTCTACGGGTTGAGGTCTGGTCGGCCATGCTCCTGCCAGGGTCTAACCAGCCATGTGCCTGCCAAGATCTTACAGGTCATGTTTCTATCAACTTTGGCAAGTGGAGGCCAGCTTTAGGAGGTGGAGGCCAGCCTTTGGAGATGGAGGCCAGCCGTTGTACACCTTTTCCTTACAGAGGTTAGGCTTCCTTGGTCTAAAAGTTGCCTTTTGGCTGGCCAGCTTATGCTCAAACCCTGGCTTGCCATACAAACTCATTTGGCCGGCCTATAGACTCCCCTTGGCCATCTAGACATGTTGGTAGAGCTGCTTGACGGCTCGCATAACTTATTTTGTTTGTTGCTTGACGGTTTTGGCCATACCTTGTAAGGAGGCTTTGTTCTGCTATTGGCAAGGCTATATTCCACATGTACTATGTCTTGGCTTACGTGGACATGTCAAGTCAGGTAGACAAAATTTAGGATAACAATATGCTTCTTAGTAGAAAATTAGGGCTTATGAAAATAATTTCTCAATTACGGAGATATATTTGAATTTTAGGTGTATTATATATGCTATATGTGAATTTTTATGAATTTTATATTTTATACCCGATAACAGCGGAATGCGATAATTTGGGCATTAGAGTCTTTTAGATATGGTTAAGTATTTCAGAATTAGCAAGGCGAGATAGTTAGACATTTGGGATGTTGGGATTGTGTGGGGTAATGGCTTATGACCATTTTATTTCTAGGTATGTTTGGTAACTTAGGGTGAAAGTAAGGGGTGATTTGGTAATCACCCATAGGTTTATCTTATTCTTTTAAGGGTGAGCTGGTGGAGTTAGTAGAATTCCCTAAGTCTAAGTTAATGGTAATTTAAAGTATATGAGAAGGAATGAAAAAGATCATCATCATTAACTCAAACCTTTCTCTCTGTAAACCCCCCTCCTTCTCTCTTGGCTTCATCCAAAACTCAAAGAGATTCAAACCCTAAGTTATTAGCTTTCAAGTTAATCCAACAAGGAAATTAGAGAAAGTCTGCTAGATTTAATCAAGGTAAGTTCTTACTCTATATTTTCTTGAAATCTCTAGGGGTAAGCTTGGTTTGAAGTTGTGTAGTGTTAGGTTAGGAGATGCTTAGTAAATGATTTCAGAGTTATTTTATGGTTATTTGATGCTGTTTTTGCATAGAATTGCTGGCCATGGCATGGATTGAGCTAGGTTTGAGTTTTAGAGCTCAAACTTAGCTCGATAGTGGTGGAATTTGTTACATGCCCTTATGGTCGTATTTATTTGATGAATAATGTTTATTTTAGCTTAAATTGAAGTTCTTGGCAGCTTAGAATGATTTGGAGGAGTTTTGAGGTTTTGGGCTAATTCTGCTATGAAAATGGTAGGTCGTTGTTGGGAAAACAGTCTACCATTTTTCTTGCAAAAACCCAAAAAAAATAGTCTGCCGTTTTTTGAATAATTTTTCTTGAAGTCTCGGTTTTTGGTATTTGTTAGAAATTTATTGGGGTCACAATTGTATATATAAAATGTGTGTTGGGTCATCAAATAAATAAGTCAAATTTATGTGGTCTATTTTGGAATAAAGTTTATGACTTAAGGGCATGATTGTCATGATTTTAATATGTGGATACCAATTAGACAATTTCTAATTTGATGAGGGGCCAAATTGAAAATAGTCAAAAAGGATTAATTTAAACATGTATTGGTCCCCATTTTTTGCATCGCTTCAGATAATTAGTCTTGAATTCCCATCATCAAGAAAACTAAGGTTCCAGAGAAAACTTTGGTGCAAAAATTGGAAGATCATACCAATCAAAGGTTATTACAAAATCGATTCTATGGACTCTGGTACGCTTCCGCTACTCTCTAATTTATTATTTGATTCTCTTGAATTAATTAGGGATATATTCAGATTACAGTATTCTTAACATGTGGTATCAGAGCATCCCTAAATTAGTTCTTGAGAATATATGGTAGTGTTGATCTTCCATTAAATTATTTTTTTTGCATTTGGTGAAGTGTTGTATATATATATGCATGTTTTATTTGGTCAAATCGTTCGTATATATATTTATGCCATTGAAATTTCTGTGTGCGATTAAGTTTGCTTTGTATATATATACCAACTTTAATTTAGGATTGAAAGCAAGCATTTATAATGCTTTAGGATTGATATTTCGATTGGTTATTTTTGAGGAAAATAACCAAAATTCTGTGTGCGATTAAGTTTGCTTTGTATATATATACAAACTTTAATTTACGATTGAAAGCAAGCATTTATAATGCTTTAGGATTGATATTTCGATTGGTTATTTTTGAGGAAAATAACCAAAAGACATAATTGCTAATGAAAAGATGTTTGTTTTAATTAGTTCTGTCAAAATGTCAAAAGTGATAATAGTTGTCAACTTTCACTTTCGTTATTGTATTTTGTTAAAATATAAAGCAGATATGTATTCTGTATTGTATAAAGCATAGTGCATATAATGCTTGTCGATTGAAATCTTGTTTGGGATTATATATATGTATAAGATTATATATATTAATTCATACATATATAATATGCGATTTATATATGTTCTGGGATACGATTATATGTATAAGTTGATTATATGTTTTGTTCTGTTATGTGAGAATGCATTACATTGCATTTTGTTCAGGTTTTTTTTTTTGTTTATTATTATTATTAAGATTTTATTAAAATATATAATAATTTTAATTATAATAATAATACAGTAACAATTAAATTCAAATTTTGGTTTTAGTATTTATTAAGGATAGCTAATATTTAATTAAATTAATTGAAAGAAAATATCACCAAAGTGATCTCTTTTATGTAGATTAATTTAATAAAAATATTAAGATAATTGTGTGTATGTAATTCATAAATTTATTAACTAACCCAAAGGTGAGTTAATATTTGGATGAATTTCATGCATGTTTGTGGTGATAAATGTGTGACAATTATAAAGTATTTTGTGTGAATAATATGTTAGTCCAAAGATTGCATATTATTTGACATAATTTATTGTCAATGTTTGATCACTACAACAAGAGTATCGCTTACAATTAATATTACTGTCCAAAGACTTCATATTAATGTTGTGTTTGATATCTTGAGATGGGATCAACCATTATTTGAATTTATTATTTTATTTGGATTCTGATATGAGCATGTTATTTATGTAATTGTATTGTTCTTTTCAACTGTTGCTAGTGTATCTGCTAACCTTAATTCGGTACCGGTCCTATATGGTAATAACTTTAAGGACTGGAAGGAGAACATTTTTATTGTTCTTGGCTGCATGGATCTTGACCTTGCATTAAGGATGGATCGTCATGCTCCTCTTACGGATACCAGTACCTCCGAGCAAAGGAGGATTTATGAGAAGTGAGATCGTTCAAACCGTATGAGTCTTATGATCATTAAATGCGGCATACCTGAGGCTTTTAGGGGTGCGGTGTCCGAGGAGGTCACCGATGCCACAACTTTCCTTGCTGAAATTGAGAAGTGCTTTGCAAAAAGCGATAAGGCGGAAACAAGTACTCTTTTAAAGAAACTTATTTCCATGAAGTTTAAGGGCAAGGAAAATATAAGGGAGTACATTATGGAAATTTCTCACTTTGCTTCAAAGTTGAAGGCACTAAAGCTTGAGCTTTCTGATGACTTGCTTGTGCATTTAGTGCTTATCTCTCTTCCTCCACAATTCAGTCAATTTAAGGTCAGTTACAACTGCCAAAGGGAGAAGTGGACTCTTAATGAGCTTATTTCATTTTGTGTTCAAGAGGAAGAAAGATTGAAGCAAGAGAAGACTGAAAGTGCTCATTTGGCAAGCACCTCTAAAGATAAGGGCAAGAAAAGAAAGAATGAGGCTACTAAGGATAAAGGTCCTGCACATAAGAAACAAACTCAAGCCAATAATGATGATGCTTGTTTCTTTTGTAACATGAAGGGACACATGAAGAAGGAATGTGCTAAGTACATTGCATGGCGAGCAAAGAAAGGTACATTTCTTACTTTGGTCTATTCTGAGGTAAATTTAGCTTCAGTACCGAGAAACACTTGGTGGTTAGATTTCGGTGCTACTACTAACATCAGTGTTTCTATGCAGGGTTGCCTGAGTTACCGAAAGCCAAATGATGATGAAAGAAGCATTTATGTGGGAGATGGCAAGTTGGTGAATGTGGAAGCAGTAAGGCATTTTAGGTTGTTGTTAAGTACTGGTTACTATTTGGACTTAATAGATACTTTTGTTGTACCGTCGTTTAGACAGAATTTGGTTTTCTGTTTCTTGTTTGGACAAATTGGGTTATTGTTGTTCATTTGGAAACAATTTTTTTAGTTTATCTATTAATTCAAATACTGTTGGAACTGGTTCTCTTATGGTTTATGACAAGTTATATTTGTTTGACACCGTTGCTTCTTATAATGAAACCTTGAATGTGGAATCACGTGGTACTAAGCGTAAAATGGATAATGAAAAATCAAGTTCCTTATGGCACAAACGGTTAGGTCACATCTCTAAAAATAGAGTTGAGCGACTTGTGTCTGATGGAATTTTAGATTCAATTGATTTTTCAGACTTTGATGTTTGCATTGAATGCATCAAAGGCAAACAGACAAAAACAAAGAAATTAGGTGTGAAAAGAGCTATAGATGTCTTAGAGTTGATACATACAGATATTTGTGGGCCATTTCCTACACCTTCTTGGAATGGTCAACAATATTTTGTATCATCCATAGATGATTACTCAAGATATGCGTACCTATTTCTACTTCATGAAAAGTCTCAAGTCTTGGATGTGTTAAAATCTTTTAAGGCTGAAGTTGAGAATCAACTTAGCAAAAGAATAAAGCAAATCAGGTCTGACCGTGGTGGTGAGTACTATGGCAGATATGACGGATCAGGTGAACAATGTCCATGACCTTTTGCTAGATATCTAGAGGAGTGTAGAGTTGTCCCAAAGTACACTATGCCAGGATCTCCTAGCATGAATGGTGTTGCTGAAAGACGAAACCGTACTCTTAAAGATATGGTAAGGAGTATGATTAGTCATTCAACCTTACCAGAATCACTCTGGGGAGAGGCACTTAAGACAGCAACCTACATTTTGAATAGGGTACCAACTAAAGCAGCTGCAAAAACACCTTATGAGCTTTGGACAGGGCGAAAGCCTAGTCTTAAGCACTTTCATGTTTGGGGATGTCCAGCTGAGGCTAGGCCTTATAGGCCAAATGAAAAGAAGCTGGAACCCAAAACTGTGAGCAGCTACTTTATTGGATATTCTGAACGATCTAGGGATTTCAAGTTTTATGATCCCAAAGTAAAGAATATATTTGAAACGAGAACTGCAAAGTTCTTTGAGGATACTGAGTTTGGGGGAGAAATACGGTTAAAGACTTTGTTTTTGAGGAGGATTTAGAATCAACCACTCCTCTTGAGGATGAGTTGATTCCTATTCCAATAGTTGCTTTTGACAATATTCAGGATTCCATTCCTAATATTGATCAAGTTTTAGATCAAGAGCAACCAAACATAGTCAATCAAACCCCATAAATACAAACTCAACAACCTCAAGAACAAGTGCCTTTGCGACGATCCACTAGAGAAAGAAGAAATGCTATTAATCCAGATGAATACATAGTGTATCTTCAAGAACATGAGGATGGCATTGGAATGATGGAAGATGATCCAATCAACTTTCATCAGGCCATGAAAAGTTCTAACTCTCAAAAGTGGAATGATGCCATGAATGAAGAGAATAAGTCTATGCAAGACAATAAAGTTTGGGAAGTTGTCCCATTACCAGAAGGTGTAAAACTAATTGGTTGTAAATGGATATTTAAAACCAAGAGGGATGAAATGGTAATGTGGTGAGGTTTAAGGCACGTCTTGTAGCAAAAGGCTATACTCAGAAAGAAGGCATTGATTATAAAGAGACTTTTTCTCCGGTTTCAACGAAAGACTCTTTTAGAATAATAATGGCACTTGTTGCTCACTTTGATCTTGAGTTACATCAGATGGATGTTAAAATAACGTTTCTCAATGGGGACATTGATGAGACAATTTATGTGGAGCAACCAGAAAACTTTGTGGTTGGTGACCCAAAGAATATGGTTTGCAAATTAAAGAAATCCATATATGGACACAAGCAAGCTTCCCGTCAATGGTACCACAAATTTCATCAAGTGGTTCTCTTATTTGGTTTTGAGATGAATGTTGCTGATGATTGTGTGTATCATAAGTTTAGTGGGAGCAAGTGCATATTTCTGGTTCTATATGTCGATGACATATTGTTTGCCACTAATGATATAGGCTTATTGCACGAAACCAAGAGATTTCTATCTAAGCATTTTGAGATGAAAGATCTTGGTGACGCCTCTTTTGTGTTAGGAATTCAAATACATCGAGACCGTTCTCGGGGTATTCTTAGATTATCACAAAAGGGCTATATCGATAAAGTACTCAAACGGTTTGGCATGCAAGATTGTAGACCAGGTGATACCCCTGTCGTTAAAGAAGACAAATTTTGTCTTAAATAATGCCCTAAAGGAAGCCTTAAAATTCAGGAAATACAAAAGATTCCCTACGCTTCGGTTGTTGGGAGTCTAATGTATGCTCAAGTTTGCGCGCGTCTGAATATAGCGTATATTGTTGGAGTATTAGGCAGATACTTAAGCAATCCAGGAATTGATCATTGGAAAGCAGCCATAAAGGTTATGAGATATTTGAAGAGAACAAGAGAGTACATGCTCACATATAGGAGGTCAAATCACTTGGAGATCATTGGATACTCTGACTCTGACTTTGCGGGATGCCAAGATAGTAGGAGATCCACTTCGAGCTACATATATCTGTTAGGTGGTGGAGCTATATCATGGAGGAGTGCAAAACAAACACTCATAGCTTCATCCACCATGGCAGCAGAATTTGTTGCGTGTTATGAGGCATCCAACCATGGTATATGGCTGAGGAACTTTGTCACTGGGCTGCGCATTGTGGATTCTTTCATGAGCACACTACTCGTATGGGTGTTTTAGATTATGAGGATATCTAGATTCAGTGCGAGTTTGTCTTTATTATCCTTAGTGTGTTTTATTTGTTTCATGAAATATGTGTATTTTGATATTTTTCTGATCAGAAATTATGTTATTCAGTTTATTTCACTTTGTATATTTAAGCTAAAGTTTTGATCTCCATAAACTAAAGTAGGACTAATTGAAAATTGACATGAATAGATCACCATGCATGTAATTTTCATACCACATTATCATGATTGATCTATGTCATTTGGCTATGTTGATATATGTGACCATTGATGGGTTTAGTTGTGATTGATACAACGAAAATCGCTTTGATCCTATGTTGATATAGTTAATGGACGAGATTGCACATGCGTATGGCTATGATGACAAAGTTATGAGCTCAATAAGGTTAACACATTTATATGTATACATATGTGATCCAGTGGGAGATTGTTAGAAATTTATTGGGGTCACAATTTTATATATAAAATATGTGTTGGGTCATCAAATAAATAAGTCAAATTTATGTGGTCTATTTTGGAATAAAGTTTATGACTTAAGGGCATGATTGTCATGATTTTAATATGTGGATACCAATTAGACAATTTCTAATTTGATGAGGGGCCAAATTGGAAATAGTCAAAAATGATTAATTTAAACAGGTAGTGGTCCCCATTTTTTGCATCGCTTCAGATAATTATTCTTGAATCCCCATCATCAAGAAAACTAAGGTTCCAGAGAAAACTTTGATGCAAAAATTGGAAGATCATACCAATCAAAGGTTATTACAAAATCGATTCTATGGACTCCGGTACGCTTCCGCTACTCTCTAATTTATTATTTGATTCTCATGAATTGATTTGGGCTACATACAGATTTACAGTATGTTGGGTTTTATGCCCTAAATAAAACTCATTTCAATATAATCAGATTTACTTATTAATATAGATCAGAAATAACATTTAATGTTGCATGGTTCACATGATTTATTTCATGATTATATGTACATAATGTATAAATTCATCTGAAACCCCTTTCACATACTTGATCCTGTTTACTGTGTCGTCAACACATTAAAAAGTAAACATGACTATGTGAATAAAGTTTCCTAGATTTATCAGACATAGGGTTTTACTGATATGATAATCTACAACAGAGTTTACTTGCATGTGGAGAAATGCTATGTTCTTTCCAGAGCATTGGTTAAAGTAAAGCTCAAGTTGGATGCATGGAGTATGCATCGGAAGGGACCGATATTGAACTTTGTCTTAGATTTATCAAACTTACTGTAATATCTATTCAAGTCAATATCGCCTAGTTGATCCTAGATCAAATGATCTTAATCCTGTTATGATTAGGCTCAATCTCAAGAGGCTATTCGTGTTCTTTGATTTGTTAGTTAAGCCTACTTTTAGGTTAGGGTGATACGTACATTTTGGGAACACGGTAGTGCAATTGAGTGGGAGCGATATCATAAACATGGAATCTATAGCTTCTATCTGGCAAATAGTAAGTAAAGGATGATCTCCTTTGAGCTTGACCAAACGAAAATAAATGGTGGAGATCTCATTTCACATAAGCTGAAATATCATTTATACGGCGTTAAGTGTTTTAAGGATTAAATACATTGTAGGGTGTAACGGTAATCTAATCCCTTTACAGTGTAGATCATTCATATAGAGGATCATTGATCAAATTAGGATTATAACAATCGATAACTAATGATGTGTCTATATGGTGGAACATATAGAACATTCTATATACTGAGAGTGCAATTCTAAGTTCTATGCGTGGATTCAACGAAGAATTAATAACTCAGTGAATTTAGGTTATAAATTCTTGATCTGCTTATTGGAAGCTCGGCTATATAGACCCATGGTCACCCCACTAGTTGAGATAATATTGCTTGTAAGACTCATGTAATTGGTTTTGATTAATCAATTATAATTCTTAAATTAGACTATGTCTATTTGTGAATTTTTCACTAAGTAAGGGCGAAATTGTAAAGAAAGAGTTTTAGGGGCATATTTGTTAATTATGATACTTTGTATGGTTCAATTAATAAATATGATAAATGACAATATTATTTAATAATTATTTATAGTTATTAAATAGTTAGAATTGACATTTAAATGGTTGAATTTGAAAATTGGCATTTTTGAGAAAATCAGATGTAGAAAAGATAAAACTGCAAAATTACAAAAAGTGAGGCTCAAATCCACATTTCATGGCCGACCACTTTTGTAGGAGATTAAACCTAATATTTTCATTATTTTAATGCCAAATAATTCAAACCTAACCCTGGTGGAATGCTATAAATAGATAGTGAAGGCTTCAGGAAAATCACACACTTTTCTTCTGACTTTTCATTTAGAAAAAATTGAGCCTCTCTCTCTCCCTATCTTTGGCCGACCCCACTCTCTCTCTCTTCTTCCTTGAATTTTGAAATTCTTAGTGTTAGAGTAGTGCCCACACACAGCAAGTGATACCTCAACCATAGTGAGGAAGATCGTGAAGAAAGACTTTCAGCAAGAAGGAGTTTCAGCACTAAAGAATCAGAGAAAGAGATCCAGGTTCAGATATTGATAATGCTCTGCTACAGAAAGGAATCAAGGGCTAGATATCTGAACGGAAGGAGTCATTATATTCCGCTGCACCCAATGTAAGGTTTACTAAACTTTATATGTGTTTATTTCATCGTTTTAGAAAGTTCATATTTAGGGTGTTAATCAACATACTTGTAAGTAGATCTAAGATCCTGGTAAAATAATTTCCAACACAGTATTCTTAACAGTATTTTCTAAATATGTAGGGTATTGCCACGCTATTATTGATTGGGAAATTTTTAGTTTTGAGTTAAAGCCCCCGAAAGTGATTTAGCGGGTCACCTACCAGTTTTATGTAAATTGTGACTTAGAGCCTTAAATCGTCGAGCAACACTTTTCACTCAGGGTTACCAGCACACTTGCATTCGGAATCAAGATAAGATTAATATAAATAGATGCATATATGTATACATGTTTAGCGTGCATATTCAATTGCCATCATATTAGCATATCAGAATATTGGTGAAGTGTACATAGAGTTACACTAAGATATCAACAGATATATGCTAGGAAAAATAGTAGCCATCAAATTAGCATATCAGGATATTGGCGAAGTATACATAAAGTTGCACTGAGATATCAATAATTATATGATAGACTTTCAAAAAGTATGAACAAATTACTACCACATCAATACGACTAGACTACTGAAAATAGGTTGGATTCATGGTTAGTCATAGTTTAGTTAGGAACATTCTTGACCTAGTTTTAGACCTGTAGATAGGTGTATGGGCCACTGGTTATATGTTTATATTTTTATGTTTTTCTTACTGAGTGTCGACTCATAGTTATTATTTGCATATGCAGGTAAGAGCCAGAGCTGAACCGGAATGAGTCTAGAGTTGAATGGAGATTGTACATATCAAGATGGTCAGACCTGGAGTGTTCAGATCTTTGGGACAGTTTCAGCTCACTTTTTGTTAGTCGCTAGGCGACAGCTTTTGTATAAAATATATTTTGAAAATAGTTGTAAGCTTTTAATGGGATCCCATAATTATGTAAATTATGTTTAATTATTATAGTTTAAGTTTATTTAAAGGTTTTAAATTAATTATGATAAACTCTTTAATTAGCAAATGTGTACAAAGTAATTAAAAAAATATTGTAGTGTGTTTAAACTAGTAAGGCATTATAAGAGACCGTTTTTAACAAGCTGAAAAATTTAAGGACACAATAATATATAGATCATAGTTTGGAAGATAAAATTCCTAAATAACATAAAATAAAAGAAAATTTGCGACATAAATATCCATTTGTTATAAATATTAATAATTATGTGGATGCCCAAATCTTTTATTTATTACCATTAATAGTAATCAATATTCCTCTTTTTCTTAGTTTCCCTTTTTCTTAGTTTCTTAATATTTCACTCTTGTATTTGTATAAATAGGGGTTCACCCCATTGGAATAAACAACTCAGAAATTCTCATTCACTTTCTCTTTCTCTCTTCATCTTCTTCTTCTTTCTTCTCATCTACTTTATATTATTTTATATTATTTTATAACACGTTATCAGCACGAGTCTCTGCCCAAGCTTCAAGCATGAGTCTCTGCCCAAGCTTCAAGCATGAGTCTCTGCCTAAGATCCAATGTAAGTATTTTGTTAGAGTTCTTGAATTGTTTCAAAGTCACGATACACTAAATATATATTTATATATATACTCATCTGACTGAAACAATTTCAATGATCTTTTTTTATTTTATTTTTATTTATATATCTATATATTATATATGTATGTATATGTTTTTATATATTTATTATTGATTTCATATATATATATATAATGTTCTTATCATTCATAATATTTACAATTTATGTGTGTCTATGATATGATAGAGAAAATCTATATAAATTATACATATATCCAGAAGATTATGTATCATCGATAAAATATTGCATATATCCTGAAGATTATGCATCATCGATAAAATATTGCATATATCCTGAAGATTATGCATCCTCGATAAAATATTGCATATATCCTGATGATTATGCGTCCTCAATAAAATCTTGCATATATCCTGAAGATTATGCAAACGTAATATTCATTATATAGTTGATGGAAATATAATGAAAGAGATGAATACATATTTATATATATGTTCTTGTATTTTTTGAGGACAATGAAAAGTAATCTAATATCGATATAGATTTTGACAAACATTTCCTGAAGTAAATGTTTAATATTTATCGAAGAAAAAAAAATGATTGTATTTATGTGAATACAACTAAAGAATCATTAAAAATGATTATTATTGATGCAATTTTATAGTGGGTTTTGAATACCCAAAAAGAATGTTAAGAAAATTGCATTGAAACATTAAAGTATAAGAATAACAATGAGCATGACTAATGTTATTTAAATACATGAGGCAGTATTTATTGTTCATCATTCCCTGCAGAGAATGATACGAATTGAAGTCAATCACTTTTAAAGATTCCTCGTATTAATCATGTTATTATACATTGTTATTACTTGCAATGTTGGAAATTATTGAATCTGACATATGTTAAAGATTAAATTTTGCATACATCTTGGAGACTATGCAAAAATTGCATTCATATATTCTTTGAAATATCGTAAAAGAAATTGTTGAATAATTTCTTATATTTTTTATGGATGAACAAGTAATAAATTTTTAAGAAATTTATAATAATGTTCTACTTGTTCAACGTCATTCCCCGAAGTGAATGTAATGATTTTAAATAATCAATGACATTATTTACTACTCAAATATTTCCAGAAAAGGTGGAAACAACTAAAAGATGAGATGCCACACATAATCAAAGTGCATGAAATTTATATATCATGTGTGGAATTGAATAATAGTGGTCGCGTACCTGTAGTACGGACATACTTATAATCAAGATAAAAGTATACTTGATTATTGAATAGAATGTGAATTGTACAAATTTATTGTACATTTAGAATATTTAAATATCATTCCCTAAAGAGAATGAATAGACATGAAATTTTATTTCAAAGAATATAGATTTCACATATATTGGCAATGCCAAAAGCAAATTAATATATACATATTTTATTATTTCTTGAAATTAATAGTTTCATACTATTGTTAGTACAGGATATGTATATATATAGTTACTACATAATTCAGTTTGCATATTCCCAAAAGTGGATATATAATTTACTAATATTTGTTAGTGATCCAATATAATCAAAGTGATAAAGAATCACAAAATGATTATTTGAAAAGCTTCCTGAAGAAGTCTTACATACAATTGCTACTTGGAGTAGTAAAATATATTTGTATGTACCTAGATGTATAACTTTTATCTAGTTATGAAAGTAATAAGAAATAGCTTATTGTATGTACTGGTTGTACATTTAAATATATAATATATCAAGTCATGATAATTGTTAGGCTAAAATTAGTCTAAGTTTCGGGTCGTATTTTCGGTTAGTTTTCACTCTTTGTTTCTAGTTTTAGGACTATTTTACGCTTGATTCTTTTATTTCAGGTCCTCGGGTGTTTAAAGAAAGTATTTACAAGAATTGAGGACAAGTGGTGAAAGAATTGAGAAGAAAAATCAAAAAAAATATGTTGCTGTCAAATCCCGTCGCGACGGGCAATATCCCAGTCGCGACGGGAACTGGCAGAAAGATTTTCAAGAATTCGCTGCTTAACCCCGTCGCGACGGGGGCTTTGCCAGTCGCGACGGGGACCCCAGTGACGGGATTTTTGGGCAGTTTCGTAATTTCACGAATTTTAAAGATGAGATTTGGTTTAAATAGGGAGAGTTCGTGAAAATTAGGGATTATTCAGAATTGGAACCCTAGAAACAAAGGAGGAGGCTAGAAGAGCGGCTTGTGGCGACCCGGATCAATTGCTTCAACTAGTTCTTTCTCTTCTCTTTAATTTTTCTATGTTCTTTTCTATTTCAGTGTTAATTATGGATTTGATTATGGATGTTTTGAACTAAACTCCTATTTAGGGAGAATGATGAATGTTGTTTAAGTTTTCCTAGTTAATGAATAATTGCCATTCCTTCAATCTTGATTGTGAAATTATCTATATTTGTGCTTAATTCCATGTGTAAGCTTGATCACCTTCTACATGTTCTATGATCTCAATTCAAAATCTGAAAAGTGAGAATTGAGAATGCTAAAATTGGATAGTCTAGGTTTTGATGTGAAACGAAAGTATTTACATAGCCTTTGTGACATTTAGATTATTGCTTAATGCTGATTTCATGTTAGTTTAATTAAGAGATTAATTAGAGAGCATGAGATTTAGAACCTAGAAGATCTGAAAAGAGCTAGGTTAATTTATAATCTGTCATTCACTTCAAGAGAAGGATAGCAATTAGACATTAACATTGGTAACTTAACAACAGGATTCGTCTCTCTATTCTCTCATCTTGATTAATATTCACTTGTTTCTTTAAGTTTCTTGAATTTCTTTCTTCCTTTTTCAATCATAAATACTTTTGATTTGCCAAATAGAATTATAAGTATAGTTTAGTAATTAATCCAATTCCCTGTGGTTCGACCTCACTTGCGTGAGTATACTACTTGATTGCGTGCACTTGCGTAGTAATTAATAATTTTCGCAACAAGTTTTTGGCGCCGTTGCCGGGGAATTGTATAGAGATTGATATTACATAAAATTATACTAACTTCTACTTTGGTTAATATTATTAAAAATTAAATTTTGTTCTAATTTAATTTTTCTTTTTAGTTTTAGTATTAATTTTGTTGTTTCAAATTTTTATCTTTTTAGTACTAATTTAGTTTTTTTTTTTTTAATTTTACTAATGTTTTACTTATGAGTTTGACCTGCAAGATAAATCCAGATGCTATATCTTGAGGATTTTTCTCAACAACACAATGAACCATTCTATTCTGCTTGGAGGAGATTTAAAGAGCTTGGAGAGAGATGTTATCCCACTTTCTCAAGTGGATGTTTTACGTGGCTCTTTTATAATGGACTTAATGATGAAACAAGAAGCTGGGTCAATTATGGAGCAGAGGTCACTGGAGCGCCTCTATTAATGAGAGGCTATGACGTAATAGATCTATTGAATAATATGGCAGATTTTGATTACGACTGGCATTGGGATCCATCACTTCAGGGTTGGAGTCACCAATACCCACCTTATTGCCCAAATTCATCCCAACAAACTGAAAAAGAGGAGCAACTACTATCACTTCTACAATCACTTCCAAGAGAGATTAACCGCTTAACTGACATGGTGAGATCCTTTTGTGATAATTCAATGACTCATGATTCAGAATGTAATAACTTCAATGATGAAAGTTATGGGAGTTATTGGTACAATGAAGAAGGGTCATTATTTGAATACAAGGAAGATAATGAGCCTACAATTGAAGATCAAGATCCTTGTGAAGAGGAAATCATTGAATATGAAATCACAAGTGAGGGTATGGATAGCCAAGTAGAGAGTGAGCAACAAGAAGAAGGGTTGTTAGATGAAAGTGTAGAAACTGTGACACTGGAGGATGAAGAAGAACATGGCATCATTGATTCGACTTCATCAATGATATTGACTGATAAACCACCAATGAATCTATATATTTCATCTACATCTTATTATATCCTCTACAAGCTACGAAAGGCTTCTCCCCAAGCACATCATCTAAAGTCTTATGTTGTTGGTGCTGATTTTAGTTCAAACTCATCACTTGCCAAGCTTGAAGGCAAGTACAACAATAATTTTCAAGTTGTCTTGCATGACGCTTATTACGGGCGTAAACCGCTTGTTGATGTGGCGCGCAGGTAAGTATCTCTCAACCACAATTTTATTTTAACACATTGGGGACAATGTCATATTTAGTTTGGGGAGAGAGATTTAAAAATTTTATTTTCTGCATTTTTTTTTTAATTTTCTGCTTTAATTTTTTGTTTTAGTTAAGGATGGCAATAAGCTAAAAGATAATCGTGTGCTGCTCTTTAATATAATGTGCTCTGAAATTGCAAAATAACTGTGTGCTTAATTATGTTAACTCTTTGGATTAGTTTGGATGCTTGTATAACATGTGTAAGAATGCAATTTGATGATCTGTGAAATATGTTATAATTGTTTTACTATGGTTTGTGGTAAGATTGACTGAATAGCTTAGAACTTGCATGTCTTATTCTTTTGAGGCGAAATCCTTGACAACATTCAATAGGAATATGATTTAGGCATTTGTTGGATAGTTTGAGCCTTTCAAGCCTACCATGAAATGATTATCCTTAGTTAACCCTCTTGAGCCTAAACTTGTTTTGTTCTTCACCTGTTGAACCGAAATATGTATCCACACTGTTAAATTTTGTCCTCACCATTTTATCAATGATATCATAAGCTATATAATTAGTTTGGGGGACCAAAATGCATGGTGTGAGAGAAGGTAGAAAAAAAAACGTGCAAGATTGAGAAAAAAAAATATAAGCTGTAAGATCAATATCACTGAAAAAAGAAAAAAAAACATGATTCAGGAAAAAATAATAAAATTCAGTGACGTTGAGGATAAGAAGGAAAATAATTTTTCTCAATCATGGCGAGTTGTGGGAACACTTTGGGAAATTTGAAATTAGAAGAAGCTTGGGGGTTATTTTTGTGCTTATGATATCTTTAGCCAAAATTGTTTTCATTTTCCAAAGATCTAAGCCATACTCTCTAAACCTCAAAAAGCCCTATTGATTCCGAAAGGATGTTGTCAACATTAGTGGAGAGATGTAAGCATGCAAGCATATGAGTTATCGGGTAGTGGAATGGCTGGAAAGAGTAAAACCATTATAACATTGTTTCGAGCATCAAGTCATCTTGTGTTTGTGCAGTATGTGACAAACTGAGCATCTAAATTAATTGTTAGAGTTGGTGGAATTGAAATTCTAGTTTGAGCAATAGAAGAGAACAACACATGAGGCAGTAGTATTGTGATTATCTGATAGCGTAGTTAGTAGATTAGTAGTTAGTAGTATTTATCTTACTCGAGGGCGGGTAAGAATCTAGTTTGGGGGAATTTGTTAGGCTAAAATTAGTCTAAGTTTCGGGTCGTATTTTCGGTTAGTTTTCACTCTTTGTTTCTAGTTTTAGGACTATTTTACGCTTGATTCTTTTGTTTCAGCTCCTCGGGTGTTTAAAGAAAGTGTTTACAAGAATTGAGGACAAGTGGTAAAAGAATTGAGAAGAAAAATAAAAAAAAAATATGTTGCTGCCAAATCCCGTCGCGACGGGCAATATCCCAGTCGCGACGGGAACTGGCAGAAAGATTTTCAAGAATTCGCTGCTTAACCCCGTCGCGACGGGGGCTTTGCCAGTCGCGACGGGGACCCCAGTGACGGGATTTTTGGGCAGTTTCGTAATTTCACGAATTTTAAAGATGAGATTTGGTTTAAATAGAGAGAGTTCGTGAAAATTAGGGATTATTCGATTGGAACCACTAGAAACAAAGGAGGAGGCTAGAAGAGCGGCTTGTGGCGACCCGGATCAATTGCTTCAACTAGTTCTTTCTCTTCTCTTTAATTTTTCTATGTTATTTTCTGTTTCAATGTTAATTATGGATTTGATTATGGATGTTTTGAACTAAACTCCTATTTAGGGAGAATGATGAATGTTGTTTAAGTTTTCCTAGTTAATGAATAATTGTCATTCCTTCAATCTTGATTGTGAAATTATCTATATTTGTGCTTAATTCCATGTGTAAGCTTGATCACCTTCTACATGTTCTATGATCTCAATTCAAAATCTGAAAAGTGAGAATTGAGAATGCTAAAATTGGATAGTCTAGGTTTTGATGTGAAACGAAAGTATTTACATAGCCTTTGTGACATTTAGATTATTGCTTAATGCTGATTTCATGTTAGTTTAATTAAGAGATTAATTAGAGAGCATGAGATTTAGAACCTAGAAGATCTGAAAAGAGCTAGGTTAATTTATAATCTGTCATTCACTTCAAGAGAAGGATAGCAATTAGACATTAACATTGGTAACTTAACAACAGGATTCGTCTCCCTATTCTCTCATCTTGATTAATATTCACTTGTTTCGTTAAGTTTCTTGAATTTCTTTCTTCCTTTTTCAATCATAAATACTTTTGATTTGCCAAATAGAATTATAAGTATAGTTTAGTAATTAATCCAATTCCCTGTGGTTCGACCTCACTTGCGTGAGTATACTACTTGATTGCGTGCACTTGCGTAGTAATTAATAATTTTCGCAACAATAATTAGACTAATGAATAGTCTATTAATAAATTAGACGACTTGTTAAAAAGATACCAGGAAAAATGAATGATATATTATGGTTATATCTATTTGACCATTACAATAACATGATGAAGTTGTCATGTATCTTTAAATTATACACATCATTAAATTGATGATAGTGATTCCTGAAGAAATATAAAATTTGATAAACATAATAGTGACTCCTGAAGAGTGTATATGTTTTGGAGAATAATATAATTATATTATTCGTGTATATAAAAATGAAACTTTTTATGATTACTTATATGTTGTAGTGATTTTACATTACCTTGTGAAAGTTTCATTGAAATACAAATTATAGTGAACCTGAAGTTCATGAATTGAGTTATTTTGACATGATTAATCATATGCAATAAATTGTCAAAGGATTTGACTAAATTTTGTTGAAGAACCAGAAGATTCTTCTCATTATTAATTTATAAGGCTCAAAAGAAGAATGTGCATATATTTGTACATAGAAAATATTTAAATTATATTTCTTTAACAATCTTGAGCCATTGTTAGATTTTTATTGCATAGTTTCTTATCGATGTGATAAGATTTTATGATCATGCATTTATAAAATGTGTAAATTTATGTATTTCTTATTATACACGTGTGACTCATTCTTAGAAATGAATTAAGTTCATAAGTATTGAACTTGAACCTGAAGTTCAATGTCATATAGTATATATGGGTTTAAATAAATATCGATTCATTGTGATATATTGAAATCCCTACAGGTGTATTAATATTATTAGATATCACAATTTTTTAAAAAAAATCTCTCGATCAGGGGGAGAGAAGCAGTTGGGATCGATGATAATTTTTGAAAAATGATCCTTGCACAAAGTATATAAGAACAATATAGTTCAAAATGATAAATACTAACTGCAAATCAATATTATTCAAAGTTGAGATAGAATGAGTTGAAAACGCCTGAAGCGTAAATGAACAATATAGAAATTATTAGTAAATGTTCATTTGATTTGCCCTGAAGTTGTTAAATCTAGAGGTACTCATGGAGATACCTTAATGTTATAAAGTATTAAAATGATAACCGTGATGAAAACGGTACTCGAAGAGACTCCCAAGAGAAGTTAGACATAACACATTTCATCATAATTGAATCCCTGAAGTGATTCGTTATAGGTACCTATAAATGATAAACATATTTGAAAATATGTAATTTAAAGAGATCTCTATAAGTTATGTCAATATGGGAGGAAATTATCATTTATTGAAATTTTTGTCGACAATAAATATTGAATGTGTGCATATGTAATAAACTAACATGAGATAGCAAGGATCATTGTATTAGATTTGTCGAGAATTATCGACATATATTTTGATTTTTGGCCAAAATATTATGACGCAGTCCAGGCAAATTTACTCACATAAAGTGAAGTAAGACCTGTAGGGTGTGCAAATAAATATTTCTAATGAGAAATTTGCATATATGTATTTGTACATAATGAATTGTTGTACAAAGTTTGCATAGACATGAGATTGATTGAAGTAAGGCTTAAATATTGAGAAAATATAATCATGATTTGATTATAGCCTGGAATATATTTTATGAGGATTTATAAGCGTCACATAAATGTTGCAACAAAAGATTATTCATTTGGAGCTCCTAATATAGTGAGAATTTGAAATAAGCCTTATCTAAAAATTCTAAAAGAATTTAATACATGTTGTAGAGGGTGAAATCTACAATACGGAATTTGGGCACCAGCAACCTGTCAAGAACAAAGAGAGAGACAAAAGTTCAATTGGGAGCACCGGTGGGGTGTCAGCCAAAGGGACTCCGACGCTCAAGTCAGTACGATTATAGTAAAAAATTATAATAACGGAAAATAAATGTAATATAAATGGTAGCCGGACGGATGAGTGGACAAGCGGACAGACGGACTAAAAGAGTAACTCCGATGGTGAGGCTTAAGAGAAAAGCTTAGAAAAAACGACTGTCTGCTTGAGTCAGTGAGTAGTGTGAGTATCGAATGTGTTCTCTCCAGCGTCTATCGTATGGTTCCTTTTATCGTGTGTTCTCAGTGCCGTTGCCCTCTGTCCACGTCACCCGTTGGACTCGTTCAAATTGGTTACTTCCCTAATTATTAGGGAGTAGTAACCGTCTTCTTGACTGGTTCCATATTAACTTGATTTCACCCGTTTGGCTGACTGGCCGGGCTCAAACCCGGTTGCGGGACGATCCGGCTTGTGGCCCATCGGCTCACTCGTTAGTCTATTTCAAGACCTGGCGAGTCCGTCTGACTGTCTTATTGGGCCCAATATTGTTGGATCCATTATTGATGGGCTCGTCTGACTTGTATATTGGACTTCTCAAAAATATCATAAATATTAAGCAAATTTTTACCTCTACAGTTTGTCCCTCACTCTCTAGCTAGAATTTATTTTAGCTGGAGAGTTATTAATACCGAATTAGGTGTTGGCCAAGGGTTTTGTCTAAGTAAGCGTCGTACGCTTGTCTTGCTGTTTGAGATAAGAAAATAGTCTGAACGGTTCGAGCATGGTGGTTGGGTAGTCCTTGTCGCATGCGTGTATGTGGCTACCTTGGCCAATAATTTTTGTGTGATCAATTAGTTCTTCAAAGAGATTCTTAACTAGACCAAGTCGTCTTGTTGGGTCAAATAAAAAATATTTGGCTGTCTATCTCAAAATATGAGATGAGAGTAGATGGACGTACATGTGTATGAGGTGTAAGTAAATAAACATTTATATGCATATATATTGTAGGGAGATGGATATATATTTATATATATGAATGAGAGGAGGTAGACAGACATAATATATAGGCATGTATGTAGATAATGGGAGGAGATAGACATATATATAAATTATGGAAGGAGGTAGACAGACATAATATATAGGCATGTATGTAGATAATGGGATGAGATAGACATGTATATAAATAACGGAAGGAGGTAGACAGACATAATATATAGGCATGTATGTAGATAATGGGAGGAGATAGACATATATATAAATTATGGAAGGAGGTAGACAGACATAATATATAGGCATGTATGTAGATAATGGGATGAGATAGACATGTATATAAATAACGGAAGGAGGTAGACAGACATAATATAGAGGCATGTATGTAGATAATGGGAGGAGATAGACATGTATATAAATAATAGTAGGAGGTAGACAGACATACATTAAGTATTGTGAGGAGATGGACATCAAGTGAGGAGATAGACATATGCATGTATATGACAAATAGTGTAATAGTTGATGTGTCAAGACATATACATTTGGCTTTAATATATATAATCTACCTCATATTTATAGGGTTTGAACCCCATGTTTGTGTCAATAGCTGGCTAGTTCACTATTGTCAAAGCCTGAAAAGTATATATATTAAAGACATAATATTCTCACGCTACGTACTGTATGATAGTTGATGGACTAGCTGACATCACATGATATATATTGATATATATTCTACTGGGAGTTCATTGACTATCATACAGGGTCCAGTCACGTGGGCCTGTAACCAAGTGGGGCAGGAGTCCATCAATTATCATGTACTATATATATATACATGTCATACTCAAGTGTGAAGAAGCGTGAGAATATTATATCATGTGATGGGAGCATGTGGGAAATGGGACATTTGGTTAGCCCATTGGGCCGGATCCAGTGTTAGCTACTTACTGGCCTGCCGTTCCAAGCTGGGAGTTCATTGACTAGCTACTGCAGTCATCACGTTATATATATTGATATATATATATGCTATAACTCTTCCTGGCGCATGATGTGGGAGCACATATATATATATATGTCTTGGTCAATACATCTCATCATATAAAAAAGGGGATAGGTAAGTTGTAGAGGTATGAGCTCATAGTACTCTTACAAGTACTTTGCTTCATTACTTATTATTATTATTATTTTATGTAATTAATTTTTTTTTTTGATTGATCAGATGAGAGACACTTGTCACCAATCTAGTGTCTCCTCTTGCCTATAAATATAGAGAGTCATTTTCACTCTTGCTCACATTTGTTGGAGCTCTTGGTGAAGTGAGGCTTGAAGTCTTAGAGGGAGCCTTTTGAGAGGTAAGTTTCTAAACCTTCTCCCTTGAATGTTCTTGTTATGTTTTTCATGTTCTTGTACATGTTCATATTTATTTTTGTGATGTAGATGAGTAAATATATTTTACTTGTTGTATGTTTGTGTTTGTGTTTGATCTTCGTGGGTAGTAAAAATCTACATTTTTACTGTTTGTCTTTGCATAGTAGTAAGTGTGATTTGAATAATGACTGTCTGGCTAGCTGGAATATTGTCTTCCTTTAGTTAATTAAAGGACCATAACTGGTGGTCTATTTAGAACACGTATGTCCAGTTGGTGAGCATTATTATGGCGTCCATTTTTATGTCTAGTTATTTTTGGCCACTTGAGCTTTGATATATGTATATATACATATCTTTTTGTTCTGTCTAGCCGGTGTTTTGCTTTGTATATGATTATATTTTTGGTGAACTCGCTCTTAGTCCAGTATCTTTGTTCTAGGTGGGTTTTTTGCTATGTCTATGAGCAACCATGGTAGTTGTGCCACTTCGTCTAATAAGACGACCAGTTCGTCTGATGATCCTTCGAATATTCCTACTGGGGTGGTAGGTTATGTGTTGGATGACGGGTGTGAGGATACAGATGTCTATTGCTATACGTCTGGGGTTGGAGTAGATACTGATCGCCCTAGGAGTGATACTGAGTCGGGCGATATACTTTCGGGTGTTAATCCTAAGTCAGTAATAACCTTGAATGACTTACCGAAAATTCGTCGTCGTTATAATATTCCCATACACATTAGTTTGTATGCTCCGGCTAGCGGGGAACGGGCTGACTGGAAGATACCGGGTTGGACATGTTTGTACAAGCTTCCATTTAAGTATGGTTTCAGATTTCCTCTCCCTAGATTGATGTCTGAACTATGCTCCTATCATGGTATCTCTCCCAGTCAGCTAATGCCAAATGCTTGGCGTGTTCTTATGGCCATAGAAGTGTTGACCGAAAGGCATAACATTACATTTACGGTTGCTGAAGTCTTGTACGTCTACTATTTGAAAGAGCATCCGCATGATAAAGGTAGGTACCAACTTACCGTTAGAAACGGTAGTGACCATTTGATTCTTGGCGTTAAAGAAGCTAAGCGATGGAAGGAGGATTTTTTCTTTGTTCCTTTTGATGCTCTAGGATTATCGGTTGATCGTGGGATTCCCCATTCGTGGTCTCCTGCTAGTGAGTGTCATAGTTTTGGTGTTGAATTACGCCCTTATTTGTTATGGTTTATTGATGCATGCCTAACTGGTTGATTTGTCTTCTTTGTAGGTAGGATTGGCCTTCCATTTAGTTGGGTGTGTGGGCAGGCGCCAGGGAGAGTTGATCAAGTTCTTCAAATTGCGGAGGAGGAGCGCTACTGGAACGTTTTATTGTCTGATTCTTCTCTTCGAGACAGCACTTTGTGGGATCACGTTCCCCGTCAACCCGAAGGTATATCTCATCCTAAGAATCGTGCTAAGTCTCAAATTACTATACTCCAAAGAAGTTTGGAGATTTTGGGATGCGAACCTTTATTTCTACCTGAATTGACATCAGACGGACGAGATTTTGCAGATCGATTCATGGCCCAATCTTCTTTCACTCTTCCTCTGGCTGGTGACGGTGCTATGGAACGTTTACGCTCACGCAAACAGAAGACTAGGACGACTCCTAGTGTTGAGAAGGAGGCTGTTACTACTGCTGCTCCTTCTTGTCCTTCTGCGAGGGCTCAGAAGAAGAATAACAAGAGACCGTCTCCGGTTGAGTCGACCGATTGGTTGAGTAATACAGTTGATCTTTCTTTTCCATCTTCAGCGGCTGCACATTCTGAGTTTGGCCTACACCTTGGTGAGGCCAGTAAGCTATTATTTCCAGAGGATCGAGCTCGTTTTGAGAACATCGGAGAAATAGCTTCCATGGAGTTGTCCATCTCTCGCTCCTTTCAGGTATGCATGCATTCCCATGTTACAATTTATGTGTGGACAAACTCGCGATATTATTGTGTCTGACTATTATGGTACTTTATATTGCATGACAGGGTATGCAAGGACTTATGTACGCCTTGGATAAGATTAAGAACATGAAGGAGCAAATGAAGGACATGAGGACTGAGCGTGATACTTTGCGCGGGGAGATTAAGGAGCTAAAGAGCTGCAAGAAAGAGCTAGACCGTGTCAGAGAAGAGTTACGAACTCAACTTGATGCTAAGGAGCAAGATTCTAATCGTTTGAAGTCTGCCTTGGCTGATCTTGCTACTGCCCAAGCTCGTGTGGACATGTTGGAAGGTCGGTTAGTCGAAATTGGACTGGAGGCTGAGATCCAGTGTCGCGGAAAAATGGCGATGGAGTATCGAGACAACAAGGCCGAGTCTTGGGACATACCCCAGTACATTGCTGACTATGAAGAATTGCTGCGGATGAGGGCCGAGGAAGACGCTCGAACTAGCCAACTGGCTAACTCGTTTGAAGAGATGACTACGAACGATCTCCCGGTGGATGACTCACATCTTTCTTGAGTTAACTATATGTCAAGTGTTTTATGTTTTTAATGTTGTAATATGAACTTTTGTCTGGTTGGCTGACTTGCATGGGTCTGGTGCCCCATTTTCCCCTTAGTCTAAATGTAGGTCAGCCAAATTGGACTTAGACTTAGTATTTTGGAATGATGTTTGTTGTATGCGCTATGTATTTGTTGTAGTAACTGGTTTGGCTGACTTGTATGGGTCTGGTACCCTATTTTCCCCTTAGTCTAAATGTAGGTCAGCTGAGTTAGATTTAGACTTAGTAGTTCAGAATGATGTTTGGACTATGTGGTTCGTTGTATGCGTTGTGCTTCTACTTCAGTAGAATATTGTCTTGAATTTATTTTCGTTCGGTGGGTTGTCAAATGAAACTATCAAATGGATGTTGTATGTCAAATAGCTTGAAAGACGCATTATCCTAAAAAGGAAAAAAAAAATGGTTATGATAGGGGGCTGCACTCCGTAGAGCTGCCTACATACCCTTTCCAGGGATCAAGCCCAAATGTAGTTCTGTCTCCCTGCATGAATATTTGTTAGCAATAGTGCGTTGAGAAGAGTGGGTCTCGTAAGACCGATAAAGAAAACAAATGCAAAGAGAACAGAACAATAGTTTGGGGTTTAAGTGTGATACTGCTTTAGGTGAATAGCATTCCAACTGTTGTTGATGTCTCGTCCTTTGTCCGTTTGGATTTTGTAAGCTCCATTGCCGACTACCTTAGTGATCAGGTAGGGCCCTTCCCATGTTGGGGCTAGCTTACCTGCTCCCGCTTCCTTGGTGTTTTGAAAAACTCGACGAAGCACCCAGTCTCCCACCTTGAATGACCGAGTACGGGCATTCTTGTTGTAATGCTTTGCTAGACACTGTTGGTAGGCTGCCATTCTTATAGATGCCCTTTCTCTTCTCTCGTCGACTGTGTCTAGTTCGTGGCACATGTCTTCCCAATTTTGCATTTCTGTAGTCAGTTCATGTCTAGCTGTTGGGACTTCACTTTCTGTTGGTATGACCGCTTCCATTCCATAGGCTAGAGAGAAAGGTGTTTCTCCTGTGGATGTTCTGGCTGTTGTGCGGTAGGACCATAGTACTCCTGGCAATTCATCGGCCCATCTACCCTTTGCATTCTCTAGCCGTTTTTTGATTGTGTTCATGATGGTCTTATTAGACGATTCTGCTTGTCCATTGGCTTGAGGGTATCTAGGTGTTGAGAAGCTTAACTTAATGTTCCAGAATTTGCAAAAGTTTTGAAAGTCGAGGCTGATGAACTGTGAGCCATTGTCTGTCACAATTTCTTTCGGAATTCCATATCTACAGATAACATTTCTCCAAATAAACCCCTTAACTTCTTTGTCTCGAACTTGGTGGAACGATTCCGCTTCTATCCACTTGCTGAAGTAGTCGGTCCTTTTGCAAGCATATATACCTTCTGTCCAGGTGCAGTTGGCAATTTGCCAACTATGTCCATTCCCCACTTCATAAAGGGCCATGGGGATGTGATCGATGTGAGACGTTCAGGAGGCTGATGGGATACTTGTGCAAAACGTTGGCATTTGTCACACCGTCTTGTATATTCAGATGAGTCGGCTCTCATAGTAGGCCAATAGTAGCCTTGTGTGAGGGCCCGGTGTGCTAAGCTTCTGCCTCCCGAATGGTTGCCACATTCGCCCTCGTGAAGCTCAGCTAGTATATATTTTGCTTCTGCAGGGTTAACACATCTCAAATATGGACCAGAATAGGATCGTTTATAGAGCTTACCTCGTATTATTGAGAATCTGGCTGCCTGAGCCTTGACTCTTCGGGCTTCATTCTTATCTTCTGGTAGCACATCTTTTTCTAAGTACTCGATGATGGGCGTCATCCATGTCTTTTCGTTGGCGACGTCATTTACTTCTTCTTCTTCTTCTTTCTTCCAGACAGCAGGCCATTGGAGGTACACCATTGGGATTGTTTTGGGGCTGGTTGTCTGGATGGAAGACCCAAGGTTGGCTAAGGCGTCTGCGTGACTATTATTTTCCCTAGGCACCTGACTGACTGTGAACTCGTCGAAGGTCGATTGCAACTCTTTTGTTTTCTCAAGATAAGCTGTCATTTTGCTATCTCGGGCCTGATAGCTACCTTGCATTTGGTTGACTACAAGTTGTGAATCGCTAAAGACGTTGATTCTTTTGGCTCCCATTTCTTTGGCCAGTCCGAGTCCAGCAATCATAGCCTCATACTCTGCCTCATTGTTTGTAGCTTTAAACCCACATCTGATTGCTTGCTCGATCTTCTCGCCTTGGGGTGAGGTTAGAACAAGTCCTAATCCGCTTCCTCTTACATTGCTTGAACCGTCTACATGTAATTCCCATGTGCCATTTGTCTGTCCCTCTGTAAGGTGGCAAAGTTCTTTTTCCGCCTGCACTTGAGAGTTAGGTGTAAAGTCTGCAATGAAATCAGCTAATACCTGAGATTTTAATGCGGTTCGTGGCTTGTAGGAGATGTCATATTCGCTGAGCTCCACTGCCCACTTGGTCAATCTTCCAGACAACTCTGGTTTATGTAGTATGGTCTTGAGGGGAAAGGTGGTGAGTACTGTGATTGGGTGGCATTGGAAGTATGGACGCAACTTTCTGGCTGCGTGAATGAGTGCCAATGCTAACTTCTCCAGCTGACTGTACCTAGTTTCTGCATCAAGTAAGGATTTAGAGACATAATAAATTGGAAGTTGTTTACCTTTATCCTCTCTTACTAAGACTGCGCTGACTGCCGCCTCAGAGACAGCTAGGTACACAAAGAGGTTTTCGTTATCTTTTGGCTTTGATAATAGTGGAGGGCTAGTCAGGTATTGCTTTAATTTGTCCAACGCTTCTTCACACTCGGCTGTCCATTCGAATGTCTTTGATTTTCTAAGTGTGTTGAAGAAAGAGTGGCATCGCTCGGAAGACTTTGAGATGAATCGGCCTAGCGCAGCGATTCGGCCTGTTAGTTTTTGGACATCTTTGATGCATGTTGGTGAGGGGATCCTTAGGATTGAATCAATACGAAATTTGGGTTGGCTTCGATCCCTCGTTGTGTCACCAAGTAGCCTAAGAACTTGCCTGCAGTTACACCAAAAGAACACTTAGTAGGATTTAACTTCATGTTATATTTTCTAAGTATTTCAAAAGATTGTTTTAAATGATTGATGTGCTCTTCTGCAACTAGTGATTTCACTAGCATGTCGTCGATGTAGACTTCTATGGTCTTTCCCAGGTGGTCAGCAAACATCTTGTTCACGAGGCGTTGGTAGGTTGCTCCTGCATTCTTCAGTCCGAACGGCATCACCTTGTAACAAAAGATTCCTAGGTTGGTCATGAAAGCTGTCTTCTCCTGGTCTTCTGGATGCATAAGGATCTGGTTATATCCTGAGAAAGCATCCATGAAGCTAAGGAGTTCGTGTCCTGCTGTGGCGTCTACCAGCATGTCAATATGTGGTAATGGAAATGAGTCTTTTGGGCACGCCTTGTTGAGGTCTGTAAAATCGATGCAGACCCTCCACTTGCCATTTTTCTTTTTCACAATCACTACGTTTGCCAACCAGTCTGGGTACTGGACTTCTCTTATAAACCCGTTCTCGATTAACTTCTGGACTTCTTCATTTATTGCTTGGTTTCTCTCAGGGGCAAACTTTCTTCTCTTTTGTCTCCTGGGTGGGTAATTTGGATCTACCTGTAACCTGTGGACAATAATCTCAGGGTTAATACCGGTCATATCCGCATGGGACCAAGCAAATTGATCATGGTTAGCAATCAAAAATTCAATAAGTTTAGATCTCATGTCGGGGTCCAGCTGGGCTCCGATTTGGACTTTGTGGTCTGGGAAGTCTGGATGGATTTGGACTTCGTCTAGCTCCTCCACATTAGGTTGGTCAGATTGGGAGTTGGGTAGCTCTCGCTGCTGTAATTGCTATGACTGTGCTGGTTTTGCCTTCATGGTGGTTCGGTAGCATTCTCTTGAATCTTTCTGCTCCCCTCTAATTTCTTTCGGCCCCCATTTGGTTGGAAACCTTAAAGCTTGGTGGTAAGTTGAAGGTACAGCTTCCATCTCATGGATCCATGGCCTGCCGAGGATGACGTTGTAGGCAGAAGGGGAGTCAATCACCAGGAACCTGGTGCACAAGTTGACTCCTTCAGCATACACAGGCAGCTCGATCTCTCCCGAGGTATTTTTCTGTTCACCACTAAATCCAATTAGGACAGTTGTCTTCCTCACAATTTTGGATTCGTCAATTCCCATTTCCCTGAGAGCACTCAAAAAAAGGATGTTAGCTGAACTGCCATTATCGACAAGTATACGTTTAGTCAAACAGTTAGCTATATAAAGTGAAATAACAAGAGCATCATGATGAGGGTTAAGAAGCCTAGTTGATTCTGATGTCGTGAAGCTGATGGTTTGCTCCGGTAAGGAAGATGTTCTGCTGGTCTCCCCTTTGGTCCAGTTAGCCTGACGTGCATGTTTCTTTGCAGCTGACTGGGTGACTCCACTTACTTCTGAGCCACCTGTTATTACGTTGACCGTTCTCTCATGAACAGGTGGCCTGGGCGGTGTTATGTCCCTCTGGTTGTCTATCGTGTCCCTCTGACCCTGGTAAGTCTTCTTTCCTTTGTCGGTGAGGTGGTCGACTAAGTGGCCCCGTTTTAGCAAGTTGATTACTTCTAATCTTAAGGCAATGCACTCTTCAGTCCGGTGGCCATGGTCGTTGTGGAAGTCACACCACTTGCTTCTGTCCCTCTGCTCAGCTGGAGTCCTCATCTTCTCAGGCCACTTTACTTTGCTTCCAAGCCCCTTAAGTACTTGAACAGCCTCAACAGGTGAGATGGACAAGTTGTACTCGGGCATCTTCGGTCCACTTCGAGGATATGTATCAGTGGGCCGGTTGTAATCCCTTCTTCGGTTCTCTGACTTGTTAGAAGTCGGGTATGGCTCAGACCGTTTGTCGTTGTGCCGTCTGTCTACTCTAGAATCTCTGCGAGTCTCTTTTCTTGGAGAGGATCTGTAGTAGTTGACTTCATCTTCTTCCCACTTGATTTGGGCCCATGCCTTGGCGAGGACGTCTTCCATAGTCTTACAGGGGTACTTGGTGAGTTCTTTGTATAAATCTGAGTCGTAGCGAAGTCCTTTGCGGAAAGCTGAGATGGCTGTGTGTTGGTTACAATTCGTGATAGACACTTTTTCTTTATTGAAGCGCCCCACGTAATCTCTCAGTGCCTCCCCACGTCGTTGGACGATGACGTAAAGGTCTTCTGATTGCTTCTCTAATTTCCTGCTACTGGCAAACTGCTCAACAAAAGTATCAGTGAGTTGTGCAAAAGTTTTAATAGAATTATTAGGCAAATTAGTATACCACTGGAGGGCTGGTCCGATTAGACTCGAACCAAACCCCTTACACATGCATGCTTCCCTCATGTCACGTGGAATGGCCACGGTGAACATCCTTTGTCGATATTGGGCGATGTGGTCGTCTGGGTCAGATGTCCCGTCGAACATCTTCATGTTGGGGAAGCTAAATTTCTTAGGCATCTCCACTAAAGCTATCTCATCGACAAATGGTGAGTCGGCGTAGCAGCTTGCGGCACTCTTCTTGATAGGAGCAGGCATTCCAGGGATACGCTGAATGAGGGCTTCCATCTCGGCTAGCTTGCGGGCCAAACCCGGATCTGCAATTGGGGATGCGCTAACCGTCTGGCGGGCTGCCTCAGTTGCTGTAACCTGTTGCTCCAAGGTGGTGGGCTGTCTACCATCACCGGAGGAGGGGAGGTTAACCCCTTGAGCTGTCTGCCCATTGTCTGAAATTGTCTGGGCTTCTGGTGTCGTTAAGGTTACCTGTCCACCTGCATTAATAGAAGAGTTCGGTGTATTAGTGACAATGGTTGGAGTTTGTTGGTTCCTTACCAAGGCTGGCGGATCCATCTGACTCGATCCGCCAATAGAGGAGTTGGGAGTGAGGCTCCCCAAGGACTGCATCGGACTGATTGGAACTCGAAAGCGGGATGGAGGTGGCGGAGGGTCGGTCATGTTCTGGGATGACAAGGTCTCCATCCTCACCAACAGGTCTGCGTTTTCAGCTTGCAGCTTTTCTAGTTGCTCACGGTCTTTAGCCGCTTGCTCTCGATCTTTGGCTGCTTGCTCTCGCTCCTTGGCTGCCTCGGCAGTGAGGATAGCGATCTGGGAAGCTAGGTCTGGAGTCTCAGTTACGTCGGCCATGGTGCTCAAGGTGAACCTTTGGAGTCTTTGTCGAATGAACGATTGCTAGGTTCCCACAGACGGCGCCAAATTGTAGAGGGTGAAATCTACAATACGGAATTTGGGCACCAGCAACCTGTCAAGAACAAAGAGAGAGACAAAAGTTCAATTGGGAGCACCGGTGGGGTGTCAGCCAAAGGGACTCCGACGCTCAAGTCAGTACGATTATAGTAAAAAATTATAATAACGGAAAATAAATGTAATATAAATGGTAGCCGGACGGATGAGTGGACAAGCGGACAGACGGACTAAAAGAGTAACTCCGATGGTGAGGCTTAAGAGAAAAGCTTAGAAAAAACGACTGTCTGCTTGAGTCAGTGAGTAGTGTGAGTATCGAATGTGTCCTCTCCAGCGTCTATCGTATGGTTCCTTTTATCGTGTGTTCTCAGTGCCGTTGCCCTCTGTCCACGTCACCCGTTGGACTCGTTCAAATTGGTTACTTCCCTAATTATTAGGGAGTAGTAACCGTCTTCTTGACTGGTTCCATATTAACTTGATTTCACCCGTTTGGCTGACTGGCCGGGCTCAAACCCGGTTGCGGGACGATCCGGCTTGTGGCCCATCGGCTCACTCGTTAGTCTATTTCAAGACCTGGCGAGTCCGTCTGACTGTCTTATTGGGCCCAATATTGTTGGATCCATTATTGATGGGCTCGTCTGACTTGTATATTGGACTTCTCAAAAATATCATAAATATTAAGCAAATTTTTACCTCTACACATGTCTTAAGTGATATAAATTCTAAGTCGCGCGCACTATATGACAAAGATCTTTGTATGAAATAAAGACATGTAAGTAAATTATTGTTTGAAAAATATGTATGGTTGTCTATGCAGTATAAATACGTAAATTATACGTTGTGATAGACTCTTGAAGAGTTTTTGATTCATTGAAGAACAAACTTTTATTTCTTTTGTATTTCGAGAAATATTAATGTATAAAGTTTGTTCATTAGTATTGAAGTCCTGAAGTACTTCATATGTATCAAAAATTATAGATATATGATCATTTATTAAGATCATACAACAAGATGGAACAAATATATGGTCTTGGAGTACCATCATTGTCACAAATGAAAATTTATAGTACCATTAATGTGTTATGTTCATATCTACTTGAAATTTTAAATTTTAGTATGAACAAAATTGTGTACACACATGAATGATACAATTAGTTGGATAAAGATTAATGTTCCACGAACCCCTCATCTATAATTTAGAAGTCCATACATACTCTGGAAGAGTTATAGAAAATATATGATCAAAGATTATATATGGTGATATTTTAAAAGTGATAACAATAATCTTATGAGATCTATTATCACCAAAAGAATTATGGATCATATGTGCATGAGGGGGAGACATATTCATGTTGCACTCTTTTTCCCTTAGCTTAGGTTTTGTCCCACTGGGTTTTCCTGGCAATGTTTTTAACGAGGCAACTTGCAAATAGTTCTGAATATGAAATATATATTGTACTCTTTTTTCCTTAGCTCAGATTTTGTCCCACTGGGTTTTTCTGGCAAGGTTTTTAACGAGGCAACTATAAATCATGTTAACATACTTGCATTTTATGAAGCAAGTAGAAAATGTGTGTGAGTGAGATTATTGACATAGCATATTCGGGAAACATATAGATTGCACTCAATAAAGAAGTATCAACCCAAGCAATTCTCTATGGATAATATTGCTTGCATCGCTCAACTAAAAGAAGGTACATTGAAGGAGATAGAGTTAGAACACATTTCACGAAATTCTTCTTTATACGCTTCAAGAAAATGCATATTGGTGTTCAACATATTCAATCAAGTGTCAATCTTGCAAACTTATTCACAAAGTTATTACCAACATCAACATTTGAGAAGACGGCAGACAAGATCGAAATTCGTCGATTAGAAGATCTCCACAAATGCCTAAATGAGGGGGAGTTAGTTTACATTATACTCTTTTTCTTTGATCAAGTTTTCAGCAAGATTTTTAATAAGGCAGTTATTATGGACATCCAAGGGAGAGTGTTATAAATATTAATCATTATGTGGATGCCCAAATCTTTTATTTATTACCATTAATTGTAATCAATATTCCTCTTTTTCTTAGTTTCCCTTTTTCTTAGTTTCTTAATATTTCACTCTTGTATTTGTATAAATAGGGGTTCACCCCATTGGAATAAACAACTCAAAAATTCTCATTCAGTTTCTCTTTCTCTCTTCATCTTTTTCTTTCTTGTCATCTACTTTATATTATTTTATATTATTTTATAACACCATTTTCTTTGTTGCTAATAAACTGAAAATAGCCACACAAATACTAACGTTTATTTTTTCAATCTTCCACTGGTACCCACTTCTCCCATTAGTTAACTGGACAATTTGATTGATCTGGTCAATTCCAGTTTTTTTTTCCATTAAATTTCATCTATTAACATTAAAAAAAAAAAAAAAAAAAAAACAACAATTAAGAAAACATGAAAAATATAAAAACAAATAAGTCTCTTCTTGCTTGCTAAGCCCAGAACTCGAACCAAAAATCCTCCCACTAGAAATCTCACGACGTGAAATCGAGACCTAGTAATCGAACCCCCTTCCCACGACAACCACTAATGAGTAGCTTGAAAGGTGATGTGTCTTTTACGCAATCAAGAAGAAAAATACATCCATGGAAGAGTTTGTATGGTGTATCAAAAGGAAGGAAGAAAATTGTTCGTTCTTATGGTATATCATGGGTAAAAAGAATATTGTGGACGGAGAATAACCCAGCCGCCTATCGATTTATAAATTGTCAATATATTCAATGGTAAGATTTTGGCTTTCTTTCTTCTTTGAAAGCAGAGACTTTGTGGGGCTGAGATTTATGTTAATCTTAGCATTTTCTGTTATAATTTCAAGATGAGGGTGGCTGTGAGGTGTAGACAAGTGATTTTTGGACTTTTGAAAAATGTGAATGAGCTTGTGCATCAATTAATTTTTTATGAAGGATAGGAACAACTGATAAACAAGAGAGGGATGTATGGAAGACGTTCATGGCTGTAAATGTCATTAGTGGGTGTTATAAAATTTGAAACATATTGTGCTGATTATTTCTGGTGTTGCTGTTGTAATATTTATGGTAAATTAGTTTTATAATTTCATTGTAAATCTAGGATATGGCTGAGGTAAAGTTTGGATTTCATGCTTTTTATTTTGTAATTGTAATGCCATGGAAAGTGATTTGGTATTTGATCTTATCTTGCATTTTGACTATTTTTGGAGCATGACAATCTTATTTTGTCTATTGTTTTTTTTTTCATTGTGATTGATTTCAAATTAGGAAAGAGTTTCTCAGATTGTGGTTTCTTAAAGAGATTTATACATTATAATATGCACTATCAATTAGTAAAATAATAGTTACAGTAGGAGATTTGTACATTACATTTTGTATTATGAATAATGTTTCTAATATTTCAAAATCTTATATATTGTGATTGGATACAAACTTTCCAATATATCAGTTCAAATATAAATGAGAGTACTTCACACACATTATACCAGTTGTTCATAAATGATTGTCGACAGAATAAAGTTCGATTTTTGGATTTGGAAGGGTTTTTGGTTCAGTTCTGAGTTTAGTAAGTAAGATGAGAAATTTAGGGGTTTAGATTTAGTTTTAAATAGCTTCAGCTTTTATTTTAGTTTTCTGAAATGTTTGTTTGTTATAGATGATATTTAATGAAAAAAACAAAGTTGGAATTAACCACATTTGTCCATGTATCCAGTTAACTAACAATAAATTGGAAAAACAAGCTTTTGAATATTAGTGCCGCTATTTTCAAATTAGACACTTATTAGGAACAAATCAAAAGAAAATAAATATTTATGCCGTAAATTTTTTTAAAATAAAATATTAAATTGCCTATTCATGTTAGACACTAGGGGTGTTCATCCGATCCAATCCGCACTTTTTTGGTCAAACAACATCCAATCCGCACTAAGTGCGGATTTCATATTTTGGATCCAATCCGATCCGCATAAAAGTTTAAATCCAATCCAATCCAATCCGCAATAGTGCGGATTGGATCGGTTATTTTGGATCGGTTACTTTTTTAATAATAAATTATTTAATATTTCATAGAAAAAAAAAATTAAAAAAAGATTATTGTTTCTTAATCTCCAATACTAATCTATTTCCATCTCTATTTATATACAAATTAAACCAATATACATATATATCAATATATATATATATATACTTATCTTTAGATTTACACTAAAATATATATGTATCTAATTACTAAAATAAATAAACTAGTATATATATATTTAAACTTTATGTGTATGTGTCTATGTGAATAAGAATTATTTTTCTTGTGTTTTTTATTACAAAATAAATAAAATGCACCAACTCAATATATTACTAAAAAAGATTAAGAAATTAGAAGTTTGTGTCTTTTTTTAATTAATATATATTACATATTATAATTTTTTAAAAATATATATAATTAAGTGCGGATTGGATTGGATCGGTTACTTTTTGAGGTCAAACAACATCCAATCCGCACAAGTGCGGATTTTAGATTTTTCAATCCAATCCAATCCGCGCAAGTGCGGATATCCGCATTTTGCGGATTGGATTGGATTGGATCGTGCGGATTGGATTGGATCGGATACTTTGTGAACACCCCTATTAGACACTACTAATCTCATCTAGAGATTGCCTTTTACCAAATTCACTAATAAGGATCACGTTGTTTTTAATCTTTTTTAATGAGTACAATGCTGTTTTTATTCCAATCTTCACTTGGACTTAAGTAAGTAAATTGTTATTTAATAGTTTCCTTCAGAGGTAAAAGGGATGGATTGATTGTCATATACGGTTAAGTTCACATCAGTTCCAAAAGCACGATTTCTTTATGATATTCATATCTAACAATACCAAACACAGAAACAAAATGTAAAAAGGAAAAACAGAACCGTAAAGATTACGGTGTAAGGCTAAGCTTTCAAATCCAAAGCAGAGCAAATGCATTATCAGTTTCTTCACATTTCCCTCGAGCTCCCACCATATGTCTTGAAAGGTACAGTGTGCATCATTAGAACCTTTACAAATGATTTTAACTCTTGCACCAATCTTACAAGGTCAATTTTCTGATGAAGTGTTGATTAGACCTTTATACGAACCACGAATGAGCCTGTCCAATAATGTCACAAACATCATTTTGATATACATTTTCACAAAATCATCTGAAGATAGAGGGAACCATAATAAGATACACGTGGACACAATGTCTCTAATTAGTAAATAAACTCAACAAAGACAAGAACCATGATCATCAATACTAATTCAACAAGCAAATCCGCACTATTTCAGGAACAAAATCACACTATGATTAACAAACAATATTGAGGATAAAACTAGTGGTAAAACAAAATAGATAGAGGATGAGTAACTAGTTACTGGGGTTGGAAGAACAGGAAAATCTACTGGTTCGAAATCTGATAGTGATTGATTAAGTTGCAAAAAAGACATTAGCTGAATTCACAAATAAGCTTTAGGCGCTTAGACTTATAGAATTTAGTAAGCTACATGAAGTTCCATCTCAAAATTAATTGGCCAAGGAAGAGTAGCTCATGCATCTTATATATGCTATTATATTTTCACACATTAACAACGTGAGACTATTTTTAATATATCCTCCTCACATTTGGACTTGAAAAATAAGTATAGTGAACGACCTTTAAGAGACCATAGGGCCGTAAGTAACATTTGAAAAAATCTCACAAGGCCAAATCGAAAAATTTGTGGGTGTACATGTAGAAAAATTTGTGAATTTTTTAAACAGGTTAAAGACTCCAACATTAGAAACTAGCACACATTGTCGAAAGATGGAGACAGCAAAAGCATTTTAATTGCTTTGATACCACATTAGAATTTAGGATTAAGGTGCATGGAGTTCCATCTCAAAATAAATTGATAATGGGAGAAGTAACCCATACATTTTATATATGTTATTCTCTTTCCACACATTAATAATGTAGGACTTTTTCTAATATAGACTATTAGAGCAAGCTGAGTCCAGAAGCTTGTCTAGAATCTACGTAAGGGTTTGAAATAACAAGTCTAGGCTTATAAATTTAGCAACAATAGTTTATAGATATATCAACTCTACAGTGTGCAAATGTTTTATTTAGCTAATTAACATAACAAATAAATCACAGGAAACATAGAAACATAAAGCAAAAGACATTCAAACAATGGAGAACTCTATATCGTTGCATTCGAAGCCCTGCATAGTAGCTTTTAATGCACGAAACAAGAATATTAGCAACCTTGAGCCAATCAAATTAACAAGCAAACAAGAAAACCAGAAAACTTGTATAAACTGCTTATAAAAAGAACCAAAAAAGTATTAACAGCTACAAAGATCACAGGTGTAAGTACACTTCTATAAGGGTGTGTTTGAAAAGTCACTGTGTAATTCAAAATAATTGTAAGGCTTGGCGTGTTTGTTCAACCAAGTAATTACACCATAACTATGTCATTGGAGGTAATTGAGAAGTCTTAGTTACACTCTCCAGTACTTATGATCCCTACTGAAAATTGGGTGTAGTTATACAATATTATAATTTTTAGATCATTCATATTACTAAATTGTGTAAGTAGTAACTCATTTGCCAAACGTGATAATAAGAATTCATATGCAATTACTACTTAACATTTGTGTTTGGATGTTAAAAGTGTAATTACTCTCATGTGCAGTTATTATCCTAGTAATTACACTACCTTGTAATTCTTTCAAACGAACCCTAAAGAAAAATATTCCCATTTGACAACATAGTCAAAAGAAAAAAAAGATCACAGGTGCAAGTAACTCACAAGCTGGAAGATTGGTTATATCAGCAGATACAGCACAAGGAATTCCCAAGTTAGAAAGAGCTCCCCTTATGATTCCACACGGGAAATTGAGATGCATCCTTGTAACTTGTGTGCTCTTGTTCTCAGTCACAGCCTCAGGATTATTATGAGGTACATCTCCATTTTCGGAGGGCTCGATCGACATCCTAGAAAGCCAGCGAAACCGAGTATCTTGCAATACAAATGTACCCTAAAGACACAACAAACAAAGGTGCGTGATTCTATCAATTTAAGACATCTCTTATACTTGAAACTGTCCTCATTGATTCTGAAAAAAAAAATAATTAATAATTACCCTATGATTGGTCTTCAAGTTATCAATCTGTTTCTTAAAAAGTTCAGACCAGAAGTCCTTACAGATGAATTTGATAGCCTCTAGATGATCACCGAAGCGAGACCGATCCATGGTGTACCTAAAAAAGGTAACTTGAATTTGTATACAAATTGCATATAACCCAAAGACTCTTTCTTAACCATATTGCTATCCCTTTCTCCCGTTTTCCTATTAATTCTTGGAAACCAAACAGCTCCACTAAATTCTATAAAATGATTAATATGCAAACAATAGTTGTGGTTGGTATAGGGTCAATGAATAAAATTTCAGTTTTTTAGATCCAAATTCAGCTTCAAAAACCCTAAAGAAAAATTACCGTTCAGAGAGCTGAAGGCCGACCTGGTAACCAATGGCCTCGATACTATGGGCGGCGAGATCAGGCTTATTGGCGTAGAATCGGTTGGAGTAGGTTGAAACCATCTCCGTCAGTAGACTATCCACGCAGCTCTCTGAGACTTCTCTCCCCATTCTCTCTCTCCTCTACTCTGCTGTGTTTTCTCTTTCTAAAATGAAGAAGATGATCTGATCTGCTCTTTCCGGCCATGAGAAATGGGCTTTCTAGTTTAAGTCCAAAACCAATAGGAGATTGATGGGCCTTTTGCTTTGTAATAAAATAGGAGGAAATTACACTCTATACCCTTTTTATACTGTCTTCTTTTATTTTTACCCTCTTTTTTAAAGTCTATCATTTTTACCTCTTTTTTAAAACATTGTACCAATTTCGCCCTTGTCACTTCAAGATACTCTTCATGTGACTCTCTTATGTCAGGGTATTTTAGGTACAATACATATAAAAAAAAGGTATGTTTCAAATAAACATAAAATTAAGGGTAAATTTGATTAATTGATTAATAAAAGAGGCATTTTTTAACTTACCCCATAAAATATTGAGGAAACTATATTGTATACTCATTTTATTTTATTTGTTTTAATTTTTACTTTTAATTTTACATTTTTTAAGATATATTCACTTTTATAGATGATGTCCTTATTATACCGCTTAAGTTAATGTAAATTATGTTTTATACTTAAGTAGAGGGTAAGAGTATTGCTATACCCGAATTTCGGTAAGCACATCAGAGGAAGACACGTGTCGAGCTGGGAAGAACGAAGAACGACAAACGAAAAGTACACTTAGCATGGAAAAACTCGTTGGAAACATAATTCGCAGGGTATGTTTATAACTCGGCTGGCTGAATAGCCATCTGCGAGGCAGATTCGTACGAATTGCTAACTTATGTATTGACAAGAAACCATTTGGGGTGCACGTGTGCATGACGAGGCCTCAACCTCGTGTTGGGTTTTATGCCCTAAATAAAACTCTTTACAATCTGATTAGTTATCAATATAAGAAATTTGAAGTGATTGATGTTTGCATGAATTTTACATGCTAATGGTTTAATATGTTTAACATGTTTAATATGTTTATTACATTCATACACACAAAATCAGTTAAATGCAGATCATATGTTTATTCACAATTACAGTATCGTGAACACAGTGGAATGTGATTGTGATCATATGAATCAAAAGTTTTGGTCCCTGTTTCATCAGTGTTATTCGATTTACACTAATGTGATAATCAGCGATGATGTGTACTTACACTTGGAGTAAGTGTTATGTTCTTTCCAGGACATTAGTAAAGTATACTAGTTTCGAATGTATGGAGTATACATTGGACTGGACCGATATTGCAACTAAGTTAAGATATTACAAACTTACCGTTATACATATCTTTCCAAGTCAATATCAGTAGTTGATCTTAAGATTGAAAAGAATCTAAATCCTGATATGTTTGGGCTCAACTCAGGAGTGCTATTCATGTTCTTAGATTTATTAGTTAAGCCTACTTTCGGGTCAGGGTGATACGTATATTTCGGGAACATGATAGTATGATTGAGTGGGAGTGCTGAACATAAATATGGAATCTATAGCTTCTACTGGTGTATAGAAGTCAAGTGATGATTCCCTTCGAGCTTAGCAAATAGAAGTAAATGGATGAGCTCTTGTTTAACTGACTAATTATTAGATCACTAAACACCATTTACAGGTAGCTAAGTGTTTTAAGGGGCAAAATACATTGAGGGGTGAGAACGGTAAAGAAATCCCATCTCGATGTAAATCATCTATATAGAGGATCTTTAAATCACAATAAGATTATAACAATGGTTAAATGAGATAGTATATTGGTATCGTGAAACATACAATATGCTCTATATAAGTCTGAGAGTGCAATTCTAAGTTCTAAGAGTGGATTCAACGAAGAATTAATAAGTAGGAATTTACTTGGTAAATTTGGTTCACTTATTGGAAGCTCAGCATATAGATCCATGGTCCCCATTCTAGTTGAGAACATTCTGGTTGTAAGACTCATTAATTGATTCGTGATTGATCAATTATAATTCTAAAGTTAGACTATGTCTGATTTTATGAATTTTCACTAAGCATGGGTGAAATTGTAAGGAAAAGAGTTTTCTGGGTTTATTTATTTATTAATGGACTTTATATGTCTAATTAATAATTAAATTAAATGACAATATTATTTAATAATCTATTTTAGTTATTAAATAATTAGTTTTGGCATTTAAAAGGTTAGAATTAGAAAATTGGCATTTTTGAGAAAATAGAGATAAAATTTGATAAAATTGCAAAATTAAGTGAGGCCCATTACAACACCTAGGCCGGCCACTTAATGATGATTTTTAAAATTATTATTTTCATTATTTTAATGCCAAATAATTCTAAACCTAAACCTAGTAGTTGCCTATAAATAGAAAGTGATGGCTCATTCACAACACAAGTTTTCAACAAACCTTTCTGACAGAAATTTCTCTCTTCAGAAAACTGAGCCTTCCCACTTTCTATCCTTGGCCGAAATACCTCTCTCTCTTTTCCCTTCATCTTTTTCGTGACCCTAGTGAAAGAGTAAGTGCCCACACACGGCGATAACTCAATCATAGATTGGAAGACTGTGAAGGATCAAAGCTTGAAGAAGAAGGAGATTCGGGCTCAGATCTTGATTATACTCTGCTACAGAAAGGAATCAAGGGTTAGAGATCTGAGTGGAAGGAGACATTTATTCCGCTGCATCAATGTAAGGTTTTCTTAACTTTATATGTGTTTATTTTATCGTTTTAGAAAGTTCATATTTAGGATGTTAATAAACATACTTGTGAGTAGATCTAAGATCCTGGTAAAATAATTCCCAACAACTGGCCTCAGAGCCATGGTAATTGATTTACTTACATGTAATTTGGACTTTAAAACGATTGTTTGTATGTTCTTTGGATGGTATCATGTTGTATTGAGTGTTATTTGATGATTGATTGATGTTTGTGAAATTTTCGTGAAAAATAATTGTGATTTCGTTTCTAGAATTATTTTTATTGGATAGTATGGAAAAAATTAAGCAAGTTAGCCTTTTACAGAACTCAATTTGGATTTTATTTGAATTAGTTATGATTTTTTGAATATTTGACAAAATCGGGAGTGTGCTGATATTTTCCTGCGATCGCAGAACTGTCCGTACAGTTTCGAATTTTTTCTTATTTCTTCAATTTTTCATACTTTTTCATGGAATTAACTTCCAATTTTTTGTATGGTTTTGTATATATACTATTACTATTCCTAATTCAATTCTAATTATCATTTTGAATTAATTTAATTTTTTTTATTAATTTAATTCAAGATATTAGTGTAATTTGAATTTGAATAGAATTAGTATTTATCTTTTTGCTTAAAAATCTATCTTATTTTTAAATTTGATTATATTTTTTTTTAAATTTAAGGTCAGATTTTTTAAGATATTTATAATATCTTTTAAGATATTTAAAAATATCTTATCTTTTAAGATATTTATAATATCTTTTAAGATATTTATTATATCTTTTAAGATATTTAAAAATATCTTATCTTTTAAGATATTTTAAAAATATCTTATCTTTTAAGATTTTTTAATTAAATCTTTTTAGATATTTTGACCATATTTAAATTTAAAATAAGATATTTATAATCATGTAATTTTAAATAGATATAAGATATTTTGCTAACTTTTAAATTTTGTTATTTTATTTATTTAAATTAAATTTAAAAATCTGAAAAGATATTTCATTTATCTTTTCTATTTTTTATTTAATTTTTATTTATAAAATAACATTTAATTTTTAAAAGTAGTTAGCAAATTTTGAAATGATATTTAGGTTGGTTGAAACTTAATTTTTCAAAATAGTAGGTTTAATTTTAAATAATTTTTTTTTAGATAATTTCGAAATTTAAATTTTTTTTATTTTATTTTCGAAAATTAATTAAATTTTTTTTATTTTTTTCGAAATTAATTAAAATATTTTTTTAATTATTTATTTTTCGAAATTATTTATTTAAAATTAAATAAATCCTACTTCCAACTATCCAGCTAACCTTGTTGCAGGAGTATGTGTTTTTAGCTTGTGTGTAAGTTTTAAAAACCTATTATTACTTGATTGCAAATAGCCATGGTTACTTTTTGCCAGATCTAATGATCTGATGGCTCCCTTGGTCAAGTTAATAATTTGTAACAGGTAAATTTTACAATCTTCTTTCATCTGTGTATGACCTAGCAACATGATAGGATCCATCCAAAGTGTGCCTGTGTGAGCCTATATGTTTATTTTATTATATAGATGCATATAGGTTGTTGCTAAATAAAATGTCACACCATGATAGATTTTATTTAGGTCCATTTAGTTATTGGACCTATTCAATTAATAACAGTTATTCATTTTAAGGTTAAATTCCTCTCTTTTGGGCCTTGTGTGAGAGTTGGGAGCCATAGAAGTGGGTACGACATACTGAACCCCGACACCCCTCACATGAACTACCCCAATTGTGAAGGCCCATTTGCCTGATTTGAATAACTGTACTAGGTTAATTATATTAGTTTGACCTAATAAAATTGAATTAGCAACATAATTAACTTTTAAAATATATGAAAATTTATTTTTCATTTTAATATTTTAAAGTTAATTTTAAGAAAAACACTTTTAGTTTAGATATTATTTCTAGACAAACTATTTGTATTTTTCTTGTATTTAATTAAATATAGAATTTTAACTAACTAGATTCTTTCGGGAGCTTATTTAATTAAATATTCCTATTTAAGTTATAAATTAGTTGTATCAACTGATTTTTCTTAACTAACTTAAATTTGAATATTTGATTTAAATTTTAAATCAAGTTGAGGAATCTTAGGCATTAGTTATTAAAGATTCTTAAGATATTTTTTTAAGTTAATATCTTTTCAAATATTAACTTGAAATGGAATATCTTAAATATTTTTTGGTTAATATCTTTTCAAATATTAACTTCAAAAGATATCTTCAAATTAAGTGGTTACAACTTAATTTGTGATATTTAATTAAATCTAGATTTGAAATTATTTAAGTTTTAGATTTTTTCTATATAACTTAAATTAGATATTTTTCAAATTTTGAAAAGATACTTAGTCAAATAAGATATTTTCTAGATAGTAATTTCTAGACTACTTATTATTTCTAATATTTAAATAGGAAAATCATACTTTGTGAAATTAATTATTTAAATAATTAATTTTGGTACAATTTTATTAAGTATATTTTTCCTAGTATTAAATAGAAATTAATAATTAAGCCTTCTCTACACTTAATTATTATTTCTTGAATTTAATACATTTAATTAACTTGAAGAATCTAAATATCTAAGTTGATTTTCATCATGATACTTAAATATTTATTGATTTTCATGACACTTAATTAAATAGAAAATTATTTTTAGGTTGAAATTTAATTTTTCAACTTAAATTTAAATAATTTTCAATATATATTTTCCTTTATTTTATTAATCAATTTCGAAATTTGCATTTTATTTATGCAATATTTTCGAATTTTATTTTGAAAAATAGATTGAGTTGTAAATTAATTATTTATTTTAATTAATTTTTGGACCAACTACAATCAATGATTTTTTCATTTAATTGATTAATTTAAAATAAGTGAATTTAAAATATATATATTATTAGAAATTGAATTAACTAGTCAAAAGAATATCTAGATAGGTGATATTTTTGCTTGAAGTATTTCTTTTCTATTTTTATTATTTTCGAAAATTGTATTTTTATATACTTTAAATTTTCGAACCCAATAAATATATTCTCAAAGGAAATTTTTAAGTTGCTAATTATTTATTTAATTCAACTTAAATTAATTTCCTTAATATTTATATTTAAGATTATTACTAAGATGGAAATAATTAATTTTATTTCAATCACCATCTAAGTATAATTTTATAAATATTATATTAAATTCTTATTTTTTTTGAATTTTAATTCTTAAATAGAATTTAATGAGATTTATTTATTAGAATAATAAAGAAAATACATTTTAAACAATGAGCTTTATTATTATTAAAGATATTCGATCTCCATTGTGGGTTTTACACCGCGTTTGTTTTAGTGAGTAATCCTCCCTAATGGAGGAACGTTCATTAGCAATTTCGCACCGTTTAATCTCGCATGATAAGTGGTTTGTAAGTGTTTTATATGGTATAGATCACCCTAATGGTGGCGACCATATTTGACTTGCAAATTGTGAAACAATGGTAGAAGCTCATGAGATAGAATAGCCTTGACTCTCGCCTAAACGGGACAACGCTGGATTCTGATCTTGATCGAATAAAAGGTTGCTAGAATGTTTAACATTTTAGATGAGCTGACAACTCTATTCAATGGATGGTAGCTTTGACTCTCGCCTAAACGGGACACTGATATCAGTTTGTTGAAAACCTTGGAAATTATTTAGGATTGAATTTTTTAAGTATTTTCTCATATCATTCCTACTTGCTATGTGCTTATAATTTCTGAATTGATTTTGTGTGTGTTAAACCATTATTAATTTCTATTTGTTGATTTCTATTACTTTGTAGTATCCTGTTTTGTCAAAATGAATCCCATGTTATCACTGTTGACTGAAAACAAGCTGAATGGATCTAACTTTAATAAATGGAATGAGAACATTAATATTGCTCTCGTAGGAGAAAGTGCCTTGTTTGTTTTAACTGAGCCGTCACCTGAAGTGCCTGGGGATAATGCATCCAAAGCTGTGAAAGAAAAGTATGAGCGTTGGCAGAAGGCAAATGACAAAGCTCTATACTTTATGCTTTCTAGCATGGTTGACACCCTCGAAACTCGGTTTTCTAAAGGCGAGAAGGCTGCTGAAGTTATGACGAAGTTAAATGAGCTATTCGGTAAGGCATCGCTTCAGTCACGCTTTGACGCGACTAAGAAGTACATTAACGCACGGATGGAACCTCATCAAAACGTGCGTGACCATGTTCTCCTCATGTCCAGTTATTTCCAAGAAGCCCAGGATCATGGTGCTGAAATGGACAGTGCTACTCAAGTAAGTCTTATCTTGAATAGCCTGACTCCAGCATTTCTACCATATACATCAAATTATGTCATGAATAAGAAGAAAATTGACTTTCATGAATTAGTCAATGACCTTCAAACTTATGAAAATTTGATTGGAGGACCCAAGAAGAAAGGGAGTAAACCTCATAATCCTGGTAATGGTAATGGGACGATAAAACCTGAAGCAAATGTTGCCTCTATTTCAAAGCCCAAATCGAAGAAGAAGTGGAAGAACACCAAGAAGCGAACAAAAGCCATGAAAAAGGCTGCTCCTTCTGGTGATGCTACACTTAAAGGAAAGTGTTTCTACTGCAATGAGAAAGGTCATTGGAAACCCCAGTGTCCCAAACTTCTTGCGAAGAAACAAGGTATTTCCATTAATAAACTTTAAAAGTTTAGTGAATTGTTATCCAATTGGATTTATGATTCTGGACTAACTTTGTTTATTTGTTTTCTTCTTCTTATAGGCCAAGCTACTTGAACTCAATTGAGTTGGATCAGCAAGCTGGACCAAGGGTGAAATCGTCCAGATGAAAATGAAGCTCTTCAATTTATTTTTGAATTAATTGTTTTAGTTTAAAGACAATTTGGATTTCAAATTTTAGTTAGGGATATTTATCCCTGTTTCTCTCATATTGTTGCAATACATTTTTTTAATATTAATAAAGTTTTTTTTCGAAATTCCCTATTGCAATTTATGAGATTGAGCTTCATTTAATTTATCTTCATCAATTATTACCACATTATATTTGTATGTTTGTATGTGTAAGTGATTTTATTATTGATGCAAATTCTATAATATTTACAACTCTTCATAGAGTTATATTATATAAACATTAGAAATTATTTCTATGTTTATCAATAATTGTTAATTCTCATACAATTATTAAGAATTTGTTTAATAAAAGGATCTTATGATCTGATAGGGGTGGAGAAAAGTTAAGAAAACTATGCAGTTCAACGATCTTTTATATCTAATGAACTCTGGATAGTATTCAACTCCACATAAACTCTATCACACTAAGAGAATCATGATCTTTACAACCTTTAGGGGTGGATCATAATCTCTATATACTTAGGGGTGGAGGTTATCCATAGTACCCTACATGTATATTCTTAGGGGTGGAGTATATTCCACAATTCCCTATGTAACACATATCTTGTTTAAACATAGAAGTAATATAATGAGTCAACTATTGTCAATATAAATTCTTGATCTTGATTGTATGTTCCATTTCGATTTTACTATTGTAAGTAAAAGTTTGATACCTTTGAAAGTTCTTTGTTAAAGTTTCACACTACCTTAATTGAGTGGGAGAATTTTAAAGTTCTATACCCATCTTCATTAGGTTGATACTTGTGATAGGTACTTAAGAACACTACTGAAAAGCAAATCTAACCATTCACATGGATAGGTATAGCTTATCAGAGTTATGAGAATAAGATAAAGAACTCTAGTTCAATCCATTCGAATGACTTGAACCAAGAATTCTTAATCCTCATAAAATTTGATGGTATCTTAATTTTGATTACTTTATCTCTGGCATGTATTTTTCACTTCAAATACTAGTCTGCTATGTTGATGACTTAGTCTTGACTTAAAGTTTCAGACTAACACAAAAGTCACAACTAGGTAACTCACTAAACAATCAGAGGTTAAAAGTATTATTTAACCAGACATCTGCTATTGAGTGGGAGCTATCTGAGATGTAATCAAATAGGGAACATTAGAAGATATTCAAGAAGGATTTATGAAAGTGATCTATATGTCAGATATTAAGGAACTGTGTATCAGTTGTCTTTGTATCTCACCATCTAATTTCGAAATTATATAAGATGGTGCTTACTTTGGGGGTGGAGGAATTATTGTATAATAATTCAAGCTCTACCAGAGAAGAACTATAACTTGGTCTATTCGAAAATACCAGGAAGTTATATCACTGAAGAAAAGTCTACACTGTATTATCTCAATTACATATTTTAAAATATGAGAGATATGTCTTACGTTAATTCGGATGTACTTTTAAAACAAGAAAGATTTCGGTATCCCTTGTTGAGTAAAGCATATAGTAAAGGATGTTTCATAAGAGTATTTATGAACTAGTTTCCAGAAGTTTGGGTGGATTCAAATATACTACACTTGATGCGAAGATCAAGACATCGAATTGACCTATTTGCACGGTTGTTTTATATTAGTGCAAGTGGGAGTTTGTTGGGTTTTATGCCCTAAATAAAACTCTTTACAATCTGATTAGTTATCAATATAAGAAATTTGAAGTGATTGATGTTTGCATGAATTTTACATGCTAATGGTTTAATATGTTTAACATGTTTAATATGTTTATTACATTCATACACACAAAATCAGTTAAATCCAGATCATATGTTTATTCACAATTACAGTATCGTCAACACAGTGGAATGTGATTGTGATCATATGAATCAAAAGTTTTGGTCCCTGTTTCATCAGTGTTATTGGATTTACACTAATGTGATAATCAGCGATGATGTGTACTTACACTTGGAGTAAGTGTTATGTTCTTTCCAGGACATTAGTAAAGTATACTAGTTTCGAATGTATGGAGTATACATTGGACTGGACCGATATTGCAACTAAGTTAAGATATTACAAACTTACCGTTATACATATCTTTCCAAGTCAATATCAGTAGTTGATCTTAAGATTGAAAAGAATCTAAATCCTGATATGCTTGGCTCAACTCAGGAGTGCTATTCATGTTCTTAGATTTATTAGTTAAGCCTACTTTCGGGTCAGGGTGATACGTATATTTCGGGAACATGATAGTATGATTGAGTGGGAGTGCTGAACATAAATATGGAATCTATAGCTTCTACTGGTGTATAGAAGTCAAGTGATGATTCCCTTCGAGCTTAGCAAATAGAAGTAAATGGATGAGCTCTTGTTTAATTGACTAATTATTAGATCACTAAACACCATTTACAGGTAGCTAAGTGTTTTAAGGGGCAAAATACATTGAGGGGTGAGAACGGTAAAGAAATCCCATCTCGATGTAGATCATCTATATAGAGGATCTTTAAATCACAATAAGATTATAACAATGGTTAAATGAGATAGTATATTGGTATCGTGAAACATACAATATGCTCTATATAAGTCTGAGAGTGCAATTCTAAGTTCTAAGAGTGGATTCAACGAAGAATTAATAAGTAGGAATTTACTTGGTAAATTTGGTTCACTTATTGGAAGCTCAGCATATAGATCCATGGTCCCCATTCTAGTTGAGAACATTCTGCTTGTAAGACTCATTAATTGATTCGTGATTGATCAATTATAATTCTAAAGTTAGACTATGTCTGATTTTATGAATTTTCACTAAGCAGGGGTGAAATTGTAAGGAAAAGAGTTTTCTGGGTTTATTTATTTATTAATGGACTTTATATGTCTAATTAATAATTAAATTAAATGAAAATATTATTTAATAATCTATTTTAGTTATTAAATAATTAGTTTTGGCTTTTAAAAGGTTAGAATTGGAAAATTGGCATTTTTGAGAAAATAGAGATAAAATTTGATAAAATTGCAAAATTAAGTGAGGCCCATTACAACACCTAGGCCGGCCACTTAATGATGATTTTTCAAATTATTATTTTCATTATTTTAATGCCAAATAATTCTAAACCTAAACCTAGTAGTTGCCTATAAATAGAAAGTGATGGCTCATTCACAACACAAGTTTTCAACAAACCTTTGTGACAGAAATTTCTCTCTTCAGAAAACTGAGCCTTTCCACTTTCTATCCTTGGCCGAAATACCTCTCTCTCTTTTCCCTTCATCTTTTTCGTGACCCTAGTGAAAGAGTAAGTGCCCACACACAGCAAGCAGTAACTCAATCATAGATTGGAAGACTGTGAAGGATCAAAGCTTGAAGAAGAAGGAGATTCGGGCTCAGATCTTGATTATACTCTGCTATAGAAAGGAATCAAGGGTTAGAGATCTGAGTGGAAGGAGACATTTATTCCGCTGCATCAATGTAAGGTTTTCTTAACTTTATATGTGTTTATTTTATCGTTTTAGAAAGTTCATATTTAGGATGTTAATAAACATACTTGTGAGTAGATCTAAGATCCTGGTAAAATAGTTCCCAACACCTCGATGCGTGAAAGAGAAACGATAACACTAAAAACACTTAGCGTATATTATACGATGTACAAACTGAGTGTAGATAGTGTGGCGAGTCAAGATAACAGACAACGAGGCATTCATCTCACTAGAAGATGGCATGCATGCGAGGAAGATCATCTAGACACGAGAAAATATAGTTATCAGAGTTAAAACAATATTAGTCTCGAGAAGTCAGATGACAAGCAACTGCTCGCTATCAAAGTTAACTTGGCTCTATTATCAGCGAGACATCCCTATGGGATAAGGTTTACTGTATATCTTTAATTACGCGTTCATCTCGGCCCAATAAAAACTGGATACTCACAGCTGTGTGAATAATAAAAGTGTTGGAATTATTTTACCAAGATCTTAGATTTACTAATAAGTATGTTGTTTAACATCCTAAATATGAACTTCTAAAACGATATTAAATAAACACATATAAAGTATGAGAAACCTTACAGTGGTTGGAGCGGAATATAATGTCTCCTTCCACTCAGATCTCTAACCCTTGTATCCTTTCTGTCGCAGAGTCTCACCAAGATCTGAGCCCGAATGTCCTTCTCTTAAATCTGGATTCTTCACAATCTTCCACACTATGATTGAGGTACCACTTGATGTGTGTGGGCACTCACTCTATCACTCAAGAGTTCGGTTTCTATGGTGAAGAAGAGAGAGAGGGAGCGGCGGCTAGGTTAAGGAGAGAAGGCACTCAGTTTTCGCTGAAGGAATAAGATGCATCATCTTTTTCTGAAGTCATCATTACCTATTTATAGTCAACCACCTAGGGTTAGGTTAGATTTATTTGGCATTAAAATAATGAAAAAATAAATGATAAATACCTACATAAGTTGTCAGCCTAGGCTTAGGATATTGGGCCCCACTTTTGCAATTTTGCTGTTTTATTATTTCTACATCTCATTTTCTCACAAACGCCAATTTTCCAATTTAACCATTAAAATGCTGATTCCAACTATTTAATAACTAAAATTAATTATTAAATAACAATGTCATTTAATATATTTATTAATTAGACTAACCAAAGTCTCTTAATTAACAAATAAGCCCTAGAAACTCTTTCTTCACAATTTAGCCCTTGCTTAGTGAAAAAAATTCACAAACTAGACATAGTCTAATTTTAGAATTATAATTGATTAATCAAAATCAATGAACTGAGTCTTACAAGTAGTATTGTCTCAACTAGTATGGGGACCATGGGCCTATATATCCGAGCTTCCAATAAGCAAACCAAGAACTTACTAAGTAAATTCACTAACTTATTAATTCCTTGTTGCATCCATGCATAGAACTTGGAATTGCACTCTCAGCTATATAGAACGCTCTATATGTTCCACCATATAGATACGCTATCAATTATCCATTGTTATAATCCCAATAATCAATGATCCTCTATAGATGATCTACATAATATAGGGACTAAATTACCGTTACACCCTTCAATGTATTTTATCCTTAAAATACTTAGCCCCGTATAAATGATATTTCGACGAACTGAAATGAGTACTCAACCATTTATCTAGATTTAGCCAAGCTCGAAGGAAATCATCATTTCACTTCTATTTGCTAGATAGAAGTTATAGATTTCATATCTATGTTTAGCACTCCCACTTAATTGTACTACCATGTTCCCAAAATGTACGTATCACCCTGACCCAAAAGTAGGCTTAACTAACAAATCAAAGAACATGTTTAATACTCCTGAGATCGAACCTAACCATATCAGGATTAAGATCATTTGATCTAGGATCAACTAGGTGATATTGAATTGAATAGATATTACGGTAAGTTTAATAAATCTGATTCAAATTTCAATATCGGTCCCTTCTGATGCATACTCCATGCACCCAACCCAAGCTTTACTTTAACCAATGCCCTAGAAAGAACATAGCACTTATCCAAGGTGCAAGTAAACTACGTTGTAGATTGTCATATCAGTTAAACCCAGTGTACTGATAAATCTAGGAATATATCTTTAATCACATAATCTTGATTAGTTTCCACTGTATTGACGACACAATAAACAAGAACATAAATGTGATAAGGGTTTTGGATGAATTTATAAATCAAATAAACAAGTAAATGATAACATGAACCAAATGACACACAAATGAGTGAAAAATACTTCTGTTTCTTTATTGATATTGAATAATAGAGATTACATTGAAATGGAGTTTTATTTACGGCCTAAAACCCAACAAAAAGCCTCATTTATCTAGTTTGATTTGTAATCAAATCCCATGATTTGAGGGAATAATGCTGTAATGAATATTGTCAAACATTTGTAAATTACTTCCCACTATATAATTATAAATAGTGGCAGACAAGATCAAAAAAGGGGACGAAAAAACTCATATGAAAGAGGTCCTGAAAAAATACTCAGAAATCTGAATAAGATTGACTCGTGGACTATGCAGAATTTTAACTACAAAACCACGTAAAAAAACCCTGTGTTCATATGTTATTTTCCTACAGCTTTTATTTTTTCTGTGTGGAATTATTACCGTGAGCCTCAAATTTGGTGGACGAAAATCTGAGTTAACAACTTGGTGCTTTCATTAAGATCCTCTGTAAAAAAGCTCAGAAAAAGCCTCCTGACATAAAAGTGATGGATGACACCAAAGAAAATAATCCTCGAGAAGGAATCAATCATCGTCCTGGAAAAGAACCATTGAGTCCTCAGGGATCTATTGAGTCATCGCATGAACAGCCTGCAAGCCCCAGGAAGACCCAGTATTGGGGCCCCTGGCTTGACGAACCTTGGATAAACAACAATTGGCCACTTCCTAACCAAGTTGATGAGGATGGCGCCTACGACCCAACCAGATACATACCAATCGTGGAATTAGAAAATCGCCATCTTAGGCGTCGATTGGAGGAGGTAAACCGGCGTAACACCAAATTAGAGCGTGAAATAGCTGCAGTAAAGGCAGCGTAGGAGGATGGTCCCCAAAATCAACCTGGCCTTGGAAAAATAGATTCACGAGGAAAACCTCGCGGCTCACAAACCAAGGGGAAGGGGACAACCCAGAGATATACTCAGAACTCTGAGGAGATGCAACCTGAGGGAACTGAAGAAAACTTGGAGACACAACGTGAGATACATGGAACATCGGATGAAAATTGTCAACCCTCTCCTCAGGCTCATAAAAAAGAAACTCGCACAAACCCTTATAGAGAGAAAAAGGTGAATCAAACTTTGAGAGGGGCAAGGTCCGATCGCAGTCACGACAAGAGTGATCTACGAGAACATCTGAACTTGAAGAAGCCTGACCTTTATCAATGACTCGGTCCAAAGAAAAAGGATTCACTCCAGTTGCGAATGAACGAGTTGGAGAGTAAGTTCAGAAGGCATCAAGTCACGAAATCCAAGAGACGACCGGGGCACGATACTATTGGAGAGCTTGATTTGGAAGCCTTGGGATCAAAGAGAAAAGATGATTCCAAAAGGCTGCACAAGGATAAGAAGCCCAACAACTATATCCCTCTTTATGTTGAATATACCGAGATCAATGAAAGTCGGGAACAATCTACCTTGCACATGTATAGGAAGTCATTTTTGGCGAGCCGAGGCCTATGAAACATGCAAGGCGTAAGAGAGATTCGAATAAGCAGTGTGAATATCATGGGGATATTGATCATATCACGGAAGAGTGTCGTCATTTAAAAGATGATATAGAAAGTCTCATATCGCAAGGACACCTTCAACGATATATAAAGGGGCAGGAAGATGCCTATGAGCAGCTTGATCTGCCCAATAACTCGAGCGACCTAAGATTATAACCCTCCTCCGTAAGAGGAATGGACACCTTGGGTATCTCGAGAGGGAGCAGGTCACGAGAATACAAGGGGCAATTACTTCGATAAAGAAATTTTGTAAAATAATTGCGACATGAGTAGATATCGGCCCACTGTGATTGCCATATCAAGCTACCACGTGGAAAGTTGGACGTCAACCAGTAGCAGTCGAAGACAAGCAACTAAAACTAGGATTACTTTACCTGAAACCCCGGTATATGTCAGGGATTGACCCTGGATAGTGAAATAATTGTGGGAGTGTGTTGGGGATTGACCCTGAACATCAAAACCTGTTTTATCAAAACTAGATGCTCCTAAAAGATTGATAAAATAAGCAATTGAACTGGAAAAGTTCTTTTGAGATTAATGATTGTAAATCACATTACTGATGAAATATTTTGAATTCTAGTTGTGAATAAAATAATCATTCCTTTTAAACAAGTAATTATAAAGTGTAAACCCTTTAAAATTACTTGAGGTGCATATATGTATGATTAACCGGAATTAATCTAGAAATACATAGTACAATGCAAACCCATCGTTTCAAAAAAATAAAAAAATTGAAAACTTTTTTTAAAAAAAGCTCCTCGACCAAACCTTTTTGACGGAAGAGGGGTCTAATCGTTATAACACCTTGATCAAACCTTTCGGACAAGAAAGGGATCAAACAACTGTAATTTTTGATTTATAACCTATCTGACGAGAAAGAAAAATCAAAATTTATGACTAGCGCATAAAGCGGAATACTAACAGCTCGCGCTAAGGGAAAGTATTAAATGAGACATCCAAATGTCTTGAAAAAATACTTAAACCCAACACGTGGGTAGAAAATTTAGCTACTCATGTAAGCAATGAAAAATATATACAAGATGACAAGTTCATTAAAAATATATTTGAATTTTCTTAAAATAAGATCATTTTTTATGATCGCGAGATGGAATAAATGATAGCTCGCATATTGAGGAATGGGCAGATAAGCTGGTCGCACGTAAAGTAGGAAATTAACTACTTAATGTCGAAGGAAAGAACAAGCAATGGAAACCCCTAATAAACTGTATGCATGTGATAGTTTATATTGTGAATAAAACGCAAGCAAACATCTGTATATTAAAGTTTATATTTAAAAGTGTGAGACATTATAAAACAAAGTTGGTCATCCAACCTTACAAATCTGTCTTTACAAAAAAGTGCCGCTAGGGGCAAACCATTGTCTCGGCGAAAGGGCCATCTCCTAAAAGAGAAAAGGGAGATAAAAAAAACCAAATCTACATGCTGGGGACTTAGACAGATCTTCTTCTTCTTCCTCGACCTCGCCATCTTCTTCCTCCATCTTGGTCTTTTTGCAAAGAGCTAAAGTTTCCTCTTCCTGCTCCTCTAAGAAGCTGGCATCCATATTAGGGTTCCAAAGCCAGGCCCGATATACAGTGCGAAAACCAACCTTATCGCACCGTTCTACGGTCTCAACTTCTTTCTCGGCAAGTTTTTCAGGAAGCTTATTCTCAAACACATCAGCTTGGCTTTGATGGTCTTCAGCTTCTTCTTTGGCCTTCTTGGCCTCTTCCTTCGCCTTCTCGGCTTCCTTTTTTGCCTTCTCGGCTTCCTTCTTTGCCTTCTCGGTTTCCACCTTCGCTTTCTCAGCTTCTTGCTGGAGGCAGGTATTCTTCTGTTGGGAGTCATCCCGGTGCTTACTCACGACCTTGCATTGTGATAGTAGTTTGTGGACCTCGCCCTCCAAGTACTAAAGCCGCTCAGAGAGTAATCGGTTGGAAGCAAAAGAAGCGAAAGAAGCCTGGAGAATTGCAAATAGATGGATATGAAAGAGGTGTAAAAAAAAAGAGATAGAATAATATAATTATAATAACAAGGCCAACGTACCATGAAGTGACAGTCCAAGCTCCTTGAAAGCATCTCTTTCCGACTCCTAAGATTGAGAAAATCCCAATCAGGGGGAAGAAGAGTTTAAAGTTTACGCTAACAAGCGACTCCATATGCCTGGGCAAATTTAGACCCAGCTTCCCCTGCTGCGACCGACAGGGTCTCGATGGCCTGGCTTGAAGAAGCAATAGCGGGGGTCGCCTCGAGACGAGGATCATTCGCATCGGGAACAACCAGAGGAGGAACTTGCTTTTGGATCTCGTTGTTCGAAAACTTGAGATTGATAGGCTCGACTAGTGATTTCTTCTTATGGGTAGCGGTTTTCCTTTGCCTCTTGGGAGGAACCACTTTGGCAGCAGTAGGGACTCCAGGGTTGGATGTCCTTTTCTTCCCTTTACGGTCCATGATGTCTTCATAACCCATGTTTGCGAAATAAGATGAGGTGTTACAATCATTATAAAGGTCTTCTAAAATGGGAGGAGTATAATTTTCCACCTAAGGGATTTACCAAAATCACTAGAAGGTGAGCTATCACTAGATGAAGGGGTAGAAGGACCGTAATATTTGCTAAAATCCCTACAGTCTATAATTTTGAATATATCGAAAGGCTTGATTGGTTCTAAATCCCAGCTTGCATCTATGTGACCTGCCCTATCTACCATAGTACCGTATTGCTCGGCTATACCATAAAATGACTCATGACAGTTAACCTGGACGTGAAATCTAGGATACCAACTGTCAAACTTATGAGCAATGCGATCCATGAGAAGAGAATTCCAAATATAAAAAAAGGCTGGAGTCTTTGAAGGTGACTAATGTACTACGCTCAGCTTTAAGTACAGTAGGAGACCAACCACATTGATTACCTCAGGATGCTCCTTCACCGGATTCTCGAGGGGCATACTTTGAAGGTATTGTGCTTGAGCCAAGCGATCCCAGGCCTGGTCCTCGGGCAAAACAATAATGTGTTGCCAAGAAGAATACTTGGGAATCTTGTAATCACAAGTATATTCTTTATCAGCGAGAAGGCCCACCGATCGCAAGTTAACTTTGCTCAAAAGGAAGTTGCATGACCGAAGACTGTAAGGAAGAGTTAACAATTGCCTATGCTTACTAACCATCTCAGGGAGAGGAGTAGGTCTCGTCAAAAGAGCTACCAGAACAAACAAAACATTAGTCATAAACTTAAAAAAGGAAGACTGGTGTAAATAAGTAAGAAGAGAATAATCACTTACGAAGTTTGCAAAATGTGGTTGTGACGATGGGGGAAAGTGTTGGGTTTTATGCCCTAAATAAAACTCTTTACAATCTGATTAGTTATCAATATAAGAAATTTGAAGTGATTGATGTTTGCATGAATTTTACATGCTAATGGTTTAAATATGTTTATTACATTTACACACAAAATCAGTTAAATCCAGATCATATGTTATTCACAATTACAGTATCGTCAACATAGTGGAATGTAATTGTGATCATATGAATCAAAAGAATTGGTCCCTGTTTCATCAGTGTTATTGGATTTATACTAATGTGATAATCAGTGATGATGTGTACTTACACTTGGAGTAAGTGTTATGTTCTTTCCAGGACATTAGTAAAGTATACTAGTTTCGAATGTATGGAGTATACATTGGACTGGACCGATATTGCAACTAAGTTAAGATATTACAAACTTACCGTTATACATATCTTTCCAAGTCAATATCAGTAGTTGATCTTAAGATTAAAAGAATCTAAATCCTGATATGCTTAGGCTCAACTGAGGAGTGCTATTCATGTTCTTTGATTTATTAGTTAAGCCTACTTTTAGGTCAGGGTGATACGTATATTTTGGGAACATGATAGTATGATTGAGTGGGAGTGCTGAACATAAATATGGAATCTATAGCTTCTACTGGTGTATAGAAGTAAAGTGATGATTCCCTTCGAGCTTACCAAATAGAAGTAAATGGATGAGCTCTTGTTTAACTGACTAATTATTAGATCATTAAATACCATATACAGGTAGCTAAGTGTTTTAAGGGGCAAAATACATTGAGGGGTGAGAACGGTAAAGAAATCCCATCTCGATGTAGATCATCTATATAGAGGATCTTTAAATCACAATAAGATTATAACAATGGTTAAATGAGATAGCATATTGATATCGTGGAACATACAATATGCTCTATATAAGTCTGAGAGTGCAATTCTAAGTTCTAAGAGTGGATTCAACGAAGAATTAATAAGTAGGAATTTACTTGGTAAATTTGGTTCACTTATTGGAAGCTCAGCATATAGATCCATGGTCCCCATTCTAGTTGAGAACATTCTGCTTGTAAGACTCATTAATTGATTCGTGATTAATCAATTATAATTCTAAAGTTAGACTATGTCTAATTTTATGAATTTTCACTAAGAAGGGTTGAAATTGTAAAGAAAATAGTTTCTAGGTTTATTTATTTATTAATGGACTTTATATGTCTAATTAATAACTAAATTAAATGACAATATTGTTTAATAATCTATTTTAGTTATTAAATAATTAGTTTTGGCATTTAAAAGGTTAGAATTGGAAAATTGGCGTTTTTGAGAAAATAGATATAAAATTTGATAAAACTGCAAAATCAAGTGGGGTCCACTTCTATACCTTGGCCGGCCACTTATTAAGGTTTTTCAAATTAATATTTTCATTATTTTAATGCCAAATAATTCCTAACCTAAACCTAGTAGTTGCCTATAAATAGAAAGTGATGGCTCAGTCAAAACATAAGTTTCCAATAACCTTTTCTGACAGAAATTTTTCTCTTCAGAAAAACTGAGCCTTCCCCACTTTCTATACCTGGCCAAAACCCTCTCTCCTCTTTTCTCCTTCATCAATTTCGAACCCTAGTGAAAGAGTAAGTGCCCACACACAGCAAGCAGTAACTCAATCATAGATTGGAAGACTGTGAAGAATCAAACTTGAAGAAGAAGGACATTCGGGCTCAGATCTTGATTATAGTCTGCTACAGAAAGGATACAAGGGTTAGAGATCTGAGTGGAAGGAGACATTAATTCCGCTGCATCAATGTAAGGTTTTCTTAACTTTATATGTGTTTAATTTATCGTTTTAGAAAGTTCAAATTTAGGGTGTTTAAACAACATACTTGTAAGTAGATCTAAGATCCTGGTAAAATAAATTCCAACAGAAAGAGCAGACGTCCAGAAGAAGTTATTCTTGAAAAACACTTTATTTGGCAAGTCTACAATAATTTTAGCCTCGCTGGGGTGAGTACTGAGATAGAAAAAGCCCACTGCACCGTTCTTCCTCGATGAAACGGCCTTAACTGAGTAAAGATACTCAATCTCTACTGGAGTGGGACACTCCCAGTTCATAATTTTGTACAAGACTTTCAGACTAGCAAGAATCCTATAGGAGATGGGAGTCAGCTGGAATGGGGCAACTTCGATGTGGTTTATATAGTCTTTGAAGTAGTCCCCAAGAGGAAGGGTGGCCCCTACACTGATATGCTCAAGGCTTCAAGCACCCATGCTAGTTGAACCGTTGGTACTGGTCTCACTACTAGTCCCCAGGTTATTGCTGGCAAAGCGTGCAGGGGGTAGCAACTGAATTCACCCTCTCGTACTGATCTAACTTGGCATGATTGCCCAAGTTCAATTTCACACGTTTTCAACATCTCGCCTGTGTAGCCTGAGATAGATCACACCTTCGATTCTATCAACTCAGGCTCGAAAAAGACGCTGGGATCCTGAGGAATTTTAGACGTACGTGGCTTGGGAGGCATAATTCCAAAATCCAAGTGACCTGGTTCAAAAGCAATTGTTACGTTGGGTAAAAACGAAGGCTTTTCCACAGGAATAAAGGACATGCTGGGTGGTTCCGGCCAGGCTACTTCGCACAAGAATCACCGTCTGCCTTCGGATATTTCTTATAAGAAGCGCCTGTAGCGACTAGAAGTATCTTCCTGTTGGGTTCTCACTATGTGTTCCCTAACCCGCATCATTTAGCTCTAATTTGGAGGTGGGTTTTGAGAGGTTGGGTTTATATGGGATGGTCGATTCTGTAGGAAACTCAAACTCTAAAACTTCTGGACGATAAATTCTTGAACCACAGTGGGACATTGCTACCAGCAAAAAGCAGTCCCAATCCCTGGAGAGAATTTTATCAAACCAGAAGGTAATGAGTTGGAGATCTTAATGTTGGTTTTTGTGCCCTAAATAAAACCCATTTCAATATAATCAGATTTACTAATTAATAAAGATCAGAAATTGCATTTTATGTTGCATGGTTCACATAATTTATTTCATGATTATATTTAATGTATAAATTCTATTAAGTCCAGAACATATGTATTTGTTCATGATTATAGTGTCGTCAGCATAGTGGAATATAATCATGATTATATGTTCAAAAGTTTAATTCCCTGATTTGTCAGTTCACTAGATTTAGGCTGGCATGATAATCAACGATAGGTATACTTACACCTTGGATAAGTGTTATGTCCTTTCCAGGGCATTGGTAAAGTTTACCATTATCGGATGTATGTAGTATACATTGGAAGAAACCGATATTGATCTTAGATAAGATATCCTCAACTTACCGTATATCTTTCTAAGTCAATATCAATGGTTGATCTTAGGTCTATGGATCTCAATCCTGACATGGTTAGGTTCGATCTCAAGAGTGTTATTTGTGTTCTTTGATTTGTTAGTTAAGCCTACTTTTTGGTCTGGGTGATACGTACATTTTGGGAACATGATAGTACAATTGAGTAGGAGCGATAATCATAGATATGGAATCTATAGCTTCTATAGGTATTTAGAAGTGAAATGATGATCTCCTTCGAGCTTGGCTGAATAGATTGAGGCCTCATTTTAATAATTATATTAGTTTACTGAAGTATCATTTATAGGTAGCTAAGTGTTTTAAGAATAAAATACATTGAAGGGTAGAACTGTAAATTTGTCTCTATTCAGTGTAGATCATCTATAGAGGATCATTGACTATTAGGATTAGGGGTGAGCAACGGTCGGTTTGGTCGGTTTTTTACACAAAAAAAATCCAAAATTCGGTTTTTAGTTTTTATGGTTCTAATCCGAAAATCGACCGACCATTATAAAAATATAAAAAAACCGACCGTTTTAATTCACGGTTTGGTTGGTTTAAACCGACCAAACCGAACTTCATTTTTTTTTTTTTTAAAAAAAATAAGTTTTAAAAATTTTTATAATTATTTGAAAACTAAAAAATTAAAGTATTGTATCAAATATCATATAATTTAAAAATAAAACTTTTTTAGTTAAATAAATAATGTAAAATAAACTTTTTTAAATTTGTTCAAGTTATTTGTGCTACTAATATGGTAATGAGTTATATTAAAAAAACTAGTATTATTTTATGAATGTGTGTATATAATATGTAAATGCATCAAATTATAATAAAATAAAATAATGAATAATTGAGACTTTAAATAAAAAAGATATAAGTAAACTTAGATTAATAAAATTGTATATTAAATATGTACAAAAATAATATATATTACATATAATATATATGTTCGGTTGGTTTTCGGTTTAATCGGTTGGTTTGCGATTGACACTAAAATCGACCATATTAAAGCGGTTTTAACCGAAGGCGAATTTTTCGGTTTTCAGTTTTTTCGATGTCGGTTTTTTCGGTGTTCGGACGGTCGGTTTACTCGGTTTGGTCGGTTTCTTTGATTTTTTGCTCACCCCTAATTAGGATTATAACAATGGATACTCATAACGTATCTATATCGTGGTACATATAGAGTTCTCTATATAACTGAGAGTGCAATCCAAATCTATAGTGGAGCAAGGCAGAATTAATAAGTTAGGGAATTTACTTGGTGAATTTTAGATCTACTTATTGGAAGCTCGGTTATATAGGCACATGGTCCCCTCACTAGTTGAGATAATACTGCTTGCAGACTCAGGAATTGATTGTAGTTAATCAATTATAATTCTAAAATTAGACTATGTCTTATTTAAGAATTTTCACTAAGCAAGGGCTTAATTGTGAAGAAAAGAGGTTTTGGGGTCAATTTGTTAATTAAGAGACTTTGTATGGTCTAATTAATAAATTCCATAAATGACAATTTTATTTAGTAATTAATTATAAATATTAAATAAATAGTTTTGGCATTTATATGATTGAATTGGAAAATATGGTATTATTGAAAAGAAGAATAAGTGGTTGAAATAAAGTGGCAAAATTGTAACTAGAGATGGGTCCCTTTGAAGTATACAGCCATATACGTTTTTTTGCCCAATATTTTATTCTTTTTTAATCCATATAATTCAACCCTAAGCCCTAGTTGAAACACTATAAAAGGAACATGATACCCTCATCTCATTCAGACTAAAACTTTTGTTAACCGGACTATTCAACTAAACCTTGATGAGAGAGTTCTTTCCTTAGTGTTTTCTCACCTCCTTCATTGTTCTTCTTACTTCAGCCTATAGTGAGTGAGTGTCATGCCCACGCATAGCAAGTCAAGTACTCAATCATAGTGAGTAAGACGGTGGTAACCAAACCTGAAGGAGAGAAAGAGATCCAAGTTCAGATCTTGATAATGCTCTGCTACAGAAAGGAATCAAGGGCTAGAGATCTTGAACGGAAGGACTCATATTATTCCGCTGCACCCAATGTAAGGTTTTCTTAAACTGTTGTGTGTTTATTTCATTGTTTTAGAGTATTCATAATTAGAATGTTAACCAACATACTTGTTAGTAAACATAGATCCTGGTAAAATATTCCCAACACTTAAAACAACCTACATATTTCCTGAATCCTAGTATGAACAGTTTTAACCCTAAAAAAACTACCAAAACCAGATAAGATGATAACGATACAAACAAATCAAGTAACTGATCTACACCATGTAACAAACATGAGAAAGAAGAAAGCAACTTACCGTTTGAAGTTAGGGCTTGGGGCAATGCCTGGTAATTCCGTCTGCAAACCTTCGAACGAAGCAAGGATCGCTTTGAGAAGATGAAGTCGGAGGAAACTCGCAGGAAAAAGGTTAAGGACAGTGATGGCATACAAGTCCTCGGACGAATTTAATGGCGATCCTTGACGAAGAAGTTTAAGATTTTTTCTCAAACTTTCTGAAATGGAGAAAATGGTGCAAAAGTGGTTCCTTTTTTCTTATTTTATACCCATGATAGTGGGTTTGTCAGATCAGAGAAAGATTTGATCCTATGGACATGATTCAAAGCAGAAGTGGAAAAGATGGTCATTTAATTCTGATGTACCTCGAAACTGCACAACCGCCAAAATCAGAGGATATGCATCTTTTCAAAAAAGAGGAACATGATGGAAATACACTTTAAAAAGCTCTTTTTAATTAAAAAGAACTGATTAAGAGGCAATTGTTAGACCCAAAATTCGATAAGCACATCAGAGGAAGACACATGTCGAGCTGAGAAGAACGAAGAACTCAAACACGCAAACGAAAAGTACACTTAGCATGGAACAACTCGTTGGAAACATAATTCGTAGGGTATGTGTATAACTCGGCTGGCTGAATAGCCATCTGCGAGACAGAAACGTACGAACTGCTAACTTATGTATTGACGAGAAACTATTTGGGTGCACGTGTGCATGACAAGGCCTCAACCTCGTTGCGTGGAAGAGAAACAATAACACTAAAAATACTTAGCATATATTATACGATATATAAACTGAGTGTAGATAGTGTGGCGAGTCAAGATAACAGACAAAGAGGCGTTTATCTCGCTAGAGGATGGCATGCATGCAAGGAAGATCATCTCGACACCAGAAAATATAGTTATAAGAGTTAAAACAATATTAGTCTCGAGAAGTCAGATGACAAGCAATTGCTCGCTATCAAAGTTAACTTGGCTCCATTCTCAGTGAGACATCCCTATGGGATAAGGTTTACCGTATATCTTTAATTACGCGCTCATCTCGGCCCAATAAAAATGGGATACTCACAACTGTGTGAATAATAAAAGCCTCATTTATCTTGTTCGATTTGTAAACAAATCCCATGATTTGAGGAAATAGTTGTTGTAATGATTATTGTCAAACATTTGTAAATTACCGCCCACTATGTAATTATAAATAGTGGCAGACAAGATCAAAAAAGTAGACGGAAAAACTCATATGAAAGAGGCCCTGAAAAAATACTCAGAAATCTGAATAAGATTGACTCATGGACTATGCAGAATTTTAACTGCAAAATCACGTAAAAAACCCTGTGTTCATATATTATTTTTCTATAGCTTTTATTTTTTCTGTGTAGAATTATTACCGTGAGGCTAAAATTTGGTTAACGAAAATTTTCGTTAACATGTATATTAGACAATCCACTCACAAAAGTCGGTACTTTTTTAATGAAATATAATATGAGAGTATTTTTAATTAATGAATACAAAACAGAGGTATTCCTCAACTTATCTCTAAAATATCAGTGTTTTTCCAAAAGTACTAGCTTTTGGGTAAAATTTTATAATTTTACTGCCACAAGACTGAAATCACATTTATATTGTCTTCCCTCCTCCCCCCTTCCCCTCCCCCTCCCCTCCCCTCCCCTCCCCCCTTTTTTTTTCTTTTATACTTTGAACACACCACAAAAAAAGAGGCCTCTATCTTCCATACTCACAAAGAGAACCAACACAACAACACCAAAATAGCCAGAAAATAACCAATAAGTCCGGTGAGATTGAGCAAAAATAATAAAATTGACATCAAATAAATAATTATGGCAAAACAACTGTAAAACAACACTAAAACAAATAAAAAAAAAGGAAAAAAAAATAAAAAACAACTAACAATCTTCTGCACAGACTTAACACCAGATGCAATAGCGGCTATATGTGCAAACCTAGTCCTGGAAAATCAAAATAATAAAACTACTAAAAAAACTAAAACAATACAAAAACAAATGTAAAACAATGAAGCGGAGATAAGCACTTAGAAAAATATAAAAAAAACCACACACCTCAAAACCTTTTTGCCAGTGAGCTCATCAAATATATTTATAGGAGAACTAGAATAAAAAAATCACAAAAACAACCAAATAGAACGAAGAAGAAATATATTTATAGCCTCCATCTTCCACACCCACAGACAGAACCACCACAGCAACACGAGAACACCCAAAAAATAACCATTAATTCATGCGTGATGGAGCAAGAACAGTGAAATCAACATCAAAAAAATAAATTATGGCAAACAACCGTAAAACAACACTAATACAAATAAAAAAAAACAAATGAAAAAAATGATTAAAAAAACTAACCATCTTCTGCACAACCTCAACACCAGATGAAATAAAGACTATATTTGCAAGCAAGTCTTTGAAAATCATAATAAAAAAACCACACTCTTATCTTTCCCAAAAACGTGAATGAAAACTTTCAAAACTAAATAAAAATTTAAAAAAAAAAATAAAGAAGAAGAAAATAACAAAAAATAAAATAAAAAATTTATATGTTATTAGAGAAAGATTGAGAGAACTTGAGGAAGAAGAGAGTGAAAAAAAAAAGAGTTATTTGTTATTTGTTATTTGTTCAAGAGGAGTATATATATAAACACAAATAGTTTTTTAGTTTGGAGGATCACGTAGTGTTTACCGAGATTTTCAAAAACCGATCAATGAAAGCTTAAGGAATGTAAAATATTAAATCACAAATAAACATGGTTTTTACGTGGTTCAGACGTTAATGATTTTTAGTTCACGAGTCAGTAATATTAGCCTTCTTTGGCAAATGTTCAAGCATTACAAGTGTTTACAATGGTAATCTCTATATTCCTTGTTTCTCTTTTTTTTAAAAAAAAAAGATCTCTAGGAATTTTAGCAGAGATTTTGTAAGTAAAAATTGTTCCCCCCTATACATAAAAAATAGAGGTATTTATAGGTAAATAAGCAGGTAAGGCCATACCCTTTACCACACTAGGATTTCTGTAATATCCTAATAAGTGTAATGGTAAGTAATTTAGGTTTATATTTATATTATGGGTTAATCAGGTAATAAGTAGGAGTATGATCCTACTAATCTATTTCAGCAAAAAATTTAAATTTGCTATAAGTGAATAAATAAGCGAAATTTATAAATTACAGAGATTTAAATAGCATGAATGTAATATGAGCTATATGTGGAATAAAAATATTTTCAGGTTTGATGATCTTAGAGACTCGATCGGGGGCCAGAAATATCATAATAGGTTTAATTGATAAAATTGATGAGAATATTTTGATAAGTTGATAGTGTAAGTATTCGGGTAATTAGGAGTATGTGGGATTCGACTTAATGCCTTAGAACTATAGATTTTTTAGTGGGTAAGAAATAATAAGATAACTATTAATAATAAATTTTTTTAATAATATTATATTAATATTGTTGCCCCTGAATTCGCCCAAAATACGTGGACCAGTCGAAAAGGGACACGTGGATCAGATAACTTGTAAATATTTGATAAGTCTTTGTGCGCCACAAGGAAGCACCCTGGGTATGGGTCCCGGAGGAGGCACCCGGAGTACAAGGTACTCCCGGAAGCTCGCATAGCATGAAGCCTCTCCGGGATGTGTCAGGCTTCTCCTGAGTAATCAAGTCGCATTTAATGCCGCATGGGAGGAAGCGTGTTGGGACTGTAACACGCAATAAAGTCTGACGGCACAACCCCCAAACAGCAGTGCTACAGTAATGATCATTTAAGTCTAGCGACGGCTACTCTGCGAAGAGTCACGTCAATCACAAGGCAAAAAGGACATTCCTCATAAAAATCCTACAGCGCCTAGGGATTTGACCATGCATCACCCATGGTATATTCATTGGGAATACCCAACTTTATGGATACTTACAGATACATTTTTAAGAACAATCCTAGGGATCACCCCACCAAAACACTATAAATACCCCCTCAAAGCTCATTTAATGGGGTCGAGAATCTTGGGTTGCATAAGAGCAAGAAGAGAAAATACTCACCAAGAACATTCTCTGTATTTATGAGAAGAACATTCTCTCAAGTGTGGAATCTGTATTAAATACATCCATTAATAACAAAGACTCGTGGACTAAGGCTCATTAACGCCCCAACCACGTAAAAATCCTCATCTCGCTTTCTTACAGCTCACTACTATAATCATATTTTAATAGTTGCCGAAAATCTCGGTCAACATTTTGGTGCTTTCATTGAGAGCTGAGGAAAGCTGCTACATAACAAGCATTTGACTTCACAAGAATGGTGGAGACAAGAAGTACACGTCATCCTCGCCCTCTGGAAGATGCTCAAGATCCAAATGAGGAAGCTGTGGCCTCAAGAGCGGCAGAGGAGTCCGAGGAAGAAGAAGAAGAAATAGTCCCCGACGAGAACTACGAGGAAAACCTCGACGAGTATGCCTACGACGGAGGAAGTTACTCAGAGCTGGTGCTCCTCAGACAAAAAGCTATCGATCATGAAGCCGAGATCGAAGCGCAGAAAGCGCAAAACCAAAAAATGCAGGAAGTGATGCTAGCCATGCAGAAAGCCATGGAGGCAGCTGGTATTCACGTGCACCCCAAGGCAATGGCCGCTGGGCTCGACGGAGAGCCAGCGACGTCTTCGCCTAATTCCCAGCAGCAAAAACCTAGGGAACCTAGCCCTATAAGGCACCCTGCTGAGGAAAATCAAACAAAAAACCCTACTTCTACCCCTGGGCGAAAGAAAAAGGTGCAGGATCCGCGAAGGGTCCGCTCAGATTTCCCTAAAGGGAAAGGTCCGCAGAGGGGCAAGCCCCAAAGAGGGAGTCTTGGCCCTCAGGATCGAGGGGACCGGAAAAGCGTTTCTGTGCACCAGGAATCAGGGGGTAGAGGAAGAAGAGGACAGAGATGTCCTCCCATTGATCTGAGAAATCAAATCCATGGGAATCAAGGTGACCTCCGGGATCACCTTGACCAAAAAAGATACAGGCCCGTGGTTTTCTCGGGTACGTTAAACGAAGGGATTATGGCGGAACTTGCCATACTTCGAAAAGACATTGCTCGAGTCTCCCGGAGGCAGAAGGGAGACGACTCCGACTCGGACAGCGAGGATCGGGAGCCGTGTGCCAAGCATATCCTGGAGGCGGAGCTCCCTAAAAACTTCAAGATGCCCGAAATGGCAGCATATACTGGGAACTCCGATCCCAGTGACCACCTATCACGGTTCAACCGTGTCATGACAGTCATGCGGGTCAGCAATGACGCCAAATGCCTGTGCTTCCCCCTCACTCTGAGTGGATCAGCGGAGGAATGGTTCAAAAAGCTGGAACCAGGATCCGTGGGTTGTTGGAACAAACTCCAAACCAACTTCCGGAGACAGTTTGTCGCCGCCAGAAAGGTTAACTTGGAGGTTAGTGCCTTGACCAACATCAAGCAACTGCCCACCGAGACCTTGAAGAATTACATCAAGAGGTTCCGAGAGGAAGCCTCGAAGACCAAGAAGGTTGATGACGGACAACAGCTTGCACTTCTCCAAGCAGGAATCCGCACTGGGACTCCCTTCTGGAATGAATTGCAGCAAGAAGGTGCTGCTAGCCTCCAGGACTTCCAGAAAAGGGTCCAGAAGTATATTAACCTCGAAGAAGCCCAGATCGTGGCTTATGGAGGCTATTATCCCACCGGGATAGCAGGATACATGCCAGGAGTGTCGCCCTCGGGTACTGCCCCGACCGCGACTCCACAAGTGAGTGGCATACAGTTCTCTGCTACTCCCGGGTACAGCCAGGGCCAAGCTTTGGCACCAGCATCTTCCCATTACGGCAATCCGTCCGGGGTGAATGGACGAGCTCCTTCACAGGCTGCCCCAGCTGCTAGCTTAACAGGCCCTACCTAGGGGTCGAGGAGCAAAAGGTCCTCCAAGGGCAGCACCCGAACGGGAGAGAAGCGCCAGAAGAAGGGGTACACACCCCAATATACTCAGTATACAGAGCTCACGGACTCCCAGGAACGTGTGTACTTTGCCACTAGGCAAAATACGCACTACCGGAGACCACAGCCATTGTACAAAGACAGCTCCCGGAGAGATCCGAGTAAAAGATGCGAGTACCACAACGACATTGGTCATAGCACCAATGAATGTAAGAATCTCAAAGACGAGATTGAAAATCTAATCCGCTTGGGCCACCTCTATGAGTGGATCAAAAATAGGTTGCCCCACCTTAATCCAGGGCAGGTGGCCGGGGGTATGCCTCCGGGAACACCAGGGGGTACAGCAGGAGTATTGCCTCCAGCTGCTCCCGCAGGTGACACCCAGCATATTCCCGGGCTACCGCCCCGGCCTAATGGGCGGGTAGCCATGATCTCCGGAGGTCCCCATATCGGAGGAAACACTCGCAAGGAGCGAAAACGATATGCCGAGGCCGCGAAACACAATGAGGTGTGGGAGGTTACTCAACTCCCAGCTCAAAGGCCTCGGCTAATGGACCAACCCATAACGTTCACGGAAGAAGATGCCAAGACGGCGCGTTTTCCTCACCACGACCCGCTGGTCATAGAGACCCCCATCGCAAATAAAGTGGTGGCTAGGGTCTTGATTGACAATGGGAGTTCCGTGAACCTGCTCTTCAAAGAAGCCTTCACTGCGATAGGATTGACCGACCGGGACCTCTCGCCTAGTGGGTCGCAGCTCACGGGGTTTAACGGGACGACGCTAATCCCAATGGGAAAAGTAAGGCTCCCGGTTACCCTGTGTCCGGATACCCCCCAGAGCACATTTAAATATTGCACCTTCGTGGTGGTAGACTGTCCAACAGCCTACAACGCGATCCTTGGCCGGCCGGCCCTAGTGGACTTTGGTGCAATTACTTCAATCCGACACTTGTGCCTAAAATTCCCTACCCAGGAAGCCGGAGTCGGAACTGTGAGGGGAAATCAAGGAGAAGCCAGGCAGTGTTACAATGTTGCCACCCGCCTACCTGTACTTATGGTCCGGGAGTCTCCTGAGATAGAGAAGGCTGAAGAGGATGAGTTGGATCCTCGCATAGGATCCGAAAGGGTCGTGGAACCAATGGAGGACGTCGAAGAAATACCAGTGTGTGACGACGACTCCACCAAAGTACTCCGGATAGGGAAGAGCCTGGATCCGGAGGAAAAAGACAAAATAATAAAAACACTGAAGGGCGCCATCGACATCTTTGCATGGCGCCAAGAAGACATGACCGGCATAAGCCCTCATGTCATCACCCATGTACTCAATGTCAACCCGGACATGCCCCCTGTACAGCAAAAGAGACGCCCGCTCGACTCGGTGAAAGCCGAGGCCTTAGAGAAAGAGGTGGACAAACTTTTGTCCAGTGGCATGATCCGCGACGTGTACTATCCGGAATGGCTGGCCAATCCGGTCTTGGTGCCCAAGCCGAACGGGACTTGGCGAGTTTGCATAGATTTCACAGATCTAAACAAAGCCTGCCCAAAGGACTGCTTCCCGCTACCCAGGATCGACCAGATGGTAGACGCCACGTCCGGATTTAAACTGCTGTCTTTCATGGATGCCTATGCTGGGTACAACCAAATAAAAATGCATACGGCAGACCAGGAGTGCACTAGCTTCAGGACCGATAAGGGGGTATACTGCTACCTAGTCATGCCTTTCGGACTGAAAAACGCCGGAGCAACCTATCAAAGAATGGTTAACCGGATGTTTAAAAGCCTCCTGGGACGAAACATGGAGGTATATGTAGACGACATGCTCGTCAAATCCAAAGCATGCAACAGCCATGCAAGCGACTTAGAAGAATGTTTTGAAGTTGTCCGGAGATACGGTATGAAGCTCAACCCGAAAAAATGCACCTTTGGGGTCAAGTCAGGAAAATTCCTGGGCTTCATAGTCAGCCAAAGGGGGATCGAAGCAAACCCGGAGAAAATCCAAGCTCTCCTGGACATGCCATCCCCCAAGAAGCATAAAGACGTGCAGAGCTTGACCGGAAAGGTAGCCGCACTGAGCCGCTTTATCTCACGATCCACGGACAAGTGCATACCCTTCTTCAACGTACTGAAGAAATGCCAAAAGTTCGAATGGTCGGATGAATGCGAGGAGGCATTCAAGAGGTTAAAAGACCACATGGCCAAACCTCCTATCCTATCAAAACCCGTCCTTGGAGAAGACTTGTTCCTTTACTTGGCCGTCTCCGAGCACGCGGTTAGCGCTGCCCTGGTCCGGGAGGAAGAAAAAATTCAGCACCCCGTGTACTATGTCAGTAAGCGCATGATAGGGGCCGAGACAAGGTACCCGGTCATTGAAAAATTAGTATTCTGCCTCCTGATGGCATCAAGGAAGCTGAGGCCATACTTCCAAGCCCATCCGATCAAAATCTTGACCAATCACCCGCTCCGGCAAGTTCTCCAGAAGCCTGAAGCATCCGGAAGACTCCTCAAGTGGGCAATGGAGCTAAGTCAATTCGACTTACACTACGTACCCCGGATTTCCATAAAAGGCCAAGCCTTGGCAGACTTCATTACCGAATGCAATGAAGCCGAGGCAACAGCTAATACACCGGTACCACCAATCCCCACCTGGAGGGTGTTTGTAGACGGAGCTTCTAATGAGAACGGTTCGGGAGCCGGAGTGGCTATGATATCACCAACTGGACTGCGGCTCCAGGCAGCACTCCGATTTAACTTCACAGCTTCAAACAATGAAGCCGAATACGAAGCTTTGATAGCAGGACTGAAATTGGCAAAAGCTGTAGGAGCCAAAAGAGTGGAAGTCTACAGTGACTCTCAACTGGTCGTAAACCAGGTATCCGGAGAATACCAAACTCGCGGCGAGAGGATGGCCGCGTACGTAACAATAGTCCGAGAACTGCTCCACGAATTCACGGACTATAAAATAGAAAGAATCCCCCGAGAAAAGAACGCTCACGCGGACTGTCTGGCTAAGTTAGCCTCGGACAGCGAAATCGAAGAGCTGGGGGTAGTACCAGTGGAACGCTTGGCAGAGCCAAGCATCAAAATAAAAGAGACCACACTAACGGTTGGGCAAGAACCCAGCTGGATGGTCCCCATCATAAAATACATAACCACAGGTGAGTTGCCCCAAGAGAGGGCACTGTCTCGAAAGATTCAGTATCAGGCTCATCGTTATGTAATGATGGACCAAATTCTCTACCGGAGAGGACTCAGCATGCCTTATTTAAGGTGTGTATCGGACCCTGAAGCTAGACAAATCATGCTAGAGGTCCATGAAGGGTTCTGTGGAGATCATACGGAAGGACCCAACCTCTCAAAGAAAATATTGAGGCAGGGGTACTTCTGGCCAACAATGAAAAAAGATTGTATAGACTATGTCCAAAAGTGTGACTCGTGCCAAAGGTACGCGAACATACCGAGAGCTCCTCCAAACGAGATCACCCTGATGACCAGCCCCTGGCCCTTCGCGGTCTGGGGAATAGATCTCATCGGGTCTCTACCTACGGGGAAAGGAGGGGTAAAGTATGCAATAGTAGCAGTAGACTACTTCACCAAATGGACAGAGGCTGAGCCTATGAAGACAATAACTGCTAAGAAGGCATTGGACTTTGTTATCAAAAACATAGTGTGTCGATACGGCTTGCCTCACAAAATAGTCTCAGACAATGGAAAGCAATTTGATTGCGAGGAATTTACCGACTTCTGCAACCAACACGGAGTAGTGAAAAGCTTCTCCGCGGTAGCCAGGCCTCAAACAAACGGCCAAGCGGAAGCGGTCAATAAAATCCTAAAGGTCACCTTGAAAAAGAAGTTGATGGCCTGTAAAAATAACTGGCCTGAAGAATTGCCAAGGGTATTATGGGCCTACCGGACGACCCCCAGAACCACAACCGGCCACTCGCCCTTCTCAATGGCGTACGGTTGCGAAGCAATGGTCCCGGTAGAAACATTATTCCCATCCCACAGGAGGACGACTTACGATCACGCCCGCGATCGAGCCTTTGCTCCAAGAAGCTTTGGATCAAGTCGAGGAACTCCGGATGAGTCTCAAATACGGATGGCTGCTTATCAAAAGAAGGTGACCAAGTATTTTAACTCCAAGGTTAAAAACAGAAAATTCGCTATTGGGGATATGGTCCTAAGAAGGGTTTTCCCAGCCACCCAAGAACCCGGAGTGGGGGTACTTGGACCAAATTGGGAAGGACCATATGAGATCGAGGACGAGATCGGTTCCGGCACTTATAAACTAAAAAGAATGGACGGAACCACCGTCCCAAGAGCCTGGAACGCCGATCACCTCAGGAAATATTACCAGTAGCGAAATAAAACTTAGAGTTTGTTCAAAGGGTTTGTACCGTCCAAATGTATACCTCCTCTATATTAAATAAAACTGAGTGCCTTAAAAACAAAGTTTCTATGCCACTCAGGGGGGTACTAGGGTATACCGCACGGACGAACAGAAAAGCAAACTAAGTAAAATATCCTGACCCAAAGGGCAGGTCAGAAAGTATGCACAAAAATAAAAAGCATAAGTATAAAAATCCTGATCCAAAGGACAGGTTAAAAAACATAAGTGTGACAAAAAATATCGCATAAAAAATATCCTAGCCCAAAGGGCATGTCATATACATATAAATGGCCCAGGGACAGGCCTTAAAAATATAATTGTCTCCCCTTCAAATAAAAATGCTACCTATATATATATTGTTCTAAGGCAGCAGCAAATATGTACAAAACAAAAAAAAAAAAAGAGACTTATAAAGGAAACGGGTGGAATCTTGGTCAGTTGTACGGCAGCTCAGTCAGCCCGCGGAGGAAGGCGAGGTCCAATACGTGCCTCTAGCACGGCGTCAAGCTTTTTCTTCTTTTCCCGAAATTTGGCAATCATTTCCTCGGGTTTGGGATAAAAAGTAAGCTTGATATTTTGCTCATTGGTGGACCAAGCCATGTAGACACCATCGTCGAAGCGCTTCGGACACCGGGCGCAGGAAACAGGAGAGAGGAGCTCGGCCCTCTTGGCCTTCCTGATGGATTGTTCTTTGTAATCCCTAAGCTCCTTCAACTCCGCAGCTAGAGCGGCCTTGGACTCAATGTTCGCCTGGTGAGTTTCCTCTAAAGATCTCACCTTGGCGACCATTTCATCCAAAGCCTCCCTGGCCTCCCGGAGATCTCGCCTGGCCTTGTCAGCAGCATCGGTTTGAGCCCTTAGTTCCTCCAAGTGTTGGGCCTCCATCCTGTCCCTCCGCAGGGCCTCGTCCCGGATCATGGCCTCCGCCTGGGCCTCCCTCCGTCTGGCCTCCTCTTCCTTGGCCTTGGCAGCCGCCTCCTGGCGCTCGGCAGCCTCCTGATAGATCTGCCTCTCCGCTGTGAGGTCCTGAAGGACCTTCCTGACATCGTTCATGTCCCCAAAGTCGGACAGAACGAAGCCATGATTTATGATGTTCTTGGAGAGGCGGCCAGCATCAGCAGCAAGCTGAACCATAATGCAAGGATAAGAAGGAGAAGTTTCTCAAAGAAAAAATAAAATATAAACGATAAAAGGAAAAGCAAAAATTGCGAAGTACTTACCACCGTGAGAGAATGACTGAGGTCCTGGACCTGGAAGATGGAGTTCAGGGAAGCGCAAGTGGCAAACCGCTTAGGCGCGCATCGGGTGAGCTGAGAAGCGAACTCACCGGTCATCTCCGCAGCAAAAGGAGCCAAGGTGGGCCCTAGGAAGCGACGGAACCAATTCGATAAGGGGTCCAGATTAAGGTCCCACGGATCCTGGTAATCCGGGTGGTTGATGCTCGCCTCAACCTCCGCCCGCAGAATCCTCCTAAGGGCTTCCACTTCGGCGTACCGCCGGGAGTACTCATCCATAACATAGTTATGCTTGGCTATTCGAAGCTCCTGCCTCACCTCGTCCCCCGGAATCGGGGTAAGCACGATGTTGGGAGGAGCAGGATTTTCCTCCATGGGGGAGACCCCGCCGTCCAGACCATGAGCAGGAGTGTCGGCCCTCCGAGGCTTCTTGGGCTCATCCTGGGCAATCATCTTGCCCTTGCGCTTACGAATCAGAGCCACCTCAGGCTCCTCTTCGCCCTCCTCAGCTTCCTCCGGAAGGGCTCGGGGCTCTCCCGCACCCTCAGCGGCTTCCTCCGAGAAGTCCCATCCCTTCCCTTGGCCTTCTCCCGGAAGCACCTCCTCGTCATCCACTAAGTCAATAGTGTCGGGGGGAGCGCTGGAAGAAACTTTCAAGGAAGGGGCTGGGGGAGAAGAGGTAAAGGCCGGAGGAGCCACGGGAGTATGAACTCCGGGAAGCTGGTCCAGAATGGCATCCATGGAGATACCTGATTCACAAAATAAGCAAGTGTTAGAAGTCCGTGAGGAACCACTTATACAAGATACAACAAATAAGCTACTCCTACCCGAACTTCCTAATTCGGCCCTAGCAAAGTCCTGAACTTTAATGCTGGCAGCGTCATCTCCGAGATAACTGTCCGAGGGCCGAAACCAGCTGGACGTTATGTAAGCCGAAGGACCTAAGGGAATAGGTTCCAGAGGGCCGGAGCCCATCCGGGACCGACCTAGGTAATCTCCTAAGTTCGAAAAATAAAATTCCTTCAAACGATCCCCCCATCGGGTCGATGGCATCCTAAATCTACGAAGACGCTCGTCGAACCCTACGGGCCTACGACTGGTGTATTCATCAACGGAAGGAACATAACGAATTATCAAGGGAGACTTACCGCCGGCACCGGAGGTGCTAGCACCAGGAGCCCCCGAGTTTGGTTCGGGGACCAAAGGCTGTGGCCGGGAAGTTTGCTTCTCAGAAGAATCTTCAATACGAAGGGGCCTCCTGGCAGGACGATCCCCAATCTCTTCTTGAAGAATCTTGTCAAAAAATTTAGCCTCGGACTTCCCGGCAATTGCTTGACTCCTTCGCACCACCGGACTCCCCACGCGAAGTCCTCTCCCCGAGGCAGCCTGGGCCTGAGAGTATGCTTTCTCCTGGGCCTTCCGGTAGAGATAATCTTGATATTTTTTCTCTGCCGTGGCAATGAGCTCATCCCGGAAGGCCTTCTCCGCAACCGGCGCCCTCACATTGGGACAAATGACCCGCGAGAGGTTGGAGTCCTCCACGGATTGGTGAGGAAGGATAAGTTTGGCCTTCCTACAATTCTCCGTGGTGACTAAGCCCCCAACATCGAGATCGGCGCGGTCGTAGGAAGCAAAGGCTTGGGCCCTTCGGAGGAAAGTCTGAGTAGGGGGCGTCCGTTGGTAAGGTGGGATCCGCACCCACTCCGTGAGGAGCTCCGGGTGGTCCACGGCCCTGAACCCGGAGGAGAAGAAAAAGCGATGGCGATACTCCTTAACGTGAGTCTGCCTATTATACGGAACCACCCCCTCGTTAGCAGGATGGATCCGGAACCCATAAAAACCGTCCTTAAGTTTGTCCCCTTTCTTGGGGACGGATACAAGTTCATAAAAATATAAAATTTCCGCCGGGCTGGGAGATCCCCATCCGCGGGCGGTATAAAAAATAAATAAGCCTGAAAGCAGGCGGTAAGCTTGAGGAATGAGTTGGTATGGCGCAAGGCCGACAAATACAAGGAAATTAACAAAATAATCTTGAAGCGGGAGCATGGCACCGGCCATCAAATGAGTCTGACTCCAAGCCCCGAAGCTGTCATAGTTGTGATTAGGCGTCTCCGAGTCGCGAGGAGGCCGGTGATAGGTCCCTGAAGTGGAGGTTTGATCCCAGCAACTTCTATAATATTCTCCAGCTGGTGGGGACAAGTTAGGGTGGATCGAAGCTCAGCCGCTTCCCACCCGGTCGCTCGGGATTTGTACCCTTCCTGGGCAACAGGCCCCAGGAAAACCTCCTCCAACGTGGCCATGCTTTTCCCACTCTTCTTCAAAGATTTCGAACCAGAAGCAGACATTTTGTGTTCTGTGAAAAACAAAAAGGGAAAAAGAAAATTCCAGCAGTTAGGTCCCATACCAAACCCTAAGTCAAGAAAAAGGGAGTGGGGGTCCCCTAACCGCTGGAAAGAGGCCCCCTCCGGACACGTGTCACATGGGAAACCCTAGAAAGATCCCCTGAACAAGTGTCGGGTGCAGTGAAATCGCAGAAAGTGGTTTTACAGAATAAAAAGAAAAAAGAAAAAAAAAACCATTCTATGCCCTAAGCAACTGTTGAACGAAGAACACATGGCTCTCTTCAACAAAAATACACATTATAACAGAGACATGACAATGGCGATCCTACAACTAAAGCAGTAGACATAAAACAGAACACTTGAAGAACTTAAACACTCGCACACCCAGGAATCTCAAAGTACGAACCCAGAAAAACGAACGAAGCAAGTAAAAGCATGTTATTATCTAAGGATGCAAGAAACTTACAGTAAGTCGTTGAACTGGGGGTCCTGAATGTGGTCGAGTAAAAGTTGAGAAGAACTGGTGAAAGCAAACACTGGAAAAGCGGAAGAAATGTCTAAGTGCTAAGACAGTTCGTGCTGTTTTGAAGAATTTTCTCTCTGGGAAATTCGAACAAAAATGGCAAGGAATGGAAAGTAACCAAAATGAAGGAAAGATGGTGGCTTTTATAGGCAAAAGTGCATGAGGAACAGGCGTCACCACCTACCAATCGTACGGTGGGGGAGATGCACGATTCGAATTCCCGAAAATCAACGGATCAGATCAAGCTGCCATAAAGGCGGTGGAAACGTTTGAGTATCCGTCTGACATCATTAATGCGCCGCATCAATCAAAGGGCGTGAAACGAATCGACCTCTGCAAAAAGCGAATCGCAGCATTTAATGCCATCATTAGACGCACCCTCACGCGCCCCAAGCTCGTGTCAAGAAACCGAGGAGGCGGCCGGAGACATCCCTGCAAAAAGCGAATCGTTGCATTAAATGTCATCATTAAATGCGCCCTCACGCGCTCTGGGCTTGAGCCAGGGAAATGAGGAGTCAACCGGAGGCACTTGAGCAAGCCTTGGTTTATTTTTCCAAGTAAACAAGGCTTGGGGGGTAAATGTTGCCCCTGAATTCGCCCAAAATACGTGGACCAGTCGAAAAGGGACACGTGGATCAGATAACTTGTAAATATTTGATAAGTCTTTGTGCGCCACAAGGAAGCACCCTGGGTATGGGTCCCGGAGGAGGCACCCGGAGTACAAGGTACTCCCGGAAGCTCGCATAGCATGAAGCCTCTCCGGGATGTGTCAGGCTTCTCCTGAGTAATCAAGTCGCATTTAATGCCGCATGGGAGGAAGCGTGTTGGGACTGTAACACGCAATAAAGTCTGACGGCACAACCCCCAAACAGCAGTGCTACAGTAATGATCATTTAAGTCTAGCGACGGCTACTCTGCGAAGAGTCACGTCAATCACAAGGCAAAAAGGACATTCCTCATAAAAACCCTACAGCGCCTAGGGATTTGACCATGCATCACCCATGGTATATTCATTGGGAATACCCAACTTTATGGATACTTACAGATACATTTGTAAGAACAATCCTAGGGATCACCCCACCAAAACACTATAAATACCCCCTCAAAGCTCATTTAATGGGGTCGAGAATCTTGGGTTGCATAAGAGCAAGAAGAGAAAATACTCACCAAGAACATTCTCTGTATTTATGAGAAGAACATTCTCTCAAGTGTGGAATCTGTATTGAATACATCCATTAATAACAAAGACTCGTGGACTAAGGCTCATTAACGCCCCAACCACGTAAAAATCCTCATCTCGCTTTCTTACAGCTCACTACTACAATCATATTTTAATAGTTGCCGAAAATCTCGGTTAACAAATATTAATACTAATATTAATAATATTATATTAATATTAATATTATATTATTATTATTATAATATTATTTCGTATATAAACATATCAGTATTGATAAGTTTATTATATAAACTCGAGGTGGATGATGAACTAGTTTGGATATATGAATTTTTTTTATCTTTTCTCTATGTATTAACTTCTGATCATTTTCAAGTTTATTTTTTTAAAAAAAAGTTTATAAACAGAAAACATATGAAATGAAACTCTCGTTCTCCCCCTTCGACAAAACTTTTTCTCCTTATATTCATTTTTTCGATTTTTAATCCAAAACCTAGCGATCTAAGCTCTAGTAGTAGCAGAATAGAAAATTCTCATAGCAGAAAAGCTTAAGGTAAGGTTTAATTCTGTTTTAAGTTTAAAACAATTGGTTTTATATTGAAGTTTTGTGAATTAGAATAGTTACGGAGATTCTGACCTTATAGAATTATTCTTGGGTAGTTATAGAACTAGTTTCGATGATAACTTGTTGAATTCGAAGTAACTTTAAGTTAGAAATTGAGTTTAGAACTTTTTAAAGCTTAGTCTGAACGTTAATGGCGTTTTCTGTTTAAGGGCTCGATTTTAATTTCTGTTACGCAAGGACTGTTGTATATATGGTATATATGTGCCCTGTGAAGTTTGGAGTGATTTGGATAGGTTTCGGGAGTGTTTCGGTGAGTGCAAAATTTGAGATTTTTGTGCCCAAAGATGGTCAGCCGTTTTTACCAAAATGGCCTGCCGATTCTGGAAATTTCGAGAAGATCTAGAATCATATTTTTGTTATAACTTTTCACTCAGGTGTTTGTTTTGGACGTTTTATATACTGTTTCGAAACTTGCAACAAGCTCTATCATATGATGTATGTTTTAGAGCCAAAATATAAGTTTCATTTTAGTGTATTTGAACTACGGAGTTTGGTAGGAAACCCTAGGTTATCCTTTGCAACTATTAAGCATTGTTTTGGGCAAACACTTATTAGTTTATTCTTATTATGACATAGCGCCCGAGATCATCGATCGTTTTTTAAGCACGTCAGCCAACATACCTGAACTGGAACTTGAGGTAAGAAAAGTATAATGTACCATATGGTATGACATGTGTTATAATTATTAGCTGTCTGATTAGATAGTAATAATGCTAATGTGATATAAAACTTCACCTGATTAGTTGATATGATAGATGGATTTCAAATTATGAAATGAATTTGTCTGATTAGGAAATATGATACATAAATACACTTGATTAGGTGATATAGTGCCAAGCTATGACATAGGCTGAGCTTGCCTGATAAGGCAATGCAATATATGTACATATATATGATGAATGTCTGGCTATGTCAAAAACTTGCTTGAGTAGGTAATGTGATATCTCTATTCAGTGTAGATCATCTATAGAGGATCTTTGACTATTAGGATTGTAACAATGGATCATCATAACTTATGTATATCGTGGTACATATAGAGCATTATATATAATTGAGAGTGCTATTCATTTCCAAATCTATGTTGGTGCAAGGCAGAATTAATAAGTTAGAGAATTTGCTTGGTAAATTCTAGATCTACTTATTGAAAGCTCGGTTATATAGGTTCATGGTCCCCTCACTAGTTGAGATAATACTGCTTGCAGACTCACTTAATTGATTTTAATTAATCAATTTTAATTCTAAAATTACACTATGTCTTATTTATGAATTTTCACTAAGCAAGGGCTTAATTGTGAAGGAAAAAGGTTTTAGGGTCAATTTATTAATTAAGAGAGTCGGTATGGTCTAATTAATAAATAATATAAATAACAATTTTATTTGATAATTAATTATAATTATTAAATAAATAGTTTTGGCATTTATAGGATTGAATTGGAAAATATAGTATTATTGATAAAAGAATAAGTAGTTGAAATAAAGTGGCAAAATTGTAACTAGAAAGTGGTCCCTTTTATGTGGTCGGCCTTAAGTTGATTTTTTGCCCAATATTTTATTCTTTTTTAATTTATATAATTTAGCCTAAGCCCAAGTTGAAACACTATAAAAGGAACATGATGCTCTCACTCATCCTCTTGATACCTTCAATCAAATCCAACCTAGTTTTCTCTGTCAGACAACTAGTAGATGAGAGAGTTCCTTCTATAGTGATTTTAAAACCTCCTTCATTGTTCTTCATCATATTCGAACCCTTTGTGATAGAGTTCCATGCCCACACATAGCAAGTCAAGTACTCAATCATAGTGAGTAAGACGGTGGTAACCAAACCCGAAGGAGAGAAAGAGATCCATGCTCAAATCTTGATAATACTCTGCGACAGAAAGGAACAAGGGTCAGAGATTTGAGCGGAAGGAGTCATTATATTCCGCTGCAATCAATGTAAGGTTTTCTAAACTCTTATGTGTTTATTTTTATTATTTTGGAGATATTCATATTTAGGATGTTAATTCAACATACTAGTTAGTAAATCTAAATCCTGGTAAAATATTTTCAACACCTTGTTGATATAGGTAGTACCAATCAATCCATTTAAGCTCTCTTCAACTGTGTAGTCCCATACCTACACAGTCTCAAAATCATCCCAGTTGACCTTCCCCAGGCGGTGTGGGATTGCATAACTTACCTGATGTTTCCCCTTATGGATAACAGGACTACTGATTGTCACACTTATTTTATGAGGAAGCGACTTGGGAATTAGTCATAAATGCAGGCACTGTATCCCAAATTATATAGGTAAATTTCAAGGACGAAATTTTTATAAGGAGGGGATGCTTGTAATATCTCAATAAGTCTAATGTTAACTAATTAGGGTTTATATTTATATTATATTAGATAATAAGTAATCTATTTCAGCAAAAAAATTAAATTTGCTATAAGTGAATAAATAAGCATAATTTATAAATTACGAAGATTTATATAGCATGTGTGAATGTAATATGAGCTATATGTGGAATAAAAATATTTTTCAGATTTGGCGATCTTGGAGACTCAATCGTTGAAAGGTTTCTCCTTTAAAAATAATATCCTAGACAAGCAGTCGGACAATAAACACAGGACACAACTACGGTCTGACGCAAGGGACAGGATCCGACTTGGTGTCAAACAAAGCATAATCATCGGGTGTAGTTCCGGATTAAGTTGTTGGGAGCTTCCAGGAAGTCCAGCCAAGGCCTTCTTGGGATAGTCGATTCTTGATTATCCCGGAGTGCTCGTGCTCCCCATTTGCCTCCAAATGGCGAAAGCATCATACTAAAACTTCAAGAATCACCTTGTCCTTCTCAAGGGAATCCTTCTTCCGAGTACTTCGATATCTTATGTAATCCTATCTTAGGAAAGAGTCCGTGATATCAGTATATGATCTGACGTGGCACTCTTCTACAGGTTCCATGTAAATCCCATCTGTTAACAATGATAACATTTACCCCCAAGCTCTTAGAACTTGAAAGTATCGATAGCTTGTAGTCTTTCCCCAAAGGTTCGTCATGTGTTTATGACTCGCAGACATGCCATTAGGAGATTGAAGGGATTGTCCATGTTTGTCGTTCTTGGTGATATCACGGAGGACTCGCCGAAGAGTGATGCTTAATTAAGGGAGTCGTGAGGCTCACGCTCTGTATTTTAAGCATGTTTCTTGAGAAAAAAATGGCAGCTGATTTCGAAAACACGTCTGCATCTAGTCATTGGAGATGTAGTTTTACATTACAAAGTCTTAAGCATGTAACACTACTCGGTTACCGAAGCCATGAGTCTCGATTGTCGACTCTATTTCTGTTTGGATCACTGTCGTTTCTCGACTGTTGCCACCACATTTTGTTGCTTATATTTGTATATGTGTTACTGTTGAGTTTAATATCGTTATGTAGTATTTTGTTAGCAAAATATATGGCGGTAATAATTTCATTGGAGAAGATTTTTGCTTGGAGTTATTAGGGCCAGTTGGTATAGCTTTTAGAAAAGCTAAAAGTTGCTTTTTCAAAAAACTGTGATAAAAATGTGTTTGGTAAATAGTTAAAAAATAGCTTTTTGAAGAATTTACAGAAAAACGACAACTAAAAACTATATGTACTTATTTATTATATATTAGAAAAATAAAAATATTTAAAATAAATTAATTATAATAAAAAAAATAATAATTAAATCTCTTATTTTTTTAAAAAAAAAATAATTTATATTTTATTTTAATATTAACAAACCATATAAATTTAGAGTTTTTCTTATATACTTGAGGTTCTGATTTTTTATTACATTTGATAAAATATAATATAAAAATACTATAAATTATTTTTTCAAATGCATATAAATTTATACTTTGAAAAAAAATTAAAAATATATAGAAAATAAAAATATTATATAATTTTTTATATATATATTTGTGATTTTAATAAACTAGAGCATTATCATTACATTTTAACAACTCAGTACTTTAAAATCTATAATTTATCAAACACTCAGCTTAGTTTTTTTTCACAGTTCTGTTGCAACCCTTAATATCATTCAAGCAAAATATATAGTGGTGTTGATATTATTGGAGCAATCTTTTGCTTGGTCTACATTTAAGTTTTGATAACTTCGATTGTTTTATGGCATTGAGCCACATGCTTCGTGACTTAGCCTTATTACATATTATTTCAAGTTTGTCTTTCAGAAAAATCTCTATTTTATGACCTCACAAGAATTAGTTGTTCGTATTCCATGACAATGCGTAAATTCAGGTGGATGAGAAACTTAATTATATGAATTTTTTCTATTATTTTTGTACAAAAAAAATGTTATTTCAATGAAATGTTCACTGTCAAAAAAAAAAAAATAGTGATGTAAGTGCTCATTGAATAAAAATAAAGATTATAATTAATAAACGACATAAAGATTCTAAGACAAGCTCTGTTCCTACTTTCATAACCACAGATAATCCTTTTATTCGAGCCCTAAATTTACAAACCAGTTCACTTTGGTAACATCTCCCAATACAATGAGCACCATTTTTGTTTTCTAAATTTTTTCAAATGATACGAAAAATCTTTACACACTTTATCTTCTGTTCTCTAAATATACATATATATATTAGAAGTAAAAAGCGGCATGTAGAAGAGTTGAACGCTCCTGGAGTGTGGATAAAATACTGACCATCCACCCATTCATCTTTTTCTTTTTCCACATGTAAAGTAAATAAAGAGAAGTAAAGAAACTCTTATACCTATGCGACTATATTCCTACATACAAACAGTTGCATAGATAATAATGGCTTCATCTTCACTGAACCATCAGGCGGTGAAGGGTTTTTCAGTGGTGCAAACGGTAACCAAGAACGATACTGATAAATGCAACCATAAAAACAAACAGAAGAGGAAACCCGACTTGGACCGTTTTTACGCCTCTTTTGCTCAACTCTGCCTGCAGTTAGCAATAAAACAAGAACAAAAAATACTTAAGACATGTCTCAGATGCAGAAGTCCAGGGTGAACTCGTGACTTCTTATGCAAACAAAACAGAAGATAAAACAGAGAAATTTATTGCTTTTGTAGCTAGTACTAACAGATAAATACAAAAAAGAAGAGGACAACACAGTTTTCATACTACGAAAAGTTCAGTGTGTAATATAAGAGGCTCCAAGCAAGTTTTAGAAGACAATATATATACATATATATATATATATATATATATATATATCAAAAGAAGACAAAAGGCAAATAATGAAAAGTAAGCCTCCGTCTTTTACTTCTACTCTACCCCATACTTGTCGGAACTAAGAGATAAGTAAGAACTTAATCTAGCATGTAAACTTAGTCCAACTAAAGCAGTAACAGACATTGTTTTACATGGCTGTGAAATTATTTCTTGTTTAACCTTTTTGTACTTTTATTTTTAATATTTTTCCCACTCACTATCTGAGATTCCTAAATTCATCCCACTGCTGCTATAGTGATTACAATTTATTTTTCTCAGATTTTGTTGCAGGAGATAATAGTAAGAGAGAAATATATAAGAAATACAAAACAAAATAGTAAGAGAACCACAAAACAGAATAGGGGTTGAAAGAATTACTAATTTCTCCTGTAAAAATTTTCTCTCTTCAATGTTTGATTTTCTCTCCTCCATCAGCTGTAAAATAGTAGCATCAGCCTACAAAGGAAAAATATCAGTTAATTATGGCTCTTGATTAATGAAGAGATATAAAAAATCCATGGGTAAAAGACCAAATGTTATTATGATCCAAATACTGAGGATAGTTTTCTGTTTTTCCTTCCATACAGGGGTTAAAAAAATACTTTCCACTCTTTTGGGTTCAAAAATACTTTCCGCTATTACATGAAAAAAAAAAAGCAAAAACAAAGTGTAAAGAATTATAATAATAATAATAATATGAAAGTTAAAGGAAATCAATAAAAGCCATACACCAACATTTAATGAATTTGTGACAAGACCAACCTGATGAAGTTTTAATTCAAATTTGCTTAGCTTTGATTTAATCTCCTCAACATCTTTAAACAACTTCAACTCCTCTACAGCCTTTACATTTTTCAACTCAACATCTTTCACTGGCTTCGATTCCTCAACACTCTCTACGGATTTTAACTCTATGTCCTTTGCTGGCTTCAATTCCTCTACATATTTATCTGAATTCAAATCCATGACATCGTTTGCTGGATTCAAATCCTCCACATACTTTGATGGCTTCAACTCCTCCACGTACTTTGCAGACTTCAACTCCTCTGGGTACAATGATGGCTTCAATTCCTCTACGTACTTTGCAGGGCTCAACTCTTCTGTGTACTTTAATGGCTTCAACTCCTCCGAGTACATTGACGACTTCGACTCCTCTGCATACATTGTGGGCTTCAACTCCTCCGCGTACAAGGTGGGCTTCAACTCCTCCATGTACCTTGCGGTCTTCAACACCTCTGTGTGCTTTGAGGGCTTCAACTCCTCCGTGTACTTTACGGGCTTCAACTCCTCCGTGTACATGGTGGGATTCAACACCTCTGAGTTCTTTGCAGGCTCCATTTCCTCCTTGTGCTTTGCAGGCTTCAATTCCTCTATACCCTTTGCTGGTTTTAACTCCTGTACGTCCTTTTCCAGCATAAACTCCACATTTTTCACAGGCTTCAATTCTGTAGCCACCACTGGCTTTTGCTCCTTAATTTTAACTGTTACAGACTCCTCTGTATCCTTGCTAACCTGATTCATGAGAAGACAAAATTGATATTAAAAAATATATAAGCACACTTGACATGTTGAATTTTATTAATATATCTATATATATATATATATTATATATTGGCATACACCTGACAAATGTCTATACACTAATGCACTTTAACTAAATAACTATTTTGCCATTCGAAACTCAAAGCATTCTCGCATGAGAGAATGAGTATGAAACAGAAGCAACTTTATGTGTCAAATGTGAGGAGGCGGGCGTATTGAAACATCAAAATGAAATAAAAGAGTTAATCTAACCGTTTGTTGTTTGGATAAATTTCCAACTCCATTTAAAGAGTGATCTTTAGAAAATAAATAATCATCACCCATCCCCTGGTTTAAGGCTCCATTAATTGGTGACAAGGTTGGCGAATGAGGTGGGCTGACAAGAATCACTCTCAGTTTCTTCTCTTCAACCAGTTTCCCGCCATCTTTCGCAAACTGTTATAAAAACCATGAGAAACTAAAAGAGACATCAAGAGAAACAACAACAACAACAACAACAACAGCAGAAATTACCATGCTAGCTGTAATGTACTCATCCGTTGTCTCAGCAGAAACCACTGTGCTCTGGATTAAAAACTTATCCTTGCACTCCAAGTCGAGTGGAGTTGTCCGTGGCATTTGCATTGTGACTAAGTTTACATAAAAGAAAGAAAGAAATTACTACAAGGAGCATACTACTTCACTTAGCAATGAAAATTCACACCAAATGATCTCATGACATGCAGAAAGTTAATTCACCAGGCTCATAGCTGTCAAAAGTGAATGATTGTGGATTTTGTTCAAAATAAATAAATAAATCTGCAGCACTTACATCCTTGACAAAAATTATTTGTAAGACAGAAAATATAAAAGAAGAAAGGGAAACAACTAAACCTATTGAACAGTGTGTACCTATAAAATCACAACTCGAATTGGGCATTATAACACCAACATTGGGCCGCACACAGTATCTCTTAGGGGAGGTGGTCTTAACCTGCCAATATCATCATTCTTAAATCACATTGCAATCTGGATACCATCAATACCAAATCCGTAGTATTATCTTGAACAAGAGCAATTAAAACATACCTTAAAAGCAACATGGTAGTTGGTGTTATTGGAAAGCTGAACTGAACATGAGCTTGGCTTCTTCAATTCAACTATAAAAACAATAAGAAAATCAATTAACGAACTAAGAACCAACTAAACATGGCAAGCAAATGAGATAATAAAAAACATGTCAACTGTTCAGTTGTCACCCTCCACAAGCCTTACAAACTCCTTAAGCAACGGTAAACAAGATCTTTATATCAAAATTTAAAGCCCCTGCCACTAAAACAACTATTTGGTGTTTTTAGGAAACACTTCCTAACTTCTCTAACGCCCTGCCCCTCTAACCCCAGCGCCACCCACCCACCCACAAAAATAAAAAGAAGAAAAACACACACACGCACACACACACACACGGCGTACTTAGTTCGTTGTATACCACAAAAAGAGAAGAGGGAAAAAAAAATCCGCTTCCGGAGGTAGCATTAATTGAAATATAACACTAATATTTTTTAAAAAAAAAAAAAAAAAAAAAAAAGAACTTTAGCTAGATGACAATCCCAAACAACGTTCAATCATATTTTAAGGGGAAAAAAACATCAATAATTACAGGGATCACGATGATGCTAAAATCAGGGACCAATAACAATGATGATGAGCTTACTTGTGAACTTCAATTCTTTAGGTTGAATTTCCAAAAGTTTACTCATTTCTCCGCTTTATGAAAACTCGAGTTCAAAAACGATTCTCTCTCTCAGCATCCAAAAGCACGCACTAATAAATTAATACCCAGCTCTCCACTTTACCTGCATAATAACAATATTACAAGTATGAAGTCCCAAAAATATCCATGCTTAAAGAAAATGGCAAATAGGATTAGGTACGTTCACACGCGCGCAAATATTAATAATATCCAACGCTTTTGGTTAGGTTGCCGTAGGAAACGCCTAGAGATCAGAAGATATTAAATTATACACAATAAATATGTAATTATAAAAAAATAATTATTATTAAATTGAAAAATAACCCAACTTAAGATTAAAAAATCAAATTAAAAGTTTTCGTGCAGAGGATCCCAAGCCAAAAATCACAGAGTAAGAGATTCAGAGAATCGATTCCTTTGTTCTTTCTGTCGCCAAAATTTTCTCACCAAACAAACACACAGTCCAAGAATTCTAAAACTCATCACCTCTCTAGTCTCAACGATCAAACTTATTTACCAGAGCTACATTCACAGTTTTCAACTCGTGATCGATCGGGAAAAATTAGTGAAGAAAAAAAATATAAACTTACTTAAATCCTGACCCGCTGTGGCTGATCAGTACGCAAAACGAATCCAGCAACCGAAAATCGTTTCCAAGCCAGGACTTAACTACTCAACGCAGAAGAGAAAAACAATAATAGAAGTAGTGGAGAAAAAGCAACCCTGCGCCGTTCGGGATCGTCTTCTTAGGGGGATTTTGAATACAGTTAGAAGAAGGGGCTGACTATGGAGTCGGTCAATTTGGAGGCAAGGAGACAACAACAACAACAAAAAAAACGTAAAAAGAAATCAAACTGATGCGTGAAAGTTCCGTTTTTCGGAACCAATATATATAATAATATTATAATAACAATAAGGCCAATCTTTGGTGGGGATTTAAACAATTTGGGAGCAAAGGACAAACCCTAGGATTCTAGAGAGAGAAAATGATCAAGAGAAGAGAAAATAGAGAGGGAGAGGGATTGAGAGAGGTAGGGAAAAAAGAAACTGTGGTGGGTGGTCTGGAACAAAACTAATGGCCAAATATTACTTACTATAACAACTGGTGAAAGCGTCAGTTGAACCAGCAGTTTGGAGAATCGGTTCGGATTCGGGTTATGTATGGTATCAGGTTCGGATAGAATAAAATCACTTACTTATGTTTGGTAACAATAAAGGGAGAATAGGGTGGATTGAGGATTTATTTTTACCACATTATGATTGAGGATAAAAGAAAATGATGAGAGTACATTAATTAAAATTCAATGTTGCATCCTCAAAAAGGGTGCAACTATGCATCTATTGTATTTTTGACTTTCATATAGCCTTTAATTTTTTTACGACTTTGTTTAATTTTTTTTAAGATATTCTGTGATTTTTTTAAGAAAAAAATTAAAAATAAATAAATAACACGTTAAAAATAAAATTTAATAAGCGTGTTGCACTGCTTTTGTTAATTTATATATGTGTGAAATAAGAATTTTTGAATCTGTAAATATTGGAAAATAGTGTCCAACATGAATTAAATGTAAAAAAATATTAAGGGCCAGTTTGACACAGTTGTGCTGTGAGAAAAAAAGTTGTAGCTGTGCTGTAAAAAATAAACAGTTGTAGCTGTGCTGTGAGAAAAAACTGTTGAGTGTTTGGTAAATATAATTTTAAAATAGCTGTGAGTTAAAAAAAAAGTTATATATAAGTATTTGACAAGCTAGATGATTGAATAGCTGTTAAATATATAATTATCAAAATAAGTATGATATTTGTTATCTAATTTATTTAAATAAATTTATACGTATTAATATATTTATAATTATTTTTTATTTTATTACAAATTACAATAATTTTTTTCTTATAATATTTAATTTTTTGAAAATATATATATAATAAAATAATTAGTTAGACTTTTACTAATAATAATAAAAAAAAAATTACATAAATATTATCTATTAGATAAAGATGATAGAGAAAGATATATTAGGAGAAGAGAATCTTAAAATAAAATGGTAAAAAGGAAATTTTATAATTAAAATGAGGGCAATTTTGTCAAGTGAAATATTCATTAAACTAACATTCCCATACAAGCTAATTTCCCAACTTTTGCAAAAAGTTAAAAAAATTTCTTAAATTCTTAAAAAAGCTAGTTTTCTAATTTTACCAAACACATTTTGAATGATAACTTTTTAAAAAAGTGCTTCTAGCTTTCTTAAAAGCTATCCCAAACGCACTCTAAGGGCCAGTTTGGCACAGTTGTGCTGTGGAAAAAAGCAGTTGTAGTTGTGCTGTGAGGAAAAGCAGCTGTAGCAGAACTGTGAAAAAAAGCTGAGTTGAGTGTTTGGTAAATTATAATTTTTCAAGTGTTGCGACTTCTTAAGATTCTATTATAATAATAATAATATTTTAATCTAGTTCATTATAATCACAAATATATATATATATAAAAATATGTTATATAAAATTTTTATTTTTTATATATTTTCAATTATTTTTTTTATAGTATAAATTTATATGCATTTGATAAAAATAATTTTTAATATTTTTAAATTATATTTTTATCACTTGTGAAAGATAAAATTGTAATTTATAAGAAACATAAATTGATATTGTTTGTTAATAATAAAAATATAAATATAAAATATTTTTTAAAATAAAATAAAAAATTAGAAATTTAAAAATTATTTATTTTTAAATATTTTTTCATTTTAAAAGATATTTTTATTTTTTATAATATATAATAAATAATTAAATAAATTTTTAGTAAAAATAATTTATTATAGAGTCTTTTAATCAATTAATTAAATCTTTAAAAGTAATTTAAATAAAAGCAATTTTTTTTCTTCTTTTTCTCGATTCTTCTTCTTCTTCTTCTTCTTCTTCTTCTTCTTCTTCTTCTTCTTCTTCTTCTTCTTCTAGATTCTTCTTACTAACCTCCCCAAAGCATTCTTCCTCCTTCCCTAATCGCCAATCTTCTTCTTCTTCCTTTCCCCTGGCAAACCAGCCAGATCCATTCCTTCCAAAATTGCCCAGAGCCCCAACCAGCGTCTTCCCCTTCTCCTTCTTGGATTCTCCTTCCCAAATCGTCTGCAGCCCCTTCGTTCGACTCATCCCAGAAGTCAATGATAGTAGACGTGGTCGAGTACAAAACCAAGGGTCTGAGCAGAGCTTCAAGCTCCTAGATCGAGAGGTTGGTCCAACGTTGTTCCGGTTTGAAGTCCTAATGATATATTCTGAGATTTTTTTAGTTTTTCTAATTTTGGGGGTGTTTACCCAGATTTTTAAAAATTGATAAATTAGAGCTTAAGAAAGATATAAAGCAAATAATAATAGACAAGTAAGTTCTACATAGTTCGGGCGTTAATAATCCCTAGTCCGCGAGCCCGCAGTATTAGCCTTACCAGCAAGTGTTTGAATATTACAAATATTTACAATATGAACCTTACCCTTGTATTCCTATTTTTTCTCTTGAGGAAGAATGAAGGTAGTAGGAATTTCAGCAAAGGTTTGGTAAGTATCAAATTGTTCACACTTTGCACATGAAAAATAAGAGTATTTATAGGCACGTATGGGAGTGAGGGCATACCCTTCACCCAGTTAGAGTTTCGTATTCAACACGCTACAATGGTTGGTACTACAACATGGAGATCTGATCGTTGGTTGGTAGGGAGCATTCCCATCGTGTGGTGTACAACTGCTGCCAGGCATTTTGTGGGAATGAGGGCACATGTCACTCAAAAGTTTCACCTTGCAAAGTTGTTGTCTAGGCAACCTATTGGACAAAAAAGAGCTTCAGAGGCACGTATGTGCACTACCAAGGTTTGACGTAGGGGACAAGATCTGATTTGGTGTCAGATGATATGTAATTGTCACCCTAAGCTCTGGGTAAGATACATCAAAATAGGTTCTAGGATTATTTGGTCATACCCTTCCCGGATTAGACTAACATGCTACCCTTCTCGGATACTCGTAGCTTTTGATCCTTCTTAATAGCAGATTAATGGTGGGAATCCTAGAGTCCTTTTCGTCCTTACTGATAGGGAAAACCTCTGGGTAACTCCTAGAATATAACTGTTGGGTTTTATGCCCTAAGTAAAACTCATTTCAATATAATCAGATTTACTTATTAATATAGATTAGAAATAACATTTAATGTTGCATGGTTCACATGATTTATTTCATGATTATATGTACATAATGTATAAATTCATCTGAAACCCTTTTCACATACTTGATCCTGTTTATTGTGCCGTCAACACATTGGAAAGTAAACATGACTATGTGAATAAAGTTTCCTAGATTTATCAGACACAGGGTTTTACTGATATGATAATCTACAACAGAGTTTACTTGCATTTGGAGAAGTGCTATGTTCTTTCCAGAGCATTGGTTAAAGTAAAGCTCAGGTTGGATGCATGGAGTATGCATCGGAAGGGACCGATATTGAACTTTGACTTAGATTTAATTAAACTTACCGTAAAATCTATTCAAGTCAATATCGCCTAGTTGATCCTAGATCAAATGATCTTAATCCTGTTATGATTAGGCTCAATCTTGAAAGGCTATTCGTGTTCTTTGATTTGTTAGTTAAGCCTACTTTTAGGTCAGGGTGATACGTACATTTTGGGAACACGGTAGTGCAATTGAGTGGGAGCGCTAGCATAAACATGGAATCTATAGCTTCTATCTGGCGAATAGTAAGCAAAGGATGATCACCTTCGAGCTTGACCAAACGAAAATAAATGGTGGAGATCTCATTTCACATAAGCTGAAATATCATTTATACGGGGTCAAGTGTTTTAAGGATAAAATACATAGTAGGGTGTTACGGTAATTTAATCCCTTTACTGTGTAGATCATTCATATAGAGGATCATTGATCACATTAGGATTATAACAATGGATAACTAATGATGTGTCTATATGGTGGAACATATAGAGCATTCTATATACTGAGAGTGCAATTCTAAGTTCTATGCGTGGATTCAACGAAGAATTAATAAGTTAGTGAATTTTAGTGCTAAATTCTTGATCTACTTATTGGAAGCTCGGTTATATAGACCCATGGTCCCCCCACTAGTTGAGATAATATTGCTTGTAAGACTCATGTAATTGGTTTTGATTAATCAATTATAATTCTCAAATTAGACTATGTCTATTTGTGAATTTTTCACTAAGTAAGGGCGAAATTGTAAAGAAAGAGTTTTAGGGGCATATTTGTTAATTATGATACTTTGTATGGTTCAATTAATAAATATGATAAATGACAATATTATTTAATAATTATTTATAGTTATTAAATAATTAGAATTGGCATTTAAATGGTTGAATTAGAAAATTGGCGTTTTTGAGAAAATCAGATGCAGAAAAGGTAAAACTGCAAAATTGCAAAAAGTGAGACCCAAATCTACTAGTATAGGGCCAGCCACTTTTGTAGGCAATTTAAACTGTTATTTTCATTATTTTAATGCCAAATAATTCAAACCTAACCCTAGTGGAATGCTATAAATAGATAGTGAAGGCTTCAGGAAAATTACACTTAAATTTTCTACTTTTTCATTCAGAAAAAAACTGAGCCTTCTCTCTCCCTATCTTTGGCCAAACCCACTTCTTCTCTCTCTTGTTCATTGAAATTTCTAAATTTCTTAGTGTATGAGTAGTGCCCACACACAGCAAGTGATACCTCAATCATAGTGAGGAAGATCGTGAAGAAAGACTTTCAGCAAGAAGGAGTTTCAGCATCAAAGATTCAGAGAAAGAGATCCAGGTTCAGATATTGATAATGCTCTGCTACAGAAAGGAATCAAGGGCTAGATATCTGAACGGAAGGAGTCATTTAATTTCGCTGCACCCAATGTAAGGTTTCCTAAACTTTATATGTGTTTAATTTATCGTTTTAGAAAGTTCTTATTTAGGATGTTAATAAACATACTTGTGAGTAGATCTAAGATCCTGGTAAAATAATTTCCAACAACTGGCCTCAGAGCCATGGTAATTGATTTACTTGCAAGAAATTTGGACTTTAAAACGATTGTTTGTATAGTATCATGTTGTATTGAGTGTTATTTGATGATTGATTGATGTTTGTGAAATTTTCGTGAAAAATAATTGCGATTTTATCTCTGGAATTATTTTTATTGGATAGTATGGAAAAAATTAAGTAAGTTAGCCTTTTACAGAACTTAATTTGGATTTTATTTGAATTAGTTATGATTTTTTGAAGATTTGAAAAAATCGGGGCTGTGCTGATATTTTCCTGCGATCGCAAATCTGTCCGTACAGTTTCGAAATTTTTTGTTTTTCTTCAATTTTTCATGCTTTTTCATGGAATTAACTTCCAATTTTTTGTATAGTTTTGTATTTATACTATTACTATTCCTAATTCAATTCTAATTATCATTTTGAATTAATTTAATATTTTTTAAATTTAATTCAAGATATTAGTGTAATTTGAATTTGAATAGAATTAGTATCTATCTTCTTGCTTAAAAATCTATCTTATTTTTAAATTTGATTATATCTTTTTTTTAAATTTAAGGTCAGATTTTATAAGATATTTATAAAATCTTTTAAGATATTTTTTAAAATATCTTATCTTTTAAGATATTTTTAATTATATCTTATCTTTTAAGATTTTTTTTAAATCTTTTTAGATATTTAGACCTTATTTAAATTTAAAATAAGATATTTATAATTTAAATAGATGTAAGATATTTTGCTAATTTTTAAATTTTGTTATTTTATTTATTTAAATTAAATTTAAAATCTGAAAAGAAATTTCATTTATTTTTTCTATTTTTATTTAATTTTTATTTTTAAAATAACATTTAAAATTTAAAAGTAGTTAGCAAATTTTTGAAATGATATTTAGGTTGGTTGAAACCTAATTTTTCAAAATTGTAGGTTTAATTTTAAATTTTTTTTAATTTTCGAATTTTTTTAATTTTTTTTTAAAAAAATTTCGAATTTTTTTTTATTATTTAATTAATTATTTTCGAAATTAAATATTTAATTTAAAATTAAATAAATCCTACATCCAACTATCCAGCTAACCTTGTTGCAGGAGTATGTGGTTTTAGCTTGTATGTAAGTTTTCAAAACCTATTATTACTTGATTGCAAATAGCCATGGTTACTTTTTGCCAGATCTAATGATCTGATGGCTCCCTTGGTCAAGTTAATAATTTGTAACAGGTATATTTACAATCTTCTTTCATCTGTGTATGACCTAGCAACATGATAGGACCCATCCAAAGTGTGACTGTGTGAGCCTATGTGTTTAATTTTATTATAGATGCATATAGATTAATGTTGCTAAAATAAATTATCATAGTTTTTGATAGAATTTATTTAGACCCATTTAGTTATTGGGCTTATTCAATTAATAACAGTTGTTCTTATTAAGGTTAAATTCCTCTCTTTTGGGCCTTGTGTGAGAGTTGGGAGCCATAGAAGTGGGTACGACATACTGAACCCAGCACCCCCTCACACAAACCACCCCAATTGTGAAGGCCCATTGGCCTGATTTGAATAACTGTACTAGGTTAATTAAACTAGTTTAACCTAATAAAATTGATTAGCAACATAATTAATTTCATTTATTTTGAAATTAATTTAAGAAAATTATAGTTTAAAGAATTCTTTATTCCAAGCTAAACTATATGTATTTTCTTGAATTTAATTAAATATAGAATTATAACCATCTAGATTCTTTCTGGAACTTAATTTAAATTTTTCATTAAATATTCTTATTTAAGTTGATATTTAGTTATCTACAACTAACCAACTTAAATCTGAATATCTTTTGAATTTCAAATTTCAAAAAATTAAGTTGAGGAATTTTAGGCATTGGTTATTAAGATTCTTTAGATATTTTTTAAGTTAATATCTTTTCAAATATTAACTTAAAATTGAATATTTTCAAATTAAGTGGTTACAACTTAATTTTTTATATTTAATTAAATTTAAATTTAAAAAATATTTAAGTTCTAGATTTTTTCTAATACAACTTAAATTAGATATTTTTTTTAAATTTTGTGGAAAAGATACTTAGTCAAATAAGATATTTTCTAGATAGTTATTTCTAGACTATTTATTATTTCTAATATTAAATAGGAAAAATATTATAAATTGTGAAATTAATTATTTAATTAATTTTGGTACAATTTATTTTAAGTATATTTTTCCTAGTATTAAACTAGAAATTAATAATTAAGCCTTCTCTACACTTAATTATTTATTTCTTGAATTTAATACATTTAATTGATTTGAAAATTAAATATCTAAGTTGATTTTTATCATCATACTTAAATATTTCTTTTTCATGACATTTAATTAAATAGAAAATTATTTTTAGTTGAAATTTATTTTTTCAACTAAATTTAAATAATTTTCAAAATATATTTTTTCTTTATTTTATTAATCAATTTTCGAAATTGCATTTCTTAAATGCTAGAATTTCGAATTTTATCTTGAAAAATAGATTAAGTTGTAAATTAATTATTTATTTTAATTAATTCTTGGATCAACTTAAATCAATGATTTTTTCATTTATTGATTAATTTAAAATAAATTGAATTAAAGTATATTATTAGAAATTGAATTAATTAGTCAAAGGAAAATGTAGATAGATGATATTTTTGCTTGAAGTATTTTTTTCTAGTGTATTTAATTAAATAGAAAATTAATATTTAAGTTGATTTTCATTATCATACTTAAATATTTGAAATTTTTCTTATATATATTTAATTAAATAGGAAAATTATATTTTTTGTTGTAAATTAATTTTATTAATTAATTTTGGGCCAACATTAAATTAAAATAATTTTTCCAGGATTTATTTTTTATTTTAATATGCATTTTTCGAAAATTGTATTCTTAAATACTTTAATTTTTCGAAATGCAATATATATTTATAGAAAATAAAATTTGAGTTGTAAATTAATTTAAATTAATTTTGCAACAACTTAAATTGAATATTTTTCTAAATATTTATTGGAAATTATTACTAAGATGGAAATAATTCATGTTATTTTCATATCCATCTAAGTAAAATTTATAAATATTAAATTAAAATTTATATTTAGAATTTTTCATTCTAAATTAGAAATTTTAAATAAATATATATTTAAAATAAATAGAATAAATGAAGAGAATCAAAGAAAATACAACTCACTTTAAATAATGAGCTTGATTATTATTAAGATATTCGATCTCCATTGTTGGTCTTACAAAAGTTAAATGTTTTCAATATAACCTCGAGACGCTAGACTTCGTCCCCCTATGGATGGTTATTCGTTGAACGCATTTAACACCGTAAGATTTCATTTGATAAGTGTTTTGTAAGTTTTCGTCTCTATTAGACTCTCCCCTACGGTGACTACTTAGAGATAAACTTATGAAACAAGAAACAATGGTAAAGGCTCATGAAATGAGAATAACCTTGACTCTCGCCTACCGGGACAACGTTGGATTCTTATTTTGATCGAATAAAAGGTTGCTAGAATGGTTTCTATTTTAGATGAGCTGACAACTCTATTCAATAAATGATGCTTTGACTCTCGCCTACCGGGACACTGTATCAGTTTGTTGAAAACCTTAGAAATTATTAAGGATTGTATGTTTTAGTATTTTCACTAGTCATTTCTACTTGCTATATGTTTATAATTTCTGAATTGTGTATGAATTTATATTGAACCATGTTATTTTCTGTTATTAAGTTGTAGTTTAATTTCGAATCTTCATTGTTGGTCTAACTTGGCTTGTTTATCTAATGAGATAAATCCCTAGTGGATTTTCACCATTAGACATACATAATAGTGTTAGATCTCGAAAGATAAATATTGTATATGCGACATCTAGCTGTTCATCAATTGATGACACCTTAGACTAGTATTTTTACGATATGAAACAAGAAGATTGTATAAATAAGATTACTTTGACTTTCGCTAATCGAAGCATCGTTGGATTCTTATTTTAAACGAAATTATCCTAATTCCTCTTAGCTTATTCATTTCGAATTAGCTTTAAAAACATATCATTGGATGAATGGTCTATAAATCATTTCATGTCATTTTATATGACGCATATGATTATAATCCCGAAATTCTATTCCCAATTGATATAAATCCTCAATCTTAGAAATCTCCTACTTGTATGGGCAAATCTGACTTAGAGTTTGTATTAGTAGTGGTGGTCCAAGAAAGAATTACTCATTATATTTGGTTGAATTTAAGTCTTTGACTTTAATTTTAGAATCCAAACAGAAATTTTCTTATATTTCTAATTCCAGATACAATACAGTTACACTTTCTCAAGTGTTTAATATCCATCTTTTATTAATGGATTCAAACTGTATGGAATATGAGTTAGGTATTCTGTGACCAGGATCCACTTGCACTATTCTAAGAATTCTTTTATAAACCTATGTCATCAAAAGACACTACCACATTTTTTTTAATCTATGGCATTTGTATCTTGTTCATAGTGGATTTGACAAGATCAATCTCTGCAAAGAGTTAATATGCCTATATCCACTGAAAGTAGTTCATCTCATTCGCAGATGGATGTACATTCAGGGGTGGATATGAGTTTTTCGTTGTATTCTTAAAATGAAAACTCTAGATTATACCTTTTAGCAAAGAAATTTGAAATGTTTGAAAAATTTCATTAATTTCTAGCAATGGTTAAAACCATTAAGGTAAGTGGTTAAAGATCTTGCGAACTGATAGGGGTGGAGAAATAGTTAGTAGATATGCAGTTCAAAGATCATTAAATTGATTTTTGAATTATATCCAAACTTACCTCCCCAGAAATTTCGAGTTGCATGTTGATGATTAGTTACTAGTCGTTGCCTAATTCCTTCTATGGTAATACAATTTCAGAATGATGTAATGGTTGTATACTTAATGTAAATCATTACTAGATTCATGGATGACTTAATCTAAATCTTAAGAAAAGCTAGAACTATTAACCATGGTTTGTTAGCTATTCTAAGTGATTAGGGGTGGACCATCCCATTGTCAATAGATAAGAAAGTGTTTGTTCAAACAAGTACTACTTTTCTAAGAAAATGACTAAGTCTGAAAAACAAGTAGCAAATAAAGGAGATATTTAATTCTTGATTCCAAAAAGTGTTCTATCATCTTATATAACATATGATGATCCCACTGCCTCTGTTGTCTTGTCACAACCGAAGAGATCAATACCATTTAGTTTTCTTAGACATAATTCACGGTGCCTTGTCGTAGTGGGAGAGTTTCTAGGAACTCACCTTCTTATGACTTGGGAGACACTAGTGATTAAAATCCATTGTGAGTTTAAACAAGTAATGGATTGTCAAGATAAGAAACTAAGAAGAAAGCCAATAGAACTATGGTTTAATCCATTCACATGGAATAACCTAAAGTTTTCTATTACAAGGACATAAAAGGAAATTTTAGTTAATAAGCCTATTCAATGGACTTAACAAAACTTCCTGTTCTTAGTATTATAGGTTTGAGTTTATCTAAACCTATGGCTTGTGGTATACCTGGTAATTACTTACTCTAATGCAAGCAACTTACTTTAGTAAGATGCTGAAGCATTTTCTTTCTAATGGCAATCTATAGAAGCTTCACAACTTCTTAGGTATAGATTTTATTTATCTAAGGAAAAGTCTTAACTATTCCAGAAAAGATAAAGCCATGAAAGAATTTCTTATATCAACAGTGAGAGGTCTTAGATATGCTTTTGTATGCCTTAGACCAGACACCTGCTGTTGAGTGGGAGTAATGAGTAGGTATCAGATTAATCCAGGAGAAGAACATTGGAAGATAATCAAGTAAATCTTAAGATAAAGAAGAGGAACTATATGTTAGTCTATAAGGGTGTGTTTAAAACTCTTAGACTACACCATATCAGATTTTGAAATTTGCCTTTGTGCTAGTAAATCTTTCTGATAAGATGGTGGTTACTCTGGGGGTGGAATAGTGATTTTGGAGAAGTGTAAAAACCTATCTGAAGTCTCTAGGTCTACCAGAGAGAGACTGAATGTTAAAGCTGCAGGAAAGGTACTTATTCAGTCTAAGGAAAGTTCTATACATCTTTGGCACCATTCCAAATTGCCTTAATCTACTAGTGTTAATTTCCTGATTAACCAAAAGTAGTTGCCAAAGATATAGAATCCAGTATCCCAAGAGAGTAGACATATAGAGAGGAATTTCACATTATCAATGATTTTGTGATTAAAGGAAGAGTAATAGTGGAGAAAAGGTTGTGGTTAATTCAACCTTTCAGATCCTATTACGAGGAGTTTACTACTACTACACTTGATTTGTATATCAAGGTGTTGAGATTATTTGAAACGCACTTTTTGTTTTAGATTAGTGCAAGTGGGAGTTTGTTGGGTTTTATGCCCTAAATAAAACTCATTTCAATATAATCAGATTTACTTATTAATATAGATCAGAAATAACATTTAATGTTGCATGGTTCACATGATTTATTTCATGATTATATGTACATAATGTATAAATTCATCTGAAACCCTTTTCACATACTTGATCCACTTGTTTATTGTGCCGTCAACACATTGGAAAGTAAACATGACTATGTGAATAAAGTTTCCTAGATTTATCAGACACAGGGTTTTACTGATATGATAATCTACAACAGAGTTTACTTGCATTTGGAGAAGTGCTATGTTCTTTCCAGAGCATTGGTTAAAGTAAAGCTCAGGTTGGATGCATAGAGTATGCATCGGAAGGGACCGATATTGAACTTTGACTTAGATTTAATTAAACTTACCGTAAAATCTATTCAAGTCAATATCGCCTAGTTGATCCTAGATCAAATGATCTTAATCCTGTTATGATTAGGCTCAATCTTGAAAGGCTATTCGTGTTCTTTGATTTGTTAGTTAAGCCTACTTTTAGGTCAGGGTGATACGTACATTTTGGGAACACGGTAGTGCAATTGAGTGGGAGCGCTAGCATAAACATGGAATCTATAGCTTCTATCTGGCGAATAGTAAGCAAAGGATGATCACCTTCGAGCTTGACCAAACGAAAATAAATGGTGGAGATCTCATTTCACATAAGCTGAAATATCATTTATACGGGGTCAAGTGTTTTAAGGATAAAATACATAGTAGGGTGTTACGGTAATTTAATCCCTTTACTGTGTAGATCATTCATATAGAGGATCATTGATCACATTAGGATTATAACAATGGATAACTAATGATGTGTCTATATGGTGGAACATATAGAGCATTCTATATACTGAGAGTGCAATTCTAAGTTCTATGCGTGGATTCAACGAAGAATTAATAAGTTAGTGAATTTTAGTGCTAAATTCTTGATCTACTTATTGGAAGCTCGGTTATATAGACCCATGGTCCCCCCACTAGTTGAGATAATATTGCTTGTAAGACTCATGTAATTGGTTTTGATTAATCAATTATAATTCTCAAATTAGACTATGTCTATTTGTGAATTTTTCACTAAGTAAGGGCGAAATTGTAAAGAAAGAGTTTTAGGGGCATATTTGTTAATTATGATACTTTGTATGGTTCAATTAATAAATATGATAAATGACAATATTATTTAATAATTATTTATAGTTATTAAATAATTAGAATTGGCATTTAAATGGGTGAATTAGAAAATTGGCATTTTTGAGAAAATCAGATGCAGAAAAGGTAAAACTGCAAAATTGCAAAAAGTGAGACCCAAATCTACTAGTATAGGGCCAGCCACTTTTGTAGGCAATTTAAACTGATATTTTCATTATTTTAATGCCAAATAATTTAAACCTAACCCTAGTGGAATGCTATAAATAGATAGTGAAGGCTTCAGGAAAATTACACTTAAATTTTCTACTTTTTCATTCAGAAAAAACTGAGCCTTCTCTCTCCCTATCTTTGGCCAAACCCACTTCTTCTCTCTCTTGTTCATTGAAATTTAGAAATTTCTTAGTGTATGAGTAGTGCCCACACACAACAAGTGATACCTCAATCATAGTGAGGAAGATCGTGAAGAAAGACTTTCAGCAAGAAGGAGTTTCAGCATCAAAGATTCAGAGAAAGAGATCCAGGTTCAGATATTGATAATGCTCTGCTACAGAAAGGAATCAAGGGCTAGATATCTGAACGGAAGGAGTCATTTAATTCCGCTGCACCCAATGTAAGGTTTCCTAAACTTTATATGTGTTTAATTTATCGTTTTAGAAAGTTCTTATTTAGGATGTTAATAAACATACTTGTGAGTAGATCTAAGATCCTGGTAAAATAATTTCCAACAATAACATCTTCCATGATGTAGAAAAGTGGAAGGTACATGCTAATTCTGCATGATCTGATGTGGCATCTATCCTTGATTGCCACGTACCAGGCATCCAGAAATACAGATAACACTTACCCCAAGCTCTCGGGACTTACGAGTGTTGGGAGCTTGCAGCCTCCTTTTAGATGCTTGACTTACTATCCTAACTTGTTAACCATGTGTTGAAATGTGGAAGAAGTCTTCCGTGTTTCCTCAGGTAACTAAGGGTTTGATATATTCTGCGGTACGACTGTCAATTTGCTAAAACATGGTGCTTGTTTAGTGGAGCCGTGGGGCTCATGCTCTGAGCTTAAGCACGTTTCTCGTGGGAAGCAAATGACGGCTGGACTTGAAAAGATGCCAAGTTTCTAGAACGTTGGTGATGCTACATCAAAATGAGTAATGAATGCCTTATTCTTCTTCTTTAGGCGCATTAAATGTAAACCCTTCGAATCCCCAATCGTTTGATGGAGAAACTTTTGATTGATTTAATATGAATCGTATATTTCAAAAATACTTTGAACGGTCACCACCCATATAAATAAAAGCCTTGGAGACTGAATTCACTTTTTGTTCCTCACCTTAAGCAACGATCCTTTGCCCAGAAAATTCCCTTAGACAAAACTTTCGACCCCTACTTACCTTTCTGAACTAGAAACTTTGTCTCCTCTTCTTGACCTTGCTGTCGTATTTCCCAAGGTTCGACACCTACCCAAATGGTGAGTCCACTGTTAGAGCAGGGTGTGACCAGATCACAAAGCGGCTTATGGGATTTCAGGCGACAACGAGCGACCAACATTTTTTTCCTTCTAATCCATCTACAAGTAAGTATTTCTTCCACGCAAACTGTCATAACCTATTTTGATTGTGAAATGTAGTCTTGAGCTCACAGAAATTTATTGTTTTGCATGCATAGGATTTAGGTTCGAAAATAAGGGTTGCTATATGTGAACTTTTTCTGAACTTTGGGGTAATTGTTGAAACTTATTTTAGCACGATCTAGATTTACTAACATGTATGTTTCATTAACACACTAAATATGAATTCTCTAAAACAATGAAATTGAACACATAAGAGTTTAGAAAACCTTACACTGATGACAGCGGAATAATATGACTCCTTCTGCTCAGATCTCTAACCTTCGTTCCTTTCTGTCGCAGAATAATAACAAGATCTGAGCCTGGATCTCCTTCTCTCCTTTGAGTTGGTTAACCACCGTCTTCTGCACTATGATTGAGTACTTGACTTGATATGTGTGGACATGGTACTCTATCACAATGGCTCGAATTGATGAAGAACAATGAATAAGGATGCGAAATTACTAAGAAAGGAGTCTCTCATCTACTAGTTGTGAGAGAATGAAAATTAGGTTTAGTTTGGTTGAAATGAGTTGAATGAGAATGAGAACATCATGTTCCTTTTATAGTATTTAAACTAGGGTTTAAGATTTAATTATATGAATTAAAAAATAAATAAAATAATGGGCAAAATACACTAAGTAGCCGACCACTAAATATGGCCCTCACTAGTTACAATTTTGCCAATTGATCTCAACCATTTATCCTTCTTTCAATAATACCATATTTTCTAATTTTAATCCTATAAATAGCAAAACTATTTATTTAATAATTATAATTAATTATCAAATAAAATTGTCATTTATCTTATTTATTAATTAGACTTAATAAAGTATCTTAATTAACAAATAAATCCAAAACTTCTTTTCTTCACAATTAAGCCCTTGCTTAGTGAAAATTCATAAATAAGACATAGTCTAATTTTAGAATTATAATTGATTAATTAAAACCAATTAACTAAGTCTGCAAGTAGTATTATCTCAACTAGTGTGGGGACCATGGGCCTATATAATCAAGCTTCCAATAAGTAGAATTTGAATTTACTAAGTAAATTCTCTAACTTATTAGTTCCTCCTTACGCCACTATAGATTCAAAATTGCACTCTTAATTATATAGAACGCTTTATATGTACCAAGATATAGATACGTTATTTATTATCTATTGTTACAATCCAAATAGTCAAAGATCCTCTATTGATGATCTACATTGAATAGGGATAAATTTACTATTATACCCTTCAATGTACCAGAATATAGATACGTTATTTATTATCTATTGTTACAATCCAAATAGTCAAAGATCCTCTATTGATGATCTACATTGTGTTGGGTTTTATGCCCTAAATAAAACTCTTTACAATCTGATTAGTTATCAATATAAGAAATTTGAAGTGATTGATGTTTGCATGAAATTTACATGCTAATGGTTTAATATGTTTATTACATTCACACACACAAAATCAGTTAAATCCAGATCATATGTTTATTCACAATTACAGTATCGTCAACACAGTGGAATGTGATTGTGATCATATGAATCAAAAGACTTGGTCCCTGTTTCATCAGTGTTATTGGATTTACACTAATGTGATAATCAGCGATGATGTGTACTTACACTTGGAGTAAGTGTTATGTTCTTTCCAGGACATTAGTAAAGTATACTAGTTTCGAATGTATGGAGTATACATTGGACTGGACCGATATTGCAACTATTTAAGATATTACAAACTTACCGTTATACATATCTTTCCAAGTTAATATCAGTAGTTGATCTTAAGATTAAAAGAATCTAAATCCTGATATGCTTAGGCTCAACTCAGGAGTACTATTCATGTTCTTTGATTTATTAGTTAAGCCTACTTTTGGGTCAGGGTGATACGTATATTTTGGAAACATGATAGTATGATTGAGTGGGAGTGCTGAACATAAATATGGAATCTATAGCTTCTACTAGTGTATAGAAGTCAAGTGATGATTCCCTTCGAGCTTAGAAAATAGAAGTAAATGGATGAGCTCTTGTTTAACTGACTAATTATTAGATCACTAAACACCATTTACAGGTAGCTAAGTGTTTTAAGGGGCAAAATACATTGAGGGGTGAGAACGGTAAAGAAATCCCATCTCGATGTAGATCATCTATATAGAGGATATTTAAATCACAATAAGATTATAACAATGGTTAAATGAGATAGCATATTGATACCGTGGAACATACAATATGCTCTATATAAGTCTGAGAGTGCAATTCTAAGTTCTAAGAGTGGATTCAACGAAGAATTAATAAGTAGGAATTTACTTGGTAAATTTGGTTCACTTATTGGAAGCTCAGCATATAGATCCATGGTCCCCATTCTAGTTGAGAACATTCTGCTTGTAAGACTCATTAATTGATTCGTGATTGATCAATTATAATTCTAAAGTTAGACTATGTCTAATTTTAAGAATTTTCACTAAGCAGGAGTGAAATTGTAAAGAAAAGAGATTCTAGGTTTATTTATTTATTAATGGACTTTATATGTCTAATTAATAATTAAATTAAATGACAATATGATTTAATAATCTATTTTAGTTATTAAATAATTAGTTTTGGCATTTAAAAGGTTAGAATTAGAAAATTGGCGTTTTTGAGAAAATAGAGATAAAATTTGATAAAACTGCAAAATCAAGTGGGGCCCACTATAACACCATGGCCGGCCACTTAATAAGGTTTTTCAAATTAATATTTTTATTATTTTAATGCAAAATAATTCCTAACCTAAACCTAGTAGTTGCCTATAAATAGAAAGTGATGGCTCAGTCACAAAATATGCTTTCACATGCTTTCCTTAGTAATCTGACAGAAATTTCTCTCTTCAGAAAAACTGAGCCTTCCCCACTTTCTATACCTGCCCGAAATCCCTCTTCTATTTTCTCTCTTTATCAATTTCGACCCTAGTGAAAGAGTAAGTGCCCACACACAGGTAACTCAATCATAGATTGGAAGACTGTGAAGGATCAAACTTGAAGAAGAAGGACATTCGGGCTCAGATTTTGATTATACTCTGCTACAGAAAGGATACAAGGGTTAGAGATCTGAGTGGAAAGAGACATTAATTCCGCTGCATCAATGTAAGGTTTTCTTAACTTTAATGTGTTTAATTTATCGTTTTAGAAAGTTCATATTTAGGGTGTTTAAACAACATACTTGTGAGTAGATCTAAGATCCTGGTAAAATAAATTTCCAACACATTGAATAGGGACAAATTTACTATTATACCCTTCAATGTATTTTATCCTTAAAATACTTAGCTACCTATAAATGATATTTCAGTAAACTAATATAATTGTCGAAATGTGGCCTCAATTATTTATCTCTATTAAGCCAAGATCAAAGGAAATCATCGTTTCACTTCTAAATACTTATAGAAGCTATAGATTCTATATCTATGATTAGCGTTCCCACTCAATTATACTATCATGTTCCCAAGATGTAAGCGTTCAGCCATCCGAGCTTTAATGAACTACTCTAAGAACATAAATAATATAATTGAGATCGAACCTAATTATCTCAGGGTTAAGATCTATTGACCTAAGATCAAGCAGTGATATTGACTTAGAAAGATATAACGGTAAGTTTATGATATCTTATCTAAGTTCAATATCAGTCCAATCTGATGTATACTCCATACATCCGATACTGGCATACTTTGCCAATACCCTGAAAACACTTATACATGGTGTAAGTATACCTTATTTTTGATTATCATGTCAGTCTAAATCTAGTGTACTGACAAATTGTGGGACTTAAACTTTTGAACATATAATCATGATTATATTCCACTGTGTTGACAATATTATAATCATGAATAAATATATGTCTTAGATTTAATAGAATTTATACAGTAAACATATAATCATGAAATAAATCATGTGAGCCATGTAACATAAAATGATTTCTAATCTTTTATTAATTAGTAAATCTGATTATATTGAAATGAGTTTTATTTAGGGCACAAAATCCAACAAACTCCCACTTGCACTAATATAAAACTAAAAGTACATTTCTATTAATCTCAACACCTTGATGTCCAAATCAAGTGTAGTATGCAGTATTGTCTTTGTAATAGGATCTGACATGTTGTATTTAGTACAACCTTTCTCCACCATTACATATCCTTAGTCACAAAATCCTTGATATTGTGAAATTCCTCTCTATATGTCTACTCCTCTAGGGATACTGGATTCTTTAATTTTTTTGCAACTACATATGTGTTAGTCAGAAAGTAACACTAGTAGTTAATTCATTATTGGTAGAACGCCAAAAACTATATAGAACTTTCCATAGGTTGAATAAGTATCCTTCCTGTAACTTTAACATTCAGTCTCACTGGTGGAGTTAGAGACTCCAGATTGATTTTTACATTTCTCCAAAATCACAACTCCACCCCCAAAGTAACCACCTCTCATCAGTAGACTTTCTAGTATTAATGCAAGTCTAGAAACCTGATTTGGTGTAGTCTAAGAGTATTAAAATACCACTCTTAACAACTAACATATAGTTCCTCTTTTTGATCTTAAGATTTAGTTGACTGTCTTTCAATGTTCCTTTCCTAAATTAATATGATACCTACTCATAACTCCCACTCAACAGTAGGTGTCTGGTCTAATGCATTGCAAAGCATACATGAGACCTCTCATTGTTGATTCTTAAGGAATTCCTTTCATGACTTTTATCTTTTCTGTAATAGTTGAAACTGTTTCTTAGATAAATAAAATTCTATGTGTAGGAGTCAAAAGACTTCCTATAGAATTAGCCATTAAAAAAAGGCTCTAGCATCTTACTAAAGTAAGTTGCTTGCACTAGAGTAAGTAAATTACTAGGCATACCACAAGCCACGGTTTAGATAATCTCAAACCTATAATACTAGGATCGGGAAGTTTGTTAAGTCCATTGAATAGACTTATTATCGAAATTTCCTTTCTTGTCCTTGTACTAGAAAACTTTTGGTTTCTCCATATGAATGGTTTTAACCATAGTTATCTTTACTTTGCTTCTTAGTTCCTTATTCTGACTATCCATTACTTGTTAAAACTAATAATGGATTTTGATCACATGTGTCTCCCTAGTCATAACAGGGTGGGTTCCTTAAAACCCTCCCACTACGACAAGGTATCGTGACTTTCTATCTAGGAACATTAGTAGTATTGTCCTCATCGATTGTGTCAAGGCAACAGAGGCAGTGGATGTTGGAAATATTTTACCAAGATCTAGATTTACTAACAAGTATGTTTCATTAACATCCTAATATGAATTCTAAAACAATGAAATAAACACATATAAAGTTTAGGAAACCTTACATTGGGTACGGCGGAATATAATGACTCCTTCCGTTCAGATCTCTAGCCCTTGATTCCTTTCTGTAGCAGAGCATCACTAAGATCTGAACCTGGATCTCTTTCTCTCCTTCCTTTAGTCTGATTCTCCTTCTTGTTGATTGGATTCTTCATAATCTTCCACACTATGATTGAGATACCACTTGATGTGTGTGGGCACTCACTCATTCACTCAAGGTTCGAAATTGAAGAAGAAAAGAGAGGTATTGGTTTCGGTTATAGAGAAAAGAATAGGAGGCTCAACTTTCTGAAGACAAGAAAATTCATTCACTTAAAGTGTGAGCCATCACTATCTATTTATAGGTAACCACCTAGGTTTAGGTTATAATTATTTGGCATTAAAATAATAGAAAAATAAATGGTAATTTCTTGGTGTGGCCGGTCATGGATTGTGGATTGGGCCCACTTTGCAATTTTTCCATTTTGTCATTTTCCATCCCATTTTCTCAAAAACGCCAATTTTCCAATTTCACCACTTAAATGCCAATTCCAATTATTTAATAACTAAAAATTAATTATTAAATAATATTGTCATTTGATATATTTATTAATTAGACATATAAAGTCTCTTAATTAACAAATAAAACCTAGAATCTCTTTTCTTCACAATTTTGTCCTTGCTTAGTGAAAATTCATAAACTAGACATAGTCTAATTTTAGAATTATAATTGATTAATCAAAATCAATTAACTGAGTCTTACAAGCAGTATGGTCTCAACTAGTATGGGGACCATGGGCCTATATGACCGAGCTTCCAATAAGCAGATCAAGAATTTACCAAGTAAATCCACTAACCTATTAATTCCTTGTTGAATCCACGCATAGAACTTAGAATTGCACTCTCAGTCATATAGAACGCTCTATATGTTCCACGATATAGATACGCTATTAATTATCCATTGTTATAATCCTAATTTGATCAATGATCCTCTAATAGATGATCTACATTGTATAGGGACTAAATTACCGTTACACCCTTCAATGCATTTTATCCTTAAAACACTTAGCTCCGTATAAATGATATTTCAGCAAAGTGAAATGAGTACTCAACCATTTATCTCTGTTTAGCCAAGCTCGACGGATATCATCGTTTCACTTCTAAATACCTATAGAAGTTATAGATTCCATATCTATGTTTAGTGCTCCCACTCAATTATACTATCATGTTCCCAAAATGTACGTATCACCCTGACCCAAAAGTAGGCTTAACTAACAAATCAAAGAACAGGAATAATACTCTTGAGATCGAACCTAATCATATCAGGATTAAGATCATTTGATCTAGGATCAACTAGGTGATATTGAATTGAATATATATTACGGTAAATTTAACATATCTAATCAAAGTTCAATATCGATCCCTTCTGATGTATACTCCATACATCCGATATTGGTAAACTTTGCCAATGCCCTGGAAAGGACACACCACTTATCCAATGTGTAAGAATACCTATCGCTGATTATCGTGCCAGTCTAAATCCAGTGAACTGACAAATCAGGGAATAAACTTTCGAACATATAATCAAGATTATATTCCACTGTGCTGACAACACTATAATCATTAACAAATACATATGTTCTGGACTTAATAGAATTTATACATTATATATAATCATGAAATAAATCATGTGAACCATGCAACATAAAATGTTATTTCTGATCTTTATTAACAAGTAAATCTGATTATATTGAAATGGGTTTTAGTTAGGGCACAAAACCCAACAAACTCCCACTTGCACTAATATAAAATAAAAAGTGCATTTCAAATAATCTCAACACCTTGATATCCAAATCAAGTGTAGTATGTAGTATACTCTCCGTAATAGGATTTGATAGGTTGTATGAACACAACCTTTCCTCCACCATTACTTTTCCTTAATCACAAAAACTTTGATATTGTGAAATTCCTCTCTATATGTCTACTCTCTTGGGATACTGGATTCTTTACTTTTGGCAATTACTTTTGTGTTAGTCAGGAAGTAACACTTGTAGTTAATAAATGTTGGAACAATGCCAAAAATGTATAGAATTTTCCTTAGACTGAATAAGGACCTTTCCTGCAACTTTAACATTCAGTCTCTCTCTGGTAGACTTAGAAACTTCAGATAGGTTTTTCACTTCTCCAAAATCACTACTCCACCCCCAGAGTAATCACCATCTCATCAGCAGACCTTCTAGCACTAAGGCAAGTCTAGAAATCTGATGTGGTATAGTCTAAGTGTATTAAATAGACCCTTATCGACTAACAAATAATTCCTCTTCTTAATCTTAAGATTCACTTGATTGTCTTCCAATGTTCCTTTCCTGGATTAATCTGATACCTACTCATTACTCCCACTCAACAGCACGTGTCTAGTCTAAGGCATACTAAAGCATATCTGAGACCTCTCACTGTTGATTCAAGGAATTCTTTCATGGCTTTATCTTTTCTGGAATAGTTGAGACTTTTCCTTAGATAAATAAAATCTATGTCTAGAAGTCGAGAAGCTTCTATAGATTGCCATTAGAAAAAAAAATGCTACAGCATCTTACTAATGTAAGTTGCTTGCACTAGAGTAAGTAAATTACCAGGTATACCACAAGCCATAGGTTTAGATAAACTCAAACCTATAATACTAGGAACATGAAGTTTTGTTAAGTCCATTGAATAGACCTACAAACGAAAATTTCCTTTCTTGTCCTTGTAATAGAAACTTTTGGTTATTCCACATGAATGGTTTTAACCATAGTTCTTTTGGCTTTAATACTTAGTTTCTTATTTTGACAATCCATTACTTGTTTAAACTCACAATGGATTTTAATTACTAGTATCTTCCAAGTCATAATAGGGTGAGTTCCTTGAAACTCTCCCACTACGAAAAGGTACCGTGAATTATGTCTAAGAAAACTAAATGGTATTGACCTCTTCGGTTGTGTTAAGACAACAGAGGCAGTGGGATCATCATATGTAGAATAAGATGATAGAACACTTTGGAATCAAGGAAAATATCTCCTTTATTTGCTACTTTATCTTTAGGCTTAGTCATTTTCTTAGAAAAGTAGTATTTGTTTAAACAAATACTTTCTTATCTAATGACTATGGGATTGTCCACCCCTAATCACTTGGAATAGTTAACAAACATGCAAACCTTGGTTAACAGTTCTAGCTTTTCTTAAGATTACGATTAGGTCATCCATGAATCTAGGAATGATTTACACTAAGTACACAACCATTCCATCATTCTGAAATTTTCCTTTCACTAGGGTATTTCCTTAGAAGGACTTAGGCAATGACTAATAACTAATCATCAATATGCAAATCGAATTTCTGGGGAGGTAAGTTTGGATATAATACAAAAAATCAACTTAATGATCTTTGAACTGCATATGAACCAAATATTTCTCCACCCTTATCAGTTCGCAAGATCTTTAACCACTTACCTTAATGGTTTTCACCATTGCTAGAAATTTATGAAAACTTTCAAACATTTCAAATTTCTTTGCATAAGGTTGAGTTATCATCTTAAGAATATAACGAAAACTCATATCCACCCCTGAATGTACATCCATCTGCGAATGAGATGATTATACTTTCAGTGGATATAGGCATAATGACTCTTTGTAGAGATTGATCTTGTCAAAATCACTATGAACAAGATACAAATGCCATAGATTTATAAAATATGTGGTTGTGATCTTTTGATGACTTAGGTTTAATCACATTAAAGAGTTCTTAGAATAGTGCAAGTGGATCCTGGTCACGGAATACTAAACTCATATTCCATACTAACATACAGTTTGAATCCATTGATAGAAAAATAGTTATTAAGCACTTGTGAAAGTGTAACTGTATTGTATTCTGAAAATAGAAATATAAGAAATTTCTATTTGGAATCTGAAATTTAAAGTCAAAGACTTAAATTTATACTAAATATACATGAGTATTCTTCTATCTTGGACCACCACTACTAATCTAACTCTAAGTTTGCCTAAACCAAGCATATACAAGTAGGAGATTTCTAAGATTGAGGATTTAAGCTAATTCGAAATGAATAAGCTAAGAGGAATAAGGATAATTTCGAAATCAAATAAGAATCCAAGCGAGAGTCAAAGTTATTCTTATTTATATAATCTTCTTGTTTCATATTGTAAATACTAGTCTAAGGTGTCATCAATTGATGAACAGCTAGATGTTGCATTTACAATATTTATCTATCGAGATCTAACACTATTATGTTTGTCTAATGGATGACAATCCATTAGGGATTTGTCCCATTAGAATAACAAGCCAAGTTAGACCAACAATGAAGATTCGAAATTTAAGCTGCAACTAATAACAAAAAATAACATGGTTCAATATAAATTCACACACAATTCAGAAATTATTAAACATATAGCAAGTAGGAATGACAAGTGAAAGTACTAAAACATACAATCCTAAATAATTTCCAAGGTCTCCAACAAACTGATATCAGTGTCCCGTTTAGGCGAGAGTCAAAGATACCATCCATTGAATAGAGTTGTCAACTCATCTAAAATGATAAACATTCTAGCAACCTTTTTATTCGATCAAGATGTGAATCCAGCGTTGTCCCATTTAGGCGAGAGTCAAGGCCATTCTATCTTATGATTTTCCACCATTGTTTCATACTTTTGTAAGTCTATTAAAGTCGCCACCATTAGGGTGATCCATACTAAAATAAACACTTACAAATAGTACTTATCTTTCGAGATTCTACGACGTTAAATTGCTAATGAACGTTCCTCCATTAGGGAGGATTACTCACTAAAACAAGAACTATGTAGAACCAACAATGGAGATCGAATGTCCTAATAATAATAAAGCTCATTATTTAAAATGTATTTTCTTCTAATATTTATTTTAATCAATTTATTTTAAATATATATTTATTTAATTAAAATTTCCAATTTAGAATGAAAAATTCTAAATATAAATTTTAATTTAATATATATAAATTATACTTAGATGGATATGAAAATAAAATGAATTATTTTCCATCTTAGCAATAATTTCCAATAAATATTTAGAAAATTAATCAATTTAAGTTGCATCAAAATTAATTTAAATTAATTTACAACTCAAATTTAATTTTCTATATATATATATTGCATTTCGAAAAATTAAAGAATATAAGAGTACAATTTTCGAAAAAATGCTTTAAAATAAAATAAAAATAAATCCTAGAAAAATTATCCTAATTTTATCTTGGCCTAAAATTAATTAATAAAAATTAATTTTCAACAAAAATATAATTTTCCTATTTAATTAAATATTAAAGAAAAAATTTAAATATTTAAGTATCATGATTAAGAATCAACTTAAATATTAATTTTCTATTTAATTAAATACACTAGAAAAATACTTCAAGCAAAACAGATAATATCTATCTAGACTTTCATTGATTAATTAATTTATTTTCTAATAATAATATGTTTTAATTCATTTATTTTAATTAATCATTAAATGAAAAAATAATTGATTTAAGTTGATCCAAAATTAAAATAAATAATTTTCAACTTTAATCTATTTTTCAAATAAAATTCGAAATTGTTCTGCATTTAAGAAATGCAATTTCGAAATATATAAAAAAATTAATAGAAATAAAATATATTTTGAAAATTATTCAAATTTAAGTTATTCTGAAATAAGATTTCAAACTTAAAATAAATTTCTATTTAATTAAATATCATGAAAATAATAATATTTAAGTATCAAGAATGAAATCAACCTAAATATTTAATTTTCAATTTAATTAAATGTATTAAATATAAGAATTAAATAATCAAGTATGAAAGAAACTTAATTATTAATTCTAATTTAATACTAGGAAAAATATTCTATAATTAAGTTGTTCCAAAATTAATTAAAATAAATAATTAATTTACAACTTAAAATATTTTCCTATTTGAATATTAGAAAAAATAACTAGTACTAGAAATAACTATCTAGAATATATATCATTAACTAAGTATTTTTCTAAAATTAACTTTAAAATATTAAATGAAAAATAAATTTCATATATTTTAAAGCTAATTATGTTGCTAATTCAATTTTTAATTAGGTTAGACTAATATAATTAACATAATACAATTATTTAAATAAGTCAAATGGGCCTTCACAATTGGGGTAGTTCATGTGAGGGAGAGTTGGGTTCAGTATGTCGTACCCACTACTATTGGCCTGTAACGTCCCCGCTTCAAGCCTCCATTGGGTCCTTCAACCCATGGACTCATGGCTCTTATACACGAGTACGCCACTCTGGCTGCTTCATAGACTGATGACTGACCCTACAGACCAACACGAGTGCTTTCAGCGTGCTTTGTCCTCACTCGCACACTTCCTAGGAAAACTTCCCAGGAGGTCACCCATCCTAAAATTGCTCCAGGTCAAGCACGCTTAACAATGGAGTTCTTTCGTGATGAGCTACCGAAAAACAAGATGCACCTTGTTGATATAGGTAGTACCAATCAATCCATTTAAGCTCTCTTCAACTGTGTAGTCCCATACCTACACAGTCTCCGAATCATCCCACTTGACCTTCCCCAGGCGGTGTGGGATTTCACAGCTTACCCGGTATTTCCCCTTACAGATCACGGGACTACTGACTATCACAATCACCCCCCCTTACAGGGTCCGACGTCCTCGTCGACAACACTTCCGGCTGGGTCAAGGCTCTGATACCATTTGTAACGTCCCTGCTTCAAGTCTCCATTGGGTCCTTCCACCCACGGACTCATGGCTCTTATACACGAGTACGCCACTCTGGCTGTTTCACAATTGGGGTAGTTCATGTGAGGGGGTGCTGGGTTCAGTATGTCGTACCCACTTCTATGGCTCCAAACTCTCACACAAGGCCCAAAAGAGAGGAATTTAACCTTAAAATAAATAACTGTTATTAATTGAATAGGTCCAAAAACTAAATGGACCTAAATAAAATCTATCATGGTGTGACATTTTATTTAGCAACAACCTATATGCATCTATATAATAAAATAAACATATAGGCTCACACAGGCACACATTTGGATGGATCCTATCATGTTGCTAGGTCATACACAGATGAAAGAAGATTGTAAAATTTACCTGTTACAAATTATTTACTTGACCAAGGGAGCCATGAGTTAAAATCAGATCATTGGATCTGTCAACAAGTTAACCATAGCTATTTGCAATCAAGTAATAATAGGTTTTAAAAACTTACAAACAAGCTAAAAACACATACTCCTGCAACAAGGTTAGCTGGATAGTTGGAAGTAGGATTTATTTAATTTTAAATAATTAAATTTTGAAAATTAAAAAATTTATTTTGAAATTAAAAAAAATAAATATATATTTCGAAAATAATAAATTAAATATTTAAAATTAAACCTACAATTTTGAAAAATTAGGTTTCAACTAACCTAAATATCATTTCAAAACTTGCTAACTACTTTTAAAAAAAAATTAAATGTTATTTTATGAATAAAAATTAAATAAAAAAAATTAAAAAATAATAAAGATAAATAAATATCTTTTTCAGATTTTAAATTTAATTTAAATAAATAAAATAACAAAATTTAAAAGTTAGCAAAATATCTTACATCGATTTAAAATATCATGATTATAGTTATCTTATTTGAAATTTAAATAAGGTCAAATAATTTCAAAAACAATATTTAATTTTAAATTTTAATATCTGACCTTAAATTTAAAAATAAGATAAGATATAATTAAATTTAAAAATAAGATAGATAATTAAGCAAAAAGATAGATATTTACTATTTTCAAATTCAAATTACACTAATATCATGAATTAAATTAAAAAAAAATATATTAAATAATTTAATTATGATAATTAGAATTGAAATAGGAATAGTAAATGTCTAAATACAAAACTACACAAAAAATCGGAACTTAAATCCATGAAAAAGCATGAAAAAATGAGGAAAAACGAAAAAAAAAAATGTGAGATGTACGGACGGTATGCAGTGCATACACGTCCGCGTGCGCTCACAAGGGTGCCTGCCGAGAAAACTCAGCGCTGGGGGGAACACGCAGGATTTCCGCGCGCAGAGGGGATGTCTTCAGATACCCTACGCGTGTTGCTCGGATAAAATGCTGTCCGAACACGCGTATGACCGAGGTGCACTCGGTTCCGCGCGCGCGTGGGTGATGCAGCATCCTTATCTTTTTTCGAATCTTCAAAAAATCATAACTAATTCAAATTAAATCGAAATTGAGTTATGTAAAAAAGTAACTTGCTTAATTTTTTCCATACTATCCAATAAAAATAATTCCAGAAACAAAATTTTAATTATTTTTCACAAAAATCCACAAACATCAATCAATCATCATATAACACTCAATACAACATGAAACCATCCAAATAACAAACAATCGTTTTAAAGTCCAAATTTCTTGCAAGCAAATCAATTACCATGACTCTGAGGCAAGTTGTTGGAATTTATTTTACCAGAATCTTAGATCTACTCACAAGTATGTTGTTTAACACCCTAAATATGAACTTTCTAAAACGATAAAATAAACACATATAAAGTTAAGAAAACCTTACATTGATGCAGCGGAATTAATGTCCCCTTCCACTCAGATCTCTAACCCTTGTATCCTTTCTGTCGCAGAGTATTATCAAGATCTGAGCCCGAATGTCCTTCTCTTTGTGTGTGATCCTTCACAGTCTTCCAATCTATGATTGAGTTACCACTTGCTGTGTGTGGGCACTTACTCTATCACTAGGGTTCAAAATTTAGAAGAAGAAAAGAGAGAGAGAGGTTTCGGCCAAGGTATAGAAAAGGGAAGGCTCAGTTTTTCTGAAGAGAGAATTTTCTGTCAGAAGATGTTATGAAAGCATGTAATTTGACTGAGCCATCACTTTCTATTTATAGGCAACTACTAGGTTTAGGTTAGGAATTATTTGGCATTAAAATAATGAAAATATCAATTTAAAATTCCACATAAAGTGGTCGGCCAAGGTGTAGATAATGGGCCACACTTGATTTTGCAGTTTTAACAAATTTTATTTCTATTTTCTCAAAAACGCCAATTTTCCAATTCTAACCTTTTAAATGCCAAAACTAATTATTTAATAACTAAAATAGATTATTAAATAATATTGTCATTTAATTTAATTATCAACTAGACATATAAAATCCATTAATAAATAAATAAACCTAGAATCTCTTTTCTTTACAATTTCGCCCATGCTTAGTGAAAATTCACAAATTAGACATAGTCTAACTTTAGAATTATAATTGATTAATCACAAATCAATTATTGAGTCTTACAAGCAGTATGTTCTCAACTAGAATGGGGACCATGGATCTATATGCTGAGCTTCCAATAAGTGAACCGAATTTACTAAGTAAATTCCTACTTATTAATTTTTCGTTGAATCCACTCTTAGAACTTAGAATTGCACTCTCAGACTTATATAGAGCATATTATATGTTCCACGATATAGATATGCTATCTCATTTAACCATTGTTATAATCTTATTGTGATCAAAGATCCTCTATATAGATGATTTACATCGAGATGGCATAATTTTTACCGTTCTCACCCCTCAATGTATTTTGCCCCTTAAAACACTTAGCTACCTGTGAATGGTGTTTAGTGATCTAAGAATTAGCCACTTAAACAAGAGATCATCCATTTACTTCTATTTGCTAAGCTCGAAGGGAATCATCACTTGACTTCTATACACCAGTAGAAGCTATAGATTCCATATTTATGTTCAGCACTCCCACTCAATCATACTATCATGTTCCCAAAATATACGTATTACCCTGACCCAATAGTAGGCTTAACTAATAAATCAAAGAACATGAATAGCACTCCTGAGTTGAGCCTAAGCATATCAGGATTTACATTCTTTTATCTTAAGATCAACTACTGATATTGACTTGGAAAGATATAACGGTAAGTTTATAATATCTTAACTTAGTTGCAATATCGGTCCAGTCCAATGTATACTCCATACATTCGAAACTAGTATACTTTACTAATGTCCTGGAAAGAACATAACACTTACTCCAAGTGTAAGTACACATCATCGCTGATTATCACATTAGTGTAAATCCAAAACACTGATGAAACAGGGACTTAGTCTTTTGACTCATGATCACAATCACATTCCACTGTGTTCACGATCCTGTAATTGTGAATAAACATATTATCTGGATTTAACTGATTTTGTGTGTAAATGTAATAAACATATTAAACAATTAGCATGTAAAATTCATGCAAACATAAATCACTTCAAATTTCTTATATTGATAACTAATCAGATTGTAAAGAGTTTTATTTAGGGCATAAAACCCAACACTTTCGTGATGGGCTACCGAAAAACAAGATGCACCTTGTTGATATAGGTAGTACCAATCAATCCATTTAAGCTCTCTTCAACTGTGTAGTCCCATACCTACACAATCTCCGAATCAGCCAACTTGACCTTTCCCAGGCAGTGTGGGATTGCACAGCTTACCCGGTATTTCCCCTTACGGATCACGAGACTACTGACTGTGCATGGCCCCCTAACTCTCACACAAGGCCCAAAAGAGAGGAATTTAACCATTAAATAAATAATAGTTATTCATTGAATAAGCCCAATTCTAATTGGGCCTAATTAAATTTACTTATGTTAAAAATTTATTTTAGCAACCTAGTCCATTTACTTAGTAAAACTTAAATGAGCTTCTTATATGCATCTAAGCCCAAAAGCAAACATATAGGCTCACACAGGTCAAATGATTTGGATGGGCCCTATCATGTTACTAGGTTTACACAGATGAAAGAAGTACAAAATTTACCTGTTACAAATTATTTATAAGATCTATTGGCAATTGGACTATGATTAAAATCAGATCATTGGATCTGTCAACAAGTTAATCATAGCAATTTAGATCAAATAAATAATAGGTTTGTTAAAAAAAAAGTTTTGAATAAACAATATAAAATTAAACAAACATTGTCCATGTAACAAATGTGCAATAAGATATTAATATAATTAAATTATTAATTTTAAACTAACCAACTAAATTTTGAAAATTTAGGGTTGTTAAAAACAACTCTTAAAAAATCTCAAAATTAAAAATTAAAAAAAAAAACTAATTTAAAATATCTAGGTTTGTCTGAATTATTTTTATCAAATTAAATTAAATATCTAATAAGATCAATGATTTGAAAAAAAAAAAAATATCTTCAATATCATTTTCAAATCTTATAATTTAATAAAATTAAAATAATAAAATAAACCAATTTTAAAATAGATGTGGTTAGATAATTATTATTTTAAGAATAAAATAATAAATAAATAATAATTATCCTAATCATATGTCAAAATATCTTAAATTAAGCATTATTCAAATTTCTACAAAAATATCTAAGTTATTTAAATATTTAAAATAAAATTTATAAATTTCCAATAAGTAAAAAAAAATGATATAGAAAAAAAATATCATTTTTAAACTTATAATTTATAAATAATTAAATATTTAAAAAAAATAACAAATTTTTGAATTTGAAAATATTATGGTTAAAATATCTATAAAATATCTAGGTTAATTTCAAATTTATTAATTATTTAATTTGTCATATAAGATAATTTTAATATAATATTTCAAATAAAAAAGATAAAGTTATCTTTTGATTTAAAATATGTTAAATATCAAAATATCTGATCTTATAATTAAATAATATATAAATATTAAAGAAATTAACAAATTTTTTAAATCTAACCATAATTTAAAAATTAAAATAATCAATTTTCAAACTTAAACCTCAAAATATCAAAATTAATAATAATCTATTAAAAAATTAATACTATTAATTTAAAATATGATATTTAAGTTCAAATATATTTAAAAATAATATTTTATTTTAAATTTGAGGGTTGAAAATTGGAAAAATTCGGATTTTTGGGTGAAGTGGCAGCTAGGCTACACGCTGCAGCCCAAGAGGCTGTAAATGCCCAGGACGCGCGCGGACAATAGGATTCCAGCCGAGAAAACTCGGCGCCTACAGGGTTGTGTCTGAAATCCGCGCGCGTAGGTTTGTCCTGTCCGAAGCCTGGTGCGTGCGATTGAGGCATGAGCACCCAAATCTTCAAACATGCATAACTTTTTCAATTTTTATCGGAATCGAGTTCCGTAGAAAACAAAATTGCTTAATTTTTCACAAGGAATCCAAATAAAATATTTTCACAAACAGAAAAAAAAATATTTTTGATGGAAAAAATTCGTACAACACATACATTCATCACATAAGCACATAAACCAACATGAAACCATCCAAATCAACACATAACATCGTTTTAATTCATATTTCATGAAAGTAAATCATTACCATGGCTCTAAGGCCAGTTGTTGGAAATATTTTACCAGGATCTATATTTACTAACAAGTATGTTTCATTAACATCCTAATATGAATTCTAAAACAATGAAATAAACACATATAAAGTTTAGGAAACCTTACATTGGGTGCAGCGGAATATAATGACTCCTTCCGTTCAGATCTCTAGCCCCTGATTTTTTTTGTAGCAGAGCATTATCAAGATCTGAACCTGGATCTCTTTCTCTCCTTCCTTGATGCTGATTCTCCTTCTTGTTGATTGGATTCTTCATAATCTTCCACACTATGATTGAGGTACCACTTGATGTGTGTGGGCACTCACTCAATCACTCAAGGTTCGAAATCGAAGAAGAAAAGAGAGGTGCTGGTTTCAGCTATAGAGAAAAGAATAGGAGGCTCAACTTTCTGAAGACAAGAAAATTCATTCACTTTAAGTGTGAGCCATCACTATCTATTTATAGGTAACCACCTAGGTTTAGGTTATAATTATTTGGCATTAAAATAATAGAAAAATAAATGGTAATTGCTTAGTGTGGCCGACCATGGATTGTGGATTGGGTCCACTTTGCAATTTTGCCATTTTGTCATTTTTCCATCCCATTTTCTCAAAAATGCTAATTTTCCAATTTAACCACTTAAATGCCGATTCCAATTATTTAATAACTAAAAATTAATTATTAAATAATATTGTCATTTAATATATTTATTAATTAGACATATAAAGTCTCTTAATTAACAAATAAAACCTAGAATCTCTTTTCTTCACAATTTTACCCTTGCTTAGTGAAAATTCATAAATTAGACATAGTCTAATTTTAGAATTATAATTGATTAATCAAAATCAATTAACTGAGTCTTACAAGCAGTATGGTCTCAACTAGTATGGGGACCATGGGCCTATATAACCGAGCTTCCAATAAGCAGATCAAGAATTTACCGAGTAAATCCACTAACTTATTAATTCCATGTTTATTCCACGCATAGAACTTAGAATTGCACTCTCAGTCATATAGAACGCTCTATATGTTCCACGATATAAATACGCTATTAATTATCCATTGTTATAATCCTAATTTGATCAATGATCCTCTAATAGATGATCTACATTGTATAGGGACTAAATTACCGTTACACCCTTCAATGTATTTTATCCTTAAAACACTTAGCTCCATATAAATGATATTTTAGCGAAGTGAAATGAGTACTCAACCATTTATCTCTGTTTAGCCAAGCTCGAAGGATATCATCGTTTCACTTCTAAATACCTATAGAAGTTATAGATTCCAAATCTATGTTTAGCGCTCCCACTCAATTATACTATCATGTTCCCAAAATGTACGTATCACCCTGACCCAAAAGTAGGGTTAACTAACAAATCAAAGAACACGAATAATACTCTTGAGATCGAACCTAATCATATCAGGATTAAGATCATTTGATCTAGGATGAACTAGGTGATATTGAATTGAATAGATATTACGGTAAATTTAACATATCTAATCAAAGTTCAATATTGGTCCCTTCCGATGTATACTCCATACATCCGATACTGGTAAACTTTGCCAATGCCCTGGAAAGGACATACCACTTATCTAAGGTGTAAGAATACCTATCGTTGATTATCATGCCAGTCTAAATCCAGTGAACTGACAAATCAGGGAATAAACTTTCGAACATATAATCAAGATTATATTCCACTGTGCTGACAACACTATCATCATTAACAAATACATATGTTTTGGACTTAATAGAATTTATACATTATATATAATCATGAAATAAATCATGTGAACTATGCAACATAAAATGTTATTTCTGATCTTTATTAACTAGTAAATTTGATTATATTGAAATGGGTTTTATTTAGGGCACAAAACCCAACAGTGGAACCATCTTATATAGAATAAGAAGATAGAACACTTTGGAATTGAAAATATCTCCTTTACTTTGCTACTTTATTTTTCAGATTTAGTCATATTCTTAAAAAAGTAGTATTTGTTGAAACAAACACTTTCTTATCTTAATAACCATAGGATGGTCCACCCCTAATCACTTAAAATAGCTATCAAACATGCAAACATTAGTTAACAATTCTAGCTTTTTTTAAATTCATGATCAGAACATCCCTGAATCTAGTAATGGTGTACACTAAGTACATAATCATTATATCATTCTGAAGTTTTCCTATCACTAGGGTATTCTCCTAGAAGGACTTAGGCAGCTACTAGTAACTAATCATAGACCTTTTACTTTCATCAATATGCAATTCAAATTTCTGGGGAGGTAAGTTTGAATACAATTCAAAGTTCGACTTAATGATCTTTGAACTACATAACTAAATATGTCTCCACCCCTATTAGTTCGTAAGATCTTTAACTACTTACCTTAATATTTTTCAACATTGCTAGAAATTCATAAAATTTCTCAAAACATTTCAAATTTCTTTGCATAAGGTAAAATCTAGAGTGATCGTTTAAGAATTTAACGATAACTCATATCTACCCTTAAATGTACATCCATATGTTCAAATACAGATGATCCTAGTTTTAAGCAGATATTGGCATATTTTCTCTTTGTAGAGACTCATCTTGTCAAAACCACTATGAACAAGATGCAAATGCCATAGATATATATTATGTGGTTGTGGTCTTTTGATGAATCTTGATGATTCTAAGATCTCGTTACAACAAAGAGTTCTTAGAATAGTCCAAGTGGATTTTGGTCACAGAATACAAAACTCATAATCCATACACTTATATACAGTTCTGATCCATTGTAGAAAATGGATATTAACAACTTGTGAATGTTATATTGTATTGCAAATGTATTTTGGAAACGGAAATTTAAAATTTCTATTTGGAATCTAAAATTTAAAGTCTAAGACCTAAATTTATACCAAATATTTCTTGAGTAATTATTCTAGCTTGGACCACCACTACCAATCTAACTCTAAATTTAAATTGCCTTTAGTAAGCATATACAAGTAGGAGATTTCTAAGATTGAGGATTTATATCATTTCAAGATAGAATATCTAGAATATAGTCATTTGCGCCATTCAATTTCACAGGAGAAAAATAGAATGACATCATATGAATATGATTTATAATCCTTCTTATCCAATGATGTACTCTCTAAGCAATTTCATAATGAAAAAAGCTAAGAGGAAAAAATAAAGGATAATTTTGATTAAATAAGAATCCAATGATGTCCCGTTTAGGCGAAAGTCAAAGTTATTCTTATTTTATAAATTTCTTCACTGTTTCATATTGTAAGCACTAGTCTAAGTTGTCATCTTTGGATGTACAACTAGATGTTGCATTTACAAATATTTATCTGTCGAGATCTAATACTATTATATTTGTCTAACGAATGACAATCTTTTGGGATATGTTCCAATAAAAACAATAAATTAAGTTAGACCAACAATAGAGACTTGAAATTGATACTACAATAGTTAATAATAGAAAAAAAAAATAGTGAAGGTTCAATATAAATTCATACACAATTCAAAAATTATCATACATTTAGCATGTAACAAAGACATGTGAAAATACAAAATAAACACATCTCAAATAATTTTCAAGGTTTCCAATCAGCTGATACAGTGTCTCGGTAGGCGAGAGTCAAAGATATCATCAGTTGAATAGAGTAGTCAGCTCATCTAAAATGGACACCATTCTAGCAACCTTTTATTCGATCAAAATAAGAATCCAACGTTGCCCCGGTAGGGAGAGTTAAGGTTATTCTTATTTTATGAGCTTCTACCATTGTTTCATACTTGTAAATTTATCTTTAAGTAGTCATCGTAGGGGAGAGTCTAATAGAGACAAAAACTTACAAAATATCTATCTTTTGAGATCTTTATGGTGTTAAATGTTCAATGTAAGACCATCCATATGGGGAACAAAGTCTAGCATCTCGAGGTCCCATTGAAATATTAACCATGTAGGACCAACAATAGAGATCAAATATCCTTATAATTAAAGCTCAATATTTTGAGGAGATGTATTTTCATTTGATATGTATTTTAATCTATTTATTTAATATTAATATAGTTATTTAATTAAAATTACTAATTTAGATAACTCTAAATATTTTAATTTAATATTTATAAAATTAGATACATACTTGGATAGATCTAAAAATAAAATTTATTTTCTATCCTTAGTATTAATTTTCCAGTAAAAATTACTTAATTTAAGTTGGTCGAAAATTAATTAAATAATTAATTTTCAACTCAAATTTAATTTTCTATAAATATATATATCTATAATTAAATTTAAAATCCAATGTATTAAAAAATACATTTTCGAATTCTATTAAAGTAAAATAAAATAAAACTGAAAAAATTATTCTAATTTATGTTGATCTAAAATTAAAGAAATATATTAAAAAAGGTGTGAGTGCGTGTTCCCCTACTTCTCCCATGGCGAAGACGATGAGGGTCATCTGAAAGCCTGCATCTACGAGCACGGTGGTCATCGGAGCCGATGAGGAACTTCCTTCAATCCTTGAAGAGAGTTCTGATTAGATTGTCGGTGAAGAATTTCATGATTCAATTGATATTCTAGAGAATGAGATAGGGTAGGAGGTTGAATCGAACAACACAGTTCGTTCCCCGAAAACGGTTAGCTAGGCAGAGGAGGTCAAGAAAAGTGATTATCAAACTAATGTGGGTGAATTGTGGAGCCAATTCAAGACTAATTAGGTACCTACTCCATCAACTAGACTCTCTTTTACTGTGTTAGACCATAAATAATCTATCATATCCCATTTAAGTTGGGCAAGCCTCTTTCTAGGGTTCCATACTTTGGGACTTTATGTTCATAATGATGTCATGCTTGCTTTTGGTACTCTGAAAAAATAAATCTTGATCGAACCTATATTTGCCATTTTAGAAATAATATCTCACGACTTTATTGGCGTCGCGCTTTTTTTCTTGGCAGGAACGAGTTATGATAGAATACGTCTTGTTTATCTCGATGAAATGGGCGGAATGGCTATCACAATTCCAAAAATATTTACGACTTTCAGTATCTTATCAATGGCTTCTCTTGCATTACCGGGCATGAGTGGTTTTATTGCAGAATTTATAGTATTTTTAGGAATACTTACTAGCCAAAAATTTCTTTTAATGACAAAAATATTCATTACTTTTGTAATGGCAATTGGAATCATATTAACATAATTCAGCCAGTAAGCAAACACCGAATCCATGGGTATTTGAACCAGAGTATCTAGGCAAAAGTAGAATATTTGATGGACCGATAAAAGTAGGTGACCAGGTTGATGCTAAACTGGATTTAGATGAAATTGAAATTGAGGCTTCATTCTGGAAGAATGCTATTGTCTGTATTGTTTTCGGTGTTAATCCACCAGGCTTTGTGAAAAGAGTTTAGGGAAATATGGGAGTTGAGAAAGTAGTCTGTATGCACTCAAGCTTTACCTTAGTCAAGTTTAGGGATGAGGTTACGAGAGATATTATTCTGGAAGCAAGAGTTATCCACTTTGATAAGAAGCCTGTTATTCAGCGTCCTTGGATAGCAGAGATGGATTTAGCTCAGTTGGTAAATTTTGTTCCTGTGTGGATCTGCTTTAATGGATTAGGTCTTCAATATTGGGGAAAAAAGAATCTTAGCGCATTGATTAGTACTATAGGTAAACCTATCATGATTGATAAGGTCACCCAAGAATGATCAATGGTGAAATTTGCTCGAGTTCTTGTTAATATGGAGATCTCGGAGGAGCCACCAAAAACCATTTCCTTTATTAATGAAAGGAAACAACTTGTGGAACAACAAGTGGAATATGAATGGATCCCCTCTAAATGCTCGGCTTATGGGAATTTAGGGCACATTGTGGCCAACTGTAACATGGATAGGCCTATGGTATGGAAGAGGAAGCAATCTGGAGATAACCCAGTTTAGGAAAAAAGGAGCTACAAACACAGAATACAGGGACAAATATGGAGAAAAAGCTGCCAGGGGATATCAGTATTTCTGCTGATGTTGTAGAGGGAAATCAAGAGCATGGTAATTCAGTTCTGGACAAACCAAATGGTGAGGATTCAGGTAATTCAAACACCTGGATTACTCCCAAAAGAAGAGGGCAGAAGATGAATACAAGTTCAAAAGTGGATGCTCCTAAAACAGTTAGCAACAATGGGTATGCCGTACTGCAAGGAGTTGTAGATGAGGTAATGGTTCCCAACTCCAATATGGTTTTTAATGGAAGTTTGTAACATTCTTGGTTGGAATGTAAGGGGAATGAATAAAAAAAAGGAAAATAGATTGCTATTCTTGAGGTGTGTAGATTGAATAAAGTTGGATTTGGTGCTTTGTTTGAGACTAAGGTGAAGCATGAGAAAGCTCATGATATCATGGCTAATAATTTTCTGAACTCGAGTTTTTATTCTAGTTCAGTTATCTCTAGCATAATCTTATTGATTTGGCAGGAAAAATTTGTCCAGGTTGAGATTTTAGATGAGGATAAGTAGCTGGTACATTGTAGAGTTAAAGTTTGTGGTCAAAAGTGTACTTTTCTGGCAACAGGAGTCTATGGCAGCAACTCTATGGAAGATAGAAAATGTCTTTGGCAAAAGCTTGAAAGTTATGGTCAGATACAGGAGCCGTGGATTATTTTTGGCGATTTCAATGCCATGTTTTCTTTCCATGATAGAAGTGGGGGCAGATCGGTTCTCTCCAGAGATATTTTGGATTCTCAAACCTGGCTTTCTTGCGGTCAGGTGGAGGAATTCAAATGTTCAGGTGCTTATTATACCTAGAGTAACAAACATGAGGTGGGTGAAAGTATTTTTTCTAAGCTTGATAGAGTTTTCATGAATGATAAATGGCTAAGTTATTTTCCTAATGTTGACGCTTGTTTTAAATAGGAGACAATTTTGGATCACATCATGTGTTTAATTCAGAATCATGAGGGGAACAAAGTTGGATACAAGCCGTTTAGATATTGTAATCATTGGGCCTCTTATCCTAACTTTAGAAAGGTTGTTTCTACTTGCTGGATTAAGCCTACAGTTGGCAGCAGCCTTGACAGGTTAGTGAAGTAGCTGTTTAGAGTCAAACACGCTCTAAAGAAGTTCAACAAGCATGAAGTTGGTGATATAAATAAGGAGTACAAGCAGACTAGAGAAGAGTATTGCAGATTACAGGGAGAAGCTCCTGCTAAGCCTTATGATTTAAGCTTGCAAATTGCTACTGATCATAAGCAGCAAGAGTATCTTATTGCCCAGAATAGGTATTGTAACGCCCTAAATAATTAGGCACGCTACCCAAGATACTTATAAAGCCCTAATCCCCTAAACGGGATTACTAATAAAATTAGCGCAGGATTTAAACTTTAATAACAATAGGAATGAAAATAAACTTGTAATACTTTAAACTTTATAAACTAAAAGTTACAGATGTTGGGATCCCAAAAATATTTACAAAATATTATTACAAGTCCTTTTCTTTCAACCGGCCTAAGCGGTAAAATAGAGTTTCAAAAACACAACACTGGTAGAATCCAACTTGCTTGGTTTGATATGGCCCGGACATGTACATTCATTGTCCAGCTCCTGCACTCATGGCTGATCAGCAATAGTCCTACCCTTTCCTACACAGTAGAGCACCCGTGAGCCAAGCCTAGCAAGACAGTAAAAAAAACATATCAATAATATGCTCATCATATAATATAAACAACAATGCTATTCAAATTTGTCTGTGTGACACAGACCTGTTGGAATTTATTTTACCAGTATCTTAGATCTACTCACAAGTATGTTGTTTAACACCCTAAATATGAACTTTCTAAAACGATAAATTAAACACATATAAAGCTAAGAAAACCTTACATTGATGCAGCGGAATTAATGTCTCCTTCCACTCAGATCTCTAACCCTTGTATCCTTTCTGTAGCAGAGTATAATCAAGATCTGAGCCTGAATGTCCTTCTTCTTCAAGTTTGATCCTTCACAGTCTTCCAATCTATGATTGAGTTACTGCTTGTTGTGTGTGGGCACTTACTCTTTCACTAGGGTCACGAAATTTATGAAGAGAGAAAAGAAAAGAGAGGTTTCGGCCAGGTATAGAAAGTAGGGAAGGCTCAGTTTTTCTGAAGAGAGAAAAATCTGTCAGATAACTAATGATGTGTATTTTTGACTGAACCATCACTTTCTATTTATAGGCAACTACTAGGTTTAGGTTAGGAATTATTTGGCATTAAAATAATGAAAATATTAATTTGAAATCCCACAATAAGTGGCCGGCCATGGTGTAGTTTATGGGCCCCACTTGATTTTGCAGTTTAATCAAATTTTATTTCTATTTTCTTAAAAACGCCAATTTTCCAATTCTAACTTTTTAAATGCCAAAACTAATTATTTAATAACTAAAATAGATTATTAAATAATATTGTCATTTAAATTAATTATTAACTAGACATATAAAGTCCATTAATAAATAAATAAACCTAGAATCTCTTTTCCTTACAATTTCACCCCTGCTTAGTGAAAATTCATAAAATTAGACATAGTCCAACTTTAGAATTATAATTGATCAATCACGAATCAATTAATGAGCCTTACAAGCAGAATATTCTCAACTAGAATGGGGACCATGGATCTATATGCTGAGCTTCCAATAAGTGAACCAAATTTACCAAGTAAATTCCTACTTATTAATTCTTCGTTGAATCCACTCTTAGAACTTAGAATTGCACTCTCAGACTTATATAGAGCATATTATATGTTCCACGATATCAATATGCTATCTCATTTAACCACTGTTATAATCTTATTGTGATTTAAAGATCCTCTATATAGATGATCTACATCGAGATGTGATTTCTTTACCGTTCTCATCCCTCAATGTATTTTGCCCCTTAAAACACTTAGCTACCTATAAATGGTGTTTAGTGATCTAATAATTAGTCAGTTAAACAAGAGCTCATCCATTTACTTCTATTTGCTAAGCTCGAAGGGAATCATCACTTGACTTCTATACACCAGTAGAAGCTATAGATTCCATATTTATGTTCAGCACTCCCACTCAATCATACTATCATGTTCCCAAAATATACGTATCACCCTGACCTAAAAGTAGGCTTAACGAATAAATCAAAGAACATGAATAGCACTCCTGAGTTGAGCCTAAGCATATCAGGATTTAGATTCTTTTAATCTTAAGATCAACTACTGATATTGACTTGGAAAGATATATATATATATATATAACGGTAAGTTTGTAATATCTTAACTTAGTTGCAATATCGGTCCAGTCCAATGTATACTCCATACATTCGAAACTAGTATACTTTACTAATGTCCTGGAAAGAACATAACACTTACTCCAAGTGTAAGTATACATCATCGCTGATTATCACATTAGTGTAAATCCAATAACACTGATGAAACAGGGACCAAGTCTTTTGATTCATATGATCACAATCACATTCCACTATGTTGACGATACTGTAATTGTGAATAAACATATGATCTGGATTTAACTGATTTTGTGTATGAAAGTAATAAACATATTAAACAATTAGCATGTAAAATTCATGCAAACATAAATCACTTCAAATTTCTTATATTGATAACTAATCAGATTGTAAAGAGTTTTATTTAGGGGATAAAACCCAACAAACTCCCACTTGCACTAACATAAAACAAACTGTGCAAATAGGTCAATCTGATGTCTTGATCTTCAGATCAACTGTAGTATGTTTGAATCCACCAAAACTTCTGGAAACTAGTTCATAAATTCACTTATGAAACATCCTTTACTATATGCTTTACTCATCAAGAAATACTGAAATCCTTACTGTTTTAAAAGTACATCTGAATAAACAGAAGACATATCTCTCATATTTTAAAATATGTAATTGAGATAATATAGTGTAGACGTTTCTTCAGTGATATAACTTTCTTGGATTTTCGAATACACAAAGTTATAATTCTTCTCTGGTAGAGCTTTGAATTATTATTCAATAATTCCTCCACCCCCAAAGTAAGCACCATCTCATGAAATCTCGAAATGAGTTGGTGAGATACCAGGACAACTGATACACAGTTCCTTAATATCTAACATATAGATCACTTTCTTAAATCTTTCTTGAATATCTTCTAATGTTCCTTATTTGATTACATCTCAGATAGCTCCCACTCAATAGCAGATGTCTGGTTAAATGATACTTTTAACCTCTGATTGTTTGGAGAGTTACCTAGTTGTGACTTTTGTGTTAGTCTGAAACTTTAAGTTAAGACTAAGTCATCAACAAAGCAGGCTAGTATTTGAAGTGAAAAATACATGCCAGAGATAAAGTAATCAAAATTAAGATACCATAAAATTTTATGAGGATTAAGAATTCTAGGTTCAAGTCATTCGAATGGACTGAAGTAGAGTTCTTTATCTTATTCTCATAATTCTGATAAGCTATTTCTATCCATGTGAATGGTTAGATTTGCTTTTCAGTAGTGTTCTTAAGTATCTATCACAAGTATCAACCTGATGAAGATGGGTATAGAACTTTAATATTCTCCCACTCAATTAAGGTAGTGTGAAACTTTTCCAAAGAACTTTCATAGGTATCAAACTTTTACTTACAACAGTAAAATCGAAATGGAACATACAAACAAGATCAAAAATTTATATTGATAATAGCTAACTCATTATATTACTTCTATGTTTAAAGAAAATATGTGTCACATAGGGAATTGTGGAATAGACTCCACTCCTAAGAATATACATATAGGGTACTTGTGGATAACCTTCACCCCTAAGTATATAGAGATTATGATCCACCCCTAAAGGTTGTAAAGATCATTATTCTCTAAGTGTGATAGAGTTTATGTGGAGTTGAATACTATCCAGAGTTCATTAGATATAAAAGATCGTTGAACTGCATAGTTTTCTTAACTTTTCTCCACCCCTATTATATAAAAAGATCCTTTTATTAAACAAATTCTTAATAATTGTAGTAGAATGAACAATTATTAATAAACTTAGAATTAATTTCTAGTGTTTATTTAATATAACTCTATGAAGAGTTGTAAATATTATAGAATTTGCATTAATAATAAAAATACTTACACATACAAACATATAAATATAATGTGGTAATAGTTGATGAAGATAAAATAAATGAAGCTCATTCTCGTAAATTACAATTGTTGAATTTCGAAAATTAGAAACTTTATTAATAATAAAAAAAATGTATTGCAACAATATGAGAGAAATAGGGATAAATATCCCTAAAATTTGAAATCCAAATTGTCTTTAAACTAAAACAACTAATTCAAAAATAAATTGAAGAGCTTCATCTTCATCTGGACGATTTCACCCTTGGTCCAGCTTTCCGATCCAACTCATCTGAGTTCAAGTAGCTTGGCCTATAGGAAGAAGAAAACAAATAAACAAAGTTAGTCCAAAATCATAAATCCAATTGGATAATAATTCCCTAAAACTCTTAGGAGGCGTTTGGTTGGGGGGAATGAAAATATGGGAATAGGAATGGGAATGGGAATAGGAATAGGAATGGAATGGAATAAAATTTAAAATGCATAAAAAAAATTGATAAAAAAATAATTAAATTTTTTTTCTTGTTACATTGGAATGGTCATTCCTTTATTTTTAAAATGGAATAGCCATTCCACCATAATGGTGGAAAGAGCATTCCATTGGAATGTCATTCCAATACTTTAAAATGCAACCAAACAAAGGAATGGAATGAAAATTGTTTCCTTTCCATTCCATTCCATTTCATTACCTCCAACCAAACGCAACCTTAAAGTTTATAGATAGAAATACCTTGTTTCTTTGCAAGAAGTTTAGGACACTGAGGTTTCCAATGACCTTTTTCATTGCAGTAGAAACACTTTCCTTTAAGTGTAGCATCACCAGAAGGAGCAGCCTTTTTATTCTTCATGGCTTTTGTTCGCTTCTTGGTGTTCTTCCACTTCTTCTTCGATTTGGGTTTCGAAGCAGAGGCAACATTTGCTTCAGGTTTCATCGTCCCATTACCATTCCCAGGATTATGAGGTTTACTCCCTTTCTTCTTGGGTCCTCCAATCAAATTTTCATAAGTTTGAAGGTCATTGACTAATTCATGAAAGTCAATTTCCTTCTTATTCATGACATAATTTGATGTGTATGGTAGAAATGCAGGAGTAGGCTATTCAAGATAAGGCTCACTTGAGTAGCACTGTCCATTTCAGCACCATGATCCTAAGCTTCATGGAAATAACTTGACATGAGGAGAACATGGTCACGCACGTTTTGATGAGGTTCCATCCGTGCATTAATGTACTTCTTAGTCACGTCAAAGCGTGACTGAAGTGATGCCTTAGCGAATAGCTCATTTAACTTCGTCATAACTTCAGCAGCCTTCTCGATTTTAGAAAACCGAGTTTTGAGGGTGTCAACCATGCTAAAAAGCATAAAGTATAGAGCTTTGTCATTTGCTTTCTGCCAACGCTCATACTTTTCTTTCACAGCTTTGGATACATTGTCCCCAGGCACTTCAGGTGACGGCTCAGTTAAAACAAACAAGGCACTTTCTCCTATGAGAGCAATATTAATGTTCTCATTCCACTTACTAAAGTTAGATCCATTCAGCTTATTTTCAGTCAACAGTGATAACATGGGATTCATTTTGATAATACAGGATACTACAAAATAATAGAAATCAACAAATAGAAATTAATAATGGTTTAACACAAAATCAATTCAGAAATTATAAGCACATAGCAAGTAGGAATGATATGAGAAAATACTTTCAAAATTCAATCCTAAATAATTTCCAAGGTTTTTCAATAAACTGATATCAGTGTCCCTTTTAGGCGAGAGTCAAAGCTACCATCTATTGAATAGAGTTGTCAGCTCATCTAAAATGTTAAACATTCTAGCAACCTTTTATTCGATCAAGATTGGAATCCAGCGTTGTCCCGTTTAGGTGAGAGTCAAGGCTATTCTATCTTATGAGCTTCTACCATTGTTTCACAATTTGCAAGTCAAATATGGTCGCCACCATTAGGGTGATCTTTACCATATAAAACACTTACAAACTACTTATCTTTCGAGATTAAACGGTGCGAAATTGTTAATGAACGTTCCTCTATTAGGGAGGATTACTCACTAAAACAAACGCGATGTAAAACCAACAATGGAGATCGAATATCTTAATAATAATAATAAAGCTCATTCTTTAAAATGTATTTTCTTTATTATTCTAATAAATATATTCATTAAATTCGAATTTAGAATTAAAATTCAAAATAAGAATTTAATATAATATTTATAAAATTATACTTAGATGGTGATTTGAAATAAAATTAATTATTTCCATCTTAGTAGTAATCTTAAATATAAATATTAAGGAAATTAATTTAAGTTGAATTAAATTAAATTAATTAGCAACTTAAAAATTTCCTTGACAATATATTTATTGTATTCGAAAAATTAAAGTATAAAAATTATACAAATTTCAAAAATAATAAAAATTAGAAAAGAAATACTTCAAGCAAAAATATTACCTATCTAGATTTTCTTTTGACTAGTTAATTCAATTTCTAATAATATATATTTTAAATTCATTTATTTTAAAGTAATCAATTAAATGAAAAAATCATTGATTTAAGTTGGCCCAAGAATTAATTAAAATAAATAATTAATTTACAACTCAATCTATTTTTCAAGATAAAAAATTCAAAAATATTGCATAATTAAAATGCAAATTTCGAAATTGATTAATAAAATAAAGAAAAATATATATTTTGAAAATGATTTAAATTTAAGTTGAAAAAATTAAATTTCAACCTAAAAATAATTTTCTATTTAATTAAGTGTCATGAAAAATAAATATTTAAGTATCATGATGAAAATCAACTTAGATATTTAAAATTTTCAATTTAATTAAATGTATTAAATTCAAGATATAAATAATTAAGTGTAGAGAAGGCTTAATTATTAATTTCTAGTTTAATACTAGGAAAAAATATACTTAAATAAAATTGTACCAAAATTAATTATTTAAATAATTAATTTCACAATGTATAAAATTTTCCTATTTAAATATTAGAAATAATAAGTAGTCTAGAAATAACTATCTAGAAAATATCTTATTTGACTAAGTATCTTTTCAACAAAAATTTGAAAAATATCTAATTTAAGTTGTATAGAAAAAATCTAAAACTTAAATAATTTCAAATTTAGATTTAATTAAATATTAAAAAATTAAGTTATAACCACTTAATTTGAAAATATTCCATTTTAAGTTAATATTCAAAAAGATATTAATTTAAAAAAATATCTAAAATATTCCATTTTAAGTTAATATTCGAAAAGATATTAACTTAAAAATATATCAAAAATATTCCATTTTAAGTTAATATTCGAAAAGATATTAACTTAAAAAAATATCTTAAGAATCTTTAATAACTAATGCCTAGCATTCCTCAACATGATTTAAAATTTAAATAAAATATTCAAATTTAAGTTAGATAAGAAAAATCAATTGATACAACTAATTTATAACTTAAATAGGAATATTTAATTAAATAAGTTCCAGAAAGAATCTAGTTAGTTAAAATTCTATATTTAATTAAATACAAGAAAAATACAAATAGTTTGTCTAGAAATAATATCTAAAACTAAAAGTATTTTTCTTAAAATTAACTTTAAAATATTAAAATGAAAATAAATTTCATATATTTTAAAAGTTAATTATGTTGCTAATTCAATTTTATTAGGTCAAACTAATATAATTAACCTAGTACAGTTATTCAAATCAGGCAAATGGGCCTTCACAATTGGGGTAGTTCATGTGAGGGGGTGCTAGGTTCAGTATGTCGTACCCACTTCTATGGCTCCCAACTCTCACACAAGGCCCAAAAGAGAGGAATTTAACCTTAAAATAAATAACTGTTATTAATTGAATAGGTCCAATAACTAAATGGACCTAAATAAAATCTATCATAATGTGACATTTTATTTAGCAACAACCTATATGCATCTATATAAAATAAACACATAGGCTCACACAGGTACACAGTTGGATGGATCCTATCATGTTGCTAGGTCATAAACAGATGAAAGAAGATTGTAAAATTTGTTGGGTTTTATGCCCTAAATAAAACTCTTTACAATCTGATTAGTTAATCAATATAAGAAATTTGAAGTGATTGATGTTTGCATGAATTTTACATGCTAATGGTTTAATATGTTTGATATGTTTATTGCATTCATACACACAAAATCAGTTAAATCCAGATCATATGTTTATTCACAATTACAGTATCGTCAACACAGTGGAATGTGATTGTGATCATATGAATCAAAAGTTTTGGTCCCTGTTTCATCAGTGTTATTGGATTTACACTAATGTGATAATCAGCGATGATGTGTACTTACACTTGGAGTAAGTGTTATGTTCTTTCCAGGACATTAGTAAAGTATACTAGTTTCGAATGTATGGAGTATACATTGGACTGGACCGATATTGCAACTAAGTTAAGATATTACAAACTTACCGTTACACATATCTTTCCAAGTCAATATCAGTAGTTGATCTTAAGATTAAAAGAATCTAAATCCTGATATGCTTGGGCTCAACTCAGGAGTGCTATTCATGTTCTTTGATTTATTAGTTAAGCCTACTTTTGGGTCAGGGTGATACGTATATTTTGGGAACATGATAGTATGATTGAGTGGGAGTGCTAAACATAAATATGGAATCTATAGCTTCTACTGGTGTATAGAAGTCAAGTGATGATTCCCTTCGAGCTTAGCAAATAGAAGTAAATGGATGAGCTCTTGTTTAACTGACTAATTATTAGATCACTAAACACCATTTACAGGTAGCTAAGTGTTTTAAGGGGCAAAATACATTGAGGGGTGAGAACGGTAAAGAAATCCCATCTCGATGTAGATCATCTATATAGAGGATCTTTAAATCACAATAAGATTATAACAATGGTTAAATGAGATAGTATATTGATATCGTGGAACATACAATATGCTCTATATAAGTTTGAGAGTGCAATTCTAAGTTCTAAGAGTAGATTCAACGAAGAATTAATAAGTAGAAATTTACTTGGTAAATTTGGTTTACTTATTGGAAGCTCAGCATATAGATCCATGGTCCCCATTCTAGTTGAGAACATTCTGCTTGTAAGACTCATTAATTGATTTGTGATTGATCAATTATAATTCTAAAGTTAGACTATGTCTAATTTTATGAATTTTCACTAAGCAGGGGTGAAATTGTAAAGAAAAGAGTTTCTAGGTTTATTTATTTATTAATGGACTTTACATGTCTAATTAATAATTAAATTAAATGACAATATTATTTAATAATCTATTTTAGTTATTAAATAATTAGTTTTGGCATTTAAAAGGTTAGAATTGGAAAATTGGTGTTTTTGAGAAAATAAAGATAAAATTTGATAAAACTGCAAAATTAAGTGAGGCCCAATAACACACCATGGCCGGCCACTTAAATAGGTTTTTCAAATTAATATTTTCATTATTTTAATGCCAAATAAATCCTAACCTAAACCTAGTAGTTGCCTATAAATAGAAAGTGATGGCTCAGTCACAACACATGCTTTCATTAGTAATCTGACAGAAATTTCTCTCTTCAGAAAAACTGAGCCTTCCCCACTTTCTATACCTGGCGGAAACCCTCTCTCCTCTTTTCTCCTTCATCAATTTCGTGACCCTAGTGAAAGAGTAAGTGCCCACACACAGCAAGCAGTAACTCAATCATAGATTGGAAGACTGTGAAGGATCAAACTTGAAGAAGAAGGACATTCGGGCTCAGATCTTGATTATACTCTGCTACAGAAAGGATTCAAGGGTTAGAGATCTGAGTGGAAGGAGACATTAATTCCGCTGCATCAATGTAAGGTTTTCTTAACTTTATATGTGTTTAATTTATCGTTTTAGAAAGTTCATATTTAGGGTGTTTAAACAACATACTTGTGAGTAGATCTAAGATCCTGGTAAAATAAATATTCCAACAAAATTTACTTGTTACAAATTATTAACTTGACCAAGGGAGCCATGAGTTAAAATCAGATCATTGGATCTGTCAACAAGTTAACCATGACTATTTGCAATCAAGTAATAATAGGTTTTGAATACTTACACACAAGCTAAAACCACATACTCCTGCAACAAGGTTAGCTGGATAGTTGCAAGTAGGATTTATTTAATTTTAAATAAATAAATTTTAATAAATAAATAAATAAATAAATAAAAATAAAATTTAATTTTCGAAAAAAAAATTATTTATTTTCGAAAAATAAAGAAAAAAAAATTAATTTGAATTTCAAAATTTATTTAAAAAAAATATTTAAAATTAAACCTATAATTTTGAAAAATTAGGTTTCAACTAACCTAAATAAGATTTCAAAATTTGCTAACTACTTTTAAAAATTAAATGTTATTTTATAAATAAAAATTAAATAAAAATTAAAAAATATAAATAAAATATCTTTTTCAGATTTTAAATTTAATTTAAATAAATAAAATAACAAATTTTAAAAGTTAGCAAAATATCTTACATCTATTTAAAATTACATGATTATAGTTATCTTATTTTAAATTTAAATAAGGTCAAATATTTTTTAAAAAAAAATTAATTTAAAAAAAATTTAATATCTGACCTTAAATTTAAAAAAAGATAAGTTATAATCAAATTTAAAAATAAGATAGATAATTAAGCAAAAAGATAGATATTTACTAATTTCAAATTCAAATTACACTAATATCATGAATTAAATTAAAAAAAAATATTCAATTAATTCATTATGATAATTAGAGTTGAATTAGGAATAGTAAATATATAAATACAAAACTACACAAAAAATCGGAAATTAAATCCATGAAAAAGCATGAAAAAATGAAGAAAAACGAAAAAAATTAGGAGCTAATGCATACCGTCCGCGCGCGCAACCTGGAGTGACTGGCCGAGAAACCTCGGCGGACAGGGCAAGTTGCAGCCTTCCCGCGCGCAGAATGAGGTTTCATCAGACGTGCGCGCGCGCGTGTGACCGAGAATGACTCGGATCCGCGCGCGCGTGAAGGTGCACAGTCACCTTATCTTTTTTCGAATCTTCAAAAAATCATAACTAATTCAGATTAAATCGAAATTGAGTTCTGTAAAAAAGTAACTTGCTTAATTTTTTCCATACTATCCAATAAAAATAATTCCAGAAACAAAACTTCAATTATTTTTCACGAAAATTCACAAACATTAATCAATCATCATATAACACTCAATACAACATGAAACCATCCAAATAACAAATAATCGTTTTAAAGTCCAAATTTCATGCAAGTAAATCAATTACCATGGCTCTGAGGCCAGTTTTTGGAATTTATTTTACCAGGATCTTAGATCTACTCACAAGTATGTTGTTCAACACCCTAAATATGAACTTTCTAAAACGATAAATTAAACACATATAAAGTTAAGAAAACCTTACATTGATGCAGCGGAATTAATGTCTCCTCCCACTCAGATCTCTAACCCTTGTATCCTTTCTGTAGCAGAGTATATTCAAGATCTGAGCCCGAATGTCCTTCTTCTTCAAGTTTGATCCTTCACAGTCTTCCAATCTATGATTGAGTTACTGCTTGTTGTGTGTGGGCACTTACTCTTTCACTAGGGTCACGAAATTTATGAAGAGAGAAAAGAGAAGAGAGGTTTCGGCCAGGTATAGAAAGTAGGGAAGGCTCAGTTTTTCTGAAGAGAGAAATTTCTGTCAGATAACTAATGATGTGTATTTTTGACTGAACTATCACTTTCTATTTATAGGCAACTACTAGGTTTAGGTTAGGAATTATTTGGCATTAAAATAATAAAAATATTAATTTGAAATCCCACAATAAGTGGCCGGCCATGGTGTAGTTTATGGGCCCCACTTGATTTTGCAGTTTTATCAAATTTTATTTCTATTTTCTCAAAAACGCCAATTTTCCAATTCTAACATTTTAAATGCCAAAACTAATTATTTAATAACTAAAATAGATTATTAAATAATATTGTCATTTAATTTAATTATTGACTAGACATATAAAGTCCATTAATAAATAAATAAACCTAGAATCTCTTTTCTTTACAATTTCACCCCTGATTAGTGAAAATTCATAAAATTAGACATAGTCTAACTTTAGAATTATAATTGATCAATCACGAATCAATTAATGAGTCTTACAAGCAGAATATTCTCAACTAGAATGTGGACCATGGATCTATATGCTGAGCTTCCAATAAGTGAACCAAATTTACCAAGTAAATTCCTACTTATTAAATCTTCGTTGAATCCACTCTTAGAACTTAGAATTGCACTCTCAGACTTATATAGAGCATATTATATGTTCCACGATATCAATATGTTATCTCATTTAACCACTGTTATAATCTTATTGTGATTTAAAGATCCTCTATATAGATGATCTACATCGAGATGAGATTTCTTTATCGTTCTCACCCCTCAATGTATTTTGCCCCTTAAAACACTTAGCTACCTGTAAATGGTGTTTAGTGATCTAATAATTAGTCAGTTAAATAAGAGCTCATCCATTTACTTCTATTTGCTAAGCTCGAAGGGAATCATCACTTGACTTCTATACACCAGTAGAAGCTATAGATTCCATATTTACGTTCAGCACTCCCACTCAATCATACTATCATGTTCCCAAAATATACGTATCACCCTGACCTAAAAGTAGGCTTAACTAATAAATCAAAGAACATGAATAGCACTCCTGAGTTGAGCCTAAGCATATCAGGATTTAGATTCTTTTAATCTTAAGATCAACTACCGATATTGACTTGGAAAGATATATATATATATAACGGTAAGTTTGTAATATCTTAACTTAGTTGCAATATCGGTCTAGTCCAATGTATACTCCATACATTCGAAACTAGTATACTTTACTAATGTCCTGGAAAGAACATAACACTTACTCCAAGTGTAAGTATACATCATCGATGATTATCACATTAGTGTAAATCCAATAACACTGATGAAACAGGGACCAAGTCTTTTGATTCATATGATCATAATCACATTCCACTGTGTTGACGATACTGTAATTGTGAATAAACATATGATCTGGATTTAACTGATTTTGTGTATAAAAGTAATAAACATATTATACCATTAGCATGTAAAATTCATGCAAACATAAATCAATTCAAATTTCTTATATTGATAACTAATCAGATTGTAAAGAGTTTTATTTAGGGCATAAAACCCAACAAGACCTTCATGTTGCCTCACATGCCTATTTATGTCTACGTGGCTTAGACCTACGTGTTGCGCTCACACGTCTATTTATGTCTACGTGGCATAGACCTACGTGTTGCTCTCACACGTCTATTTACAATAAGGCCTTAGAACAGTTCATCTCAGTTCTTGTTACCGAGTCCAACCTTATTAGCCTTGAACACATAACCCTTAGTCTCAACATATATATATTTATCACATAATTAATGGTGCCACTGCACTATTTGTCTATTTGCTATAGACCTGCGTGTTACGCTCACACGCCAATATATGTTTATGTGGCATAGACCTACATGTTGCTCTCACACGTCTATTTACAATAAGGCCTTAGTAAGGTTTATCTCGGTTATAATTACCGAGTCTAACCTGGTTATGCCTTGCTCGCATAACCCTATTCATATATATATTTCTGTAATCCATACATTACGTTCTATTAGTGGTTTATCCTGATAATATATACCAGGTCTAACCAAGTTATGTCTTATACACATAACTCTTGATATATATATACATACATTCCATATACACTATAACATATAAAATCTTAGGGTAATAACCCTAACTTGTATACCAAATAGTCTCTCATATAACATATTATTGCATGCTCAAAATAACACTTATAGAGATTAATAACCCTAATTCATGCTTTCACTTGATTAGCAATATTATTGTACATCATCACTTTCTTACCTTCACATAAATTCTAGGGTAATAACCCTAGACCGCATTACTATCAAACTCAAGGTACTAATTTACCGAGTCTAACTTAATTATGCCTTGTGTGCATAATTCTTTATTACAATATATTTAGCATGGCATAACATTTACACATTAATAATTACAAGGGTAATAAGCCTAGGCCATTAAACCACTCACTTTAGGGTAATAACCCTAATCTCAGTTTCTAATTTATCACCAATATAATATTCAACATAAGCACCACCGTGCATATCTCTACGTGCAACTACTGTCTTACCTGTTGTCACGCAAAAGAAGAGATTCCAAATCCCCGGGTGCTCCTGACCAGGTGCCTGTAATCCTAGTCACAATACCAGGATTCACACAAAAGGGGTTAACCCCCAATTCCACATTCATAAAATATAATCATGGCATTTAAAATATATATAATCACATAGAGCTCAGAACGAGCTTTCCAACGATATAAAGAACTCCCAAAACGGAGTCCCGAGTCAAAAGTTATGGCCAAAACAAAATTCAGCATTTTCCCCGATACAGCCAACCGGAATTCCGGTTGGAACAGCCCTGAACCAACCGGAATTCTGGTTGTCTGGGCAGCAACAACACGAAAAATCTCAATCTTTAAGCCCCCATAACCTACTCAAATCTTCCCCAAACACCACCAAACTTTCCCTAACATCAACATATGACATATAAAACATATTCCATAGCTCAAACACAATAATTTCACTAAAAATCAAAAAGTGTCATTAAAGCTCCAAGCTTAAGTTCCATGAACTCAAGCTTGCTTAAGCTTGAGTTCCATGAACTCAAGCTTGCTTTTCACAACCAAATTCTCAATTTACCAATTAGAGTTGCTAGCAAATATTATAGGGGAACTCAAGCTTGCTTTTCACAACCAAATTCTCAATTTACCAATTAGAGTTGCTAGCAAATATTATAGGGTCTTAAACACATACTTATGCATCAAAATCCAACAATAAACCCCCAAAAATCAAATTACAAATTCATGAAAATCAAAGCTCCAACTTGAGCTTAATTCCATGAAATTCCTATCTTGAATTCTTACAAAATTAAGCCAAGAACTCATGCTTCACACAACCAATTTTTAGAGCTCAATAACAGAATAAAACACAAGTATAATCCTTAAAATTTCTGTCCAAACCTAATCCAAACAAACTCAAAAGATTGAAAGCATGCTCAAAACAACCCCACAACACCAACATGCATCTCAAATTCATAAGCACAACCTACATCATATTTCATGCTCTTTCAAGACTTAAACTCAGAAATTAAACAGAGATTCAAGCCAAAGAAAGTTTCCTCAAACTCAATTTAAAGCCAAGCTCAATCAATCCCCAAATACCAAGCTTCAAACCAAGCAAATCTTTACCAAATCAAGTTTGAAATTCAAAGAGGGTTGAGAGAGAGAGGGGTTCGGGTAAGAGGGAAAGAAACCAGAAAATTCATCCTTTTTCTTTAAAAAAATTCCTTTTACAACAAATATCTCATAAATGCCAATTTACTAAAATGCCCCTAAGGCCTCATAACACTCACTTTAGCAAACAAGGGCAATTTAGTTATTTCATGCTCAATAATTTTCAAATAAAATTCAAATTTCTCAATATCAAATTAAATGCCAAATAATTCAATCAAATTTGCATTTCGGGCCCAAACCCGGTTCAGCCCGATATACCCAGTTGTGACTATACCGCGCCAACCTGTCAGAATACACCTGAAAAGACAACACAGGCATACTATATAATAATATAGTTCTATTAAGCACGTAATTAAATTAATTTCATCAATTTACCCTTCTCGGGTCATAATTACTAAAATGCCCCTGGCTCACCAACGGGGTCTTACCATGTAATTAATTAAATAAATTCTCATATATTGAACTATATAATAATATAATTTCTCAATTATTCATAATTATCTAATTAGGATTTTGCTAATCCATTTCTTAATTTAGGGTTTTACAGGTATACTCAGTTTATTGGTCAGCAAAGCAAGCTAAGATGGATGAAGTTTAATGATGAGAACTCCAGCTATTTTCATGCATCCATGAAGAAAAGAAAACTTGAAACCAGAATAACAACCTACTTAAAGGATGACTCTATTGTTGATGACTTTGAGGAAGTTGTGAATCACTTTGTCAGCCACTTTGAGAAGTTCATGGGAAGTAAAAGCTTTGCCACTTCCAGCATAGACGAAGAATGTATTAGAAAGGGGAATTGCCTAAGCTTGGAACAGCAAGTAAGGCTTATTAGGCCTTTCTCTACGGGGGATGTTAAGAAAGCTATATTTAGTATCCACTCTTCCAAAAGCCCTGGTTTGGATGGATTTGGATATGGTTTCTTCAAAGACATGTGGGATGAGATAGGTAATGAAGTTTCTAGAGCTGTTTTGGACTTCTTTGCCAATGTGTACATGCCAAAGGATTTGAATGAAGTTGTAATCTCTTTAATTCCTAAGGTGTCAGATCCTAGCACGGCCAAAGATTATAGACCAATTGCATGTTGTAACACCGTCTATAAATGTATCTCAAAGATGATCTTCTTTATGCTTTCAGAGGTTCTCCCGACTCTTATCCAAGGCAATGGCAAGTCCCGAATAGAAATAATGGTCAGCCGGCATGGATTCAAAAGTGGATTCCATGAAAAAGAATAAAGTCTGGAATATGTAGACGAACCTGATGATTATTGTCCAATTAGATGTAAGCGGGTCTATAAGAAGAAAAGAGGTGCTGGTGGCGAAGTCGAAACTTCTAAAGTTAGATTGGTCGCTAAGGGTTATACCCAAAGAGAGGTGTGGGCTATGAGGATACTTTTAGTCCGGTCGCCATGCTCAAATCCATCAGAATTCTTCTCTCAATAGCTGGTGCTTTCGATTATGAAATTTGGCAAATGGATGTCAAGACAGCTTTCTTTAACGGAATTCTTAAAGAAACCATCTTTATGGAGCAACCAGAAGGCTATGTTCTTCCAGGGCAAGAAAAGAAAGTTTGCAAACTCAATAGGTCCATTTATGGACTTAAGCAAGCCTCACACTCATGGAACAAAAGGTTTGATGAAATAATCAAGACCTACGACTTTCACCAAAACGATGATGAACCTTGTGTTTACCAACTCAAGGATAATTAACTGGTAGTATTCTTGGTCCTTTATGTTGATGAAATTTTGATTATTGGTAAATATCAAAAAAATGACTGACATCAAGGAATGGCTTGACACTCAATTCAAAATGAAAGATTTAGGTGAAGCTGCTTATGTTCTTGGTATTCAGATTATCAGATACCGGAAGAACAGATCCCTTGCTCTCTCTCAAACAGCTTACATTGATAAGGTGTTAGAGAGATTCTCAATGGCAAACACCAAAGGGGCAGTGATGCCTTCTAGATTTGGTATCCGTCTATCTAAGGAACAGTCTCCTACTGATCCTCAAGAGATAGAGGACATGAGAAGGGTTTCTTATGCTTCAGCAGTTGGAAGTCTAATGTATGCAATGTTATGCACTAGACCTACTTACTAGTAAAGGGGCTCTTCAACCAAGGAGGCATTCTGGTAGGAAGGCCAACCACTACATAAGCCGCCATCAGTCCAGGAGAGAAGCAAGCTACCTTTCTTTGATCCACCTTCCCGGGCAGACATTTGCTATGTAGTAGGAATTGTGAGCAGGTATAAGACAAATCCAATAAAGGAACATTGGACTGCAGTTAAGCATATTCTGAAGTACTTGAAGAGTACAAGGCATTATGTGTTAGTCTACAAGGGTGGTGCCTTAAATCCTGTAGGCTATACCGACTCAGATTTCCAGACTTGTCTTGATGACAGTAAATTTACATTTGGGATGGTGTTTACTCTTGGGGGTAGAACAGTTGTTTGGAGAAGTGCTAAACAAACCGCAACCTCAGACTCTACCAAGGAGGCCAAGTACATAGCTGCCGCCGAGACTGCTAAGGAACTTGTATGGCTTAGAAAGTACTTCTTAAGACTTGGTGTTGTTCCTAGAATGGAAAAATCACTGGTTTTACTTTATGATAACATTGGAGCCATAGCCAACAGTAAAGAGCCTCGAAGCCACAAGAGAAGCAAACACATAAAGAGGAAATATCACATCATCAGAGAATATGTGGCAAGAGGGGATGTACTGGTGGAGAAAGTGGATACTGAAGACAACTTTGCTGATCCATTTACCAAAGTTTTGACTGCAACTACATTTGAAAAGCATAGACTGAATTTAGGATTAATTGAAATGTACAGATAGTTTTATGTTAGTGTAAGTGGGAGTTTGTTGGGCTTTGTGCTCTAAATAAAACTCTATTTCAATGTAATCTTTTCTATTCAATTATCAATAAAGAAACAAATTTATTTTCATTACTTGTTTAATGTGTTATTTGGTTCATGTGATCATTTATATGTTTATTTAATTTATAAATTCATCTAAATCCTTATCACATTGATATTCTTGTTTATTGTGTCGTCAGCACAGTGGAAAGTAATCAAGATTATGTGATTAAATGTATTCCTATGATTTATCAGTACACAAGGTTTAATCGATAGGATAATCTACAATGTAGTTTACTTGCACCTTGGATAAGTGCTATGTCCTTTCCAGGGCATTGGCTAAAGTAAGCTTGGATTGGATGCATGGAGTATGCATTGGAAGGGACTGATATTGAACTTGAACTAGATATGATAAACTTACTGTAATATTTATTCAATTCAATATCACCTAGTTGATCCTAGATCAAATGATCTCAATCCTGAGATGGTTAGGTTCTAGTTCAATAGCATTATTTGTGTTCTTAAATCTGTTCGTTAAAGTCGACCAAATGGTTCTTCTCGTGACATATAGGTTAAGGACATGGTAGTTCAATTGAGTGGGATCGCTAATCATAGATACGAAATCTATAGCTTCTATCCGAATATAGAAGTCAAACGATGATTTCCTTCGAGCTTGGCTTAACAGAGATAAATGGTTGAGTACTCATTTCAGTGATTATATTAGTAATTGAAATATCATTTATAGGTAGCTAAGTGTTTTAAGGATAAAATATATTGAAGGGTGTAATGGTAAATTAATCCCAATTCAATGTAAATCATCTATAAATGATCATTGATTATTGAGATCATAACAATGAATAATCTCATAGCATATCTATACCGTGGAACATATAGAGCGTTCTATATAATTGAGAGTGTAATTCCAAATCTATAGTGGTGCAAGGAGGAATTAATAAGTTAGAGAATTTACTTGATAAATTCTAGATCAGCTTATTGGAAGCTCGGTTATATAGCCCCATGGTCCCCATAGTACTAATTGAGATAAACTGCTTGTAAGACTCAATTAGTTGATTTTAATTAATCAATTATAATTCTAAAGTTAGACCTTGTCTAGTTTATAAATTTTCACTAAGTTATGGCTTGATTGTGAAGAAATAGAATTTTAGGGTTTATATATTAATTAAGAGACTTTATGGAGTCTAATTAATAAATAATATAAATGACAATTTTATTTGATAATTATTTCAATTATTAAATAAATAGTTTTGGCATGTATAAGATTAAAAGTGCAAAAAGTGGTATTTGTGAAAAATAGATAAATAATTGAGAAAAAGTGGCAAAAATCTAACTAGTGATGGATCCTTATAGGGCGCCCACTAGAGCCTATGTTTGCTCTATTTTTATCATTTTTTTATTCCAAATAATTCAATCCTAACCCTAGTAGAATTAGTATAAAAAGAAGAGTAAGGTCTCACTATCCAAACTAATGCTTTTAAAGCTTTAAACCTAGTTTTCATTCTATGTAACAACTAGTGTTTTAAGATTTCTTCTTTTTCTTTTCTCTCTTCTAATTCGTAATTCTCAGTCTTCTTCACTATTAAATTCAAGCTTTAGTGATTGAGTGCATGCCCACCCATGGAAAGTTAGTCCTCAATCATAGTATGTAAGAGTGTGAAGAAACCAAACAATAGAAGGAGTGTCAGGCTCAGATCTTGGTGATACTCTGCTATAGAAAGGATACAAGGGTTAGAAATCTGAGCGGAAAGAGTCATTTAATTTTGCTGCAACCAATGTAAGATTTCTCATACCTTTTATGTATTTATTTTATATCATTTTAGAAGTTCATGTTTAGGATGTTAAAAATATACTTGTTAGTAAATCTAGGTCCTGGTAAAATATATTCCAATAAACCATCGCTTTGGTAGGAACCATGTTAAATCAGCTCTTGATAAGGCTTTGGTCAACATTGGCTAGATTAATATTTTTCCTAAGGCAAATCTTTGTTCCTACCAAACTAAGAACTCCGATCATAGACCCCTATGTTTATACTTTGGTGATATGGATGCTAAATTCAGAAGGAGCTTCAAGTTTGAAGAAGGATGGACTAGAGATGCTAGGAGTAAATTGGTTTTTGACCATGCTTGGAAGTCGATATGCACCATTGGGCCCAGTGAGAATTTTCAAGAAAATTGGTGCGACTCGGGTAGATCTTTTAAATTGGAATAGAGCTCAATTTGGGAACATTGACATCACCATAGAAGAGCTTGAAAGAAAACTTGACAACTTACAAAAACTACCCACTCGTTCTAGAGATTGGAAGGAGGAGAGTGACATCCAGCGTTCTCTGAATGTTTATTTGGAAAAAAGAGCATTGTTTTGGAAACAGAGATCCCAGGTATCGTGGCTCAAGAATGGGGACAAATGCTCTAAGTTCTTTTTCCTCTCAACTACTATTAGAGGAAGGAAAAATGCTATTGAAAGTATTTTGAGCAAGGATAATGTGTTGTTAAGCAGACGAGATTTAATTTGGAAAGAGTTTACTTATTTCTTGGGTGAAATTTTCTCTGGTAATAGTTCTGCTCAGGATCTTAATTGTGGCTACCTTATTCAAGATAGGCTCTCGTCAGTGGAGAAGGAGGAATTAGTTCAGATTTTGATGCATGATGAAATCTGTAGGATGTTGTTTGCTATGGGGAGTGATAAGGCTCCTAGCCCTGATAGAATGTTGGTCCTCTTCTATAAGCACTATTAGTATTCTGTGGGGATTGACTTTTGTGAGGCTATACATGATTTTTTCGTAACGGGATATATGCATAAGGGTTTTAATGCTACTAATTTAGTGCTCATCCCCAAGACTCAGAATTTGAAGAGAACGAACCACTTTAGGCTTATTTCTCTTTGCAATATGACGTATAAGGTCATTTCTAAAATCATTGCAAATTGAATAAAGCCTATTCTTCCTAGACTAATCTGCCAGATGCAAGCAGTGTTTGTGCATGGGAGAAGTATTCAAGACAACAATGTGATAGTTCAAGAAATTATCCATACTTTCAATAGAAAGAAAGGGAAAGAAGGATTTTTGCCATTAAGATTGACCTTATGAAAGCATATGATATGATGAGTTAGAAATTTATAAAGCATGTGCTTGATTGCTATGAAGCTCCGGAGCAATTATAAAATGGATAAAGCAGTGTAGCTCTACCACCACTCTGAATGTTTGTCTTAATGGAGGGCAGGTCGGCAAGATTAGGCCCTCGTGCAGATTATGCCAGGGCGACCTGCTTTCTCCTTATCTGTTTATTTTGGCGGCAGAAATTTTGTCAAGATTGTGGGAAGACGCCTTGGGGAAGGGAATTATTAAGGGGATTAGACTAAGCCAAAGGGGGCCGATTCTATCTCACATATTCTTTGCGGACGATCTAATTTTGGTAGGTAAGGCAAACTTAGAAGAAGCTAAAGGCTACTAGAAGTGCCTGGAAGATTTCTACTCTTGGTCACGCCAACTGGTCAACAAGCTTTAAACTTCAATGTTCTTCAGTAAGAACACTCCCGATGGGGTAAGAAGAGAGATCAAAGAAACTCTGGTAATTGGAGACCTAGTAGCTAATACTAAATACCTGGGACTTCCTTTAGTTCAATCCCAACAGAAGGATGCAGACTATAACTTTATTTTGGATAACCTGACCGCTAAGCTTCAGGTTTAGAAAGCAAAATCTCTTTCGAAAGCTGGGTGGGCTACTCTTATTAAGTCTATGGGTCTGTCCATGGCAAGTTATACCATGTAAATTACAAAACTCTCGAACCGTCTTGTTAATAAGATTGATGGCATGGTGCGGGATCTCTGCTGGGGTGATGAGAAAGGTAACCATGGGATCCATGTTAAGGCTTGGGATAAACTGTGCCTTCCTAAATCTCGTGGTGGGCTAGGTTTCTGGAAAACTAAAGAAATGAACCAGGCTTACCTGGCCAAGTAGGGGTGGAACCTGTTAACTGGGAGTCAGTCTCTTTGCTGCAGGGTCTTGGAAGCGAAGTACTTGAAAGGAAAAGATTACCTTACCTGCAAGTACAAAGACTCTGATTCGTAGTTTTGGAAGAATGTGGTGGAAGCCAAAGCTATTTTGAGGAAATGTGCTTGTAAAATGATCATGGTTGGAAAGGATACGAGAGTTTGGGAGGATCCTTGGATCTCCCATGGTACGGAGTTTTATCCTAAGTCGAATAGTGCTATAGTTTCGGGGTGTAGCAGAGTGGTTGATCTCCTTACGGATTATGGGGATTGGGATATTCAAAAATTGAATTACCTCTTTGACAAAGAATTTGTTTTGACCATCTTGAAAAGGGGGTAGACTCTCTAGTCAGGGTAAGGATAGGTGGATTTGAACCAAGGAGAGTAATGGGTGTTTCTAGTGTAAATCAATTTATCTCATCCAAGCTTTAGATAGGGCTCCTCATTATGAAGTTGCATCGTCCCTCTGGAATAAACTGTGGAATAGTAACATATTGGAATGCCATAAGATACTGTGGTGGTGTATCCTCTCTAAGGCCCTCCCAGTTCGTGTTGTTCTTTCTAAGAGACTCCATTTAGAGAATGTGGCATGCCCCTTGTGTGGGGGTGGTGAGGAAACGTTGAAGCACTTATTTCTCAATTGTGATTGGGCTTTTCATTTGTGGCATTCTTCTCCGTGGGGTATTTCCTATTTCTGGGCCTGGCATTCGCTTGTGGTACTGGGTCAAATTCATCTGGGGACTAAGAAAACAAGGCATTAATATAGATGAAGTGTTTCTTTATGCTTCGATTATTGTCGATACAATTTGGCGGACTTAGAATGACAAGGTACACAATAAGTATGGCTAGTGTTAATCAGTGTATTGACTATATTCATTACTCTTATGCATATTACAGTGCTTCTATTTTCTCCACTCCTTCGTTGTGTCTTGTAGGTGGTTGGCTTCCTCCCCCTCTAGAGTGGGTCAAGCTTAACTATGATATTAAAGTGGGGTTGAAAAGTATGTGTATTGCAGTTGTGGCTAGAAACCACCTTGGAGTGGTGTGTGGGATGCATATAGCTAGATTAGAGTTCTTTGATGCTCTTTGTGGAGAAGCGGTAGCCTGTTGCTTGGCTCTGGAGTTGCTAAAGATGAAAGCTGGAAATTTATTATAATAGAGAGTGATTCTAAGGTGGTTGTCAATTCGCTCAACGATCTAGAATTTCGTTGGGAGATTGAGAGCTATGCTAATTTTTGTAGTGGTTGGTTTTTTGCTTGTTTTAATTTTACCTACAATCGGTATGGTCGTATGTGTGTTTCTTCCATTCCGAACAATATCCTCTACAATGACCGGGAGGTCTAATTTCATCTATGCACGTTTATTTAAAAAAATATTACAACTTGATATACTTCTAAAGTATTATGTCCTCGCTGCCAAGAATGATATTTAAACAAACAAGCAAATAGGTCATACTGTTATAAGTAGCAACCAAGTTGGTTTTCCTTTAAGGTTAGACCTAATTAAGGTTATATTTGGTCGGATGTAATAAAATAAATAATGGATATGAATCAAGTTACATTCTATTGTTTTATTTGGTTGGATTTTAAAATATTAGAATATTATTCTAATACGATATTTTTTTACTATTTTGGTAGAATGACTAATTCCATTTTGAAATAGAATAAAAAGTCATTTCAAATAAAAAATTTATTAATTTTATTTATCAATTTTTTAATGTATTTTAAAATTTACTCCACTCCACTCTATTCTTATTCTTATTCTCATTCCCATTAATATTCTTATATTTTTATTAGTCCCAACTAAACACAACTTAAGATTATTTGGACAGACAATTTTTTTTTTTTTTGTATTTTTATAAAATACTAGATTTTGAGTAAAAGTTTACAATTTTACTGTCACATGATTTTTTTTTTGGGTAAGTTGAAAAATACCACTTTTATTAATCAATTAATCAAATTTACTTCTAATTTTATATTTAATTGAAACATACCTCTTTTTTTTATGTATTGTACCTAAAATACTCTGATATAAGAGAGTCACATAGAAAGTATCTTGAAGTGACAGGGGCAAAATTTGTACAATGTTTAAAAGAAAAGGTAAAAATGATAGACTTTCAAAAAGATAGTAAAAATAAAAGTGGACAATATAAAAAAAGTATAGAGTGTAATTTCCTCATTTTTTTCTTACAAAAACAAAATATTTTTTTAAAAAATTCACTTCACAGTAAAAAAAAATTAAAAATTTCATATATGTAATTTTTTTTTTTCACATACACCAATTAAGAGTACAAATAATTGGTATGAATTAAAAATTAAAAATTTAAAGTCACGTCATGTTTTTTTAGGAAATACTTATTTTTCAATATAATTTTAATTTTTATAATTACGACGGTGTCGGTGTTTATTACTGCGGATTCACATTGAACATTGGTCATAAAACAAAATAAGAAGAAAACCTCTTGCTCCGTCCAATAAAAGCCCACAATTTGGAGGCCCAATCCATTGGGCCCATTACCTCAGTAGCTATGATTTCTCAAGCCTGGCCACGGAGTGGAGTACTGATTCTCATGGTCTTAGTCTATTGGACCACGTGGACGTGCGATATCTCCAAGAGAGAAATGTGCCTTGTCAATATCCCACACCTGTTTGTTTTCACAGCTATAAATAGCCCCTTAAACCCATTTCGCTATGCCTCCTCGTGCTCTCCGTCTCTACCTGCTTAACTTTCATTCTTATTTTCTCTAGAGAATCTTGCAATGGCTGCTGCTACAGGAGCTTCAATCTCCCTTAGATCTGGTCCTCCACAGTTGCACCAGAACTTGGTTCATCTCTTTTTCTTTATTTGAATCTGATTTTGTTCTCAATCGATGAATTTCTTGTCTTTTTTTTGCGTTCATTTTTTATTTTCAAGCAAGTTTAGATAAGAAGAGTTTGCTTTGAATTAATAGTCATATATCTTGGTATTACATGTTTGATCTGTGCTATATTGCTTCGATTTTTATAATTTTAGCTTGTAATGCGAATCGAAGATCATAAGATCTGATTTAGGAGTTCTTGATTAAAATGATTTTTTTTTAAGCTGTGCATGCATGATTCAAATCGTGTGTACAATTTAAATATCTACTAGTAAGGGAATAATTGATTTACATTTAGTGAAATGTTGTGCTTGAAACTTGAAAGCAATTTGAAGAAAAATGAGTTTTTGGATTTCGGCTTTCAATATTGTGAGCAGGCAAGAAATATGTAATATTAATTAAGCTCGACTATCGAAGTCTCAAGTTTGAGTTTTCTCTTACATGCGAACCCATGGGAGCTTATTTAGTATTCATAAGCTCTTAGGGCTTGAACTTGATTGTAACCCAGCTGCCCTTGCCTCTGAATTTGTAACTTTTGGTTAAGATATTTTCCGTTAAAGAAGTTATCACATAGCTGTTTTTTTCCTTACAATTCTGTAATGCATTTCTGCTTTTGCTGCGAACTGAGCTATGCAAATGTTTAGCAATAAATTGAGTAATTCTTCTGTAGAAGAGGGCTGACTCATTTTTCTCTATCCTAATTGTTCAACAGGCAACATCCAGTATTTACGGCTCGAGATTGGTTTCTCTTAATGCTTCCGGACGAAGCTCCCTCTCATTCAGATCAACACCACAATCAGTTCGCCTTCAAGTTTCATGCGCTGTATGTAGTCGATGAATATTGATTTTGTTATATTTTCTGGTCATATTATTTGAGCATACTCACATATTAATATCTCCGGTAAGGTGGAAGATATTTGATAGATACGAGCACAAATAGATTTATCTTTATAGAATGTCAAAGAACATCATAAATCAAATGTAAATTTTCCTAATGTAAAAGATGTTGTGGCCCATTTGATGTAGTGTGTCCACAAACTCTTGTGGTGTTGAGTTCAACTCATTTTAGCCTTTATTTATGGTTAAAGAGTTTGTGATGGACTTTGAAGGAACCAAATATTAGTGTTTTTTTTCTTGTTTATCTTCTTCCTGTTCTTATAATTAGTTTTGTGGAGCTGTGAACGCTTTCAATCTGAACTAGAAATGTTTACATAAGCGCATTAATACTTTGAATGTAATTCTGTTGTTTCTGATTGTTTATGTCAACATCAGTGGGACAAAATTGACTATACGTTGCTTCAGGTCTTTGTAGCTTGTAGTTGTTCCATTGACATCCGTTACTTTGTGTTTAGCCCTTATGACACAGCATCATTGATGTTTCTGCTATCAACCCTTGTGTAAAGGTAATGATTTGTTTTTTTACTTTTATTTTGGAGCTAATTATGTATGGCATCCTTCTGCAGGCCAAGAAAGAAACAGTGGAGAAGGTGTGTGGTATTGTGAAGAAACAATTGGCACTGGGAGATGACCAGGAGCTTTCTGCCGAGTCAAAATTTTCAGACCTTGGAGCTGATTCTCTTGATACGGTAAATACAATAATTATTTCATAGAAAATTTAAAGGAAAACCGTTTAGTGCTTATTCTATTGCCTAAGATGACTATTCAATGCGCTTAATGGAAAGGACAAATTGGTGTTGAAGATTTTTTCTTTCTAGTCAGTAGCTTTCTTTGAGTTATTATAAACCATTATGATTCCTGGTTTTAGGTTGAGATCGTTATGGGACTTGAGGAAGCTTTTGACATTAGTGTTGAAGAGGATAGTGCTCAGAGCATCACTACCGTTCAAGAGGCTGCAGATCTTATTGAGGATCTGATTGAGAAGAAGGCTTAAAAGGAATGATAAATTAGAGGCAGAGTGAGAGAGGAGAGTAATCATGTCAAAATCTTAGCTTTTTAAATTTAGTATTGAGCAGTTTGGTTATGAAATTTGGGGTATCTTTCTTTCTTTCTTTCTTTTTTTTATGTTAATTTTGGACATGAACAGTTAGTTGTTGAGTCTATTTAACCACATTGAGTACTGTTTTATCTTTGTGCTGTGTTTGTATTAATTCAAATTTCAATTATAATTTTATTGAAGGAGAACGTCACAATATTTGCAGTAGAAGAAGAATTGGATAATAATTATGCCAATACTTTGTTTTGTTTGGTCAAGGGAAAGGACTGGCTGATAAATTCGGTCACATGTCACATTCTACTAGGATGATGTGATTAAAGTCTACTAGAATTTTGGCTAATTGGAAGTTGGATTTTGATTTTCACAAGGAAAATGTAGAAATGGGAGAATATCTAATTTATATAAAATGTGATATAATAAAATTCTTGGTTTATGAAAAATTATTTGGTGACTTTTTTCTAAAAAAAATATGTTAAATTTAAGTATTCTATCGTTAACTCTTAAAAAATATAAATAAAACTTAAATATAAATTAACCCCTTAAAATCCTGACTCAACTTCAACAATATAAACTTCTTTTCATGCCGTGAACTACTCGGAGGACAAAACAATTCTCAATAAGTTTAATTAAAAAAATTCTACATATATGTATAAATAGTAATAAATATTAATGGGTTTCATCACAATTTCTCGATTCTCTATCTCAATTCATGATCGACTTTCCTCCATCTTCTAGCCACATTCTTTTTCTTATACATCTTTCAATGGGAGCTTTCTTTTCATTGAGTTTTGGAGATTCTTCTTTTTGTAATTGAATATATTTACATTGTTTCAAAATGGATTTTTAGTTTGGAGTGTTGATGTTGAAAGAAAAAATTGTTTGAGACAATTAGTTAGATTTTAGCATGATTGACATCTATGAATGAAAAAGAATTGAAACTTATTTGTAAAAACGATGAAACATAAATTTAATCAAATCATATGTCATACTAAAAGAATGATATGGAAGCAAATACGATTTAGGAAAATAGCATTAAAAAAAAAAAGTAATTAACACTCTTGAGAATTATGGGGTTCCATCTCTAAATCAATTGGCAATAAGTGGAGTAATCAATGTTCTTATATATGGCTCAATACTTTCACATTTAATCCATGTGGGACAATATTCTCCAATATCCCCCTTAAGATGGTGGCTATTTTTGCCCACCAATCTTGAATCACCTTATCATAAGTAGTGTCATTTGCTCGCTTATTTTTTTTTTGTTTTGCGGCTGGGAGTTTCATTTGCTCGCTTGCGGCTGGCTAGGTATGGATCGTAAGCCCGCTAGGGATATGACTCTGATACCATGTTGAGAATCATGGGGTTCCATCTCAAAACCAATTGGCAATGAGTGGAGTAGCCCATATTCTTATATATGGCTCAATACTTTCATATTTAATCCATGTGGGACAATATTCTCCAATAAACACTCTTTATATATATATTCTCTCGCTAATGCCAATTTTATTAGTACTCTTTTGTATTTTTCTATTTTCATAACAGTATGTATATTTTTCATAATGTGTATAAAATACTCATACAAATTTTTTTGTTTGACATTGATTATAGTTTTTCATTCCCTAGGAAAAATGTGAACTTTGGTGCCTAAACTATTGATGATACAGAGTTTAATTTTCATTAGCTAGAAACTTATACCCACTTCCACCCACCTAATCCGTTGAAAAGTTCTTGGTGGATTCAAGTGATCATGTATATATGTACATAATTACATATTGTGTTTGATGATAACATTTGATCAAGTATAGAAGCTATTTTTTAGCTTTTAAAATTAAAAAAAAGTCATTCTAAGAGTGTGGATAAAAAATTAAAAGTCCCGAAAGAATTTTTGAAAAGCTATTTTTATAACTAAAATAATTTATATAATTCTTAATTTACTTATAATTTTTTTTAATAATATCCAAACACTTTAAAAAAAATATTTTTTATTAAAAAAAATAAGTCAAAGCTTATACTTATCTGATACTTCTATTTATTATATATTTTTTTAATTAATCAATTTATATTAAAAAAAATCTAATTAAACAAAATTAAATTATATATGATTATTTGTTGTATCATTAAAAAAATAATTTATAAAACAAAAAATATGTGCCTTTGCACGTAACTTTAATCTAGTATATATAGATATGGAGGAGAATGGTTACATTTTTTTTAGTGATTAATTTAGAAATTAAATAAAAATAAATAATAATTAATTTATAATTTAATAGTTATCTAATAATTTATTTTCTTATAAAACTTTAACGAGGATTTATTATATTTTAAAATTAAATTAATTATAATTATTAATTAAATTTTTTGTAATTTATTATTAAATAAAGATCTTTTAGTAATTTTTTTTGTCCTTAAATTATTAAATTTTTTATAGCTAAACTCTTTATAATTTAAAATTATATACATATAATTTCATAATTAAAATTTTATTATACTTGTAACTTTAATTTAAAATTATTACACTTAATTTTTTAGTTTTTTTTTATTTAAATATTTAAAAAGTAAAAAGTGAAATAAGTTGAATGTAATTTTTTTTTTAAAAAAAAAGGCTAAACTCCTCTATCTTTTTTTTGTTTTTTTTTTCATAAGGAGTTATTTACTCAAAAAACCAAATCATAATCAAAAAAACAAAGTCAAGCTCCTCTGAAAAACGAAGCAACCTCAAACTCGAATAGAAAAACTCATACTCAGTTCTTCTAGTTATAAAAAATAATTTAATGTCATTTAAAAAAAATAATTATTTAAAAATTTATTATACAAGAGAATTCTAATTTGTGTAAAAAGAAGTCTAATTTTTGTAAAAAAAAAATAAAGTTTTATTGTAAATATTATAATTAAATGACTTAACTATTCAAATAATTATAATAGGGATTTATATAAAAAAATTATTTATAATTATTAATTGCTAAAGAGGTCTAGTTAAATATTCAATTAATTATTTTAAGAAAATAATCAATTATAATTAATTGATTCTAAAAAATAAAGTTTTACCTATTGGTAACATGCTATTATAGGTAAAAGAAAAATGTAACCATTGAGTAGTCACACATATATATATGGAACACTTCTTAATGGGTATTACCCATGAATGGTTACTAAATAAATTTAACTATAAATATTAATTTTAAAAATATCAAACCATCAAATTTTGATCTAATAACGAATAATGAAATCACAAATTTGAATTTCTATGCTTAATTTAACTACTTAATTAAAAAAAATATAAAAAAATATCTCTTTTTACGCTATATCAAAAATATGTTCATACAAAAATATTTAACTCAAACTCAACTTTTTCTTTTCTTATTTTTCTTGCCAAAAAACTTTTTTTAATTTTTTTTTTACCGATGGAACAATCTCAGCCCATATATAAAAATGAGAAATTTTTTTAATTAGATAAAAAAATTAAGCATAAGAACTCAAAATTTTCTAATTTTACCCATTCATGGGTAATACCCATTAAGAGTGGAACAATGAAACTAATTAGACTTAACTATTCAAATAATTAGTTTTGGTGACTTAACTCAAATTTTTAATGTTTTACCAGGATCTAGATTTACTACCATGTATGTTTCATTAACATCCTAATATGAATTTCTAAAACAATGAAAGTAAACACATATAAAGTTTCAGAAAACCTTACATTGGGTGTAGCGGAATATAATGGCTCCTTCCGCTCAGATCTCTAACCCTTGTATCCTGTCTGTCGCAGAGTATCACCAAGATCTGAGCCCGAATGTCGTTCTCTTGATTCTGGATTCTTCACAGTCTTCCACACTATGATTGAGATACCACTTGATGTGTGTGGGCACTCACTCTATCACTCAAGGTTCGAAAATTTGAAGTGAAAAAGAGAAGAAGTGGTTCGGCTATGAGTATAGAATAGATGGCTCAATTTTTCCTGAAGGCAAGAAATTTCATTTTCTTTTAAGTGTGAGCCATCACTATCTATTTATAGGTAACCACTAGGTTTATGTTAGAATTTATTAGGCATTAAAATAATGAAAATATTAAGTGGAAAATACCAACCAAGTGGCCGGCCACACTAATGGGCCCCACTCTGGAATTTTTCCACTTTTGACAAAATTTCCTTTATTTTCTCAAAAATGCTATTTTTCCAATTCTAATCATTTAAATGCCAAAACTAATTATTTAATTAAAATTAATTATAAAAAAATTACCATTTAATATATTTATTAATTAGACTTAATAAAGTCTTTCAATTAATAAATAAAACCTAAAATCTCTTTTCTTCACAATTTAGCCCTTGCTTAGTGAAAATTCATGAACTAGACATAGTCTAATTTTAGAATTATAATTGATTAATTAAAATCAATTATCTAAGTCTTACAAGCAGTATGGTCTCAACTAGTATGGGGACCATAGGCCTATACAACCGAGCTTCCAATAAGCCGAACTAGAATTTACCAAGTAAATTCCCTAACTTATTAATTCTTTGTTGCATCCACTCATAGAACTTGGAATTGTACTCTGAGTCATATAGAACGCTTCTATATGTTCCACGATATAGATACGCTATCAACATTTAACCATCATTCTAATCTCAATAATCAAAGATCCTCTATAGATTATTTACACCGAGTAGGGATAAATTTACCGTTTCACTCCTCAATGTATTTTATCCTTAAAACACTTAGCTTCCTGTAAATGATATTTCAGTGAAAATATAATTACTGAAATAAGAGCTCTTCCATTTACCTCTATTAAGCCAAGCTCAAAGGAAATCATCGTTTCACTTCTATGTCTTGATAGAAGCTATAGATTCCATATCTATGTTTAGCGCTCCCACTCAATCTCTTTACCATGTTCCCAAAATGCTATTATAGGTAACATGCTATTGGTAACATGCTATTATAGGTAAAAGAAAAATGAAGTTTTACCTTTCACTGGTCCTCCAATTAAATTTTCAAATGTCTGAAGGTCGTTTACCAACTCGGGAAAGTCTTCTTCCTTCTTGTTCATGACATAATTTGAAGTGTAAGGAAGAAAGGCTGGAGTCAGACTATTCAAGATCAGACTCACTGAGTTGTCTGATCCATAACAACTCCATTATTTTGAGCTTCCTGGAAGTAACTCACCGTTTGGAGAAGGTGATCACGCACGTTCTGATGAGGTTTCATCCGTGCATTGATGAAATTCCTTGTCGCTTCAAAGCGAGATTGAATTGATGCCATCCCGAATAGTTCAGTTAACTGGTTCATGATTTCTGCAGCCGTGTCAGTGTTAGCAAACCTTGTTTTCAAGGTGTCAACCATGCTAGAAAGCATGAAGTATCGAGCTTTGTTGTTGGCATTCTGCCAACGCTCGTACTTCTCCTTTACTGCTTTGGTTGCATTATCACCCGACTGCTCAGGAGACGGTTTAGTTAACACAAATAGGGCATTTTCACCAATGAGAGCAATGTTAATGTTCTCTTTCCATTTGGGAAAGTTAGATCCATTCAGCTTATTATCAGTCAACAGTGACACCATGGGGTTGGTCATTGTCATGTTGGATACTACAAATAACAATAAATAGAAATCAAGTAAGGTTCAACACAAAATCTCATTCAGAAATTATTAGCACATAGCAAGTAGGAATGACAAGTGAAAATACTAAAACATACAATCCTAAATAATTTCCAAGGTTTTCAACAAACTGATATCAGTGTCCCGTTTAGGGGAGAGTCAAAGCTACCATCCATTGAATAGAGTTGTCAGCTCATCTAAAATGTTAAACATTCTAGCAACCTTTTATTCGATCAAGATGAGAATCCAGCGTTGTCGCGTTTAGGCGAGAGTCAAGGCTATTCTATCTTATGAGCTTCTACCATTGTTTTGTTGGAAATTATTTTACCAGGATCTTAGATCTACTCACAAGTATGTTTATTAACATCCTAAATAAGAACTTTCTAAAACGATAAATTAAACACATATAAAGTTTAAGAAACCTTACATTGGGTGCAGCGGAATAATATGACTCCTTCCGTTCAGATATCTAGCCCTTGATTCCTTTCTGTAGCAGAGCATTATCAATATCTGAACCTAGATCTCTTTCTCTGAATCTTTGATGTTGAAACTCCTTTGCTGATGATCTTTCTTCACGATCTTCCTCACTATGATTGAGGTATCACTTGATGTGTGTGGGCACTACTCATACACAAAGGATTTCAAAATTCTAAGGAAGAAGAGAGAGAGTGGTCAGCTAAAGATAGGGAGAGAGAAGGCTCAGTTTTTTCTGATTCAAAAAGTCTGAAGAAAAGTGTAATTTTCCTGAAGCCTTCACTATCTATTTATAGCATTCCACTAGGGTTAGATTTGAATTATATGGCATTAAAATAATGAAAAAATCAATTTAAAAAAGCTACAATAGGTGGCCGGCCAAGCATTAGTGGATTGGGCCTTAGGCTTTGCAATTTTGCAATTTTAACACCTTTTGTATATGATTTTCTCAAAAATGCCAATTTCCTAATTCAACCATTTAAATGCCAATTCTAACTATTTAATAACTATAAATAATTATTAAATAATATTGTCATTTATCATATTTATTAATTGAACCATAAAAAGTATCATAATTAACAAATATGCCCCTATAAACTCTTTCTTTACAATTTCGCCCTTACTTAGTGAAAAATTCACAAAAAGACATAGTCTAATTTGAGAATTATAATTGATTAATCAAAACCAATTACAAGAGTCTTACAAGCAATATTATCTCAACTAGTGGGGGGACCATGGGTCTATATAACCAAGCTTCCAATAAGTAGATCAAGAATTTAGCACTAAAATTCACTAACTTATTAATTCTTCGTTGAATCCACGCATAGAACTTAGAATTGCACTCTCAGTATATAGAATGCTCTATATGTTCCACCATATAGACACATCATTAGTTATCCATTGTTATAATCCTAATTTGATCAATGATCCTCTATATGAATGATCTACACAGTAAAGGGATTAAATTACCGTTACACCCTACAATGTATTTATTCCTTAAAACACTTGACCCCGTATAAATGATATTTCAGCTTATGTGAAATGAGTACTCCACCATTTATGTTCGTTTGGTCAAGCTCGAAGGAGATCATCCTTTACTTACTATTCGCCAGAAAGAAGCTATAGATTCCATGTTTATGATAACGCTCCCACTCAATTGCACTACCGTGTTCCCAAAATGTACGTATCACCCTGACCTAAAAGTAGGCTTAACTAACAAATCAAAGAACACGAATAGCCTTTCAAGATTGAGCCTAATCATAACAGGATTAAGAACATTTGATCTAGGATCAACTAGGCGATATTGACTTGAATAGATATTACGGTAAGTTTAATAAATCTAAGTCAAAGTTCAATATCGGTCCCTTCCGATGCATACTCCATGCATCCAACCTGAGCTTTACTTTAACCAATGTTCTGGAAAGAACATAGTATTTCTCCAAATACAAGTAAACTCTGTTGTAGATTATCATATCAGTAAAACCCTGTGTCTGATAAATCTAGGAAAACTTTATTCACATAGTCATGTTTACTTTCCAATGTGTTGACGGCACAATAAACAGGATCAAGTATGTGAAAAGGGTTTCAGATGAAATTATACATTATGTACATATAATCATGAAATAAATCATGTGAACCATGCAACATTAAATGTTATTTCTGATCTATATTAATAAGCAAATATGATTATATTGAAATGAGTTTTATTTAGGGCATAAAACCCAACGAAGATCAGAAATAACATTTTATGTTTCATGGTTCACATGATTTATTTCATGATTATATATACATAATGTATGAATTCTATTTAAGTCCAGAACATATGAATTTGTTAATGATTATAGTGTTGTCAAAACATTGGAATATAATCTTAATTATATGTTCGAAAGTTTATTCCTTGATTTGTCAGAACACTGGATTTAGATTGACATGGTATAATCAGCGATAGGTATTCTTACACCTTGGATAAGTGTTTTGTCCTTTCCAGGGCATTGGCAAAGTTTACCCGTATCAGATGTATGGAGTATACATCGGAAGGGGCCAATATTGAACTTTGATTAGATTTGTTAAAATTTAGCGTAATATCTATTCAATTCAATATCACCTGTTGATCCTAGATCAAATGATCTTAATCCTGATATGTTTAGGTTCGATCTCAAGAGTATTATACATGTTCTTTGATTTGTTAGTTAAGCCTACTTTTGGGTCAGGGTGATACGTACATTTTGGGTTGAACGAATTAGTTATGAATTAGTTATGATTTTTTGAAGTTGAACGAAGATATCAGGGTTTGAATGCACACACGCGCGCGCGCATGGGACAAAATCCCTTCAGACAAAGCCTTGTCCGAAGCTTCCCCTGTGTCACGCCCATGTTTCTTAGCCATGGAGGCTGCATGCAGTCTCCTATCTCGGTCAGATGGGCCATTCCGCGCGCACAGGGGTATGCAATGCATACCCCTATGCACCAAACTTATTTTCTTCATAACTTTTGATTCAAAAATCGTTTTTCATTGAAACAAAAGCCAATTTTTGGTAGAATTTTGTGTAGAATCTGAATTTTCAATCAAAAATCTAATTGTCAGAATAAAATTAATTTTATTATTTTTTTTAATTAATTAAAATTAGTTTCTGATATTAGTAGGCTTTGAATTTTGAAAATTTGATTTCTCACAAAGGAGCCTTATGGTTAATTTTGAAATTTTAGATTATTTTATTTATTTTAATTATAAGATCAGATATTATTTTTTATTAAATTTGAATGATCTTACTTTGATATTAAAATATTATCTTTTAAAATAATCTTGTTCAAATTTCAAAGTTTGCTAACCATATTTTTTTTTTCAAATTTGTTATTTTTTGAAATATATTTTATTAATTAAAATTATAAGATTAGGAATATGTTAGGTTTAACATTTTATCTTATTAGACATTTTTTTTTATTAAAATTATATTTTGGCAAAAATAACATGAAGATTTGAAAAATTGGTTAGTTTAGTTTGAATAGATTTTTTAGGGTTTCAAACCATAAAATTTTCAAACTTATTATTTTTTTTTTAAATATTCTAACCATATAAAATATCTTATTTTTCAATTAGTTTATTTATGTAATATTTAAATTTATTAAATTATAAGACGTAGAATATAATAATGAAATATCTAAATTTAAAATTCAAGATATTTTATTATATAATCTTATTAGAAATTTTAAATAAATTTAAATTTTGAATAAACTTGATATTTGAAAAATTGGTCAGATATTTTTGATTTTTTTTTGTTAGAATTTAGAAAATTTAGGAGTTTGTTGAATTTTTGATTTTTTCAAATATTCTCTAACAACCTAAATTTGAATTCTAGTTAAGATATTTATTTTAAAATTTATTTTTTTAAAATTTTAAAATTGAGATATTTTAGCTTACTTTCCAGATATTCCAGATCAGTTATTTGTTTGTATTGTTTGTTTATATATTAATATACAAATTTTTTTGTTTTTTTTTTACAAACCTATTATTTATTTAATCTAAATTTCTATGATTAACTTGTTGACAGATCCAATAATCTGATTTTAATCATAGTCCAATTGTCAATAGATCTTATAAATAATTTGTAACAGGTAAATTTTTGCTATTTCTTTCATCTGTGTAAACCTAGTAACATGATAGGGCCCATCCAAATTATTTGACCTGTGTGAGCCTATATGTTTGCTATTGGGCTTAGATGCATATAGGAAGCCCATTTAAGTTTTTACTAAGTAAATGGACTAGGTTGGTAAAATAAATTTTGACATAAGTAAATTTATTTAGGCCCAATTAGATTTGGGTTTATTCAATGAATAACAATTATTTATTTAAAGGTTAAATTCCTCTCTTTTGGGCCTTGTGTGAGAGTTGGGTGCCAATAGAAGTGGGTACGACATACTGAACCCAGCTCCCCCTCACATGAACTACCCCAATTGTGAAAGCCCATTTGCCTTATTTAAATAATTGTAATAGGTTAATTATATTAGTCTAACCTAATTAAAATTGAATTAGCAACATAATTAACTTCTAAAATATACGAAATTTATTTTTCATTTTAATATTTTAAAGTTAATTTTAGAAAAACACTTAGTAAATGAAATATATTCTAGATAGTTATTTCTAGAACTAATTATTTTTTCTAATATTTAATTAGGAAAATATCATAGATTGTGAAATTAATTGTTTAATAATTAATTTTGGTACAATCTAAGTTAAGTATATTTTTCCTAGTATTAAACTAGAATTAATAATTAAGTCTCCTCTATACTTAATTATTTATTTCTTGAACTTAATACATTTAATTAAATTAAAAATTAATATATCTAAGTTGATTTTCATAATGATACTTAAATATTATTATTTTCATGTTATTTAATTAAAATTGAAAATTATTTTAAGTTTGAAATCATATTTCAGAATAACTTAAATTTGAATAATTTTCAAAATATATTTTATTTTATTTTATTAATCTTTTTCCCACAATTTCGAAATTGCATTTCTTAAATGTAGAAATTTTGAATTTTATTTGAAAAATAGATTAAAGTTGAAAATTATTTATTTTAATTTTGGACCAACTTAAATTAATAATTTTTTCATTTAATGATTAATTAAAATAGATGAATTAAAATATATAATAATTAGAAATTGAATTAATTAGTCAAAGAAAGTCTAGATAGATATTATCTGTTTTGCTTGAAGTATTTTTCTAGTGTATTTAATTAAATAGAAAATTGATATTTAAGTTGACTTTCATCATGATACTTAAATATTTGAAATTTTTCTTAAATATTTAATTAAATAGGAAAATTATATTTTTTGTAGTAAATTAATTTTATTAATTAATATTCGGCCAACATTAAATTAGAATAATTTTTTCCAGTATTTATTTTTTATTTTATTTTAACAAGCAAATTCGAAAATTGTATTCTTAAATACTTCAATTTTTCGAAATGCAATATATATTTATAGAAAATTAAATTTGAGTTGTAAATTAATTTAAATTAATTTTGAAACAACTTAAATTGAATAATTTTCTAAATATTTATTGGAAATTATTACTAAGATGGCAATAATTCATGTTATTTTCATATCCATTTTAGTATAATTAATTTATATTTAGAATTTTTCATTCTAAATTGGAAATTTTAATTAAATAAATATATATATTTAAAATAAATTGATTAAAATAAATATTAGAAGAAAATACACTTTAAATAATGAGCTTTATTATTATTAGGACATTCGATCTCCATTGTTGGTTTTACATAGCTTTTGTTTTAGTGAGTAATCCTCCCTAATGGAGGAACGTTCATTAGCAAGTTAGCACCGCTTAATCTCGAAAGATAAGTATATTTGTAAGTGTTTTATATAGTATTGATCACCCTAATGGTGGCGACTGTATTTGATTTACAAAATATGAAACAATGGTGGAAGCTCATAAGATAGAATAGCCTTGACTCTCGCCTAAACGAGACAACGCTGGATTCCAATCTCGATCGAATAAAAGGTTGCTAGAATATTTATTATTTTAGATGAGCTGACAACTCTTTTCAATGGATGGTAGCTTTGACTCTCGCCTAAACGGGACACTGATATCAGTTTGTTGAAAACCTTAGAAATTATTTAAGATTGTATGTTTTAGTATTTTCACTTGTCATTCCTACTTGCTATATGTTTAATAATTTCTGAATTGTGTATGAATTTATATTGAACCATGTTATTTTCTGTTATTAAATTGTAGTTTAATTTCGAATCTTCATTGTTGGTCTAACTGTTGGAAATTATTTTACCAGGATCTTAGATCTACTCACAAGTATGTTGATTAACACCCTAAATATGAACTTTCTAAAACGATGAAATAAACACATATAAAGTTTAGGAAACCTTACATTGGGTGCAGCGGAATAATATGACTCCTTCCGTTCAGATATCTAGCCCTTGATTCCTTTCTGTAGCAGAGCATTATCAATATCTGAACCTGGATCTCTTTCTCTGAATCTTTGATCCTGAAACTCCTTCTTGCTGAAAGTCTTTCTTCACGATCTTCCTCACTATGATTGAGGTATCACTTGCTGTGTGTGGGCACTACTCTCACACTAAGAATTTCGAAATTTCAATGAAGAAGAAAGAGAGAGGGAGTGGTCGGCCAGATAGGGAGAGAGAAGGCTTAGGTTTTTCTAAATCAGAAGTGTAATTTTCCTGAAGCCTTCACTATCTATTTATAGCATTCCACTAGGGTTAGGTTTGAATTATTTGGCATTAAAATAATGAAAATATCAGTATAAATTCCCTACAAAAGTGGCCGGCCCTATACATGTGGATTTGGGCCTCACTTTTTGCAATTTTGCAGTTTTATCTTTTCTGCATCTGATTTTCTCAAAAACGCCAATTTTCTAATTCAACAATTTAAATGCCAATTCTAATTATTTAATCACTATAAATAATTATTAAATAATATTGTCATTTATCATATTTATTAATTGAACCATACAAAGTATCATAATTAACAAATATGCCCCTATAAACTCTTTCTTTACAATTTCGCCCTTACTTAGTGAAAAATTCACAAATAGACATAGTCTAATTTGAGAATTATAATTGATTAATCAAAACCAATTATATGAGTCTTACAAGCAATATTATCTCAACTAGTGCGGGGACCATGGGTCTATATAACCGAGCTTCCAATAAGTAGATCAAGAATTTAGCACTAAAATTCACTAACTTATTAATTCTTCATTGAATCCACACATAGAACTTAGAATTGCACGCTCAGTATATAGAATGCTCTATATGTTCCACCATATAGACGCATCATTAGTTATCCATTGTTATAATCCTAATATGATCAATGATCCTCTATATGAATGATCTACACTGTAAAGGGATTAGATTACCGTAACACCCTACTATGTATTTTATCCTTAAAACACTTGACCCCGTATAAATGATATTTCAGCTTATGTGAAATGAGTACTCCACCATTTATGTTCGTTTGGTCAAGCTCGAAGGAGATCATCCCTTGCTTACTATTCGCCAGATAGAAGCTATAGATTCCATGTTTATGTTAGTGCTCTCACTCAATTGCACTACCGTGTCCCCAAAATGTACGCATCACCCTGACCTAAAAGTAGGCTTAACTAACAAATCAAAGAACACGAATAGCCTTTCAAGATTGAGCCTAATCATAACAGGATTAAGAACATTTGATCTAGGATCAACTAGGCGATATTGACTTGAATAGATATTAAGGTAAGTTTAATAAATCTAAGTCAAAGTTCAATATCGGTCCCTTCCGATGCATACTCCATGCATCCAACCTGAGCCTTACTTTAACCAATGCTCTGGAAAGAACATAGCACTTCTCCAAATGCAAGTAAACTCTGTTGTAGATTATCATATGAGTAAAACCCTGTGTTTGATAAATCTAGGAAACTTTATTCACATAGTCATGTTTACTTTCCAATGTGTTGACGACACAATAAACAGGATCAAGTAAGTGAAAAGGGTTTCAGACGAATTCATACATTATGTACATATAATCATGAAATAAATAATGTAAACCATGCAACATTAAATGTTATTTCTGATCTATATTAATAAGTAAATCTGATTATATTGAAGTGAGTTTTATTTAAGGCATAAATTACCAGGTATACCATAAGCCATAGGTGTTGGAATATTTATTTTACCAGGATCTTAGATCTACTCACAAGTATGTTGTTTAAACACCCTAAATATGAACTTTCTAAAACGATAAATTAAACACATATAAAGTTAAGAAAACCTTACATTGATGCAGCGGAATTAATGTCTCATTCCACTCAGATCTCTAACCCTTGTATCCTTTCTGTAGCAGAGTATAATCAAGATCTGAGCCCGAATGTCCTTCTTCTTCAAGTTTGATCCTTCACAGTCTTTCAATCTATGATTGAGTTACTGCTTGCTGTGTGTGGGCACTTACTCTTTCACTAGGGTCGAAATAGATGAAGGAGAAAAGAGGAGAGAGGGTTTCGGCCAGGTGTAGAAGGTGGGGAAAGCTCAGTTTTTCTGAAGAGAGAAATTTCTGTCAGAAAGGCTTGTGAAAACTTGTGTTTTGACTGAGCCATCACTTTCTATTCATAGGCAACTACTAGGTTTAGGTTAGGAATTATTTGGCATTAAAATAATGAAAATATTAATTTGAAATCCCACATTAAGTGGCCGGCCATGGTGCTGTATTGGGCCTCACTTGATTTTGCAGTTTTATCAAATTTTATCTCTATTTTCTCAAAAAACGCCAATTTTCCAATTCTAACCTTTTAAATGCCAAAACTAATTATTTAATAACTAAAATAGATTATTAAATAATATTATCATTTAATTTAATTATTAATTAGACATATAAAGTCCATTAATAAATAAATAAACCTAGAAACTCTTTTCTTTACAATTTCACCCCTGCTTAGTGAAAATTCATAAAATTAGACATAGTCTAACTTTAGAATTATAATTGATCAATCACGAATCAATTAATGAGTCTTACAAGCAGAATGTTCTCAACTAGAATGGGGACCATGGATCTATATGCTGAGCTTCCAATAAGTGAACCAAATTTACCAAGTAAATTCCTACTTATTAATTCTTCGTTGAATCCACTCTTAGAACTTAGAATTGCACTCTCAGACTTATATAGAGCATATTGTATGTTCCACGATATCAATATGCTATCTCATTTAACCATTGTTATAATCTTATTGTGATTTAAAGATCCTCTATATAGATGATCTACATCGAGATGGGATTTCTTTACCGTTCTCAACCCTCAATGTATTTTGCCCCTTAAAACACTTAGCTACCTGTAAATGGTGTTTAGTGATCTAATGATTAGTCAGTTAAACAAGAGCTCATCCATTTACTTCTATTTGCTAAGCTCGAAGGGAATCATCACTTGACTTCTATACACCAGTAGAAGCTATAGATTCCATATTTATGTTCAGCACTCCCACTCAATCATACTATCATGTTCCCAAAATATACGTATCACCCTGACCTAAAAGTAGGCTTAACTAATAAATCAAAGAACATGAATAGCACTCCTGAGTTGAGCCCAATCATATCAGGATTTAGATTCTTTTAATCTTAAGATCAACTACTGATATTGACTTGGAAAGATATGTATAACGGTAAATTTGTAATATCTTAACTTAGTTGCAATATCGGTCCAGTCCAATGTATACTCCATACATTCGAAACTAGTATACTTTACTAATGTCCTGGAAAGAACATAACACTTACTCCAAGTGTAAGTATACATCATCGCTGATTATCACATTAGTGTAAATCCAATAACACTGATGAAACAGGGACCAAAACTTTTGATTCATATGATCACAATCACATTCCACTGTGTTGACGATACTGTAATTGTGAATAAACATATGATCTGGATTTAACTGATTTTGTGTGTGAACATAATAAACATATTAAACCATTAGCATGTAAAATTCATGCAAACATCAATCACTTCAAATTTCTTATATTGATAACTAATCAGATTGTAAAGAGTTTTATTTAGGGCATAAAACCCAACAATAGGTTTAGATAAACTCAAATCTATAATACTAGGAACAAGAAGTTTTATTAAGTCCATTGAATAGACTTATAAACGAAAATTTTCTTTTATGTCCTTGTAATAGAAAAATTTAGGTTATTCCATGTGAATGGATTAAACCATAGTTCTATTGGCTTTTCTTCTTAGTTTCTTATCTTGACAATCCATTACTTGTTTAAACTCACAATGGATTTTAATCACTAGTGTCTTCCAAGAAGGTGAGTTCCTAGAAACTCTCCCACTACGACAAGGTACCGTGAATTATGTCTAAGAAAACTAAATGGTATTGACCTCTTCGGTTGCGACAAGACAACAGAGGCAGTGGGATCATCATATGTAAGATGATAGAACACTTTTGGAATCAAGAATTAAATATCTCCTTTATTTGCTACTTGATTTTCAGACTTAGTCATTTTCTTAGAAGTAGTATTTGCTTGAACAAACACTTTCTTATCTATTGACAATGGGATGGTCCACCCCTAATCACTTAGAACAACTAACAAACCATGGTTAACAGTTCTAGCTTTTCTTAAGATTTTGATTAGGTCATCCATGAATCTAGTAATGATTTACATTAAGTATACAACCATTACATCATTCTGAAATTGTATTGCCATAGAAGGATTTAGACAACGACTAGTAACTAATCATCAATATGCAAATCGAAATTTCTAGGGAGGTAAGTTTGGATATAATTCAAAAATCAAATTAATGATCTTTGAACTGCATATCTACTAACTATTTCTCCACCCCTATCAGTTCGCAAGATCTTTAACCACTTACCTTAATTGTTTTAACCATTGCTAGAAATTAATGAAAATTTTCAAACATTTCAAATTTCTTGCTAAAAGGTATATCTAGAGTTATCGTTTTAAGAATACAACGAAAAACTCATATCCACTCCTGAATGTACATTTATCTGCGAATGAGATGAACTACTTTCATTGGATATAGGCATATTAACTCTTTGCAGAGATTGATCTTGTCAAATCCACTATGAACAAGATACAAATGCCATAGATTAATAAAAATGTGGTTGTGTCTTTTTGATGACTTAGGTATAGTTACATCAAAGAGTTCTTAGACTAGTGCAAGTGGATCCTGGTCACAGAATACCAAACTCATATTCCATAAAGTTTGAATCCATTAATAGAAGATGGATATTAAACACTTGAAAGTGTAACTGTATTGCTTCCTGGAAATAGAAATATAAGAAAATTTCTGTTTGGATTCTAAAATTAAAGTCAAAGACTTAAATTCAACCAAATATAATGAGTAATTCTATCTTGGACCACCACTACTAATTTAAACTCTAAGTCAGATTTTCCCATACAAGTAGGAGATTTCTAAGATTGAGGTTTTATATCAATTGGGAATAGAATTTCGAGATTATAATCATATGCGTCATTTAATTTCTTAAGAGAAAATATATAATGACATGAAATGATTTATAGATTATTCATCCAATGATATGTTATTGAGCTAATTCGCAATGAATAAGCTAAGATGAATTAGGATAATTTCGTTGTTTAAATAAGAATCCAACGATGCTCGATTAGTGAAAGTCAAAGTAATCTTATTTATATAATCTTCTTGTTTCATATCGTAAAAATACTAGTCTAAGGTGTCATCGATTGATGAACAGCTAGATGTCGCATATACAATATTTATCTTTCGAGATCTAACACTATTATGAATGTCTAATGGTGAAAATCCACTAGGGATTTATCTCATTAGATAAACAAACCAAGTTAGACCAACAATGAAGATTCGAAATTAAACTACAACTTAATAACAGAAAATATTTAAGTATGATGATGAAAATCAACTTAAATATTAATTTTCTATTTAATTAAATACACTAGAAAAATACTTCAAGCAAAAATATCATCTATCTATATTTTTCTTTGACTAATTAATTCAATTTCTAATAATATACTTTAATTCAATTTATTTTAAATTAATCAATAAATAAAAAAATCATTGGTTTAAGTTGATCCAAGAATTAATTAAAATGAATAATTAATTTACAACTTAATCTATTTTTCAAGATAGATTCAAAATCATCTTGCATTATGAAATGCAATTTCGAAAATTGATTAATAAAATAAAGAAAAATATATTTTACTTCATTTATTTTAATTAATCATTAAATGAAAAAAATCATTGATTTAAGTTGGTCCAAAATTAAAATAAATAATTTACAACTTTAATCAATTTTTCAAATAAAATTCGAAATTCCAGCATTTAAGAAATGCAATTTCGAAATTTGATTAATAAAATAAAGAAAAAATATATTTTGAAAATTATTTAAATTTAGTTGACAAAATAAATTTCAACTAAAAATAATTTTCTATTTAATTAAGTGTCATGAAAAAGAAATATTTAAGTATCATGATGAAAATCAACTTAGATATTTAATTTTCAAATTAATTAAATGTATGAAATTCAAGAAATAAATAATTAAGTGTAGAGAAGGCTTAATTATTAATCTCTAGTTTAATACTAGGAAAAAATATACTTAAAATAAATTGTACCAAAATTAATTATTTAAATAATTAATTTCACAATGTATAATATTTTCCTATTTAATATTAGAAATAATAAGTAGTCTAGAAATAACTATCTAGAAAATATCTTATTTGACTAAGTATCTTTTCTACAAAATTTGAAAAAAATATCTAATTTAAGTTGTATTAGAAAAAATCTAGAACTTAAATATTTTTAAATTTAAATTTAATTAAATATCAAAAATTAAGTTGTAACCACTTAATTTAAAAATATTCCATTTTAAGTTAATATTCGAAAATATATTAACTTAAAAAATATCTAAAGAATCTTAATAACCAATGCCTAAAATTCTTCAACTTAATTTTGAAATTTTAAATCCAAAAGATATTCAGATTTAAGTTGGTTAGTTGTAGATAACTAAATATCAACTTAAATAGGAATATTTAATGAAAAATTTAAATTAAGCTTCAGAAAGAATCTAGATGGTTATAATTCTATATTTAATTAAATAAAAGAAAATACATATAGTTTAGCTAAGAAAAAAAAATTCTTTAAACTATAATTTTCTTAAATTAATTTCAAAATAAATGAAATTAATTATGTTGCTAATCAATTTTATTAGGTTAAACTAGTTTAATTAACCTAGTACAGTTATTCAAATCAGGCAAATGGGCCTTCACAATTGGGATGGTTCATGTGAGGGGGTACTGGGTTCAGTATGTCGTACCCACTACTATGGCTCCCAACTCTCACACAAGGCCCAAAAGAGAGGAATTTAACCTTAAAATGAACAACTGTTATTAATTGAATAAGCCCAAAAAACCAAATGGGCCTAAATAAAATCTATCAAGAACTATGATATTTTATTTAGCAACATTAACCTATATGCATCTATAATGAAATTAAACACATAGGCTCACACAGGCACACTTTGGATGGGTCATATCATGTTGCTAGGTCATACACAGATGAAAGAAGATTGTAAATATACCTGTTACAAATTATTAACTTGACCAAGGGAGCCATGAGTTAAAATCAGATCATTGGATCTGTCAACAAGTTAACCATGGCTATTTGCAATCAAGCAATAATAAGTTTTGAAAATTTACACACAAGCTAAAACACATACTCCTGCAACAAGGTTAGCTAGATAGTTGGATGTAGGATTTATTTAATTTTAAATTAAATAATTAATTTCGAAATAAATAATTAATTAATTAAATAAAAATATTTTCGAAAATTTTATAAAATTTAAAAAAAATTTCAAAATTTTAAAAAAAATTAAACCTACAATTTTGAAAAATTAGGTTTCAACCAACCTAAATATCATTTCAAAATTTGCTCACTACTTTTAAAAATTAAATGTTATTTTATAAATAAAATTAAATAAAAAATTAAAAAAGATAAATGAATATCTTTTTCAGATTTTAAATGTAATTTAAATAAATAAAATAACAAATTTAAGAGTTAGCAAAATATCTTACATCTATTTAAAATTACATGATTATAGTTATCTTATTTTAAATTTAAATAAGGTCAAATTATTTAAAAAAAAAGATTTAATTTAAAAATTTAAAATCTGACCTTAAATTTAAAAAATAAGATAAAATATAATCAAATTTAAAAATAAGATAGATAATTAAGCAAAAAAGATAGATATTTACTATTTTCAAATTCAAATTACACTAATATCATGAATTATATTTAAAAAATATTAAATAAATTAATTATGATAATTAGAATTGAATTTGGAATAGTAAATGTATTAATACAGAACTTCACAAAAAATCGGAAGTTAATTCCATGAAAAAACATGAAAAAACGAAGAAAATCGAAAAAATTGTGAGCTGTACGGACAGTATGCCAAGCATACTGTCCATGGGCGCGCAAGGGCTGGCTTGGGCGTGAAACCTAGGCGTAGGGGGCTGCTAGCAGCCTCTCCGCGCGCGCATGTGGGATTCAGCTCAACCCCGATTTTTTCGAAACTTTAAAAAATCATAACTAATTCAAATTAAATCGAAATTGAGTTCTGTAAAAAAGTAACTTGCTTAATTTTTTTCCATAATATCCAATAAAAATAATTCCAGAAACAGATATTAAATTATTTTTAACGAAAATTCACAAACATCAATCAATCATCAAATAACACTCAATACAACATGATAACATCCAAAAAACATCAAACAATCGTTTTAAAGTCCAAATTTCTTGGAAGCGAATCAATTACCATGGCTCTGAGGCCAGTTGTTGGAAATTATTTTACCAGGATCTTAGATCTACTCACAAGTATGTTGATTAACACCCTAAATATGAACTTTCTAAAACGATGAAATAAACACATATAAAGTTTAGGAAACCTTACATTGGGTGCAGCGGAATAATATGACTCCTTCCATTCAGATATCTAGCCCTTGATTCCTTTCTGTAGCAGAGCATTATCAATATCTGAACCTGGATCTCTTTCTCTGAATCTTTGATGCTGAAACTCCTTCTTGCTGAAAGTCTTTCTTCACGATCTTCCTCACTATGATTGAGGTATCACTTGCTGTGTAAGGGCACTACCCTCACACTAAGAATTTTGAAATTTCAATGAAGAAGAAAGAGAGAGGGAGTGGTCGGCCAGATAGGGAGAGAGAAGGCTCAGGTTTTTCTAAATCAGAAGTGTAATTTTCTTGAAGCCTTCACTATCTATTTATAGCATTCCACTAGGGTTAGGTTTAAATTATTTGGCATTAAAATAATAAAAATATCAGTTTAAATTCCCTAAAAAAGTGGCCGGCCCTATACATGTGGATTTGGGCCTCACTTTTTGCAATTTTGTAGTTTTATCTTTTCTGCATCTGATTTTCTCAAAAACACCAATTTTCTAATTCATCCATTTAAATGCCAATTCTAATTATTTAATAATTATAAATAATTATTAAATAATATTTTCATTTACCATATTTATTAATTGAACCATACAAAGTATCATAATTAACAAATATGCCCCTATAAACTCTTTCTTTACAATTTTGCCCTTATTTAGTGAAAAATTCACAAATAGAAATAGTCTAATTTGAGAATTATAATTGATTAATCAAAACCAATTATATGAGTCTTACAAGCAATATTATCTCAACTAGTGCGGGGACCATGGGTCTATATAACCAAGCTTCCAATAAGTAGATCAAGAATTTAGCACTAAAATTCACTAACTTATTAATTCGTTGAATCCACGCATAGAACTTAGAATTGCACTCTCAGTATATAGAATGCTCTATATGTTCCACCATATAGACGCATCATTAGTTATCCATTTTTATAATCCTAATATGATCAATGATCCTCTATATGAATGATCTACACTGTAAAGGGATTAGATTACCGTAACACCCTACTATGTATTTTATCCTTAAAACACTTGACCTCGTATAAATGATATTTCAGCTTATGTGAAATGAGTACTCCACCATTTATGTTCGTTTGGTCAAGCTCGAAAAAGATCATCCTTTGCTTACTATTCGCCAGATAGAAGCTATAGATTCCATGTTTATGTTAGCGCTCCCACTCAATTGCACTACCGTGTTCCCAAAATGTACGTATCACCCTGACCTAAAAGTAGGCTTAACTAACAAATCAAAGAACACGAATAGCCTTTCAAGATTGAGCCTAATCATAACAGGATTAAGAACATTTGATCTAGGATCAACTAGGCGATATTGACTTGAATAGATATTACGGTAAGTTTAATAAATCTAAGTCAAAGTTCAATATCGGTCCCTTCCGATGCATACTCCATGCATCCAACCTGAGCTTTACTTTAACCAATGCTCTGGAAAGAACATAGCACTTCTCCAAATGCAAGTAAACTCTGTTGTAGATTATCATATTAGTAAAACCCTGTGCCTGATAAATCTAGGAAACTTTATTCACATAGTCATGTTTACTTTCCAATGTGTTGACGACACAATAAACAGGATCAAGTGTGTGAAAAGGGTTTCAGACGAATTCATACATTATGTACATATAATCATGCAATAAATCATGTGAACCATGCAACATTAAATGTTATTTCTGATCTATATTAATAAGTAAATCTGATTATATTGAAATGAGTTTTATTTAGGGCATAAAACCCAACACTAACTTGGTTTGTTGTTCTAATGGGACAAATCCCTAATGGATTGTCAACATTAGACAAACATAATACTGTTAGATCTTGAATGATAAATATTGTAAGTGCAACATCTAGCTGTTCATCAATTGATGACACCTTAGACTAGTATTTACAATATGAAACAAGAAGATTGTATAAATAAGATTACTTTGACTCTCGCTAATCGGAGCATCGTTGGATTCTTATTTAAATACGAAATTGTCCTAATTCCTCTTAGCTTATTCATTTCGATTTAGCTCAATAACATATCATTGGATGAATGGTCTATAAATCATTTCATGTCATGCTATTTTCTCGTAAGAAATTTAATGACGCATATGATTATATTCCCGAAATTCTATCCCAAAATAATATAAATCCTCAATCTTAGAAATCTCCTACTTGTATGGGCAAATCAGACTTAGAGTTAAATTAGTAGTGGCGGTCCAAGAAAGAATTACTCATTATATTTGGTATAAATTTAAGTCTTTGACTTTAAATTTTAATTTCCAAATATTTTTTTACAATACAGTTTCACTTTCACAAGTGTTTAATAACCATTTTCTATCAATGGATTCAAACTTTATGAAATATGAGTTAAGTATTCTGTGACCAGGATCCACTTGCACTATTCTAAGAACTCTTTGATGTAACTAAACCTAAGTCATCAAAAGATACAACCACATATTTTTTAAATCTATGGCATTTGTATCTTGTTCATAGTGGTTTTGACAAGATCATTCTCTGCAAAGAGTTAATATGCCTATATCCACTGAAAGTAAGTTTATCTCATTCACAGATGGATGTACATTCAGGGGTGGATATAAGTTTTTCGTTATATTCTTAAAATGATCACTCTAGATTTTACCTTATGCAAAGAAATTTGAAATGTTTGAAAAATTTCATGAATTTCTAGCAATGGTGATAAAACCAATAAGGTAAGTGGTTAAAGATCTTGCGAACTGATAGGGGTTGAGAAATAGTTAGTAGATATGCAGTTCAAAGATCATTACGTTGATTTTGAATTATATCCAAACTTACCCCCCACCCCCCAAAAATTTGAGTTGCATATTGATGATTAGTTACTAGTCGTTGCCTAAGTCCTTCTATGGTAATACAATTTCAGAATGATGCAATGGTTGGGTACTTAGTGTAAACCATTACTAGATTCATGGATGACCTATTTGAAATCTTAAGAAAAGCTAGAACTGTTAACCATGGTTTGCATGTTTGTTAGCTGTTCTAAGTGATTAGGGGTGGACCATCCCATAGTCATTAGATAAGAAAGTGTTTGTTTAAACAAATACTACTTTTCTAAGAAAATGACTAAGTCTAAAAATAAAGTAGCAAATAAAGGAGATATTTTTTTTCTTGATTCCATAAGTGTTGTATCATCTTATTCGATACAAGATGATCCCACTACCTCTGTTGTCTTGACACAACTAAAGAGGTTAATACCATTTAGTTTTCTTAGACATAATTCACAGTACCTTGTCGTAGTGGGAGAGTTTTAAGGAACTTCACTTCTTATGACTTGGAAGACACTAGTGATTAAAGTTCATTGTGAGTTTAAATAAGTAATGGATTGTCAAGAGAAGAAATTAAGAAGAAAAGCCAATACAACTATGGTTTGATCCATTCACATGGAGTAACCTAAAGTTTTCTATTACAAGGACATAAAAGGAAATTTTCGTTAATAAGTCTATTCAATGGACTTAACAAAACTTCCTGTTCCTAGTATTATAGGTTTGAGTTTGTTGACTTCGCTTTTAGCCAACGACAATGAGTCTTTTTGATAAGCGATAAACGATATGTCGTAATAAGAATACGTAATAAAGCAAATAATAATAAGAAGACACAGAAATTTTATAGAGGTTCAACCCTGAGCAATTCGGTAATAGCCTAATCCTCATTAGTTGTATTGACTTAAGAATAAGGAAGAAGATTCCTTTTCTTATAGCTCTTACAATAGTATCTTTGAATATATAATCCTTAGATGGCCTTAGCTTATAGCGTTTCAGCGTATGATCTCTGTTTTACAGTTTTTGTCCGATCCCCCTGCCCAGTGACCATTCCTCACTATTTATAGGGCAAGAAACTTGAGGAGGAGGAGTTTCCTCTCTCGTTACAAAGCGCATAAACACAAAGATCGTGTGATCATTGCTGAATGCTAGGATCGTGGGATTGAGGCTGTATACACCGATAGTGGAATCGTGTGTATGCCACATCCACGCAAGTTGATCACTGAGTTATAGGGATTGAGCTGGTGACTCACGAAGTGCTTGGTTGAATTCGCTAAGTGTTTCTCATTCTGCACGGCTCGTTAAGTATTCCATCATGGATATGCCAGCGAGGCATCCTGCTCGGCATGCTCATCCGACCAGGTGCTCTAAGTTGATGCCACGTGTCACCATTCTTGTGATGCCACATCAGAGTGCCAATTTTGGGATAACATTTGCCCCCAAGTCTGTGCGGGACCTCCGAGGTTGCGTATAGACTTATTTCGAGCTGGCTCTACCTTGGTAAGGGGACACGTGTCGAGCATGACCGTTCGAGACTCGATGTGAAGCTGACTGGGCATCCCTTCAGTTTTCGGCTAATTAATGCTCTGACAATTAATATTTTGAAAATCTAAATTTCTCTCTCCACGGCTGACGGTTGCACTCGATTATTTTGATTTCCCATATTTGCTTTCGAGGCGGGAAGTCGAGGCGTCTAAGTTTCCTTTACGTACAGTTACCCTTTTGCCTATAAATACTTGGAGTACTGGCACATTACCTAATTTCATCACCCTTCGTTGTTAAGCAAACTTCAGAGCAAAAAGAGAGAGTTTTCAGGCTTCAAAGTTTCTGAAGAGCTTTCAGACGATTTCAGGCTTGCTTGAATCCGGACACTCGAATCTTTGAGTAAGTTTCTGACGCCCTTTATGTTTTTCCTTTGCATGCTTGTGCTTTTGAATGTATCTTTGCTGTAGAAAGAACACTGTAGGAAACCCGAGGGTTTGAAACTTCTGCGACTCTTCTTTTCCATGTCCTTGCGTTAGCTTTCAGCCGTAAGGCTTGTTTTAGAACTGCATTGCGTCTGTTTTCCATTCTGCTTTCTTCAAGCTTCATGAAGTTTTTGCCCTAACTCAAGAAAAAATATCTAATTTAAGTTGTTATAGAAAAAATCTAAAATATCCAACTTAAATATTTTTCAAATAAAATTTAATTAAATATCTAATTTAAGTTGTAACAACCTAATTTGAAAAATATTCCATTTTAAGTTGATGTATATTTAAAAAAAAATATCAACTTAAAAAAATATCTTAAGAATCATCAATAACCAATTCCTAGAATTCCTCAACTTAATTTTGAAATTCAAAAGATATTCAAATTTAAGTTGATAAATAAAATTAGTTAGAAATAACTAATTTACAACTTAAATAGGAATATTTAATGAAATAATTGAAATAAGCTTCAGAAAGAATCTAGTTAGTTATAATTCTATATTTAATTAAATACAAGAAAAATACAGATAGTTTATCTAGAAATAATTTCATTAAACTAAGAGTGTTTTTCTTAAAATTAACTTTAAAATATTAAAATGAAAAAAAAAATTCATATATTTTAAAAGTTAATTATGTTGCTAATCAATTTTATTAGGTTAAACTAATTTAATTAACTTTATACAGTTATTCGAATCAGGCAAATGGGCCTTCACAGTTGGGGTAGTTCATGTGAGGGGGAGCTGGGTTCAGTATGTCGTACCCACTTTTATTGGTCCCCAACTCTCACACAAGGCCCAAAAGAGAGGAATTTAACCTTAAAATGAACAATTGTTATTAATTGAATAGGCCAAAAAAAAAAAAAAACTAAATGGGCCTAAATAAAATCTATCATGGTGTGACATTTTATTTAGCAACAACCTATATGCATCTAAACATAAAGTAAGCATATAGGCTCACACAGGCACACAGATTTGGATGGATCTTATCATGTTACTAGGTCATACACAGATGAAAGAAGAATGTAAAATTTACCTGTTACAAATTATTTACTTGACCTATTGACAATTGAACCATGAGTTAAAATCAGATCCTTGGATCTGTCAACAAGTTAACCATGGCAATTTAGATCAAGCAATAATAGGTTTTAGAAAACTTACAAACAAGCTAAAACACATACTCCTGCAACAAGTTGACTTTGGATAGTTGGATGTAGGATTTATTTAATTTTAAATTAATTAATTTATTAAATAAAATTTCAAAAAATAAATAAATAATAAAAAATATATATTTTTGGTTTTTAAAATAAATTTAAATAAATAAATAAAATTTAGAATTAAACCTACAATTTTGAAAAATTAGGTTTCAACTAACCTAAATATAATTTCAAAAAAAATGCTAACCATCTTTTAAATTTCATGTTATTTTATAAATTAAATATTCAATAAAATAAAATGATAATTAAATATTCTTTTCTGATTTTATAATTTAATTTAATAAAAAATAACAAAATTTAAAAGTTAGCAAAATATCTTATTTCTATTCAAAATATCATGATTATAGTAATCTTATTTTAAATTTAAATAAGGCATGTTGCCCCTGATTTTGCCCAATATACGTGGACCAACCAGACAAGGACACGCGGATCAAGCAATTCACAACCCAAAGATATTTGCTAAGTCTTTATGCCGTAAGGCAACATCCAGGATGTAGCTCCCGGAGAAGGCATATGGAATCCCACATGCTCCCGGAAGCTCAAGTAACGCTAAGGCATCTCCGCGAGGTGTCAGGTTTCTCCTGAGCAATCAAGTCGCATTTAATGCCGCATGGGATGAAGCGTGTTGGGACTGCTACATGCAATAAAGTCTGACGGCACAACCTCCAACCTGCAGCTACAAAGTAATGATCATTTAAGTCTAGCGACGGCTACACTGTGAAGAGTCACATCATTCAAAAGACAATAAGGACATTCCACATAAAAGCCCAACAGCACCTAGGGATTTGACAATGCATTACTCATGGTATATTCATTAGGAATGCCTAACGTTATGGATACTTGCATATACACTTGTAAAGATAATTCTGGGGATCACCCCACCAAAAACACTATAAATACCCCCTCAAAGCTCATAAAATGGGATCGAGAATCTTGGGCTGCATAAGAGCAAGAAGAGTAAATACTCACCAAGAACATTCTCTGTATTTATAAGAGTGAAACACTCACCAAATACATTCTCTGTATTAAATACATCCATAAATAACAAAGACTCGTGGACTAAGGCTCATTAACGCCCCAACCACGTAAAAATCCTTCTCTAATTTTCTTACAGCTCTATAAACTTATAATATTTTATTAGTTGTCGAAAATCTCGGTCAACAAGGTCAAATAATTTAAAAAATATAATAATTTAAAAAAAACATTAATATCTGACCTTAAATTTAAAAATAAGATAAAATAATCAAATTTTAAAAATAAGATAGATAATTAAGCAAAAAATAGATATTTACCTATTTTCAAGTTCAAATTACACTAATATTATAAATTAATTTTTAAAAAATACAATTATTTTAATTTTGATAATTAGAATTGAAATATGAATAGTAAATATCTAAATACAAAACTATACAAAAAATCGAAAGTTAATTCCATGAAATAGCATGAAAAATCGAAGAAAAGCGAAAAAAATGTGAGCTGTACGGATGGCATGCAAAAAAAATGGGCGCAAGGGGATGCTTGGGCGCACAAAGGGTGCTGTCAGCAGCAACCCGCGCGCACAAGGGTGTGTCACCACCCCCAATTTTTTCAAAACTTCAGAAAATCATAACTAATTCAAATAAAATCGAAATTGAGTTCTGTAAAAAAGTAAATTGCTTAATTTTTTTTTTTCAAACTATCCAATAAAAATAATTCTAGAAACGAAAATTCAATTATTTTTCATAAAATTTCACAAGCATCAATCAATCATCATATAACACACAGATCAACATGAAACCATCCAAATCAACACATATCATCGTTTTAATTCATATTTCATGAAAGTAAATCATTACCATGGCTCTGAGGCCAGTTGTTGGAAATATTTTACCAGGATCTAGATTTACTACTGTGTATGTTTCATTAACATCCTAATATGAATTCTAAAACAATGACATAAACACATATAAAGTTTAGGAAACCTTATATTGGGTGCAGCGGAATATAATGACTCCTTCCGTTCAGATTTCTAGCCCTTAGTTCCTTTCTGTAGCAGAGCATCACCAAGATTTGAACCTGGATCTCTTTCTCTCCTTCCTTGATGTTGATTCTCCTTCTTGTTGATTGGATTCTTCACAATCTTCCACACTATGGTTGAGATACCACTTGATGTGTGTGGGCACTCACTCATTCACTCAAGGTTCGAAAATTTAGAAGAAGAAAAGAGAAGAGAAATGGTTCGGCCTATAGAGAAAAGAATAGGAGGCTCAACTTTCTGAAGACAAGAAATTTCATCAACTTTAAGTGTGAGCCATCACTATCTATTTATAGGTAACCATCTAGGTTTAGCTTAGAATTATTTGTCATTAAAATAATGAAAAAATAAATGATAAAAGCCTACACTAGTGGCCGGCTTGGGCTTTGGATATTGGGCCTCACTTATACAATTTTGCTGTTTTATCATTTCTGCATCTCATTTTCTCAAAAACGCCAATTTTCCAATTTAACCACTTAAATGCCAATTCCAATTATTTAATAACTAAAAATTAATTATTAAATAATATTGTCATTTAATATATTTATTAATTAGACATATAAAGTCTCTTAATTAACAAATAAAACCTAGAATCTCTATTCTTATAATTTTGCCCTTGCTTAGTGAAAATTCATAAACTAGACATAGTCTAATTTTAGAATTATAATTGATTAATCAAAATCAATTAACTGAGTCTTACAAGCAGTATGGTCTCAACTAGTATGGGGACCATGGGCCTATATAACCGAGCTTCCAATAAGCCGAACCGAATTTACCAAGTAAATTCCATAACTTATTAATTCCTTATTGAATCCACTCTTAGAACTTGGAATTGCACTCTCAGTTATATAGAACGCTCTATATGTTCCACGATATAGATACACTATTAATTATCCGTTATAATCCTCATTTGATCAATAATCCTCTAATAGATGATCTACATAATATAGGGATTAAATTACCGTTACACCCTTCAATGTATTTTATCCTTAAAACACTTAGCTTCGTATAAATGATATTTCAGTGAAGTGAAATGAGATCTCAACCATTTATCTCTGTTTAGCCAAGCTCGAAGGATATCATCGTTTCACTTCTAAATTCCTATAGAAGTTATAGATTCCATATTTATGTTAGCGCTCCCACTCAATTATACTATCATGTTTCCAAAATGTACGTATCACCCTGACCCAAAAGTAGGCTTAACTAACAAATCAAAGAACATGTATAGTACTCCTGAGATCGAACCTAACCATATCAGGATTAAGATCATTTGATCTAGGATCAACAGGTGATATTGAATTGAATAGATATTACAGTAAATTTTAACATATCTAATCAAAGTTCAATATCGGTCCCTTCCGATGTATACTCCATACATCCGATACTGGTAAACTTTGCCAATGCCCTGGAAAGGACATACCACTTATCCAAGGTGTAAGAATACCTATCGTTGATTATCATTCCAGTCTAAATCCAGTGAACTAACAAATCAGGGAATAAACTTCCGAACATATAATCAAGATTATATTCCACTGTGCTGACAACACTATAATCATTAATAAAAATATATGTTCTGGAGTTAAATAGAATTTATACATTATATATATAATCATGAAATAAATCATGTGAACCATGCAACATAAAATGTTATTTCTGATCTTTATTAGTAAATCTAATTATATTGAAATGGGTTTTATTTAGGGCACAAAACCCAACATATATGTTCTGGACTTAACAAATTTTGTATATATTAACCCATAAACATGAAAACTACATGTAAACATAAATGACTTCTAATCTTTTATTGATAACAAATCAAATGAGATTGAAATGGGTTTTATTCAGGGCATAAAATCCCAACACAATGCTGGATTCTCATCTTGATCGAGTAAAAGGTTGCTAGAATATTTATCATTTTAGATGAGGTGACAACTCTATTTAATGGATGGTATCTTTGATTCTCGCCTAAACGGGACACTGATATCAGTTTGTTGAAAACCTTGGAAATTATTTAGGATTGTATGTTTTAGTATTTTCGCTTGTCATTCTTACTTGCTAAGTGCTAATAATTTCTGAATAAGATTTTGTGTTAAACCTTATTTGATTTCTATTTATTGCTATTTGTAGTATCCAACATGACAATGACCAACCCCATGGTGTCACTGTTGACTGATAACAAGCTCAATGGAGCTAACTTTATCAAATGGAGAGAGAACATTAACATTGCTCTCATTGGTGAAAATTCCCTATTAGTGTTGACTGAAGAGGCTCCTGAGCAGCCGGGTGAGAATGCAACCAAGGCAGTTAAAGAAAAGTTCGAGCATTGGCAGAAAGATAACAACAAAGCTCGATAATTTATGTTGTCTAGCATGGTTGACACCTTAAAAACGAGGTTTGCAAACACTCTCACGACTACAGATATCATGAACAAGTTAACTGAACTCTTCAGAATGGCATTGATTCAAGCTCGCTTTGAAGCGACTAAGAATTTCATCAATGCACGGATGAGACCTCATCAAAGCGTGCATGATCACCTTCTCCAAATGACGAGTTACTTCCAAGAAGCTGAGTGTAAAGCCCGCTTAGTTAATTTGGAAATTAGCAGTTGTTTATGATTAATTATGAAATTATTTATAGCTATTTAAATAATTTATTATACTGTTATTTATGTCATACAGTAGCTTGCCTATTTTGTAATTCCGGTGCCCGGTATTTTGGAACTCGGCGTTTGGCTCAGTAGAAATCACAACTTAGTATGCTAGTAGTTTGGGGACGGGTTTTAGACATTGGGAATGTTGGGAATGGCCGGGAATTTAGAATTTCCCAAAAATACCCCTTTAGTGATTTTTATGTGATTTTATGGTGGAGGGGCAAAATGGTCTTTTTGCCCCATTAGTATTTTGTCTTTTGTGACTTTATGAAATGAAAAATAAATGTTATTTTATTTAATTGTTGGCTGATATGTAAGTTGATATGTGGCATTTACTCATCTTTTTCTCTCATTTCAACACTTAGAAAAATAAAATAGAAAATTTTGGAAAAGAACTCTCTCAAGCTCTCTCTCTCTTTTTCGGCCAAGACTTGGCTGCTAGGGCTGGGTTTTTCTCCTCAAATCCTTGTGAATTTCAACTCATCTTTGTGTAATCTTAGCCAAGGTTGGATCACTTATAACTTACCTTTGTGTTTTCTTAATTTTAAGTAAAATTGATGAAATGCATGCATGATTTTGATATATGGTTGCTGCTGTGATTTTTGTATTAATTTCTGGATTGTAAGCATGTTAATTTGAGGTGATTCAAGCTGTTAGAAATGCATATAGGCTACCTTGTTTCAAGTTTGGTTTTTCTAGCTCAAAAATGTAAATTTTGAAGAAATTGTTGGAAATCTGTTGCTGTATTGTTGTTAATGTTTTTGTTTGTTTTCAGAGATTATATTATGCTAGTTTAAGAGGTTTTAAGCTAGTTTGATTGCTGATTAGGTGGTTTTGCTCAAGTTTGAGTTTAGAACTCAAAGCTTGAGCTCCAATGGCATTTTTCATGTTTGAGGTTTCTGGGTTGTTTTGATGCCTTGGATATGTTCTAGGGAAGGTATAGAACAGGTCTGGAAAGTTTGAGGTGATTTGAGGTTGAATTGTGCAAGATATGATTATTTGATGTTCTTGCTGCGAGGAACCGGAATTCGGTTGTGCATCCGGAATTCGGATGGGTGTCCCGAATTTCCCGAACCGGAATTCCGGTTGGGCAACCGGTCTACCGGTTGGAGAATTTTCAGAAACCCTAGTTTTCCTCGTTTTTATGTTTTAGGGGGTATTGCCATGCTTTTTATCGATAGGGAAACTTTTAGTTCCTAATTTTAGTCCCCGGGAAGTGATTTAGCGTGTCACTTATAGCGTTGTGATTTTTTTGGTTTAGGAGCCAGTAATCCGCCGCTCAACTTCAGTTCCAGTCAGGTTGACCGGCACACCTGAATTCGGAATCCAGGTAAGATTAGTATAACAGTATGCATATGTAGATTACATGTTTAGCGAGCATGTAGGAAGCCTATTAGATTACATTAGTTGTATGTTGGCTTCGAACCATCCAACCCTGTCACGTCGGTACGAAATTTGGAGTATGACCGACGGCGGAGTATGACCGGTTTGACCGATCAGTGACACTTGGTTGGTGGTCCCGTGCTATTGACGTATCCCGTCGGTACAGGCTGGAGTATGACCAGCAGCCGGAGTATGACCGGTTCGACCGATCAGGAGGATATAGTAACACGTCGGTACAGGCTGGAGTATGACCAGCAGCCGGAGTATGACCGGTTCGACCGATCAGGTTGTTACGTGTCAATAGTACCGTCCCTATGAACGTTCAGAACTCAGTACCATGTTGGACATGGCAGTAGTGGCTCAGTACCATGTTGGACATGGCAGTAGCGGGACTCAGTATCGTGTTGGACACGACAGTTAGAATTATGTATGAGTATTATTATGCTTTTCTTACTGAGTCTGTCGACTCACAGTTCTACGTTGATGTGTAGGTAAAGGCAAGGCTAGTGCTGATGGACCGTGAGCGAGCTTATGAAGGTTGTACATGTCGGGGCGGTTAGGCCTGGAGCGTACGATCATCGGGACAGCGAGGCTGATTTTGTAACTGGTCGCTAGGCGACATGTATTTTGTATATCAGTTAAACAGTTAAATCTTTTTGTAAATGATTTTATAATCGGGATCCCGAGTCTTTTGTAATGTTGTTTTATAAGTTTAATTAAAAAGCAAAATTTTAATTAATCACGTTTTTCCATAAACCTCGTTGATTAGCAACGAGCTGCACAGCATGTTTAAAAATCACGTAATACGCCTATGTTAGTTAGGGTGTTACACTGAGAATCATGGAGCTGTTATAGATCAGATAACTCAAGTCAGTTTGATCTTTAACAGTTTGACTCTAGCCTTTCTGCCCTTCAATTCAAATTATGTCATGAACAAGTTAGAGCTTGACTTTCACGAGTTAATTAACAACCTTCAAACATTTGAAAATTTGATTGGAGGACCACAGAAGGGAGGGGCTAAAGCTCCTAATTCTGGAACTGCTAATGGTATGGTTAAGGCTAAGGCAAACATTGCCTCTACTTCCAAACCCAACAACAAGAAGAAGTGGAAGAATAGCAAGAAGCCTGTTCAAGCTGTGAAAACAGTTAAAAAGAAAAAATCTGCTAATCTCGATGGAAAGCCAAAAGGAAAATGCTTCTATTGCAATGAAAAGGGCCACTGGAAACCCCAATGCCCTAAGTTTCTAGCAAAGAAACAAGGTATTTCTTTCTATGCTATAAACTCATGTGTTTTAGAGAATTATTATCCCCTTGGGTTATTAATTCTGGATCTACTAACCATGTTTGTTTTCTTCTTATTTCAGCTCCAGCTACTTAAACTTGGATTGCTATCTTAGCGAGTTGAGTCGGACGGTTGGACAGAAGGGTGAAGATTGTCCAAGATTGAAGATGAAGCTCGGAATCTGCTTTTATAATTTTTGAATTAATTGTTTAATTTATGAACAATTCGATTTCAATTATTGGTTTGGATTTCTATTCCTTATTTTTCATATTATTGCAGACAATTCATTTTTTTTGAGAATATTATAATAAAGTTTTCTCTTTTAATGAATTGCATTTATGAATTGAGCTTCATATTTATTTATCTTGTATAAGCCAATACCAATAATATTTATATGTTTATAATGTTTGTATGTGTTTGTATGTTATTTTTGATACAAAATCTATGGTATATTCTTCTCTACAAAGAGATAATACCACATAAACATTTAGAATTTTCAATTCAAAGTTTATGAATAATTGTTAATTTCTTGAACAATTATTAAGATTTTGTTTAATAAAAAGATCTTTTGATCTGATAGGGGTGGAAGAAGTTAAGAATAATATATACAGTTCAACGATCTTTTATATCTACTGAACTCTGGATTATATTCATAACTCCACATGATCTCTATAACACTTAGGGTCGGATGAAGCTATTGACATATGTAGTTGATTTTGAACTATAGACTATGCTCAATACACCACAGTATCTCTATGGCACACATATTTTAATTAGACATGGATGTAATATAATGAACTAATTAGCAAATTATTAGAACTTATTCTTGATCCTGTATTTTGTTCCAATTTATATGTTACTGTTGTAATAAAATAGATACCAATAAAGTTCTTGGACATAGTGTCACAATACCTTATTTGAGTTGGAGAATTTTAAAATTCTAAGCCCATCTTCATTTGGATGACACTAGTGATAGGAACTTTAGAATTCATTTGAGAAAGTAAATCTAGCCATTCATATGGATAGAAATGACTTATCAGAATTTTGAGAATAAGATAGTAGAATTTTGCATAGACTATTCGAATGAGTTAGGCAAAATTCCTAATCCTCATGAAATGTAGTATGGTATATCTAATGATTACTTAATCTTAAGCAAGTATTTTACATTAATACTAGTTTGCTATGTTGATGACTTAGTCTAGAAGGAACTTACAGTTTTAGACTAAGATAATATGTCACAACAAGATATCTCTGAAAACCAATAGTAAGAGGTTAAATGTACTTCTATGTATGAATTTAACCAGACTCCTACTGTTGAGTGAGAGCCATCTAAGATGTAATCAAACAAGGAACATCAGGAGACAGTCAAAGAAGATCTATGAAAGTGACCTATATGATAGGGGTGTATATTAGAATCCTTATATCTACACCAACTCATAACCTATTAGAGATGGTAGTTACTCTGGGGGTGGAGGAATTATTCTAGAAGGATGTAAAAACCCATCTAAAATAATTTAAGCTCCATCAGTGAAGATAAATAACTTTGTTGCTTCGAAAAGCACTGGAAAGTTATTCAACTGAAGAAAGTTCTACACTGTGTTATCTCTATTCCATTTTTGGATAGAATTAGAGATATATGTTCTGTTTATTCAGATGCACTTAACAAGCAATAAATAATTCAGTATCCCTAGATGAGTAATGCATATAGAAAGTGATGTTGCATAATGTTTTATGAACACAAAGGAAGTAATAGTGGGAAAAGCAGTAGCTTACCACAGACTTACAGTTCTAGTAATTTGGGTTGAGTCAAATATACTACACTTGATCTGGATATCAAGACAATAGATTGATTAAAATACACTACTTGTTTTATGTTAGTGCAAGTGGGAGTTTGTTGGGATTTTATGCCCAAAATAAAACCCATTTCAATCTAATCTGATTTGTTATCAATAAAAGATTAGAAGTCATTTATGTTTACATGTAGTTTTCATGTTTATGGCTTAATATATACAAAATTTGTTAAGTCCAAAACATATAGTCATTCACAATCACAGTGATATCAACATAGTGGAATGTAATTGTGATTATATGCTTCAAAAGACAATGTCCCTGATTCATCAGTGCACTGGATTTACACTAATGTGATAATCAGGGATAAAGTATACTTACACCTTGGATAAGTGTTATGTTCTTTCGAGAACATTGGCAAAGTATGCTAGTTTCGGATGTATAGAGTATACATTGGACTGGGACCGATATTGATCTTGATAAAGATATCATAATCTTACCGTTGTATCTTTCTAAGTCAATATCACTAGTTGATCTTAGATCAAAAGATCTTAATCCTGACATGCTTAGGTTCAATCTCAGGAGTGCTATTCATGTTCTTTAATTTGTTAGTTAAGCCTACTTTTTTGGTCAGGGTGATACGTACATTTTGAGAACATGATAGTACAATTGAGTGGGAGCGATAAACATAGATATGGAATCTATAGCTTCTACTGGACATAGAAGTGAAATGATAATTTCCTTCGAGCTTGGCTTAATAGAGATAAATGGAAGAGCTCTTGTTTCAGTGATTATATTAGCTCACTGAAATATCATTTATAGGAAGCTAAGTGTTTTAAGGATAAAATACATTGAGGGGTGAAACGGTAAATTTATCCCTACTCGGTGTAAATCATCTATAGAGGATCTTTGATTATTGGGATTAGAACGATGGTTAAATGTTTATAGCGTATCTATATCGTGGAACATATAGAGCGTTCTATATGACTGAGAGTGCAATTCCAAGTTCTATGGTGGATGCAATAAGGAATTAATAAGTTAGGGAATTTACTTGGTAAATTCTAATTCTGCTTATTGGAAGCTCAGTTGTATAGGCCCATGGTCCCCATACTAGTTGAGACCATACTGCTTGTAAGACTCAGTTAATTGATTTTAATTAATCAATTATAATTCTAAAATTAGACTATGTCTAGTTTAAAAATTTTCACTAAGCAAGGGCTTAATTGTGAAGAAAAGAGATTCTAGGGCTTATTTATTAATTAAGAGACTTAATTAAGTCTAATTAATAATGACAATTTTATTTGATAATTAATTTTAATTATTAAATAAATAGTTTTGGCATTTAAGTGGTTGAATTGGAAAAATTAGCGTTTTTGAGAAAATATGGAAAAATTGGAAAAATGGCAAAATTGCAAAGTGGGGGCCCACATATCCTATGGCCGGCCACTTGAAGTGAATTTACCATTTATTTTTTCAATATTTTAATGCCAAATAATTCTAACCTAAACCTAGGTGGTTGCCTATAAATAGATAGTGATGGCCTCAATCAAAAGATGATGAACATTCAAGCCTTCAGTCAAATTTTTGAGCCATCTCTTCTAGCCTATTTCGAACCACTCTTCTATTTTCTCTCTTCATATTTTCAAACCCTATAGTGATAGAGTAAGTGTCCACACACATCAAGTGGTACTCAATCATAGTGTGTAAGGCTGTGAAGAATCCATATTCAAGAGAAGGAGATTTGGGCTCAGATCTTGGTGATACTCTGCTATAGACATGATACAAGGGTTAGAGATATGAGTGGAATGAGCCATTATAATTCTGTTGCACCCACTGTAAGGTTTCTAAAACTTTATATGTGTTTATTTACATTGTTTTAGAGATTCATATGATGTTAAACAACATACATGGTAGTAAATCTAGATCCTAGTAAAACATATTCCAACACGTAACCCCTAGAGGAGAGTATTTTTGGATTTAACATTTTTTGGAGATTTATTTTCCTATATATTTATTGTGGTATATTAAAACACCATTAACTATTTTTAAGCATATAATATCAAAATTTCCATTTTCAATTCACCGCCCCTCTTGGAAACATATCTTAGGCTAACAGATTGGCCAACAACTTTCAAGATGAAAGAAATTATTTTTTTTTTAAAAAAATAAATAGTCAATAAAATAAATACAGAATAGTCAATATTTGTTCTTAATACATATACGTTAAAACTATAAATAAATACTGGATATACCGTGTTAGATATGGGGCGTTAGTATCACCCTGTTCCCGCCCGACCCTACTTCGGGTATTGACATCACCTCCACTACAATCCCATTACCCGCCAAGTTGAGAAATCCCCGCTCGATTAGGTGTGGGTCCCACATGTACCCATCCCACAGGTACCATCCCTGCAAATTATATTTCAATCTTTAGCTGGATATCATCTCGGGCCTCAACCCTAAAATATAGGGGTTTTTATAAAAAAATATTGGATTTTGGGTAAAAGCTTACAATTTTATTATTACACAATTTTTTTTTTTACAAAAATACTGTCTTTTTATAAAACAACCGTAAAACAACAAAACTAAACAATTAAAATGACACTGGCACAACTAAAAAACAACCGTGGAACAACTGTAAAAACTTAACACAATATACAGTATTTTTGAAAAAAATTCTCTCTCACAATAAAAAAAGTAAAAAAAAATAAAATTTTTAAGTGGAATAAAAATTGAACACTCAAATTATACTTACATTTTTCTACGGATGTTCTCGATATAGAAAATATATTAAAACTTTTAAACTTAATAAAAAATGTGATAGTGTACCGTTTTCCCATCTGAAAATTAAAAGCTAAAACCATTTTCTTTTGTTGCAGCAATTTCTGTATGCATATTAAAAAATCCAACAAGAAAATTAAAAGTGATAATTTATTATTATTATTAATTTTTTTTTTTTCAATTGCGTATCAAAAACATTATTCGTCCCCATTTTTGCTGATCAGACCTAGGATTAGGGTTTCTACTTTCTACCACTTCATCAACAAATCACCCATATCACAAGTCTTCCCTTTCCTCTCTCATGCGAAAATGCGCGATCTTCAAGAAATTCTCTCCCCGTCAGGTCTCCAAATACCCCTCACTCTTGGCTCGAATTTGACAGTACCAGTCGGAGATTCGGGTCCACGATTGTACGGCTGGCTCACAGACTGCCATGGGTTTTGGCATAATGCGGCCCTGATCTTGGCATCGCTTCTGTTCGTCCTGTACCTGGGTTTTCAGGCCAGACAGAGCTTGCCTAAGCTCTCCCATGGCCGCTCTTATATTATGATTTCATATTACGCGTGCCTTTGGATTGTCAGTTTGCTCAATCTTAGTTGGTGCCTTTTTCAGGTTCGCTCTTCTTTCGACTTCATAACTAAGTTGTGCTACTGTTATTTAGAATTCTTGCGTTGATTTTTTTTTTTCTTTCTTTAATTTTAGATTATAATCTTTATATAGCATCAACATGACAAAAGATTTACGTTACGCAATTCCTTTTATAAGAAGTACGTTATCAAATAAGCCTACCTATAAACGGGGGATCCTTCATTATGCTATTTGAGGGCCTGGCTTGACCTGGATGGTGGAGTTGGCTTTGTTTTAGTCTTTTAGACCATTGATTTCATCCTTTGAAAATCATAGACTTAGCTGAAGAGAAGTAAATTCAGTTCAGGAGGAAACAAAGAGAAATATGTGGTAAAATCCCAAAACAAACATCTAAGATTCTTTTCTTATTTCCTGCTTTGAAAATAGGAAGTGAATAACCATCTTTTTTGGTGGAATGATTAGGGTGTCTTCCATAATGAAAGGAAGAAATTCAATCTTTCCGAGTTCTTAAAGAATGAGCATTCTTCTAGGCCTTAGAAAGGAGGTTTCTCTTCAATCAAGATTTTCAATCTTTCCACCAAGTAATTTAGTCAAGGACTTTGCTATAATCTTAGAAGCGTAAATTGCGGCATAAATACCTATTTCAGATTTTATACACTTAAATATTTTATTTTTAGTTTTGGAAGCAAAAATACACCATGTTACAATTCTCTAACATTAGTTACTACCACTGATGCATTACATTTATTTATTTTTTTATTTTAAAACTTAATATTCTTAATATTAGAAACTAAATGCTACTTGTGCTCTCATAACAAATTTCACATGATATTGACACTTCAATTCGATAATCATGTTCCATATACTGCACTGGTACTTAGCTATGGTATTGCATCTCTCTTATTATTTTTTGAAACAAGTAGCATTTAGTTTTTGATATTAAGAATATTAAATTTTAAAATAAAATAAATAAATGTAATGCATATGGGCCCTCCACATGTTCATATTTATAAGTTAACAGAAGTGGTAGTATTGGTGTAAGAGAATTGTAACATTGAGTATTTTTGCCTCCAAAAATAAAGATAAGGTATTTAAGTTTAAGTGTACAAAATCTGAAACATTAAGTATTTATGCCGCAATTTACCCATCTTAGAAATAGGGTACGGGGCACCATTCTCTGCTAACTTTTAGTATGACATTTGATTGGAAGCCCCTTTATATGTTTAGATACGGCCTTGTTTGGTTGGAACTTGGATTTTGAGTGGGAAAAAATGAATTCCAAAGGATTCCACATGTTTCTATTAAATCAATAAGTAAGAATACTTTTTCTAGAATTATTCAACTTAAGTATAGTAAAATTTTATGAAATTTAGAACTATTTATGTGGAAAACATTTTCCTCCACTTTTTCCCTCATCAAATTTTTTCTCCTCAAAATCTTAAGTCCATCCAAACAAAGGGTAAATGCCTTAATTTATTATAAAGAAACAACTTTTTGAATTTGTTTTATGGATTAGAGCCTAGAGGTAGGTCCCACTCTGTGACCACAATTCTTTTCATAAATGAATAATTTTGAGGTTCAGCGATTGAGTTGAGGAGTTATGAGCTTTCTAATTCATAGATTGCCCAAGAGAAAGTCTTAAGGTGTTAGCTTCAAGCAGGCAACTTTCTTCCTTTTCAAAGTGTGTTCAATAAGCATCATTAGATGGGGCCAGAATAGGAACAAAGACTCAATCAATCAATTCATGCTCGATTATTTTATTTGGACTTTGACACCCTGTGGATCAATGCGTATCAACTAGGACTTTCTTAATGTGGCTTAGAGTGCTCAGTACATGAATGTGACAAGTATATTAATATGTAATATGGAGTCTTTTTGCATAAGTTATTCGTACAAAGTTTGTTATTATAGGTAGTGTGATGTGCGCAAACCTCAAGTGAATAAACTATATAACTTTGTTCACAACACAAGCTAGTTTGCTTTGAGATTGTCTTTTATCAAAGTTTTCATCTTAGAAAAATCAAGGACTATTTTGATTGCTTGAGATGTTACCCTACCAATAGTGAGCTTTCCTATATGGTTTGGCTACTGACGATCGATTGTGGCTTGTGACTAGGTTGGTGGTTTAGATGAATTACCATTAAGTTATTTGCTTATGTCCAAGATTCTGAGGAATTGGTCTTGCTTTGGGTTAGTAACTCTCTAAGTGCAGCTAGATGACATAATGGAGCCAGAAGGATTGGTCCTCCACTTGATTGGCCAGATAGCTCTCTATCTCTGCGCTCCTAGCTGGTACTCTCTCATTCAGTAGTGTGGTTTGGCTTCTAAATTCTAACTGTTGATCAGAACAAAGGGATGTCAGCTTCTAATGGATCTTCGATTCAATGAATCTGTAAAAGGAAACCCCTAGACACTCCCTTTTCACTAGGGAAACAAAAAATCTGGAGCATAACTCTTACTTGTTTTTGTAATTCTAATGACCCAACACTGCCAACTTATCTAAATAATGGAAACACCACATGAAATAATTGAAGATATAGAAAACAGAGGAAAACAAATTAACAATAATAAGTGAATCACTTTCTACCCTAGGCTAATATGTCAACTTTGTATAGTAGACTGCTCTTCATGCTTTTGGGTTTTGACAGTGTCCATATTTGACATGAAATTAATGGCTTATGCCTATATATTATGGATGGTATCTAGTTGGGAGTTTTTGTACGGTTTTGATTGGAATACATCATTTTTTAAACTTGGATTGGAAATATAAATTGTCTTTATACTCAACAAAATGCTATTTATTTGGATCTTGTTATGACTATGGAACTAAGGACCTCTCATTAAGTTACTGCTTGATTTCTTTATACAAATTTTGCCAATCATTCAGCTTAGACTGGGTTAATTCTTGAATTTCACAGGCATGGGAGTGCACTCCAGGAAAAGAAATGGCTTGGAATGTCCTATCTTTGTTTACCAAGGCTGGGATGCTGTTTTTGGAAGTAAGCTTGCTGGCTTTTCTATTCCAAGGAAATTCCGTAAATGGATTAGAGGCTTTGACACGTACTTTTGGTATCTCAGGGCTTGTTGTTGGTTTGGACATAGTTCTGAAGGTATCTTATCTGTTTTCCTCATTAATACTTTTTTGAGTGATGTTTACTTGTCCGCGATGAATGCTAAAACTGTGCTGGTTTTCTTCTGCTTTATTATGGTTAGAAAATGCACACATTGGAACACTAATGAGACGCTGTTCCTCTTGCAGGCAATATATCTTTTTGCATTTGGAATCCCATTATTCATTGACAGCAATGATCAAACACATAAAATGAAGTGGGGCTTGTGGGTTGTCCACAAGATGGTGCTTACTGCAATTTATGGCTCTATATTGTTCATGTACAATTCCAAGTGGAGAGAAAGATTACCAGGTAAGAAGCTCACCATAGGTACAAGTCAGCTCTTAAATTTATGACTGATTCAAGGGAGAATCTGATAGCTCTATTCTTCTTTACAGCAAGACCTGCTTTCTACAAATACACTGCAATCATGTTCTCATTAAATGCAGTGTCGCTATTTGCTTGCGGACTTACAGGGAATGGGGCTGGTTTTGGATTCTGGTATTTCTGATATTGATCTTTAGGAGCTAAAAGATTTCAGTATATCATGTGGCTACAAATTAGTAAGATGGCTTTTTGTTGTTTCGAACATTTTGATCGCAGGTTATATGGCACTACCATTGTCTGTTACCATGCTTTTTATCTTCCTCTTATTTATGCAACATTTCTTGCCGACTTTTTCATGGTAAGCTTCATCAACCCTTGTCTGCAAGACAAGATTCTCTTTGTTCAGTTAATATAGTCGATCGATGCCTTGCAAATTACTGTATATTCTATATTTTAATCAATGCAGGAGGAAAATTTGAACTTGGAAAATGCATACTACTCGGAGATGAAAGATGCCGGTTTCTTCGATGCTGATTGGGAATGAAATCATCTCACATGATGATGTAGTGGTAGTTTGTTACACTGTTGATTGTAAATACACAAGTAAATATTTTATGACACAGCAATGTCAAGTCAATACACTGATTGACCCAATCCTTATCTTATTGGTAGTCTGTCTTGTTACTCAATTGTATGACACAGCAATGTCAAGTCATATGTGCTTAAGCTTGCTCCTGTAATCGTATATAAGGAAGGCAAATATATATCATGACTTCAGGTGTTCACAAATGGTGTAATCATCAACAAATGAACAATGAAATTCACAAGAAAAAAGGACTCCAGTTTAATAACAAAAAGTTAATTACTTCATATGCATTCCATCTAGGTTTTTTAGTCGTTCTAATTCTCTTTGTTTTTAGCTTATTTTTAATTAAAAAAATAAGTTCGATGTTTGGATGATTTGGTTTTTTTCTTCAAGGTTTTAAGATCTCTTTAGAAAATTAGGATTGCTAATTATTTATATACTAGCAAAATACTACGTGCGAGGCACGTATATTAAATTTTATGTTAGGTTTTTTCTATGTTATTTGAAAGTGAGATTATTATTGAATATTGAATGTAATATATTAGTGTTTAAGAAAACTTAATGATTTAAATATATTCTTAAGTTAATCCAAAAATAAATTAAAAATTGATGTTCCAATATTTAAAGAAATATTACTTAAATGGGGATACAATAAAAAGAAAATTAAAAATCAATTTCTAAATTGTTGATAATTGAAGATAGCATTAGTCTAAAAATTGTAGATAAGAAAACTAATGATAGTCATTGGTGGATTCCAATCTTTATTTTCTTTGATAGAGACAATAGTGTAATTTTTGTATTTTACACTTTTCATTCTAGCTGGGTCCGCATATATCTGGATTATCCATTTTTTCTCTGATAAATTGAATATGGTAGTGTCGACAAAGCGGCGGTGTTCCTGCAAACAGTGATATATTTTCATTTAAGATAATTAGACATGGTGTGCATAATTTATTTAATTAAAAAATCAACATATGAAAGGCATGTAAAAGTGACAATTTAAAATATATAAATCACTTCCGTAAATCCAATAAATATACTAATTTACTAATAATCATAATAATAACAATAACAATAAAAGTCCTGGATTCTAATTAACCTACCTCCCAGCAAAGACATTAGGATCCAAGATGCCAAAACGACCTACAAATTCACGGAATGACTTTCTTGTAGGATATCCGGCACAACTAATCCTAATGGCCTCCATAACCCCCTAAAATAAGAAATTTATCAATTACATTATGTACATAATGCAACCAAACACAATCAATTGGTAGTGACACAAGAACATTTGAAAGACCACAATAAAAAACATACCCCGCAACGAAGCTGCTGCAAAATATTGCTATTCTCAAATATAGAGGGCTTCAGAAGATTATTGGGCTTTACACATCTTATGTAGTGAGGCTCAGTAACACTCAACGTTTCAAGCAAAGACTGCAGTTGTTGCTGTATAAAGTACAAGAAAGATTGTCACCATAACAGATCTGACTAATATACCCGAAGATATAAATATTAGGAAAGAAAAACAGACCTTAAAGCGAGAGCATATTGAAGAGAATTTCGATGATTTGGATGATTCTTCTGGTAAAGGAGGGAACAAGCCTGCAACAAAAGAACAATTGGAAGCACCCAAAAGTTCTTGATGTTCAGCAACAACATAATCTTTGTTCTTATCCAAGAAGATCTCTGTTTGATAAGTAACCTGACAGTACAATGTTACCATGGATATAAATATTGTACAATTTTTTGCATCCTCTTCCACAAGATTAAATAATCAAAGTACTTTACAATAATTTTATTAAAGTTCACACTTACTTCTCCAACATAATGACAAATTGTGAAGGAGCGATACGTTGTATACGACAACAAACAAACATAGAGAAATTGTTCATTGGATCCATAGTATTCAATGTTGAGATCGGAAGTTTGATATTAATCACTAACAATAATATCTTGTTTGTCCTTTATCAATACAGTTAATTTATTGAATTCATCCTACGACTTAATCAATAACGGTGAGACTTGAAGAATGGAGAGCCTGTTGGGTTTTATGCCCTAAATAAAACTCATTTCAATATAATCAGATTTACTTATTAATATAGATCAGAAATAACATTTAATGTTGCATGGTTCACATGATTTTATTTCATGATTATATGTACATAATGTATAAATTCATCTGAAACCCTTTTCACATACTTGATCCTGTTTATTGTGCCGTCAACACATTGGAAAGTAAACATGACTATGTGAATAAAATTTCCTAGATTTATCAGACACAGGGTTTTACTGATATGATAATCTACAACAGAGTTTACTTGCATTTGGAGAAGTGCTATGTTCTTTCCAGAGCATTGGTTAAAGTAAAGCTCAGGTTGGATGCATGGAGTATGCATCGGAAGGGACCGATATTGAACTTTGACTTAGATTTAATTAAACTTACCGTAAAATCTATTCAAGTCAATATCGCCTAGTTGATCCTAGATCAAATGATCTTAATCCTGTTATGATTAAGCTCAATCTTGAAAGGCTATTCGTGTTCCTTGAATTGTTAGTTAAACCTACTTTTAGGTCAGGGTGAAACGTACTTTTTGGGAACACGGTAGTGCAATTGAGTGGGAGCGCTAGCATAAACATGGAATCTATAGCTTCTATCTGGCGAATAGTAAGCAAAGGATGATCACCTTCGAGCTTGACCGAACAAAAATAAATGGTGGAGATCTCATTTCACATAAGCTGAAATATCTTTTATACGGGGTCAAGTGTTTTAAGGATAAAATACATAGTAGGGTGTTACGGTAATTTAATCCCTTTACTGTGTAGATCATTCATATAGAGGATAATTGATCACATTAGGATTATAACAATTGATAACTAATGATGTGTCTATATGGTGGAACATATAGAGCATTCTATATACTGAGAGTGCAATTCTAAGTTCTATGCGTGGATTCAACGAAGATTTAATAAGTTAGTGAATTTTAGTGCTAAATTCTTGATCTACTTATTGGAAGCTCGGTTATATAGACCCATGGTCCCCCCACTAGTTGAGATAATATTGCTTGTAAGACTCATGTAATTGGTTTTGATTAATCAATTATAATTCACAAATTAGACTATGTCTAATTGTGAAATTTTCACTAAGTAAGGGCGAAATTGTAAAGAAAGAGTTTATAGGGGCATATTTATTAATTATGATACTTTGTATGGTTCAATTAATAAATATGATAAATGACAATATTATTTAATAGTTATTTATAGTTATTAAATAGTTAGAATTGGCATTTAAATGGTTGAATTAAGAAATTGGTATTTTTGAGAAAATCAGATACAAAAGGTGTTAAAATTGCAAAATTACAAAAAGCAAGGCCCAATCCACTAAGTGTATGGCCGGCCACCTATTGTAGGTTTTTAAGTTGATTTTTTCATTATTTTAATGCCATATAATTCAAATCTAACCCTAGTGGAATGCTATAAATAGATAGTGAAGGCTTCAGGAAAATTACACTTAAATTTTCTATTTTTCCTTCAGAGAAAAACCTGAGCCTTCTCTCTCCCTATCTGGCTGACCACTCCCTCTCTTCTTCTTCAATATTTCGAAATCCTTAGTGTATGAGTAGTGCCCACACACATCAAGTGATACCTCAATCATAGTGAGGAAGATCGTGAAGAAAGATCATCAGCAAAGGAGTTTCAGCATCAAAGATTCAGAGAAAGAGATCCAGGTTCAGATATTGATAATGCTCTGCTACAGAAAGGAATCAAGGGCTAGATATCTGAACGGAAGGAGTCATATTATTCCGCTGCACCCAATGTAAGGTTTCCTAAACTTTATATGTGTTTAATTTATCGTTTTAGAAAGTTCTTATTTAGGATGTTAATAAACATACTTGTGAGTAGATCTAAGATACTGGTAAAATAATTTCCAACAACTGGCCTCAGAGCCATGGTAATTGATTTACTTGCAAGAAATTTGGACTTTAAAACGATTGTTTGTTTGTTTTTGGATGGTATCATGTTGTATTGAGTGTTATTTGATGATTGATTGATGTTTGTAAATTTTCGTGAAAAATAATTGCGATTCTGTTTCTAGAATTATTTTTATTGGATAGTATGGAAAAAATTAAGCAAGTTAGCCTTTTACAGAACTCAATTTCGATTTTATTTGAATTAGTTATGATTTTTTGAAGATTCGAAAAAAATCGGAGCTGTGCTGAAATTTTCCTGCGATCGCGAAAACTGTCCGTACAGCTCACAATTTTTTCGTTTTTCTTCGATTTTTCATGCTTTTTCATGGAATTAACTTCCGATTTTTTGTATAGTTTTGTATATATACTATTACTATTCCTAATTCAATTCCAATTATCATTTTGAATTAATTTAATATTTTTTAAATTTAATTCAAGATATTAGTGTAATTTGAATTTGAATAGAATTAGTATCTATCTTTTTGCTTAAAAATCTATCTTATTTTTAAATTTGATTATATCTTATCTTAATTTTAAATTTAAGGTCAGATTTTATATATATTTTTAAATTAAATCTTTTTTAGATATTTTGACCTTATTTAAATTTAAAATAAGATAATTATAATCATGTAATTTTAAATAGGTGTAAGATATTTTGCTAACTTTTAAATTTTGTTATTTTATTTATTTAAATTAAATTTAAAATCTGAAAAAGATATTTAACTTATCTTTTCTAATTTTTATTTAATTTTTATTTATAAAATAACATTTAAATTTTAAAAGTAGTTAGCAAATTTTGAAATGATATTTAGGTTGGTTGAAACCTAATTTTTCAAAATTGTAGGTTTAATTTTAAATTTAATTTTTTTTTTTAAAATTTCGAATGATTCAAATTTTTTTTTAAAATTTTCGAAAAATTATTTTTTAATTAATTAATTATTTCGAAATTAATTATTTAATTTAAAATTAGATAAATCCTACATCCAACTATCCAGCTAACCTTGTTGTAGGAGTATGTGTTTTAGCTTGTTTGTAAGTTTTCAAAACCTATTATTACTTGATTGCAAATAGCCATGGTTACTTTTTGCCAGATCTAATGATCTGATGGCTCCATTGGTCAAGTTAATAATTTGTAACAGGTATATTTACAATCTTCTTTCATCTGTGTATGACCTAGCAACATGATAGGACCCATCCAAAGTGTGCCTGTGTGAGCCTATGTGTTTAATTTTATTATAGATGCATATAGGTTGCTATTGCTAAAATAAATTATCATAGTTCTTGATAGAATTTATTTAGGCCCATTTAGTTTTTGGGCCTATTCAATTAATAACAGTTGTTCTAATTAAGGTTAAATTCATCTCTTTTGGGCCTTGTGTGAGAGTTGGGAGCCATAGTAGTGGGTACGACATACTGAACCCAGCACCCCCTCACATAAACTACCCCAATTGTGAAGGCCCATTTGCCTGATTTGAATAACTGTACTAGGTTAATTAAACTAGTTTAACCTAATAAAATTTTTTAGCAACATAATTAATTTCATTTATTTTGAAATTAATTTAAGAAAATTATAGTTTAAAGAATTTTTTATTCTAAGCTAAACTATATGTATTTTCTTGTATTTAATTAAATATAGAATTATAATCATCTAGATTCTTTCTGGAGCTTAATTTAAATTTTTCATTAAATATTCCTATTTAAGTTGATATTTAGTTATCTTCAACTAACCAACTTAAATCTGAATATCTTTTGGATTTAAAATTTCAAAATTAAGTTGAGGAATTTTAGGCATTGGTTATTAAGATTCTTTAGATATTTTTTAAGTTAATATCTTTTCGAATATTAACTTAAAATGGAATATTTTAGATATTTTTTTTAAGTTAATATCTTTTCAAATATTAACTTAAAATGGAATATTTTCAAATTAAGTGATTACAACTTAATTTTTGATATTTAATTAAATTTAAATTTGAAAAATATTTAAGTTGTAGATTTTTTTTTCTAATACAACTTAAATTAGATATTTTTTCAAATTTTTAAAAGATACTTAGTCAAATAAGATATTTTCTAGATAGTTATTTCTAGACTACTTATTATTTCTAATATTAAATAGGAAAATATAATACATTGTGAAATTAATTATTTAAATAATTAATTTTGGTACAATTTATTTTAAATATATTTTTTCCTAGTATTAAACTAGAGACTAATAATTAAGCCTTCTCTACACTTAATTATTTATTTCTTAAATTTAATACATTTAATTAATTTGAAAATTGAATATCTAAGTTGATTTTTATCATCATACTTAAATATTTCTTTTTCATGACATTTAATTAAATAGAAAATTATTTTTAGTTGAAATTTATTTTTCAGCTAAATTTAAATAATTTTCAAAATATATTTTTTCTTTATTTTATTAATCAATTTTCGAAATTGCATTGTTTAAATGCTAGAATTTCGAATTTTATCTTGAAAAATAGATTAAGTTGTAAATTAATTATTTATTTTAATTAATTCTTGGATCAACTTAAATCAATGATTTTTTCATTTATTGATTAATTTAAAATAAATTGAATTAAAATATATTATTAGAAATTGAATTAATTAGTCAAAGGAAAATCTAGATAGATGATATTTTTGCTTGAAGTATTTTTCTAGTGTATTTAATTAAATAGAAAATTAATATTTAAGTTGATTTTCATCATCATACTTAAATATTTGAAATTTTTCTTATATATTTAATTAAATAGGAAAATTATATTTTTTGTTGTAAATTAATTTTATTAATTAATTTTGGGCCAACATTAAATTAGAATAATTTTTCCAGGATTTATTTTTTATTTTAATATGCATTTTTTGAAAATTGTATTCTTATATACTTTAATTTTTCGAAATGCAATATATATTTATAGAAAATTAAATTTGAGTTGTAAATTAATTTAAATTAATTTTGTAACAACTTAAATTGAATATTTTTCTAAATATTTATTGGAAAATATTACTAAGATGGAAATAATTCATATTATTTCATATCCATCTAAGTAAAATTTATAAATATTAAATTAAAATTTATATTTAGAATTTTTCATTCTAAATTGGAAATTTTAATTAAATAAATATATATTTAAAATAAATAGAATAAATAAAGAGAATAAAAGAAAATACAACTCTTTTTAAATAATGAGCTTTATTATCAAGAGACATTCAATCTCCATTGTGGGTTTTACACCGCGTTTGTTTTAGTGAGTAATCCTCCCTAATGGAGGAACGTTCATTAGCAATTTCGCACCGTTTAACCTCGCATGATAAGTAGTTTGTAAGTGTTTTGTATGGTATGGATCACCCTAATGGTGGCGACCATACTTGACTTGCAAATTATGAAACAATGGTGGAAGCTCATAAGATAGAATTGCCTTGACTCTCGCCTAAACGGGACAACGCTGAATTCTAATCTTGATCGAATAAAAGGTTGCTAGAATGGTTATCATTTTAGATGAGCTGACAACTCTATTCAATGGATGATGCTTTGACTCTCGCCTAAACGGGACACTGTATCAGTTTGTTGAAAACCTTGGAAATTATTTAGGATTGTAAGTTTTAGTATTTTCACTTGTCATTCCTACTTGCTATATGTTTATAATTTCTGAATTGTGTATGAATTTATATTGAACCATATTATTTTCTGTTATTAAGTTGTAGTTTAATTTCGAATCTTCATTGTTGGTCTAACATGTTTGTTTTTCTAATGAGATAAATCCCTAATGGATTTTCACCATTAGACATACATAATAGTGTTAGATCTCGAAAGATAAATATTGTATATGCGACATCTAGCTGTTCATCAATTAATGACACCTTAGAATAGTATTTTTACAATATGAAACAAGAAGATTACATAAATAAGATTACTTCGTCTTTCGCTAATCGAAGCATCGTTGGATTCTTATTTTAAACGAAATTATCCTAATTCCTCTTAGCTTATTCATTTCGAATTAGCTCAATAATATATCATTGGATGAATGGTCTATAAATCATTTCATGTCATTATATTTTCTCTTAAGAAATTATATGACGCATATGATTATAATCTCGAAATTCTATTCCCAATTGATATAAATCCTCAATCTTAGAAACCTCCTACTTGTATGGGTAAATCTGACTTAGACTTTAAATAGTAGTGGTGGTCCAAGATAGAATTACTCATAATATTTGGTATAAATTTAAGTCTTTGACTTTAATTTTAAATTCCAAATAGAAATTTTCTTATATTTCTAATTCCAGAATACAATATAGTTACACTTTTTCAAGTGTTTAATATCCATCTTCTATTAATGGATTAAAACTGTATGGAATATGAGTTAGGTATTCTGTGACCAGGATCCACTTGCACTATTCTTTTATAAACCTATGTCATCAAGAGACACTACCACATTTTTTTTAATCTATGGCATTTGTATCTTGTTCATAGTGGATTTGACAAGATCAATCTCTGCAAAGAGTTAATATGCCTATACCCACTGAAAGTAGTTCATCTCATTCGCAGATGGATGTACATTCAGGGGTGGATATGAGTTTTTCGTTGTATTCTTTAAACGATAACTCTAGATTATACCTTTTAGTAAGAAATTTGAAATGTTTGAAAAATTTCATTAATTTCTAGCAATGGTTAAAACCATTAAGGTAAGTGATTAAAGATCTTGCGAACTGATAGGGGTGGAGAAATAGTTAGGAGATATGCAGTTCAAAGATCATTAAATTGATTTTTGAATTATATCCAAACTTACCTCCCCAGAAATTTCGAGTTGCATATTGATGATAAGTTACTAGTCGTTGCCTAATTCCTTCTATGGTAATACAATTTCAGAATGATGTAATGGTTGTATACTTAATGTAAATCATTACTAGATTCATGGATGACCTAATCAAAATCTTAAGAAAAGCTAGAACTGTTAACCATGGTTTGTTAGCTATTCTAAGTGATTAGGGGTGGACCATCCCATTGTCAATAGATAAGAAAGTGTTTGTTCAAACAAATACTACTTTTCTAAGAAAATGACTAAGTCCGAAAAACAAGTAGCAAATAAAGGAGATATTTAATTCTTGATTCCAAAAGTGTTCTATCATCTTATATAACATATGATGATCCCACTGCCTCTGTTGTCTTGTCACAACCGAAGAGATCAATACCATTTAGTTTTCTTAGACATAATTCACGGTGCCTTGTCGTAGTGGGAGAGTTTCTAGGAACTCACCTTCTTATGACTTGGGAGACACTAGTGATTAAAATCCATTGTGAGTTTAAACAAGTAATGGATTGTCAAGATAAGAAACTAAGAAGAAAGCCAATAGAACTATGGTTTAATCCATTCACATGGAATAACCTAAAGTTTTCTATTACAAGGACATAAAAGGAAATTTTAGTTAATAAGTCTATTCTATGGACTTAACAAACTTCCTGTTCCTAGTATTATAGGTTTGAGTTTATCTAAACCTATGGCTGGTGGTATACCTGGTAATTACTTACTCTAATGCAAGCAACTTACTTTAGTAAGATGCTGAAGCATTTTCTTTCTAATGGCAATCTATAGAAGCTTCACAACTTCTTAGGTATAGATTTTATTTATCTAAGGAAAAGTCTTAACTATTCCAGAAAAGATAAAGCCGTGAAATAATTTCTTATATCAACAGTGAGAGGTCTTAGATATGCTTTTGTATGCCTTAGACCAGACACCTGCTGTTGAGTGTGAGTAATGAGTAGGTATCAGATTAATCCAGGAGAAGAACATTGGAAGACAATCAAGTAAATCCTAAGATTAAGAAGAGGAACTATATGTTAGTCTATAAGAGTGTGTTTAAAACTCTTAGACTACACCACATCAGATTTCGAAATTTGCCTATGTGCTAGTAAATATTTCTGATAAGATGGTGGTTACTCTGGGGGTGGAATAGTGATTTTGGAGAAGTGTAAAAACCTATCTGAAGTCTCTAGGTCTACCAGAGAGGGACTGAATGTTAAGGTTGCAGGAAAGGTACTTATTCAGTCTAAGGAAAGTTCTATACATTTTTGGCATCATTCCAAATTGCCTTAAACTACTAGTGTTAATTTCCTGATTAACCAAAAGTAGTTGCCAAAGATATAGAATCCAGTATCCCAAGAGAGTAGACATATAGAGAGGAATTTCACATTATCAATGATTTTGTGATTAAAGGAAGAGTAATAGTGGAGAAAAGGTTGTGTTTAATTCAACCTTTCAGATCCTATTACGAGGAGTTTACTACTACTATACTTGATTTGTATATCAAGGTGTTGAGATTATTTGAAACGCACTTTTTGTTTTATATTAGTGCAAGTGGGAGTTTGTTGGGTTTTATGCCCTAAATAAAACTCATTTCAATATAATCAGATTTACTTATTAATATAGATCAGAAATAACATTTAATGTTGCATGGTTCACATGATTTTATTTCATGATTATATGTACATAATGTATAAATTCATCTGAAACCCTTTTCACATACTTGATCCTGTTTATTGTGCCGTCAACACATTGGAAAGTAAACATGACTATGTGAATAAAGTTTCCTAGATTTATCAGACACAGGGTTTTACTGATATGATAATCTACAACAGAGTTTACTTGCATTTGGAGAAGTGCTATGTTCTTTCCAGAGCATTGGTTAAAGTAAAGCTCAGGTTGGATGCATGGAGTATGCATCGGAAGGGACCGATATTGAGCTTTGACTTAGATTTATTAAACTTACCGTAAAATCTATTCAAGTCAATATCGCCTAGTTGATCCTAGATCAAATGATCTTAATCCTGTTATGATTAGGCTCAATCTTGAAAGGCTATTCATGTTCCTTGAATTGTTAGTTAAACCTACTTTTAGGTCAGGGTGAAACGTACTTTTTGGGAACACGGTAGTGCAATTGAGTGGAAGCGCTAGCATAAACATGGAATCTATAGCTTCTATCTGGCGAATAGTAAGCAAAGGATGATCACCTTCGAGCTTGACCAAACGAAAATAAATGTTGGAGATCTCATTTCACATAAGCTGAAATATCATTTATCCGGGGTCAAGTGTTTTAAGGATAAAATACATAGTAGGGTGTTACGGTAATTTAATCCCTTTACTGTGTAGATCATTCATATAGAGGATAATTGATCACATTAGGATTATAACAATGGATAACTAATGATGTGTCTATATGGTGTAACATATAGAGCATTCTATATACTGAGAGTGCAATTCTAAGTTCTATGCGTGGATTCAACGAAGAATTAATAAGTTAGTGAATTTTAGTGCTAAATTCTTGATCTACTTATTGGAAGCTCGGTTATATAGACCCATGGTCCCCCCACTAGTTGAGATAATATTGCTTGTAAGACTCATGTAATTTGTTTTGATTAATCAATTATAATTCACAAATTAGACTATGTCTAATTGTGAAATTTTCACTAAGTAAGGGCGAAATTGTAAAGAAAGAGTTTATAGGGGCATATTTGATAATTATGATACTTTGTATGGTTCAATTAATAAATATGATAAATGACAATATTATTTAATAGTTATTTATAGTTATTAAATAGTTAGAATTGGCATTTAAATGGTTGAATTAAGAAATTGGCATTTTTGAGAAAATCAGATACAAAAGGTGTTAAAATTACAAAATTGCAAAAAGCAAGGCCCAATCCACTAAGTGTATGGCCGGCCACCTATTGTAGGTTTTTAAGTTGATTTTTTCATTATTTTAATGCCATATAATTCAAATCTAACCCTAGTGGAATGCTATAAATAGATAGTGAAGGCTTCAGGAAAATTACACTTAAATTTTCTATTTTTCCTTCAGAGAAAAACCTGAGCCTTCTCTCTCCCTATCTGGCTGACCACTCCCTCTCTTCTTCTTCAATATTTCGAAATCCTTAGTGTATGAGTAGTGCCCACACACATCAAGTGATACCTCAATCATAGTGAGGAAGATCGTGAAGAAAGATCATCAGCAAAGGAGTTTCAGCATCAAAGATTCAGAGAAAGAGATCCAGGTTGAGATATTGATAATGCTCTGCTACAGAAAGGAATCAAGGGCTAGATATCTGAACGGAAGGAGTCATATTATTCCGCTACACCCAATGTAAGGTTTCCTAAACTTTATATGTGTTTAATTTATCGTTTTAGAAAGTTCTTATTTAGGATATTTACAAACATACTTGTGAGTAGATCTAAGATCCTGGTAAAATAATTTCCAACAGAGCCAAACCAAATTTGTTGGAGCATTTGTAAATGATCGACAATGAAATTCAAAACTTCATAGATTAATAATAAGTATGTACACCAATTCAAAACACAAATACAAACTCAATCCTAAAAAATCTGAAGTAATCATAAAAGGATAAAACCATATATAAGTAAAAGTATTGATTTAAGAGATAAATAAATGCAAAATAAAATTAATAAATTATATTCCTGATATTTTAATATTATATTTATATATAACTGAGTTTTTCATCACCCCTCTTACCACCCATTCAAAATTTAGGATAATTGGGAACACGTATAATTAACTTTTTATCTATACTGTATACAGATGTGTGCCTTGAATGGAACAATAAAACTAAAGTAACCACAGTGAAAAAAGAAAGAACGATGACTGATGAAGGTGATCGGTAGGACTGAGTCGGCAGTTAAACCCATTGAAATTTGACATTTATTAATTAATATTACACCAAACAATATACATATAATAAGCAATAAACATATATTATTATGTAGATTTTGATTTGAGTAAAACCACAGGAAACCAGGAACCGACTCGATCTCGCTGTTGGAATATATTTTACCAGGATCTCAGATCTACTCACAAGTATGTTGTTTAAAAACCCTAAATATGAACTTTCTAAAACGATAAATTAAACACATATAAAGTTAAGAAAACCTTACATTGATGCAGTGGAATTAATGTCTCCTTCCACTCAGATCTCTAACCCTTGTATCCTTTCTGTAGCAGAGTATAATCAAGATCTGAGCCCGAATGTCCTTCTTCTTCAAGTTTGATCCTTCACAGTCTTCCAATCTATGATTGAGTTACTGCTTGCTGTGTGTGGGCACTTACTCTTTCACTAGGGTCGAAATTGATCAAGGAGAAAAGAAGAGAGAGGGTTTCGGCCAGGTATAGAAAGTGGGGAAGGCTCAGTTTTTCTGAAGAGAGAAATTTCTGTCAGAAAAGGTTGTGAAAAACTTGTGATTTGACTGAGCCATCACTTTCTATTTATAGGCAAATACTAGGTTTAGGTTAGGATTTATTTGGCATTAAAATAATGAAAATATTAATTTGAAAAAGCTATTTAAGTGGCCGGCCATGGTGTGTTAATGGGCCTCACTTAATTTTGCAATTTTATCAAATTTTATCTCTATTTTCTCAAAAACGCCAATTTTCTAATTCTAACCTTTTAAATGCCAAAACTAATTATTTAATAACTAAAATAGATTATTAAATAATATTGTCATTTAATTTAATTATTAATTAGGCATATAAAGTCCATTAATAAATAAATAAACCTAGAAACTCTTTTCTTTACAATTTCACCCCTGCTTAGTGAAAATTCATAAAATTAGACATAGTCTAACTTTAGAATTATAATTGATCAATCACGAACCAATTAATGAGTCTTACAAGCAGAATGTTCTCAACTAGAATGGGGACCATGGATCTATATGCTGAGCTTCCAATAAGTGAACCAAATTTACCAAGTAAATTCCTACTTATTAATTCTTCGTTGAATCCACTCTTAGAACTTAGAATTGCACTCTCAGACTTATATAGAGCATATTGTATGTTCCACGATATCAATATACTATCTCATTTAACCATTGTTATAATCTTATTGTGATTTAAAGATCCTCTATATAGATGATCTACATCGAGATGGGATTTCTTTACCGTTCTCACCCCTCAATGTATTTTGCCCCTTAAAACACTTAGCTACCTGTAAATGGTGTTTAGTGATCTAATAATTAGTCAGTTAAACAAGAGCTCATCCATTTACTTCTATTTGCTAAGCTCGAAGGGAATCATCACTTGACTTCTATACACCAGTAGAAGCTATAGATTCCATATTTATGTTCAAAGACTCCCACTCAATCATACTATCATGTTCCCAAAATATACGTATCACCCTGACCCAAAAGTAGGCTTAACTAATAAATCAAAGAACATGAATAGCACTCCTGAGTTGAGCCCAAGCATATCAGGATTTAGATTCTTTTAATCTTAAGATCAACTACTGATATTGACTTAGAAAGATATGTATAACGGTAAGTTTGTAATATCTTAACTTAGTTGCAATATCTGTCCAGTCCAATGTATACTCCATACATTCGAAACTAGTATACTTTACTAATGTCCTGGAAAGAACATAACACTTACTCCAAGTGTAAGTACACATCATCGCTGATTATCACATTAGTGTAAATCCAATAACACTGATGAAACAGGGACCAAAACTTTTGATTCATATGATCACAATCACATTCCACTGTGTTGACGATACTATAATTGTGAATAAACATATGATCTGGATTTAACTGATTTTGTGTGTGAACATAATAAACATATTTAAACCATTAGCATGTAAATTTCATGCAAACATCAATCACTTCAAATTTCTTATATTGATAACTAATCAGATTGTAAAGAGTTTTATTTAGGGCATAAAACCCAACAAACTCCCACTTGCACTAATATAAAACAAACTGCGCAAATAGGTCAATCTGATGTCTTGATCTTCAGATCAAGTGTAGTATATTTGAATCCACCCAAACTTCTGGAAACTAGTTCATAAATACACTTATGAAACATCCTTTACTATATGCTTTACTCATCAAGGGATACTGAAATCTTTACTGTTTTAAAAGTACATCTGAATAAACAGAAGACATATCTCTCATATTTTAAAATATGTAATTGAGATAATACAGTGTAGACTTTTCTTCAGTGATATAACTTTCTGGTATTTTCGAATAGACCAAGTTATAGTTCTTCTCTGGTAGAGCTTGAATTGTTATACAATAATTCCTCCACCCCTAAAGTAAGCACCATCTCATAGAATTTCGAAATTAGATGGTGAGATACAAAGACAACTGATACACAGTTCCTTAATATCTAACATATAGATCACTTTTATAAATCTTTCTTGAATATCTTCTAATGTTCCCTATTTGATTACATCTCAGATAGCTCCCACTCAATAGCAGATGTCTTGTTAAATAATACTTTTAACCTCTGATTGTTTGGAGAGTTACCTAGTTGTGACTTTTGTATTAGTCTGAAACTTTAAGTTAAGACTAAGTCATCAACATAGCAGACTAGTATTTTGAAGTGAAAAATACATGCCAGAGATAAAGTAATCAAAATTAAGATACCATAAAATTTTATGAGGATTAAGAATTCTAAGTTCAAGTCATTCGAATGGACTGAACTAGAGTTCTTTATCTTATTCTCATAATTCTGATAAGCTATTCCTATCCATGTGAATGGTTAGATTTGCTTTTCAGTAATGTTCTTAAGTACCTATCACAAGTGTCAACCTAATGAAGATGGGTATAGAATTTTAAAATTCTCCCACTCAATAAAGGTAGTGTGAAACTTTAACAAAGAACTTTCAAAGGTATCAAACTTTTACTTACAACAGTAAAAACGAAATGGAACATACAATCAAGATCAAGAATTTATATTGACAACAACTAACTCATCATATTACTTCCATTTTTAAATAAGATATGTGTTACATAGGGAATTGTGGAATAGACTCCACCCCTAAGAATATACATATAGGGTACTATGGATAACCTCCACCCCTAAGTATATAGAGATTATGATCCACCACTAAAGGTTGTAAAGATCATGATTCTCTTAGTGTGATAGAGTTTATGTGGAGTTGAATACTATCCAGAGTTCATTAGATATAAAAGATCGTTGAACTGCATAGTTTTCTTAACTTTTCTCCACCCCTATCAGATCATAAGATCCTTTTATTAAACAAATTCTTAATAATTGTATGAGAATGAACAATTATTGATAAACATAGAAATAATTTCTAGTGTTTATTTAATATAACTCGATGAAGAGTTGTAAATATTATAGAATTTGCATCAATAATAAAAACACTTACACATACAAACATACAAATATAATGTGGTAATAATTGATGAAGATGAATTAAATGAAGCTCAATCTCATAAATTGCAATAGTAAATTTTGAAAATTAGAAACTTTATTAATAAAAAAAATGTATTGCAACAATATGAGAGAAACAGGGATAAATATCCCTGACTAAAATTTGAAATCCAAATTGTCTTTAAACTAAAACAATTAATTCAAAAAAAATTGAAGAGCTTCATCTTCATCTGGACGATTTCACCCTTGGTCCAGCTTTCTGATCCAACTCATCTGAGTTCAAGTAGCTTGGCCTATAAGAAGAAGAAAACAAATAAACAAAGTTTAGTCCAGAATCATAAATCCAATTGGATAATAATTCACTAAAACTCTTAAAGTTTATAAATGGAAATACCTTGTTTCTTTGCAAGAAGTTTAGGACATTGGGGTTTCCAATGACCTTTCTCATTGCAGTAGAAACACTTTCCTTTAAGTGTAGCATCACCAGAAGGAATAGCCTTTTTATTCTTCATGGCTTTTGTTCGCTTCTTGGTGTTGTTCCACTTCTTCTTCGATTTGGGCTTTGAAGCAGAGGCAATATTTGCTTCAGGTTTCATCGTCCCATTACCATTCCCAGGATTGTGAGGTTTACTCCCTTTCTTCTTGGGTCCTCCAATCAAATTTTCATAAGTTTGAAGGTCATTGACTAATTCATGAAAGTCAATTTCCTTCTTATTCATGACATAATTTGATGTATATGGTAGAAATGCTGGAGTCAGGCTATTCAAGATAAGACTAACTTGAGTAGCACTGTCCATTTCAGCACCATGATCCTGGGCTTCTTGGAAATAACTGGACATGAGGAGAACATGGTCACGCACGTTTTGATGAGGTTCCATCCGTGCATTAATGTACTTCTTAGTCGCGTCAAAGCGTGACTGAAGTGATGCCTTACCGAATAGCTCATTTAACTTCGTCATAACTTCAGCAGCCTTCTCAGTTTTAGAAAACCGAGTTTTGAGGGTGTCAACCATGCTAGAAAGCATAAAGTATAGAGCTTTGTCATTTGGTTTCTGCCAACGCTCATACTTTTCTTTCACAGCTTTGGAAGCATTGTCCCCAGGCACTTCAGGTGACGGCTCAGTTAAAACAAACAAGGCACTTTCTCCTATGAGAGCAATATTAATGTTCTCATTCCATTTATTAAAGTTAGATCCATTCAGCTTGTTTTCAGTCAACAGTGATAACATGGGATTCATTTTGATAATACAGGATACTACAAAATAATAGAAATCAACAAATAGAAATTAATAATGGTTTAACACAAAATCAATTCAGAAATTATAAGCACATAGCAAGTAGGAATGATATGAGAAAATACTTAAAAAATTCAATCCTAAATAATTTCCAAGGTTTTCAACAAACTGATATCAGTGTCCCGTTTAGGCGAGAGTCAAAGCTACCATTCATTGAATAGAGTTGTCAGCTCATCTAAAATGTTAAACATTCTAGCAACCTTTTATTCGATCAAGATTGGAATCCAGCGTTGTCCCGTTTAGGCGAGAGTCAAGGCTATTCTATCTTATGAGCTTCTACCATTGTTTCGCAATTTGCAAGTCAAATATGGTCGCCACCATTAGGGTGATCTATACCATATAAAACACTTACAAACCACTTATCATGCTAGATTAAACGGTGCGAAATTGCTAATGAACGTTCCTCCATTAGGGAGGATTACTCACTAAAACAAACGCGGTGTAAAACCCACAATGGAGATCGAATATCTTAATAATAATAAAGCTCATTATTTAAAATGTATTTTCTTTATTATTCTAATAAATAAATTCTCATTAAATTCGAAATTAAGAATTAAAATTCAAAAATAAGAATTTAATATAATATTTATAAAATTATACTTAGATGGTGATTGAAATAAAATTAATTATTTCCATCTTAGTAATAATCTTAAATATAAATATTAAGGAAATTAATTTAAGTTGAATTAAATAAAATAATTAGCAACTTAAAAATTTCCTTTGAGAATATATTTATTGAGTTCGAAAATTTAAAGTATATAAAAGAAATATACTATTTTCGAAAATAATAAAATTAGAAAAGAAATACTTCAAGCAAAAATATCACCTATCTAGATTTTCTTTTGACTAGTTAATTCAATTTCTAATAATATATGTATTTTTAAATTCATTTATTTTAAATTAATCAATTAAATGAAAAAATCATTGACTTGAGTTGGTCCAAGAATAAATAATTAATTTACAACTCAATCTATTTTTCAAGATAAAAAATTCGAAAAATATTGCATAATTAAAATGCAAATTTCGAAATTGATTAATAAAATAAAGAAAAATATATATTTTGAAAATTATTTAAATTTAAGTTGAAAAATTAAATTTCAACCTAAAAATAATTTTCTATTTAATTAAGTGTCATGAAAAATCAATAAATATTTAAGTATCATGATGAAAATCAACTTAGATATTTAGATTCTTCAAGTTAATTAAATGTATTAAATTCAAGAAATAAATAATTAAGTGTAGAGAAGGCTTAATTATTAATTTCTATTTAATACTAGGAAAAATATACTTAATAAAATTGTACCAAAATTAATTATTTAAATAATTAATTTCACAAAGTATAATTTTCCTATTTAAATATTAGAAATAATAAGTAGTCTAGAAATTACTATCTAGAAAATATCTTATTTGACTAAGTATCTTTTCAAAAAATTTGAAAAATATCTAATTTAAGTTATATAGAAAAAATCTAAAACTTAAATAATTTCAAATTTAGATTTAATTAAATATCAAAAATTAAGTTGTAACCGCTTAATTTGAAGATATCTTTTTAAAGTTAATATTTGAAAAGATATTAACCAAAAAATATCTAAAATATTCCATTTTAAGTTAATATTCAAAAAGATATTAACTTAAAAAATATCTTAAGAATCTTTAATAACTAATGCCTAGGATTCCTCAACTTGATTTAAAATTTAAATCAAATATTCAAATTTAAGTTAGATAAGAAAAATTAGTTGATACAACTAATTTATAACTTAAAAATGAATATTTAATTAAATAAGCTCCAGAAAGAATCTTAGTTAGTTAAAATTCTATATTTAATTAAATACAATAAAAATACAAATAGTTTGTCTAGAAATAATATCTAAACTAAGAGTGTTTTTCTTAAAATTAACTTTAAAATATTAAAATGAAAATAAATTTCATATATTTTAAAAGTTAATTATGTTGCTAATTCAATTTTATTAGGTCAAACTAATATAATTAACCTAGTACAGTTATTCAAATCAGGCAAATGGGCCTTCACAATTGGGGTAGTTCATTTGAGGGGGTGCTGGGTTCAGTATGTCGTACCCACTTCTATGGCTCCCAACTCTCACACAAGGCCCAAAAGAGAGGAATTTAACCTTAAAATAAATAACTGTTATTAATTGAATAGGTCCAATAACTAAATAGACCTAAATAAAATCTATCATGGTGTGACATTTTATTTAGCAACAACCTATATGTATCTATATTAAAACAAAATAAACATATAGGCTCACACAGGCACACTTTGGATGGATCCTATCATGTTGCTAGGTCATACACAGATGAAAGAAGATTGTAAAATTTACCTGTTACAAATTATTAACTTGACCAAGGGAGCCATCAGATCATTAGATCTGGCAAAAAGTAACCATGGCTATTTGCAATCAAGTAATAATAGGTTTTGAAAACTTACACACAAGTTAAAACCACATACTCCTGCAACAAGGTTAGCTGGATAGTTGGAAGTAGGATTTATTTAATTTTAAATAAATAATTTTGAAAAATAAATAATTAAAAAAATATTTAATTAATTTCGAGAATAAATAAAATAAAAAATAAATTTAAATTTCGAAATTAAAAAAAATATATATTTAAAATTAAACCTACTATTTTGAAAAATTAGGTTTCAACCAACCTAAATATCATTTCAAAAATTTGCTAACTATTTTTAAAAATTAAATGTTATTTTATAAATAAAAATTAAATAAAAATTAGAAAAGATAAATGAAATATCTTATCAGATTTTAAATTTAATTTAAATATATAAAATAACAAAATTTAAAAGTTAGCAAAATATCTTACATCTATTTAAAATTACATGATTATAGTTATCTTATTTTAAATTTAAATAAGGTCAAATTATTTAAAAAAAAAATTAATTTAAAAAATATATATAAAATCTGACCTTAAATTTAAAAATAAGATAAGATATAATCAAATTTAAAAATAAGATCGATTTTTAAGCAAGAAGATAGATACTAATTCTATTCAAATTCAAATTACACTAATATCTTGAATTAAATTTAAAAAATATTAAATTAATTCAAAATGATAATTAGAATTGAATTAGGAATAGTAATAGTATATATACAAAACTATACAAAAAATCGAAAGTTAATTCCATGAAAAAGCATGAAAAATCGAAGAAAAACGAAAAAATTGTGAGCTGTACGGACAGTTTTCGCGATCGTAGGAAAATTTCAAGACAAATTTCGATTTTTTCAAATCTTCAAAAATTCATAACTAATTCAAATAAAATCGAAATTGAGTTCTGTAAAAGGCTAACTTGCTTAATTTTTTCCATACTATCCAATAAAAATAATTCCAGAAACAGAATCGCAATTATTTTTCACAAAAATTTACAAACATCAATCAATCATCAAATAACACTCAATACAACATGATACCATCCAAAAACAAACAAACAATCGTTTTAAAGTCCAAATTTCATGCAAGTAAATCAATTACCATGGCTCTGAGGCCAGTTGTTGGAATATATTTTACCAGGATCTTAGATCTACTCACAAGTATGTTGTTTAAACACCCTAAATATGAACTTTCTAAAACGATAAATTAAACACATATAAAGTTAAGAAAACCTTACATTGATGCAGCGGAATTAATGTCTCCTTCCACTCAGATCTCTAACCCTTGTATCCTTTACGTAGCGAGTATAATCAAGATCCGAGCCCGAATGTCCTTCTTCTTCAAGTTTGATCCTTCACAGTCTTCCAATCTATGATTGAGTTACTGCTTGCTGTGTGTGGGCACTTACTCTTTCACTAGGGTCGAAATTGATCAAGGAGAAAAGAAGAGAGAGGGTTTCGGCCAGGTATAGAAAGTGGGGAAGGCTCAGTTTTTCTGAAGAGAGAAATTTCTGTCAGAAAAGGTTGTGAAAAACTTGTGATTTGACTGAGCCATCACTTTCTATTTATAGGCAACTACTAGGTTTAGGTTAGGATTTATTTGGCATTAAAATAATGAAAATATTAATTTGAAAAAGCTATTTAAGTGGCCGGCCATGGTGTGTTAATGGGCCTCACTTAATTTTGCAATTTTATCAAATTTTATCTCTATTTTCTCAAAAACGCCAATTTTCCAATTCTAACCTTTTAAATGCCAAAACTAATTATTTAATAACTAAAATAGATTATTAAATAATATTGTCATTTAATTTAATTATTAATTAGACATATAAAGTCCATTAATAAATAAATAAACCTAGAAACTCTTTTCTTTACAATTTCACCCCTGCTTAGTGAAAATTCATAAAATTAGACATAGTCTAACTTTAGAATTATAATTGATCAATCACGAACCAATTAATGAGTCTTACAAGCAGAATGTTCTCAACTAGAATGGGGACCATGGATCTATATGCTGAGCTTCCAATAAGTGAACCAAATTTACCAAGTAAATTCCTACTTATTAATTCTTCGTTGAATCCACTCTTAGAACTTAGAATTACACTCTCAGACTTATATAGAGCATATTGTATGTTCCACGATATCAATATACTATCTCATTTAACCATTGTTATAATCTTATTGTGATTTAAAGATCCTCTATATAGATGATCTACATCGAGATGGGATTTCTTTACCGTTCTCACCCCTCAATGTATTTTGCCCCTTAAAACACTTAGCTACTTGTAAATGGTGTTTAGTGATCTAATAATTAGTCAGTTAAACAAGAGCTCATCCATTTACTTCTATTTGCTAAGCTCGAAGGGAATCATCACTTGACTTCTATACACCAGTAGAAGCTATAGATTCCATATTTATGTTCAGCACTCCCACTCAGTCATACTATCATGTTCCCAAAATATACGTATCACCCTGACCCAAAAGTAGGCTTAACTAATAAATCAAAGAACATGAATAGCACTCCTGAGTTGAGCCCAAGCATATCAGGATTTAGATTCTTTTAATCTTAAGATCAACTACTGATATTGACTTGGAAAGATATGTATAACGGTAAGTTTGTAATATCTTAACTTAGTTGCAATATCGGTCCAGTCCAATGTATACTCCATACATTCGAAACTAGTATACTTTACTAATGTCCTGGAAAGAACATAACACTTACTCCAAGTGTAAGTACACATCATCGCTGATTATCACATTAGTGTAAATCCAATAACACTGATGAAACAGGGACCAAAACTTTTGATTCATATGATCACAATCACATTCCACTGTGTTGACGATACTATAATTGTGAATAAACATATGATCTGGATTTAACTGATTTTTTGTGTGAACATAATAAACATATTTAAACCATTAGCATGTAAATTTCATGCAAACATCAATCACTTCAAATTTCTTATATTGATAACTAATCAGATTGTAAAGAGTTTTATTTAGGGCATAAAACCCAACACTCGCTCTCTTTGAATATTTTGATTTGATCACATGCATATGAAGATTAATTAAACTGTAAAGGAAATAAAAAAAATACCTTTCTGCCATACTTCGAGAATGGGACTACAGCGGGGGCTGCGTCAACCTGTACACAAAAATCAAAACTTTTTAGAAAAACAAAATGGAAAAGCAAAGAAAAATTTAAAAGACAAAATAAATGAAAGAAAAAAAATTCAAGTGTAAATGTACTTTAATGGCGGACTGGTTGCTGGACTTGCCCATTACAAGAACTGCTATATGAAAAAGTTAGGGTTTAACAAGGAGAAGAAGAGAGGTAGAGAGAAGAGAACCCAGAAAAACCCAAGGGTTCATGAGAAGAACGTCTCCGATTTTGATTCCTCGATCTGTGACGAAAGAGTTCCATTTTGGTCCTTCGATCTTGACAGAAGTGATGCTACTGTTGGTGCCCGTTGAGAATATCAGAGTTACACTATCCAAGAATTCTGTTTGGCATCATGCGATATAAATTGGGCATCATGGACGAAGAAGAGAAGAAAGAGGTTTGAATTGAAAGGGGAAGAGCTATTTTTGAGATTAATCCCGGGTTGTTTTCTTTTTAAATGGGGTGTGATTTTATTTAATATCAGTTCACATATTAATAGGATTTGTTTTATTATTATTTTATTATATATAAATAATATTTTATTATTTTATTAAATAAAAATTAAAAGTCACCCATGAATTTCTCATAAACCAAGAATTTCAGTTATATAGGTACATTTTATATAGAATAGATATATACTAGATAAATGTTACGTGCCAAGTCACGTATGTTAATTTTTATTTTAGTTTTTAGCTTTTTTTAATATTATAATTTTAAAATTAATAATATTCAATGTAGTGATAATTATTGAAATTTGAAAGCATAATAGTAATTTAAATAAAAACAAAAATTACTATTATACTTTGTAATAGTAATTAAAAAAATTATTATTCGTGTTAAATTTATCTTGACAATTAATGAAAATGCTAATCTGGTTAAATTATTAAAACATTCAAATTTAATTTAAAATAATATTTAAAATTTAACTAATTCTAAATATCAAAATTTGAAAATAATTTTTAATAAAAAAATAAACAATATGAACAAATTTATTATTAATTGCAACACTTTTTTACGTGGTAACCTCTAATAATTTGTTATTTTTTTTATTTAAAAAAAAGTAACCTAATAATTTCTCATAAACCAAAAATTTTGTTACATAATAGAATATATTTATAAAAATAGAGAGGACATCTCTAATAGCTACATTAGTTATGATTTTAAATAAAGAGATAAGTTTTAAGTAAATATTATTTTTTTAAAAAAGAAGTTAACAAAATAGTTAAATATAATTAATTAGATAATAAAAATTATAAAATATTTTTATTTTATGTATTTTTTATTTTTTAAAAAATTATATAATAATAACATTATATTATATAAATTTATTGGTATTTCATATTAATTTATTTTAATTACAAACGACTAAATATATTATATTATTAAACATTTATATATATATATTGTAATAGAATAATATTTGATATATTGTAATATAGAAAATTAATATACTATAGTAATAAAATTATAAGATTTTTTATGTTATTAACCAATAAAGGCAAAAAAAAAATTACAATAATACAGTGGGCTAGTCACTGTTATAATAATACAACCCACAAAAAAATTACAAGAATACCTCTTACCCACAATTATCAAGTTGCACGACCCACGAAACAATCTAACTAGCTGAAGATCCACTATTAATTCTGACATCGTGACCTGAGAAGATGAAGTTATACAGAATATCGATCATTACCGATTGGTAAAAAAAATCTACATGTAAACTGGTTTGAAACACAAAATCAACCATCAATTATGATTCAAATTCCATCAAATTAATCATCCTATATTCAAAATTACAGATTCATAAAAACATAGATCTGATCAAACAAGAAGTGGAGTTCCCGACCAATGCAAAACAGGTATCACCCGATATACACATATTGTTGCATTACAGTTATTTTCTAGATTTTCAATCTTGTAATTATTCAATTCCTACCGCGACAGTAACAAGAAATTTGCATTCATCTAGCGCCAAGGAGATAGAAATATTGATTAAATTTTGTGTTTCATCACAGTTGCCTTTTTGTTTTATTCACACATTGATAATTGAAAGCAACGCTCTCCTAAAATACAATATATAACATGGTCATTTTTTTTTCTATATTTTTGATTGGTTTATTTAACGTCGGCTTACAGTATTCTAATAGTTGTTTATCCACAAAAATTAAAAAAAATATTAACCAAAAAAGATTGTTGATCAGTGCAAAAAAAAAAAAAGTTCAAAATATTTGTATCACAGTTGTCTAATAGTTGTGCTACTAAAATACTATTATATAAATAAACATGGCTTAGAGTTGGCAATACACGACTCAAACAGGGAAAACTCAATTTGGTAAGTTTGCCTAGCAACGTATATACTTGTTGCATTACAGTTGTATTTAGGTTTTTTCATAGTTGACTTACCTTAAATGAATTTTCAAATTCTTAGGAACATGACGCAATTCCATTTCTCATGTTTTACAATGGGTATTTTGATCAATGATTGAATTATGTAAATTATTTAGCCAATGGCCAATTCATTTCAATGGGTTGCAAATATGAAGAACTAGTACGCAACTTGAAACAAGAGGTGGAATGCAACCAAGAAAACACTCAAGTGCAACTCAAATACCAACTGAAAGAAGGATACCAACCGTTTGAGGATAAAGAATGATTCGAGCCTGTTCTTCTCCAAACAACTAAAACTGAAAGAATCTATCTTCACAAAGTATCCATTGTGAGTGAACGTAGTCAGCAACGCACCAAAAACAACAATTCATCATTCTTTGAAATGAGCAACTCATTAGTCACACAAACAAATACAACATCAACAATGGTAGACAATACACCACAAACAGAAGAACAAACTACTCAACAACAAACAATGCAAGACACAATGTTAGAAGATGGTGAAACAATACTTGGCTTCATTGACTATGCAAAACTTGTGGCTGAGGAAATGGTTGCGCAACTAGAAAATAACAAGACTAGAGAGTCAGAAATCACTAATTATGACAAACTACTAATCACAGACCCTCAACTAGATTGCTATTAATTTTCGCTACTAGAATTATTTTTTAATATTTAGTTTCTATTTTATTATATATATAGTCAATATATATAATAAAATAGAAACTAAATATCATCTTAAATAAATTATATACTTTATACAACGAAAAATATATACCATATAATAAAAAATATATACCCACAATAATTAAAAATAAAATAAAATAATATTATTAAAAAAAATATACATATACCATACTAATAAAATTATATACCACTACTAAAATAATTATACCACACCTACAAAATTATATATCACCTTTATATATAAAATAAAATAAAAACTTATTAATGCAAAAATTTGGACACATAATTTTGGCCAACACTCCCTCGCTAGATTGGCGAGAGGAGATATAAGTTAAGTAAAGTAATGAGAGATACAAGAAATTTATAGTAGTTCACTCCCCATGTTGTGACGATAATAAAACTACGTCTACTTTGAGTTTTTATTTCTCATGAGATTACAAGAATACTGGATAAGGCAGTACCTCTAATTTTTAGAGTGAGAGAAAGTAAAGAGAGATGCTCTAACCTTATGGGGACTTAGAAGAATGTGAAAAATGAGCTAGATAAGTTCTCTTTTTATAGGGAAGGAAGTCTTATTAAAATATTAATAAAATAATAAAAAATATGACAAATTCACATTGGGTTGATCTTGGTCATTGATAATGATCTAATTGTGAAAATTGACTCTTGATGAAAATTTCAATTTTTAGAGTTTGAATCTCGTCTGTTAGATCATTTTTGGGCAAGTTGTGGAAAAAATTGCAACTATCTTGAGCACGAACTTTGGACTTGAAATCTTCATAACTGCGATATGGGTGTGAGACATGACTTGATAAATATTTGAAATATCTTTGAACACAAGTTGAATTATGTAAATTAGATCAATATTGAGGGAGTTATGGTCGTTTTACTAAAGGTTGTTCAACACCCAGCGATCAGGTTGACATCCAATGCCCAAGTTGACATTCTGGCGTCAACTTGGATGTTGGGTAGATGGAAACATGTCTCAGACTTGTATATTTTGATGTCTAAGTAAAATGTTCACATCACCTAGTTAGATTATTTTCTCTAGTGAAATTGTTCATCAGTTCTCTGAGATGTCATTTTTTTGGTGAAATTGGGTAGACTCGAAACTCCCTAATATCAAAGTGTGAATTTGACCTATCACGATTCATTATAGTAATCCCGAATTAGCAGGATTAGGGTTTCATTATCGGTTGTCGTAGCATGCCTAATTGTTAGGGCATTACAGTTGGGATACTGTGAATTTTGGGCAAAAGTACCGGTTGTTGTGGTGTGCTGTTGATTCTTCTTTTTTCCGATGGTATCCACACGTCGTACTGTGTAACGCCCTGTCCAAGAGGGACGCCACATGTGTGCAATTTAATAAACTTCTCTGATTTATATAATATATATTTATACTGAAAAGTTATTGGAAATTATTTTACCAGGATCTTAGATCTACTCACAAGTATGTTGATTAACACCCTAAATATGAACTTTCTAAAACGATGAAATAAACACATATAAAGTTTAAGAAACCTTACATTGGGTGCAGCGGAATATAATGACTCCTTCCGTTCAGATATCTAGCCCTTGATTCCTTTCTGTAGCAGAGCATTATCAATATCTGAACCTGGATCTCTTTCTCTGAATCTTTGATGCTGAAACCTCATTCTTGCTGAAAGTCTTTCTTCACGATCTTCCTCACTATGATTGAGGTATCACTTGCTGTGTGTGGGCACTACTCTTACACTAAGAATTTCGAAATCTCAATGAGGAAGAGAGAGAGAGTGGGTTCAGCCAAAGATAGGGAGATAGAAGGCTCAGTTTTTTCTGAATGAAAAAGTAGAAAATTTAAGTGTAAATTTCCTGAAGCCTTCACTATCTATTTATAGCATTCCACTAGGGTTAGGTTTGAATTATTTGGCATTAAAATAATGAAAATATCAGTTTAAATTGCCTATAAAAGTGGCTGGCCATGCTTAGTGGATTTGGGCCTCACTTTTTGCAATTTTGCAGTTTTATCTTTTCTGCATCTGATTTTCTCAAAAATGCCAATTTTCTAATTCAACCATTTAAATGCTAATTCTAACTAATTAATAACTATAAATAATTATTAAATAATATTGTCATTTATCATATTTATTAATAGAACCATACAAAGTATCATAATTAACAAATATGCCCCTATAAACTCTTTCTTTACAATTTTGCCCTTACTTAGTGAAAATTTCACAAATAGACATAGTCTAATTTGAGAATTATAATTGATTAATCAAAACCAATTACATGAGTCTTACAAGCAATATTATCTCAACTAGTGCGGGGACCATGGGTCTATATAACCGAGCTTCCAATAAGTAGATCAAGAATTTAGCACTAAAATTCACTAACTTATTAATTCTTCGTTGAAACCACGCATAGAACTTAGAATTGCACTCTCAGTTATATAGAATGCTCTATATGTTCCACCATATAGACACATCATTAGTTATCCATTGTTATAATCCTAATTTGATCACTGATCCTCTATATGAATGATCTACACTGTAAAGGGATTAAATTACCGTTACACCCTACAATGTATTTATTCCTTAAAACACTTGACCCCGTATAAATGATATTTCAGCTTATGTGAAATGAGTACTCCGCCATTTATGTTCGTTTGGTCAAGCTCGAAGGAGATCATCCTTTGCTTACTATTCGCCAGATAGAAGCTATAGATTCCATGTTTATGATAGCGCTCCCACTCAATTGCACTATCGTGTTCCCAAAATGTACGTATCACCCTGACCTAAAAGTAGGCTTAACTAACAAATCAAAGAACACGAATAGCCTCTCGAGATTGAGCCTAATCATATCAGGATTAAGATCATTTGATCTAGGATGAACTAGGCGATATTCACTTGAATAGATATTACGGTAAGTTTAATAAATCTAAGTCAAAGTTCAATATCGGTCCCTTCCGATGCATACTCCATGCATCCAACCTGAGCTTTACTTTAACCAATGCTCTGGAAAGAACATAGCACTTCTCCAAATGCAAGTAAACTCTGTTGTAGATTATCATATCAGTAAAACCCTATGTCTGATAAATCTAGGAAACTTTATTCACATAGTCATGTTTACTTTCTAATGTGATGACAACACAATAAACAGGATCAAGTATGTGAAAAGGGTTTAAGATGAATTCATACATTATGTACATATAATCATGAAATAAATCATGTGAACCATGCAACATTAAATGTTATTTCTGATCTATATTAATAAGTAAATCTGATTATATTGAAATGAGTTTTATTTAGGGCATAAAACCCAACAAAAGTGTGGGTAATTAAATTTTGATAATTAAAATTCAACTTTTAAAACTGTTTAACAAAAGATAAGTGATATAGACTACGGGGTCCCCCTGTTTTCAAAATATTTACAATCTGGTTTCAAAGTATTTTACATCATAAACTTTACATTTCCAAAATACAATCAAAATAGAGCATCCTGTTTACTGGGTCGTGCCACTGCGGCTGGTATGTACATTGCTGCTGCGACCACAAACTCATGGTTGCTCAACCTTTGCCTTCCCTTTACCTGCACCATAAAGCACCCGTGAGTCACAGAGACTCAGCAAGAAAAGTGACCATAACAATATCTGAAAGAAAATTATTATCAATTTAATCTCATGTCATCATGTTTACTCATTACACAATATAATAAAGCATTCCTTTAACCATTACACATTCTTGGTACTTAATAAAGTACCCCTTTACCACTCGTCACCCACGAGCTGAATATGTCATTATCGTTGCCCGATAAAGCAAACGATAAGGAAGAAACCTAACCGCGGTTTCAAGAGTAATTACTTGTAACGGTAATAACCGTTTCCAACCCTAGGTCATAACCTAGGCTTAATAAATATTTAATCAAAGTCTTGATAATAATCAAGGCCATTTCCATTCAACCATTAATCTTTAACCACATACGGTGCTTACCACTTTTCTTACCTTAGTTCAGAAGTCAAGAGTACGGGCCGACCTGAGTGGAAAACAAGCTAGGCAATCCCGGTCCTATGTCACGACAATGAAAACTCAAATGAATACCTTAACTTGATGTTTTCCGGATTAAAACCCTAATTTAAAACCGATTAGACTTAGCCTTAACCAACTTTAAAATAACTCAAATAACTCAAAAACATTCAAAGGCAGGTACTAGGTTCAACCCCGAGTCAAAATAGGGTTCGGAGAAAACCCGAGAAATTTTCCCCTGCTGTAACCGGTCGACCGGTTGCTGTCAGACAAGAAAATTCTGGGTTTTCTTCCCCAGCTCGAACCAAAACCATTACAGACCTAAATTGCATTTCCAGAACAATTCAATATACCAAGTACAACATATCCAACACATCATTTAATCACAATTTACAATTTAACTCAAAATGACCATTTCACATGAAAATTTGCACTAAACATCACTTTCAACACCAATTCAATTAAACAGCCCCTAACTTCACTCAAATTTCATTCAAACAAGTTCCATTTCAACCCTAAGAACTAACCTTAACCTCAGTTTATACCCCAGCTCAAAATTCATTGAAACCTTCACCAAAACCTAAACTAAACTCAAGAAAACAAATCAAGAGAAGAGTAGGAAGATCATACCTCCACTTTGCTAGCTTCTAGGGTTAAGATTAGCTCAAGAATTTGATGAAATGAAGTGAATTCTCCCTGGTTCCCAGCTGCTTCTAAGGGTCGGCAAGAGGAGAAGAAGAGGAAGGCTTGAGTGATGTAATTTTTTTTGGTTTTCTTGCCTTGGAAGGAAACCTCCTTAAATAGGGTTTTCTCTCTCTCTCTCTCTCTCTCTCTCTCTCTCTCTCTCTGTCTCTGTCTCTCTCTGTCTCTGTCTCTGTCTCTGTCACTCTCTCTCTCTCTCTCTCTCTCTCTCTCTCTCTCTCTCTCTCTCTCTCTCTCTCTCTCTCTCTCTCTCTCTCTCTCTCTCTCTCTCTCTCTCTCTGTTTTTTTTAAAAGTTGGCAGCCCAAAACATCAAGAGAAAAGAAATTAACTTACCAAAAGACTAATCTACGCCCCCCCCCTTCCAATTTTTTTTTTAAAAAAACTCTAGAGGCATTTTGGTAATTTCGCTAATCCACCAACCCGACATTCTAATAAAATTCTAACTTAATCCGAGATAATCTCAAAATAATTTTTTCATTAACGTCGTGACATTACTAACCACATCGCTAAATTCTCACAATTGCCGGGCCCAAAAATAACGTATTTCATTGAATAATTTCTCAACAATTTACCTAAGTAGGATCATAATCTTACTTCGTTTCCAAAGTAATTACATATTTAATAAAATATGTCTATTTAAATATTATTTATTTTTCTGGGATATTACAACTATCCCCCACTTATAGGAATGTTGTCCTCAAAATTTACCTAAAAAGCCCAGGATACAACTCCCACATCAGCGACTCTAACTCCCAAGTCGCTTCTTCAACTTTGCTGTTCCGCCACAACACTTTAACTAGCGGAATAGTCTTGTTCCGCAGCACCTTTTCTTTCCTGTCTAAGATCTGTACTGGTTGTTCTTCATATGACAGGTCGGTTTGAAGCTCAATGTCTTCATAACTTAAGACATGAGTTGAATCTGATACATATTTTCGAAGCATCGAGACATGAAACATGTTATGAACCCCAGATAAAGCAGGAGGTAGAGCCAATCGATAAGCTACCTGACCTACTTTCTCAAGAATCTCAAATGGACCAATAAATATGGGACTCAACTTTCCTTTCTTCCCAAGCCTTCAAATTCCTTTCATTGGGGATACCTGAAGGAAAACAAAATCCCCAACCTGGAATTCAACATCTCTACGCTTTGGATCTGCGCAGCTTTTCTGTCTATTTTGGGAAGCAAGCATACGAGCTCGAATCTTTTCAATAGCCTCACTCGTTCTTTGGACAGCTTCAGGTCCAAGGTACCTACGTTCACCAGCCTCATCCCAGTGAATAGGTGATCGACATTTCCTTCCATAAAGCATCTCATACGGAGCCATGCCAATGTTACTCTGATAACTATTGTTATAGGAAAACTCAATCAGAGGCAGGTACTTGTTCCAAGAACCTTCAAAATCCATTACACATGCCCTCAACATATCCTCAAGTATCTGGATAGTCCTTTCAGATTGACCATCGGTTTGAGGATGAAAAGTTGTACTGAATTTCAACTTAGTACCCATTGCTTGCTGTAAACTTTCCCAGAATTTGGATGTAAATTTTGGATCTCTATCTGAAACTATCGACTTTGGGGCACCGTGAAGTCGAACTATCTCCTTGATATACAAATCAGCATATTGATCCACTGTGTACGTTGTCTTCACTGGGAGAAAGTGTGCAGACTTTGTATATCGATCCACTATCACCCAAATAGAGTCATAATACCCTATTGTCCTGGGTAACCCAACTACAAAATCCATGGTGATGTGCTCCCATTTCCATTCAGGAATCTTTAGAGGTTGAAGCAACCCTGCTGGCCTCTGGTGTTCTGCTTTAATTTGTTGATAGGTTAAACAACTTGACACATATTCAACAATATCCCTCTTCATACCCGGCCACCAGTATAAAGCTTTCACATCATGATACATCTTGGTTGTTTCCGGGTGTAAGGAGTACGGTGTAGTATGAGATTCATCAAGAATCTCCTGTCTGATTTCTTTGTCATTCGACACACAGATTTTGTTCTTGTATCGCAACAACCCATCAAATAAACACGAAAAGTCTCTTGCCAATCCGGCCTCTAACTTCTCTTTATGCCTCTGTAACTCAAGATCACTTTGTTGAGCTATTCTAATTCTTTCCAATAGATTAGACTGTAGGGTAATGTTAGCAAGTTTTCCAATTACAAATTCAATTCCCGCTCTCGTCATATCCTCAGCCAGCTCTGCTGAAATTTCTTTTAGTTCACAAACTTGCCCTGGTCCTTTTCGACTTAGAGCATCTGTTACCACATTTGCTTTACCAGGGTGGTAGAGAATCTCACAGTCATAATCCTTGACCATTTCTAACCATCGTCGTTGCCTCATATTTAAATCCTTCTGAGTGAAAAGTATTTAAGGCTTTTGTGATCTGTATAAATTTCACACTTCTAACCATACAGATAGTAATGCCAAACTTTAGTGCAAAGACAACTGCTGCCAATTCAATATCATGGGTAGGATACCGCTATTCATACTCCTTCAATTGCCTGGATGCATACGCAATCACTTTCCCTGACTGCATAAGAACACAACCTAACCCTTGTTTGGATGCATCACAATAAATCACAAACTTTTCATCACTTTTTGGTAAGGTTAGCACAGGAGCGGTAATCAACCTTTGCTTCAATTCCTGGAAACTACCTTCACACTTGTCAGTCCAAACAAACTTACAATTCTTTCGGGTCAATTCAGTTAAGGGCGTAGAAATCTTTGCAAAGCCCTCAACAAATCTTCCATAATACCCTGCTAACCCCAGGAAACTTCTAACTTCGATTGTTGACTTAGGTCGAGGCCAGTCACGTACTGCTTCGATCTTTACTGGGTCCACTAAAATACCATCTTTACTCACTACATGCCCCAAGAAACTCACCTGAGGTAACCAAAATTCACATTTCTTAAACTTGGCATACAACTTATGCTCCCTGAGACGTTGTAATACCATTCGAAGATGTCTTTCGTGAGTCTCTTCTGAGTCTGAATAAATTAGAATGTCATCAATAAAGACAATAACAAAATCATCCAGAAAGTCTTTGAACACCCGATTCATCAGATCTATAAATGCTGTCGGGGCATTTGTTAATCTGAAGGACATTACCAGGAATTCATAATGACCATACCGGGTCCAGAAAGCTGTCTTGGGAGTATCCTCCTCCCAAATCCTCAGTTGATGATAACCAGACCAGAGATCAATCTTGGAAAAGAGAGTCTTTCCCTGCAGCTGATCAAATAAATCATCTATTCTTGGTAGAGGGTACTTGTTCTTCACTGTCAACTTGTTTAACTCCCGGTAATCAATGCACATTCGTAAAGTTCCATCTTTCTTTTTCACGAACAAAACTGGTGCACTCCAAGGTGAAGTACTAGGTCTAGTAAATTTTAAATCCATCATCCCCTGTAATTGAACTTTTAACTCTTTCAGCTCCGCAGGTGCCATCCTGTAGGGAGCTTTCGATACAGGTTCAGCTCCTGGTATTAGATCAATCTCAAAATCAATTTCACGTTTTGGTGGCAACCCCGGTAACTCTTCGGGGAACACATCAGAAATTCTCAGACCGCTGGGACATGCTCCGGTCCCGCTAAAGATTCCCTATTAATATCCACCATATTTGCTAAGAAACCAATGCACCCCTCACACAACAAATCCCTTGTTTTAAGTGCTGAAATTAAGGGAATCCGAGATCCCTGCATCTTACCCACAAATACAAAGGGGTCCTCGCCATCAAGCTGAAAAGTTACCATTTTTCTCTTGCAATCAATAGTGGCGTTGTATTTAGCAAGCCAATCCATCCCCAAAATAACATCAAAATCCTCCAGATTCAATTCTATCATATCAACTAACAACTCTCTCCCTTCCACAAATACTGGAAGGGATCGAACCCACCTGCTGGAGATAACCAACTCCCCAGTAGGCAGCAAGGTTCCGAAACCTTTAGAAAGCACATCACTAGGTCTATTCAACTTCCCAATTATTCTACTTGAAATATAAGAATGTGTCGCACCAGAAATAATTAGAACAGTCAATAAAGTACCAGCAACAGAAAGCTGACCTGTCACAGTGGAAGGACCAGCATCAGCCTCAGCTTGGGTCAGGGCAAACACTCGAGCAGGAGTAGGTGTATCATCCTTCTTTTGCTCTAATCGTAGCAGCTGTGGACAATTTCTCTTCATGTGACCTACCATTCCACAATGGAAACAAGCCCTGGCCTGACACTCGCCCAGGTGGTGCCTTTTGCATTTCGGACATTCGGGAAAAGTCCGCTAGTTTTCATTTCCACCACGACGGAAACCTTGGTTACCCTGGAATCTTTTGTTTGGGCATGCCGCTTGTTAGGTTATTTTTAGTATTAATTTTAGATTAAGTTTAGTATATTTTTAATTTAGTTTTAATCGTGTTTGGAGCATTTTTACGCTTGTTATCTTTTATTTTTGCAGATTTAAAATAGAAGAAGATTATAAAATATCAGAGAAAAAGATGGGAAAAAAAGATATAAATATCTCACAAAAAGATGATATTTAAAATAGAGAAAACTGTGTAAGAAAATAAAGCTGAAACTTCAAGCCTGAATTCGACTGTCTTTTGATTGGATTTTGGGAAAAGTCAAAAATAAAAGTTCTAGATCTCTCTTTTATCTTTCCGGAACATCTCAAATCGTCCAATTCCGAGCAATATTAAGAGAGTTATGGCCAAAATACTATCAGTCGACGCAGCAGAAAAATCACTTCCAACACGGGCCGCGGCATGGCTTTAGCATGCCGCAGCCCGCCTCCCTAAACAGCACAAAAATCGTATTTTTCTCTCACGTGGGTGTTGGGGGTTTCCTAGTTCGAATAGGCATTAAACATGTGCGTTTTTCCATCTTTTTAGGCCCTGAATGCCTATATAAAGAGCAGAAGAGAGTTGATTTCATCAAGCAATTTCAGAGAGAAAAAAAGAGAGAATTCAGATAAAGAGTAGAGAGATCAACTGCAATATTGGAGACATACTGCTTAGGGTTTTCAACATTCTTCTTTTCTTCTCTTCTCTATTTTCATCTCTTTTCTTTAAGTTAATATGTGTAATTGTGCTTTAATGAACATGTGTAGCTAAACACTTTAATTAGGGTTAGATGAATATTGTTTAACATTGTTTATGGTTTTAATATGATTAATTTTCCCCCTAATTTCTATGTATTCTATTTTATTTGTGCTTAATTACTTTTAATTGCCTGATCACCAATTAACTGTTTATGATTTTGATGCGAGATCTGAGAAGTGAGTGTCAAATATGCTATAGTAGAATAGAACTGAATTTCGATATAGGACGAGAGTACCTATATGGTGTAGATAGCTTATAGAGTTTCTGTGTTTAATGCCTGTTGCATGTTAAATTTATCACGAGAGTAGAAAGTTTACATGTAATTGAGGTTTATATATCTGAGAAGACTATAAATTACCTTAGTAAACCTGCTATTGCATAGGAATTAATATTAGGAAAATAATCATATTAAGCCATATTCAATAAAAACAATTGAAATCGACACCCTAGTTTTTATTAACTTTCAATTTTCTTTAATAATTGTTTCTTACTAGTTTCTTATTCTTAATTCTTTCTTTATTTTTATTTAACCAAATAGAAGTAAAAGTTTAATTTTAACGTACTTAACTACACTCCCTGTGGGATCGACCTCACTCCTCGTGAGTCTACTACTTGAAACGATACGTACACTTGCGTGTGCTAAATATCGCAACAAGTTTTTGGCACCGTTGTCGGGGAGTGATAGTTAATATTATTAGAAAATTAAATTTTGTTCTAATTTGGTTTTTCTTTTTAGTTTTAGTATTAATTTTGTTGTTTCAAATTTTTATCTTTTTAGTACTAATTTAGTTTTATTTTTTTTTTTAATTTTACTAATGTTTTATTGATGAGTTTGACCTGCAAGGTAAAGCCAGATGCTATACCTTGAGGATTTTGCCCAACAGCATAATGAGCCATTCTATTCTGCTTGGAGGAGATTTAAAGAGTATGGAGAGAGATGTTATCCCACTTTCTCAAGTGGGTGTTTTACGTGGCTCTTTTATAATGGACTTAATAATGAAACAAGAAGCTGGGTTGATTATGGAGCAGAGGCAACTGGAGCACCTCTATTAATGAGAGGCTATGATGTAATAAATCTGTTAAATAACATGGCAGATTTTGATTACGACTGGCAATTGGATCCATCACTTCAGGGTTGGAGTCACCAATACCCACCTTATTGCCCAAATTCATCCCAACAAAATAAAAAAGAGGAGCAACTACTAGCACTTATGCAATCACTTCCAGGAGAGATTAATCGCTTAACAGGCATGGTGAGATCCTTATGTGATAATTTAGTGGCTCATGATTCAGAATGTAATAACTCCAATAATGAAAGTTATGAGAGTTATTGCTACAATGAAGAAGGGTCATTAGTTGAATACAAGGAAGATAATGAGCCTACAATTGAAGATCAAGATCCTTGTGAAGAGGAACTCATTGAACATGAAATCACAAGCAAGGTTATGGATAGCCAAGTGGAGAGTGAGCAACAAGAAAAAAGGTTGTTCGATGAAAGTGTAGATACTGTGACATTGGAGGATGAGGAAGAACATGACATCATTGATTCGACTTCATCAATGATATTGACAAATAAACCACCAATGAATCCATATATTTCATCAACACCATATTATATCCTCTGCAAGCTACGAAAGGCTTCTCCCCAAGCTCATCATCCAAAGTCTTGTGTTGTTGGTGCTGACTTTTGTTCAAACTCATCGCTTGCCAAGCTTGAAGGCAAGTACAATAATAATTTTCAAGTTGTCTTGCATGACGCTTATTACGGGCGTCAACCGCTTGTTGATGTGGCGCTCAGGTAAGTTTCCTTTCCCTTTTCTCTAATGCCACATTAGGGACAATGTGTCACTTTAGTTTGGGGGGGGGGGGTGACTTAATTTTTATTTTTATTTTGAGTTTTTTTTTTTTTTGAGTTTTATGTCTTTTAATTTTTAGTTTTTAGTTTTTATTGTTTTGAGTCAATTTTCTTAATATGAGTTAATTAGAAAGTAGGTAGGTAGCATGATTAGAAAAATTCACTTATTTTCGAAAAATCCGTGTGCTTGGTGATATTACATTCTTGTCTAATTTTAATTTTATACTTGAAAGTACATGGAATCATATTAGGTAATTTTCTAGTAATTGAATTGGTTTGTGTATGCTAATTTGATATGTGAAAAGTTGTTTGGAAAATTCTAGAACTTGCTTGCTTGCTATTTGAGGCGAAATAATAAATTATGCATGACTAGGAAAGTGATTTAGGCATTTTTTTTTGATCGATTGTGCCTTTCAAGCCATCCTTGTAAGTTTATCCTAGTTACCCTTTTTGAGCCTTAACTTATTATTTTTTTTTCTACATATTGAGCCTAAAAAGATAAACCTATAAAAATCCAAAACTTCAAACCTAATTATACCGTAAGTAGATCGTTAGTTTGGGGGAATTTGGATGGGAAATTTGTTGTATGTGTGTGGAAAAGGTGTGAAAATTGAGAGAATAAAAAAAATTGATTGGCAACAACTTGAAAAAAAACAGAAAAGAAAGAAAAATCTGACAACCAATGTCAAATAATAATAAAAAAAAGATAAATATAAAGTTGTTGCAACCTTGTTGAAAATAATAATATCTCTCATGCAATTAGAAAAAGGGGTATTGGGATTGTGTGAAAAAGATTTTGGGTGACATGATTGGAGAAGCTTATGGTATAGACAAGCGTAAATGACCATCTCATCTACCCTTACCTAAGCCTAACAATATAAGCCTAGAAAGACCTTCTGATTCTTGGTTGTGCATTAATCTATATTGGTGGAGAATAGTAAGTATTGCAAGCATATGGAATTTTGGGTTAGTGGATTGATGATTGTAATTGGCATGCATAAAGTGGTTTAATTGTTAGTTAATTGCATTCTATGGTTTCATGAGCTAAATGAAAATAAATTGAAATTTGTCAATGGTGCAATTGAACTGAAATTCTGGATTGTATGTATAAGTGAAATTTTTCATAATCATGTTATTGAAGCTACTTGAAATTTCTCATGTTTTGGATATTGACTTGTTTAATGTTTGTTTAGTGTTTTACTCGAGGACGAATAAAAGCTTAGTTTGGGGGAATTTGTTAGGTTATTTTTAGTATTAATTTTAGATTAAGTTTAGTATATTTTTAATTTAGTTTTAATCGTGTTTGGAGCATTTTTACGCTTGTTATCTTTTATTTTTGCAGATTTAAAATAGAAGAAGATTATAAAATATCAGAGAAAAAGATGGGAAAAAAAGATATAAATATCTCACAAAAAGATGATATTTAAAATAGAGAAAACTGTGTAAGAAAATAAAGCTGAAACTTCAAGCCTAAATTCGACTGTCTTTTGATTAGATTTTGGAAAAAGTCAAAACATAAAAGTTCTAGATATCTCTTTTATCTTTCCGGAACATCTCAAATCGTCCAATTCCGAGCAATATTAAGAGAGTTATGGCCAAAATACTATCAGTCGACGCAGCAGAAAAATCACTTCCAACACGGGCCGCGGCATGGCTTTAGCATGCCGCGGCCCGCCTCCCTAAACAGCACAAAAATCGTATTTTTCTCTCACGTGGGTGTTGGGGGTTTCCTAGTTCGAATAGGCATTTAACATGTGCGTTTTTCCATCTTTTTAGGCCCTGAATGCCTATATAAAGAGCAGAAGAGAGTTGATTTCATCAAGCAATTTCAGAGAGAAAAAAAGAGAGAATTCAGATAAAGAGTAGAGAGATCAACTGCAATATTGGAGACATACTGCTTAGGGTTTTCAGCATTCTTCTTTTCTTCTCTTCTCTATTTTCATCTCTTTTCTTTAAGTTAATATGTGTAATTGTGCTTTAATGAACATGTGTAGCTAAACACTTTAATTAGGGTTAGATGAATATTGTTTAACATTGTTTATGGTTTTAATATGATTAATTTTCCCCCTAATTTCTATGTATTCTATTTTATTTGTGCTTAATTACTTTTAATTGCCTGATCACCAATTAACTGTTTATGATTTTGATGCGAGATCTGAGAAGTGAGTGTCAAATATGCTATAGTAGAATAGAACTGAATTTCGATATAGGACGAGAGTACCTATATGGTTTAGATAGCTTATAGGGTTTCTGTGTTTAATGCCTGTTGCATGCTAAATTTATCACGAGAGTAGAAAGTTTACATGTAATTGAGGTTTATATATCTGAGAAGACTATAAATTACCTTAGTAAACCTGCTATTGCATAGGAATTAATATTAGGAAAATAATCATATTAAGCCATATTCAATAAAAACAATTGAAATCGACACCCTAGTTTTTATTAACTTTCAATTTTCTTGAATAATTGTTTCTTACTAGTTTCTTATTCTTAATTCTTTCTTTATTTTTATTTAACCAAATAGAAGTAAAAGTTTAATTTTAACGTACTTAACTACACTCCCCGTGGGATCGACCTCACTCCTCGTGAGTCTACTACTTGAAACGATACGTACACTTGCGTGTGCTAAATATCGCAACACCGCTGGTGATTCACTAGGTCTTTTCTTGCAGTCACCGGGACCAGAACCAACACGTCCTGTTTGCTTCCATGAATCTCTTCTGGCAATATTTTTCTTTCGTATCTGAGCTTCTGCACCCTTAGAAACTAGGGCCAGTTCAACTATCTCAGCATAAGTTCGGGCAACCCCCGGTTGTTTAGAAGCAACAATCACGTCCCGGGCGATGTGTTCATCCAGCCCTCGAATGAACTTTGCTTTCCTAGCAGCTTCAGTAGCCACCTCATCTGAGGCAAACTTTGCCAGTCGATCAAACTTAGTGGCATACTCTATCACAGTCATACTGTAATATCCCAGAAAATAAATAATATTTAAATGGACATATTTTATTAAATATGTAATTACTTGGGAAATGAAGTAGGATTATGATCTTACTTAGGTAATTGTTGAGCAATTAATTAATGAAATACGTTATTTTGGGCTCGGTAATTGTGGAAATTAAGCTATGTGGTTAGCAATGTCACGACATTAAATGAAAGAATTATTTTGAGAATATCCCGGATTAAGTTAGAATTTTATTAGAATGTCGGATTGGGGAATTAGTAAAATTACCAAAATGCCCCTAGGGTTTTTTTTTTTAAAAAAAAGTTAATTATGTGAGAGGGGTAAATTAGGAATTCAAGGAACTTTTTTTGACTTTTCTTTTTTATTTTTTTTCTGCTGCCTATTGTTTATTTAAGGAAGGAAATTTAAAAAAAAAAAAACAAACACTTCACTTAAGTTAGAAAGAAACCTTCCAAGGCAAGGAAGCTTCACTCCTTCTCCTTCTTCTTCTCTTTCTCTCTTTCGTGACCTAGAGCTAGCCAAAACCAGGGGATTCATTTTGATTTCTCTCAGCTTTTGAGCAAGTTGGATACCCAAGATCATCCTAGAAGCTTTGAAGGTAAGTTCTTTTCCTTGAGGATTGAAGATTTCACTAATTTAGGTTGGTTTTGGATGAGGGTTGTAGGATTTCGTGGCTGTATGTTTAGTCTGGGTTGTGATGGTGTTTTTAGGTCTCTTTTTGGGTGTGTTGAAGTTAGTATCATGTGATTTTAATGGCTGTTTAGTTTGAATGCAATTGATTAAGCAATTTGAGCTTGATTTTCATGTGAGATGGTGATTTTGAGTTAAGTGGTGAATTGTGATTGAATGATGTGTTGAATATGTTGTATTTGGTATATTGAACTGTTCTGGAAATTCAATTTAGGTCTGAAATGGTTTTGGTTCGAGCTGGGGGAGAAAAACCAGATTTTTCTGTTACGGCCGGTCGGCCAGGTTGGTTCTGTCGTATCGAACCGGTCGGCCGATTACAGCAGGGGAAAATTTCTCGGGTTTTTCTCTGAACCGTGTTTAGCTCGGGGTTGAACCTAGTACCTGCCTTTGAATAATTTTGAGTTATTTGAATTATTATATAGATGGTGAAGGCTAAGTCTAATCGGTTTTAAATTAGGGTCTTAATCCAGAATATTATGTTAAGGTATTTATTGTGTTTCAATTGTCGTGACATAGGACCGGGATTGCCTAGCTTGTTTTTCCACCCAGGTCGGCCATATTCTTGACTTCTGAATTAAGGTAAGAAAAGTGGTAAGCACCGTATGTGGTTAAAAATCGATGAATGAATGGAGGTGACCTTAATTATTATTATGATGTTGATTAAAGCTTATTAAGCCTAGGTTATTACCTAGGGTTGGAAACGGTTATTACCGTTATGAGTAATTACTCTTGAAACCGCGGTTAGGTTTCTTACTTATCGTTTGCTTTATCGGGCAACGATAGTGACATATTCAGCTCGTATGTGACGAGTGGTAAAAAGTGGTACTTTATTAAGTACCAGGAATGTGAGATGTTTAAGGAAATGCTTATTTTTATCGATTAGTGAGTAAGCATAATGGCATGAGATTAAGTTGATAATCATTTTCTTTCAATTATTGTTTTGATCACTTTCTTGCTGAGTCTCTGTGACTCACTGGTGCTTTATGGTGCAGGTAAAGGAAAGGCAAAAGTCGAGCAACCATGAGTTTATGGTCGCAGCAGCAATGTACATACCAGCCGTAGGCAGCCCAGTTTACAGGATGCTCTATTTTGATTGTATTTTGGAAAATATAAAGCTTATGTTGTAAAATACTTTGAAACCAGTTTGTAAATATTTTGAAAACAGGGGAACCCCATAAATCATGTTACTTATCTTTTGTTAAATAGTTTAAAGGTTGAGTTTTAACTACCAAATTTTAATTACCCACACTTTTAGTATAATTACATCTTATATAATTATTGGTATTTTAATTAAATTGCACACACGTGGCGTTCCTGTTGGACAGGCCGTTACACATACTACCCTGAGTCAATCGTATAAACTCTTCTGCCTTTGTTGCCCGAATAGACTCATTATAATACTTCTCATAAAACAAGGCCCGGAAGGCTTCCCAGGTCATGTTATTCGGATCATGACCCTGAGATACAATCTCCCACTAAATACGGGAATCATCTCGTAGCATATAACTAGCACACCTGACCCGGTCATTATCTTCAACTCGCATAAAATCAAAAATGGATGTTATCATACTCATCCATTGCTCCGCCTTGAGTGGATCAGCACCACCCTCAAACACTGGCGGGTTCTGCTTCCTGAACCGTTCATACAATGGTTCTAAACGATTCCTTGCATCCAGTGGCACTACCAGAGGTGCCAGAGGATCAGGATTAGGGTTTAGAGCAGGCTGAGCTCGCTGCTCTCTCAATTCTCTGATTTGCTCACCCTACTGCCGAATAGTCTCTTGCATTGCAGCGTATAACTCTTCCCAGTTAGGTGGTGGTGGAGGGTTCTCGCCCTCACCAACAGCCCCGAGCCCAGCTAGCTCGCGGGTACCCCAACCAGTCCGCCTCGGGTGCATAACTATACACCTGCGATCACATTCCAAGTAATAGCAATACTGATAAGTATTTCCATATATTATAATCCTGCCCACACCATTCCGATATCAACACAATTCAAGTAATCAGAAAATTAACAAACTATCTTTTAACTCAAAGCTTACTAAACCATGAGTCGATCAGATCCTTGCAGCCAATGTACATATCAAACCAGTCTTCAGGATCTAAAAAACCTTGGCGATCTGATACCATGTTGTAACGCCCTGTCCAACAGGGACGCCACGTGTGTGCAATTTAATAAACTTCTCTGATTTATATAATATATATTTATACTGAAAAGTGTGGGTAATTAAATTTTGATAATTAAAATTCAACTTTTAAAAATGTTTAACAAAAGGAAGTGATATAGACTACGGGGTCCCCCTGTTTTCAAAATATTTACAAACTGGTTTCAAAGTATTTTACATCATAAACTTTACATTTCCAAAATACAATCAAAATAGAGCATCCTATTTACTGGGCCGTGCCACTGCGGCTGGTATGTACATTGCTGCTGCGACCACAAACTCATGGTTGCTCAATCTTTGCCTTCCCTTTACCTGCACCATAAAGCACCCGTGAGTCACAGAAACTCAGCAAGAAAAGTGACCATAACAATAACTGAAAGAAAATGATTATCAATTTAATCTCATGTCATCATGTTGACTCATTACACAATATAATAAAGCATTCCTTTAAACATTACACATTCTTGGTACTTAATAAAGTACCCCTTTACCACTCGTCACCCACGAGCTGAATATGTCACTATTGTTGCCCGATAAAGCAAACGATAAGTAAGAAACCTAACCACGGTTTCAAGAGTAATTACTTGTAACGGTAATAGCCGTTTCCAACCCTAGGTCATAACCTAGGCTTAATAAATATTTAATCAAAGTCTTGATAATAATCAAGGCCATTTCCATTCAACCATTAATCTTTAACTACATACGGTGCTTACCACTTTTCTTACCTTAGTTCAGAAGTCAAGAGTACGGGCCGACCTGAGTGGAAAACAAGCTAGGCAATCCCGGTCCTATGTCACGACAATAAAAACTCAAATGAATACCTTAACTTGATGTTTTCCAAATTAAAACCCTAATTTAAAACCGATTAGACTTAGCCTTAACCAACTTTAAAATAACTCAAATAACTCAAAACCATTCAAAGGCAGGTACTAGGTTCAACCCCGAGTCAAAACAGGATTCGGAGGAAACCCGAGAAATTTTCCCCTAGCATGGCGGTCGGACCGGTTGGTACACCGAACCGAGCCGAGGTCAGCGTTCTTCATTAGACCGGAAAATTCTGTGTTTTCTTCCCCAGCTCGAACCAAAACCATTACAGACCTAAATTGCATTTCCAAAACAGTTCAATATACCAAGTAAAACATATCCAACACATCATTTAATCATAATTCACCATTTAACTCAAAATCACCATCTCACATGAAAATTTGCACTAAACATCACTTTCAACACCAATTCAATTAAACAGCCCCTAACTTCACTCAAATTTCATTCAAACAAGTTCCATTTCAACCTTAAGAACTAACCTTAACCTCAGTTTATACCCCAGCTCAAAATTCATTGAAACCTTCACCAAAACCTAAACTAAACTCAAGAAAACAAATCAAGAGAAGAGTAGGAAGATCATACCTCCACTTAGCTAGCTTCTACGGTTAAGATTAGCTCAAGAATTTGATGAAATGAAGTGAATTCTCCCTAGTTCCCAGCTGCTTCTAAGGGTCGGCAAGAGGAAGGCTTGAGTGATGTAATTTTTTTTGGTTTTCTTGCCTTGGAAGGAAACCTCCTTAAATAGGGTTTTCTCTCTCTCTTTTTTTTTTTAAAAAAAAAAGTTGGCAGCCCAAAACATCAAGAGAAAAGAAATTAACTTACCAAGAGACTAATCTACCCCCCCCTTCCATTTTTTTTTAAAAAAAACTCTAGAGGCATTTTGGTAATTTCGCTAATCCACCAACCCGATATTCTAATAAAATTCTAACTTAATCCGGGATAATCTCAAAATAATTCTTTCATTAACGTCGTGACATTACTAACCACATCGCTAAATTCTCACAATTGCCGGGCCCGAAAATAACGTATTTCATTAAATAATCAACAATTTACCTAAGTAAGATCATAATCTTACTTCATTTCCAAAGTAATTACATATTTAATAAAATATGTCTATTTAAATATTATTTATTTTTCTGGGATATTACATACTGCTTCCTCAAGCTTAATGAATCCATCTGCTCGATCTAGAAATTTAGCCATCAACCCCACAGTTAATCTTTTGGTGTCTTTCCATAACTCTCCCAGAGGCTCAATGGCCCCTAGTATTGCCGCTAATCTTCGCCCCTCAATCAACCACTTTTGTTACTTCAGTCATAAACTTGCTAATGTAGGCCCTGAGAGGTTCTTCTGGTATTTGCTTTACTTCCAACAGGTCTTCCAGTTGTGAGGGAAGCTGTCGAGAGGAAGAAAACTGTGCGTGGAATTCTAAGGAGAAAGCAATCCATGAATTAAACTTTCCTAGAGATAATTTGAAATACCATTGTTGGGTGGCCTCTACGAGCGTGGCTGAAAAAATTTTGCACTGTACAATTTAGGGCTGAACATCGGGCGGGCTGACCGGGCTTCGCGGGTTTCGGGTTCAAAAAATTGTACCTGGACCCAACCAGTGAAATGGTTCAGGCTCACGGGTTTTGGGCTCATGGGTTGGCGGGTATGCGGGTTCGGGTTGGCCTCGTCAACAGGTTGACCCGGTCAACTCATGAATTTTTTTTAAAAAATTAAATTTTATATAGTTTTTTTTATATATTAAATTAAGCATATAAGTTATAAACTTATAACGCCATAATTTATATTCGTTAGATCAAAATAAAATAAAAATTGCATTAATTTTAAATTCAAAATACTAAAGTCAAGTTTCAAACTATATAATATATAACTTCAGAAAAAAAAACTCTATATAATATATTGTAATTTTTAATATATTATCTATGTAATAAAAATAAAATGATTAGATTTTAGGGTTTTTTTTTTAATTTTTAGTATATTATATATGTAATAAAAATAAAAATAAAAATAAAAATAAAATAAAAAAGTGACTGGGTTGGCGGGTGGGTTCGGGTTCAACCAGAAACCCGGTGACCATAAAAAACCAACCCACGAACCCGCTCGATGGTGTTTTGGGTTGAACCCGACCCGCCCGAATAGAATGGGTTTGTTAAAATTTTCGGGTTGAGCGAGTTGGGTCCGCGCGGGTTGGTCGGTCTGGGTCAAACCCGATCAAAATATTTAGTCCTACCGTACATCGCCTCTCATCCGTTGCAGGTCTAACTGTATTTCAAAGTACTTCAAATGGGATAAAGGATCTTCTTTTCTTGTGTACATTTTCCATATTGGCATTTTGAACTTCGAGGTAGGTCAAGGACTTTAATTTCAAGTGAGAAGGGTGATCCACGTGCCCAGTAGAATTCGAGATCTATGAGTTTTGGGCTGGTCGGGCCTTGTACCATGCTTTTAAGTTGATCTATTTATCCTTGCACAAGTAGATGAACTTGTTCAGACTGCTGACCCACCTGTGTCACATTGGGATCTCTTTGAACTGGATCTTGGGTGTGGGTATCTGGCTGGACGATCGACAAAACATTTTGTCCGTCCAGTCTCCTTCTACAATTTAGATCGTTTCAGAGATCATGCATGGTGCCTAACCGATTGAACACTGAGGTACCAGATGGTCTTGGTGTTTGACCTATTTGGCTGAGAGGTTGATCTAAGACCTCCACATGAGTATAGTTGCTTAAATGTGTAAATCCTCCCAAGGGGCGATTTGGTCGTCTACCGTTTGGCCCACAGTTTGGACCTGTGGCCTTGGATTGGATGCCTGACCACTATGAGTCTGTGTAGTATGTCCAGCTACATCCCCTTCTGACCCGCTCCGGGGGATACAAGATTCAGTTGCTGGTTGTTGACTGGTAACCTAGTAGGCCCTTCTGATCAGCATGGTGGCCTGCCTAGAATGATCATCAATGGTTGCTTGTTGTGCCCTCATAACCTCCATCTCTCTGTCCTTCCCTTATATAAATTGACGTCTTTGCTCGTCAAAGGCAAGGTTAGTGGCTGCTCGGAGATCTTCCTAATCATGATGCAAAGTGTTGTTATGGCCTTGCATAAGCCAAAGTGCCTCTCGTAGATTTTGAAGTTCAGTGTCATCTCCACTTAGCCGTTGAGTGTTATTAGCGGACGGGACCTCAATGCTGGGAGTGGTCTAATTGCTAGACGTAATGGTGTTTCCAATCTCTTGCATGTCTGTAGTGAACCCAGGCAGAGGGGAAGTCACTCCATAGCCTATTGTAGGTGGTTGTGTATTAACTTGTTCGTAGTTTGTCCTTGGTGGTCCTTTTGTGTTTTTAGGAGTTTGCACATTTGGATCTGTCACCATTAGGTCGCCTTGATCAGTAAGGCCTCCCCTTTGAGTTTGTACAACCATCCTGTTAACCTGTCAAAATTAAGACAAAAACTTGTGTTTTTGCTCTCAATAAAAGCACCAAAATGTTGACCTCGCTTCTAGTCAACGACAGTGAGTTAAAATAAAGCGATTATATACAATAAATAATAGAAAGCAAAAAAAGTAAAGTAAAAAGAACACTGGATTTTAAAGAGGTTCGGTCCCGTAAGAATGGTAATAGCCTACTCCCCTTGTAGTTGTATTGACTTGAGAGAAAGAATGAAGTGTTCCTCATCTCTAAATGTAACACCCTAACTAACATAGGCGTATTACGTGATTTTTAAACATGTTGTGCAGCTCGTTGCTAATCAACGAGGTTTATGGAAAACGTGATTAATTAAAATTTTTGCTTTTTAATTAAACTTATAAAATAATATTACAAAAGACTCGGGATCCCGATTATAAAATCATTTACAAAAAGATTTAACTGTTTAACTGATACACAAAATAAATGTCGCCTAGCGACTAGTTACAAAATCAGCCTCGCTGTCCCGACAATCGTACGCTCCAGGCCTAACTGCCCCGACATGTACAATCTTCACAAGCTCGTTCACGGTCCATCAGCTTTAGCCTTGCCTTTACCTACACATAAACGTAGAACTGTGAGTCGACAGACTCAATAAGAAAAGCATAATAATATTCATACATAATCCCGGTCATGATTAGATGCCCATACCCCTGATCATAACCCTAACTGCCGTGTCCAACACGATACTGAGTCCCGCTACTGCCGTGTCCAACACGGTACTGAGCCACTACTGCCATGTCCAACATGGTACTGAGTTCTGAACGTTCACAGGGACGGTACTATTGACAAGTATCCTCCTGATCGGTCGAACCGGTCATACTCCGGCTGCTGGTCATACTCCAGCCTGTACCGACGGGATACGTCAATAGTACGGAACCACCAACCAAGTGTCAGCCTGATCGGTCGAACCGGTCATACTCCGGCTGCTGGTCATACTCCAGCCTGTACCGACGTGACAGGGTTGGATGGTTCGAAGCCAACATACATAACTAATGTAATCTAACAGGCTTCCTACATGCACGCTAAACATGTAATCTACATATGCATACTGTTATACTAATCTTACCTGGATTCCGAATTCAGGTGTGCCGGTCAACCTGACTGGAACTTTAGCTGAGCGGCGGATTACAGGCTCCTAAACCATAAAAATCACAACGCTATAAGTGACACGCTAAATCACTTCCCGGGGACTTAAACTAGGAACTAAAAGTTTCCCTATCGATAAAAAGCATGGCAATACCCCCTAAAACATAAAAACGAGGAAAACACGAGTTCTGAAAATTCCCCAACCGGTAGACCGGTTCTGCAACCGGAATTCCGGTTCTGGGAATTACTGGACCCTCATCCGGTTGCACAACCGGAATTCCGATTCCTCACAGGAATTTTTTCAAAAATTCCTAACTCAAACAAAACAAACCCAATTCCTACCAAACCTTCCAGACCTGTTCTAAATACCCCAAAGAACATTTTCAAAGCATTAAAATAACCCAGAAATCACAGATACGAAAATTGCCATTAAAGCTTCAAGCTTTGAGTTCAAAACTCAAGCTTGGCTAAATCCCTCTAACATGCATTCAAACCTGATCAAACCTACATAATCATGCATAACTAAGCCTCTGAAAATGAAAACAACCAACTACAACAAGTAATAACAGATTCCACATATATTTTCAAAATCAAAGCTTTTGAACAAAAACTCATAAACTTGAACCAAGTAACAAGCATGCATAAAACCTACTTAATTCCAAACAATTCAAACATAGAAAATCATAGAAAACAACCCTAAACTACAGCAGCAACAAACTCAAAAAACATCATGCATTACTCAACTTTTTCATTAAAAATCTCAAGAAAACAAGGTAAAGAAATCAATAAAGAAATACCTCAACAAAAGATTACTTGAATTTAGGTTGAAACTAGCTGAAAATCAAAAGAAAATCCAACTCCATGCACACCCAAACCCAGCCGAAAAGAGAGAGAGCTTGAGAGCTTTTTCTTTGAAAATTTTCTCTTTTTTAAACTTATGATTTTTTTTGTAAAATGAAAAATGAATAAAGACACCTAGCATATAACCCATTTCAGCCAATTAAACAATAAAATAACCATTTATTTTCCAATAATAAAACTCACTAAAAGACAAAACAACAATGGGGCAAAAAGACCAATTTGCCCCTCCACACTAAAACCACATAAAAATCACTAAAGGGGTATTTTTGGGAAATTCTAAATGCCCGGCCATTCCCGACATTCCCAATGTCTAATAAACCGCCCCAAACAACTAACATACTAAGTTGTGATTTCTACTGAGCCAAACACCGAGTTCCAAAATACCGGGCACCGGAAATGCAAAATTATGCAAACTACTACATGACATAAAAATGCATCACTGAATTCCATAAATAACAGTATAATAAATTATTTAAATAGCTATAAATAATTTTCATAATTAATCATAATTAACTGCTAATTTCCAAATTAAACTAAGCGGGCTTTACACTAAAGCTCTTACAATCGCTCTCTGAGTTATTTTCTCTCCTTTCTCTCTTGAGTGTTTTTCTGGATTAATTCTCGTCCCCCTCAATAGTGTGATCATACCACTATTTATAGGGAGCTTATTACATGAAGAATGGTTTTCCTCAGTCTTTAATAAACAAAATAGGAAACTACATTAATTCTATAATTATGATGTAAAGAATAGGAAACTGAGGCGTATTGCGTTTATTCTCTGACTCAATCCCACGAATATAGAGATTATCTTTGTGTCCTGGAAGCGATAAGAATTGTCTCCGAAATTGCCAACTCACGTATATTTCTTGGTGCATATGAGGTTGTTCTTTGGTCGGATGTCCCCCGATTACCCTGCTTGGACATCCTATTGCAATACACAATAAGATTAATTATTAGTGGGCTGCTAAGAGTATTTCCCTCCTCCCAGATAGCAAAAAGGTAAGACACATGTCATTTAGTCTCATTGTCTCATCAAGGTGCAAAAAATAGGATAACATGTTGGATTTTAGACCCAATTATGTTTTGATTTTACACCCATCTCTTATAATCTAACAATAGTGTGAAGGCTATATAAAGAAAGATAAGAGAGTTTTGTTAACCGATGATTGCATGTAATTCAACCCTAGATCTAACAGAGAAAATCTCTCTTCTTCTTCTCTTTCAATTTTAAAATTCTATAGCCTATTTCTTACTCAAAATTTTGTTCCAAAGGTAAATTTAGTGCTTGCCCACACAATTTAAAGCAATACTCAGATTTTTGTGGACAACTATGTAGAATAAGGTGTTTGACAATTTAAGGAAAGCTATCCAGGTTCAGTACTTGGTGGTACTCTGCTACAAAAAGAATTAGAGGGTTAGAGTACTGAACTGAATGTGTGATTATATTCTGCTGCCATTTTTGTAAGTAATCCTAAACTTTTAGGTGTTTAATTATCGTTTTATGAATTTCATATTTAGGATGGTAGATTATATTGTTTATAAAAAACATACATGTTAGTAAATTAAAATCTTGGTAAAATAAGTTCCAACAGAGTGAACTTGCAACAGCTACAGGCTAGAGAGGAGCATTAGCCCCTATGGGCACCTTAAGCCTCACATACCGTTGGAGGGCGGCATGTTTTTGACAAATCAAGAATTCTATCTCGTCTCGCAACTGATTACATTCATTAGTGTCATACGATTGTAATTGTTGTTATAGCGATAGAACTTGTTCAAGTCCTTCTTCCTAGACTCTTTAAAGGGGAGAGGTTTTCTGTATGACACTGTTGACTGAGTTGCCACAAAGATTTCTTCTCTTGGGGCTAAGAGAATAGAATAGGTGGTGAATCAAGGCTCGTGCTCCTTGTTGGACCTATCTCCAGTTTTAGTTTTCTTTTTGCCAGAGAAGTTAGCCTGATTACTGCCGCTATTTAATCTCCTACCCCCATTCTTTCCACCATTCCCTTTGTCCCCCTATGCCTCAGTGTCAAGGGATGTGGAGTCTGGCAATTTCTTCTTCTTATTTTTCAAGTTTTTTGCTCGAGAAATAGCTCTTTCTAGTTTGATAAAGTCGTTTGCTCTATCAAGGAAGTCATTCATGGTGTAGACTACTTTGAGGGGAAGGTCTAAACACAAAGGAATCATCTCCTTGAGCCCGACTATGAGTGCCATAACCCTCATGTCCTCGGTAAGTATCTTTGTCTTAGCGGCTGCCTCTAAGAACCATTGAATATAGTCCTTAAGGGATTCTTCTTCTTATTGCTTCACATCTACAAGATCATTGGGTTCAATTTGGCATTGTCGAGATGGAGCAAACTGATTTCCAAGAGCATCCACAAGCTCCTTCCATGAATCGATAGATCTAGGGATAAACTTGAGATACCATTGTTGAGCTAAGCCTGTCAGCATGGCTGGGAAGACTCTACGCCGAACGTAATCTCTTACCCTTTGCAGATTGGTCTGCACTTCAAAGTAGTGGATATGAGACAAGGATTCTTCTTTCCCAGTGTATTAATGCTAGGTGGGATTCTTAAATTTTGGACAAATCTCCAAAGCTTTGATTCAGCCAAGAGCGGTAAGCGTTGTTCTCAATCAAGCTGAAACTCTGATAGCTTTGGAGTCGTGATTCCATTCACAAAAGTGGCTAGGGTATCAAATCCAGCCATGTCGGTGCGTCCCAGTTGGACCTTCAGCTATTTGATTAATAAAGCCACTGCTAGAAGCTCCCGCTTCCACCAACCATCTCTTGTTCAAGCTATTTTGCAAGTCTTTTTTCTTTCCAACCCATCAAAAATATTCATTGACTTGGGTTTGGCTGCAGCCTTTTGACCACGGGGTCGTGAAGGCAATGACAAGGATTTCTCCCATCTAACGACAGAGTCGTCCTTGGACTGGTAGCTATGAGAGTGATTGTTTGAAGCACTATAATGAATATTTCCCTCAAAATAGTCTTCTGTAGGGTGACAAGTGCAAAAGGAGTTGAATTGATTTCTCAGGTTCAACTCTTCCCCATGCACTAAAGGGAAGTACTCATATTGCTGGCCATCAAGACTATGAGAGAAATACTTACAAAAAACACCCCTTTCATGACGGAAGTACTTCTGAGTGTGTTGCTGATACCCCAAAGTTTCATAGTAGGAACCTCTAGGTCCCTCCCCCAAGGTAGACTACAGGTCCCTTCCCCTTTGCAAGGTTATAGGACCTATAGTCATTAGACCTGTGAGGAGAATCCCACGGAGGGGATCAGTTTCCCGCATTGTTTGAATTGCTCTGAGTAGGAATGTAGTTAGTCCTATCAATGGCAGGTGGTGGGCTTGTAGGTCCATGTTTACGAATTGGAATCCCTTTGAACACTCACTTGTAGATTTTTTTCCCTAATGGGTGACCATTCCACATTAGTAGAAGGGTCCATTGGCCTACGTTCCCAAGTCTGAGTCCTTTCGAATGCTCGCTCGTAGTTTGCTTCCCTTTGCAGATCCTCGGTGCCTATTGCATGCTGAGTAGTGGCACAACTATCGGGAATGGTAAAAGTGCCTCGTGCATTAAGGGATTCCCCTTTAGTGCTTGTTCCCACATGGCCAATTGGTAAATGTGGGTTGTCGCTAGTTGTAACGTCTTAACCCATAAAGATTCCATGTGTGTGCTTTTATAAATTAGTTTATAACAATAAACTAATGGTTTAACAAAAATTGTATTTTAATTAAAGTTTAATAAATAATTGACATATGAAAATGATGTTGGCACTACAAAGTATTTAGGGTTGAGTTCCCCTTTTGAGATTTTACAAAAGATACTATTATGGTTTTACAATAAAGTATTTATACTCATCAAAGTCCCCATAAAATCAAAACCCTGACTACTCAGCACTACTAGTCGGATAAGCTGATATGTACATTTGTCAGGGAAGATCTCTAACTCATGGGTGACATAGCTCAGTCCTTTCCTTACCTGCACCACAAAGCACCCATGAGTCACAAAGACTCAGTAAGAAAAGCAATATCATAAATAGTACATATCAACATGCAAACATAATAACATATACTCATATAATCAAAACTAAGTAATCATATATTAAGTCCACCAGCAGTGAATCACACTATTTAATGAAAATAATCTTTAATAATAAATAATTGTCTAAGAAGACCAACTAAGGTTGCTACTTAATAAAGTAACCAATATTTGCAGATGCCCAATGAGACAACCTTAACACTATTTTCCAATGAGACAACCCAATGTCACTATCATTGTCAAATGGGACAACTGATAAGTATGAAACCTAACAACAGTTTTAAATCTGAGTAATAACCCTTTCTTACATTGTCGTCTAATAAGACAACCTAATAGAGTGATAACTCTTTCTTATAAAAGGTAATTACCAAATCATATATTGATATGCTATGTGATAAATTTGTGCCTTTTCACCTCAAGTCCAAATTCAAGCATGCCAGTCAAATTGAGTGGAAAATGCTCGACGATCTTGGGTCCTATGTCACAACAATAGTAAGTCTGTAAATAACTCGTTTTAATTCGTTCTAGGACTTAAACTTAAAATCAAAAGTTTTCCTATCGATAAAAGGCGTAGTAATACCCTGTATATCAGTAAAACACAAAATCTGAGGCACCCAAAACTAGCCTCATCCGATTAATTGGATCTAGGAATGGTTATTCCAAGGTACACCTGACCATCCGGTTCATCAAATCACAACCGGTTAATTGGTTCACACCAGAAAACTAGAAATTCAAGTTTTTAAACTGAACATACCCCAAACCTAATCCAAATCATTTTGATGCTTCTAGAACAGTTTAATATCTCAAAATAAATCTATCCCACAACTCAACACACAAAATTACACAATAATCAAAAGTTCAGCATTGGAGCTCAAGCTTTGAGTTTTCAAAACTCAAGCTTGAAGCTTCCAAACACAATCAACAACACCATAAACTTAAACAAACCTTATTTTTAAGCTAAACAACCATCAAAATAGTTCCCAAACCAACCTTGAATTTCTAGACTCAAAATTTCCAAAAAAAAAAAAATCATCAAAACTTAACCTAGAACTTTGAAAAACAAGGAGAAAGGTCAAGAAAACTTACCCCCACTTGAGCTAGTCCTTTACTTGATCAACTAAGCATGAATTAAAAAAAAAACTTGAGAAGAAAAGGCTTGGCTTCTCTTTTGGTTTAGGTTGAGCTGAAGGAAGAAGGGGATAAGGGTGAGAAATAGTTTTTTTTCTTTGTTTTTCTTTTGGTCAAACTTAAAATTCCCTACAACTTCTACTATACATTGTCTAACTAATACCAAAACAATAATAAAAGGGATAATGAAAAGCTAACTTTTAATTTAACTAAACCTTCGCAATTATTAAATTCCCCACCACACAAAATCCTAATTATCTTAATTTTAAGGGTAAAATGGTAATTTATAAATAACTCTCATAACCCGAGAATTTCTAAACGCCACTCAAAACTTCTCGACACTACAACCATACATATTAGTACCTCTGTGATATTTTTGGCCAATCAATCGAGTTTTCACTATTATCGGACCTGAAAGTATTTTAATTCATAATTTACATGTATTCTACTCACACAGTCCAATAAAATCTTTGCAATTAATAAATTACGTCTAATTTTCTCATTTTATAAATTAATTATATTTCTCCAAGTATACTCCTAATATCCACAATACTTCATATTTTATAAAATATGCTTTAATTAATTATAATTAATTTTCTGGGATAATTACACCAGCTGTACTAGAAATGGCTCTGGGAGGAGTCGTTCCGTTGCTGGAGTGATAGGCTTCCCGAATTCACTGAGCAAGATTTTCCCTTCTTTGCTCTTGCTCAGCACGTTAAGCTTCAATGTTTCTCCAATGTTTGGTGAACCAGGTTTTGAGCTGTTCATGCTCCTTGTCGAGAGATTCTCGCAGTTGGTGTTCCAAGTTAGCAACTAATTAACTAAGTTGTTCAACCCGAGGGTCGGCTTTCTCAGTATCCTCTAGCTCCACATGAGGTTCATCAGTAGGAACCTAGCTACTTGCATCAATACCAGTAGTTGTTGGTAGTCTTGGGGGTCAAGCTATGGAACTAGTTCCAAGGCCATCACTTGGCATCTGAGATGCAGGTGTCGTCCCGGTACCAACCCCAGCAGTTGGCATGCCCCCAGTGAGTAGACCAACATGGGTAGTCCTCTCAACACTCGTTGATCTCGTGGCAACCATGTCTCTCAATGTAAGCACCAAAAAGTGGATGCAAAAAATTGGCCAATATCTGCTCGCTACATTGGCAAGATTAGATATGAGTTAAGTGAATAATAAAGAGAGACACAGGAGATTTATAATAGTTCACTTTCCGTATAGCAACAATAATGGAGCTACGTCTATTTCGAGTTTTTAATTCTTATAAGAGTTACAAGAGAATTTACTAAGACAAGAGCTCAAATTTCTAAAGAGAGAAAAACTAGAGAGAGATGCTCTAACCTTGTAGGGACTTTTCAGAATGTGTCAAATGAGCTTATGGAGCTCTTCTTTTATAGGCAAGGAGGTATATTAAAAATAATAATAAAATAATACAAAAATTATGGGATAATATTTTTGGGTGACCATTAATGGTGATCTAAGGGTGAAAATGACTTCGAATGATGATCATAAAATTTTAGAGCTTAAATTGTGTCCGTTGGATCGGTTTTGAGTGACGTGCAAAAAAAAATTGCACTTGACTTGGCAATATTTTTGACTTGAATTCTTCAAAATTTCAATATGAGTGTGAGACATGTCTTGAAATCTCAAATATATCTTTCAAACGCAAGTTGAATCGTATCAATCGGATCAATATTTAGTTATGGCTATTTTACTGAAGGTTGTTCATCAATTGGTGCCCAAGTTGACATCCAGTGTCTAGGTTGACATTCTTATGTCCATGGGTAAACGTGTTGTACTTGTATTTTTTGATACCTAAGTGATATATTGAGATTACTTAGTTAATTTCTTAGTTATGGTGAAGTTGTTCACGAGTTCTTAGAGATGTCACTTTTTCGTAAAATCAAGTAGACTCGAAGCCTCCCAATTAATGACTAATTTGCCAAAAAGGTGAAATATTAAAGTGTGAATTTTACTTGTCAAAAGACTTATCTTATGTTTAGTATGGCAAAATAGTCAGATGCTCAAGAAGAAATAGGAATCAGATAAGCAGAACCTAACACACCATGCTATACGTCAACCTAGGCGTTGGATGCTCTTTGAAGAACTTACTGGGACTCGTTTTGATACTTTTATGGCATTCAAGATTGTGGACGAGGTCTCCTACCCTATTTTGGACCAAGATAAGAAGAATTACCGGAGAAAAATTTATGTTTGAGGAGTGAAATCATGACGAACCAGGTTGAGCGTTAACCTGGGCACAAGGCCCAGCACCAATGTCAACCTTCGCGCTGAGTCCCTTTTCTGACCCTCTAAAGGTCTCATTTTCTTTGTGGGAACACTTGTATCTTCGTTGTTTCTTAAAACAGAAAAAATGCCTTGGAGACTTCTCAGGAAAAATACATGGAACTGACCAAGGTTGACAAAATGTAATCCTAGGCATTGGGACCCAGTTTCGACCAATAGATGACTCTGTTTGACTACTGGAAGCACTTGTATTTAATTGTTGATGAAAACGGAGAACAGCCTTAAAGACTTTGTTAGAAACGTTGTTGGAAATGGCCCGGATAGAAAAAATGTCAACCTGGGCGCTGGTGACCAAGCCTAGTGTCAACATGGGCACTCGGTCACTAATTTGGCCTCCATGTTGATCTATTTCATTCCCAAAAGCACTTGTTTTCTCATTTTGGATGAAGACAAAGAAAATGCTCAACATCTTCAGAAAAGTGGTTGGAAATGCTCCAAGTTGAAAATATGTCAACACGGTCGTTGGGTGCATAACCAGGTTGACTTGGGTGTCGGGTGCCCATTTGTATCAAACGGGAAGTGTTCTGATTCTGATTCCGGTGCCTTTAACATGTTTGTGACAGGTGTTATTCATGTTTAAGTACAAATTTTGAGCCATTTTCACTAAGACAGACCCGAAAACGGAACCATAGCCCATGATGTCAACTTGGGCACTGGGTGAAACCCTAAGCGCCCAAGTTGACTTCTGGGAGGCCGTTTCGACTCTTTTCAATTCTCAGGCTTCGGACATGGATTCTTCTTGGCTTTTTAGTTCAGAATACTGAAGGATGGTGAGTTAGAAACAACTTGGCGACATCTAAACACCCATTCTGGAGTTCTCGAAGTCAACCTAGGCGTAGGGCTAAAGACTTTTCCCAAGTCAACTGCTATGACTTGGGCACTTAACTCTGCGAATGTTTACCTTCTTGCCATATGTCAAAGATTAATGTTCTCATCATCACGGTCAGTTTTTGAGTAAACACATACTATTTTATTAAAAGTAACTTACATTTTTCAAATCCATTACTCTGCCTTTTTCATTAAAATAAAAAACTCCACAACTCTTATGGAGTGTAATTAGTAATCACCTCTTATATCCAAACAATCACTTAATTTGTATTTTAGGGTTATTACACTTCTAAAGAGTAAAACGTCCTTAAATGTTAACCTCGTGTTTGGAAGTTAAATTTTAGTGAGCAAAGAAAAATGTAACGAAAAAAATATAAAATGATAATAAAAAATCTCATATATGGTATGGAATAAAAAATGATATGAAAACAAAAATACTTGATTCAACAAAAAATTTCATTACATGTCGACTTTCTCTGGACATAGGTGTGGCTTGTAAGGGATTGTTTTTTACTATTGCTATTCAATTTTTGTTACTACAATTAGTTTTATCTCTGTGACATGATTCTTAGTGTTTTAATCTTGTGTCTATGACATGATTTTGTTTTGTTGTTAGTTTTTTATTTTTCAATGGCTCTCCATCAAATCGCTATTAGTAGTTAAGAATAATAAATTCTCTGCGATTAAATGAATAATTAGTAATTCAGTTACATACCTTGTACAAAGTTGAATGAACTTGTTGCAACTTCTACTATTGTATCTTCTCAGCGATAGATAAAATTGAATATAAATATTTTTATAACTAACTATGATAATGTAAATTTTTTTTTTCTAATTCTAAGAGATGTCTCGTTTAGATTGCTAGATATTATTTTGCATAAGGCTAATTAGGATTTTTTTTCCCCGAATTTTGACATGTACCAAATCATGCCCCCTTAACTTTTTTGGTTGTTAAAAATTCTTCCCGAACTATTGAGATTGTTAAATTTAAGGACTTTTGTCTAATTTCATTCAATTTTACTGTTTCAGTGATAGTTTATGTACTAAACCATGCTGTCCATACTTTGATATCTACCAAATCATGCCCCTCAAACTTTTATATGTACTAAATCATGCCCCCTGAACTTTCATCCATGTCAGAATCTTTTTACTAAAATTAGACAAAAGTCCTTAAATCTAACAATCTCAATAGTTCAGAGGGAATGTTTGTTGGGATTTTATGCCCTAAATAATACCCATTTCAATCTAATATGATTTGTTATCAATAAAAGATTAGAAGTCATTTTTATTTACATGTAGTTTTCATGTTTATGGTTTAATGTATACAAAATCTGTTAAGTCCAGAACATATAGTCATTTACAATTACAGTGATGTCAACACAGTGGAATGTGATTGTGATTATATGCTTCAAAAGACAAATTCCATGTTTCATCAGTGCATTGGATTTACACTAATGTAATAATCAGAGATGTAGTGTACTTACACTTTGAATAAGTGTTATGTTCTTTCCAGAACATTGGCAAAGTATGCTAGTTTCGAATGTATGGAGTATACATTGGACTGGGACCGATATTGATATTGGTAAAGATATTATAATCTTACCGTTGTATCTTTCTAAGTCAATATCACTAGTTGATTTTAGATCAAAAGATCTTAATCCTGATATGCTTAGGTTCAATCTCAGGAGTGCTATTCATGTTCTTTGATTTGTTAGTTAAGCCTACTTTCTGGTCAGGGTGATACATATATTTTGGGAACATGGTAGTGTGATTGAGTGGGAGCGCTAAACATAGATATGGAATCTATAGCTTCTATCAAGACATAGAAGTGAAACGATGATTTCCTTTGAGCTTGGCTTAATAGAGGTAAATGGAAGAGCTCTTATTTTAGTAATTATATTTTCACTGAAATATCATTTACAGGAAGCTAAGTGTTTTAAGGATAAAATACATTGAGGAGTGAAACAGTAAATTTATCCCTACTCGGTGTAAATCATCTATAGAGGATCTTTAATTATTTAGATTAGAACGATGGTTAAATGTTGATAGCGTATCTATATCGTGGAACATATAAAGCGTTCTATATGACTGAGCGTGCAATTCCAAGTTCTATGAGTGGATGCAAAAAGGAATTAATAAGTTAGGGAATTTACATGGTAAATTCTAGTTCGGCTTATTGAAAGTTCGATTGTATAGGCCCATGGTCCCCATACTAGTTGAGACCATACTTCTTGTAAGACTCAGATAATTGATTTTAATTAATCAATTATAATTCTAAAATTAGACTATGTCTAGTTCATGAATTTTCACTAAGCAATGACTAAATTGTGAAGAAAAGAGATTCTAAGTTTTATTTATTAATTGAAAGACTTTATTAAGTCTAATTAATAAATATATTAAATGGAAATTTTTATTTGATAATTAATTTTAATTATTAAATAATTAGTTTTGGCATTTAAATGGTTAGAATTGGAAAAATGGCATTTTTGAGAAAATAAAGGAAATTTTGTCAAAAGTGGAAAAATTCCAAAGTGCGACCCATTAGTGTGGCCAGCCACTTGGTTGGTATTTTCCACTTAATATTTTCATTATTTTAATGCCTAATAAATTCTAACCTAAACCTAGTGGTTACCTATAAATAGATAGTGATGGCTCACACTTAAAAGATGATGAAATTTCTTGCCTTCAGGAAAAATTGAGCCATCTATTCTATACCCATAGCTGAACCACTTCTTCTCTTTTTCTCTTCAAATTTTCGAACCTTGAGTGATAGAGTGAGTGCCCACACACATCAAGTGGTATCTCAATCATAGTGTGGAAGACTGTGAAGAATCCAGAATCAAGAGAAGGACATTCGGGCTCAGATCTTGGTGATACTCTGCGACAGACAGGATACAAGGGTTAGAGATCTGAGCGGAAGGAGCCATTATATTCCGCTGCACCCAATGTAAGGTTTTCTGAAACTTTATATGTGTTTACTTTCATTATTTTAGAAATTCATATTAGGATGTTAATGAAACATACATGGTAGTAAATCTAGATCCTGGTAAAACATATTCCAACAACTGGCCTAAGAATCATGGTAATGATTTACTTTCATGAAATATGAATTAAAACAATGTTTTGTGTTGATTTGGATGGCTTCATGTGGTTTGTATGCTTATTTGATGATAGTTTAGAAATCGTAATTTATATTATAGAAATATCTTTTATTTCGATCTGGAATTATTTTTACTGGAAAGTAGACAAAAACTTAATAAATTTTGGCTTTTACAGAACCTAATTTGGATTTTTTATGAATTAGTTATAATTTTTTGAATTTGAATGAAAATATCTGGTTTTGAATGCACACACGAGCGCGCAGGGTTTGGAGCCGCTAAGACACGCACGCCTTATCTCGGCCATCACAGGCTGCTTGCAGCCTCTTTTCTCGGTTGTTTCCTTGCTTCGGCGCGCGCAGGGGTATGCATTGCATACCCCTGTGCACCAATTTTATTTTCTTCATATCTTTTGATTCAAAAATCATTTTTCATTGAAACAAAAGCCAATTTTTGGTAGAATTTTGTGTAGAATCTGAATTTTCAATTAAAAATCTAATTGTCAGAATAAAATTAATATTTTATTACTTTTTTAATTAATTAAAATTAGTTTTAGATATTAGTAGGCTTTAAATTTTGAATATTTGATTTCTCACAAAAAGAGCCTTATGATTAATTTTGAAATTTTAGATTATTTTATTTATTTTAATTATAAGATCAGATATTACATTTTTTTTTTTATTAAATTTGAATGATCTTATTTTGGTATTAAAATGTTATCATTTAAAATAATTTTGTTCAAATTTCAAAATTTGCTAACCATATCATTTTTTTTTTCAAATTTGTTATTTTTGAAATATATTTTATTTATTAAAATTATAAGATTAGGAATATGTTAGTTTCAACATTTTATCTTATTAGATATTTTTTTTATTATTAAAACTATATTTTGGCAAAAATAACATGAAGATTTGAAAAGTTGGTTAGTTTAGGCTTGAATAGAAATTTTAGGATTTCAAACCATTAATTTTTCAAACTTATTTTATTTTATTTTTTTTATTAAAATTGGAAATATTCTAACTATATAAAAATATCTTATTTTTCAAATAGTTTATTTTGTAATATTTAAGTTTATTAAATTATAAGACTAAGAGTATAATATTAGGAATATCTAAATTTAAAATTCAAGATATTTTATTATATTATCTTATTAGAAATTTTTTAAATAAATTTAAATTTTGAATAAACTTGAAATTTGAAAAATTGGTTAGATATTTTTGAATTTAAGTTAGAATTTAGGATATTTAGGAGTTTGTTAAGTTTCTGAATTTTTTTTTTCAAATATTCTCTACCAACCTAAATTTAAATTCTAGTTAAGATATTTTTTAGATTTTAAAATTTTTTAAAATTTTAAAATTAAGATATTTTAGCCTATTTTCCGTATTTTCCAGATCAATTACTTATTTGTTTGTATTGTTTGATTATTTAATTATAATTATTCAAAAATATTTTTTACAAACCTATTATTTATTTGATCTAAATTGCTATGATTAACTTGTTGACAGATCCAATGATCTGATTTTAATCATAGTTCAATTGTCAATAGATCTTATAAATAATTTGTAACAGGTAATTTTGCAATTTCTTTCATTTGTGTAAACCTAGTAACATGATAGGGCCCATCCAAATCATTTGACCTGTGTGAGCCTATGTGTTAGATTATTGGGCTTAGATGCATATAGGAAGCCCATTTAAGTTTTACTAAGTAAATGGACTAGGTTGCTAAAATAAAATTTTACTTAGGTAATTTTATTTAAACGCAATTAGAATTGGGCTTATTCAATTAATAACAATTGTTTATTTAAAGGTTAAATTTCTCTCCTTTGGGCGTTGTGTGAGAGTTAGGGGGTCAATAGCAGTGGGTACAACATACTGAACCCAGCCCTCCCTCACAAGAACAACCCCAATTGTGAAGGCCCATTTGCCTTATTTAAATAATTGTATTAGGTTAATTATATTAGTCTAACCTAATTAAAATTGAATAAGCAACATAATTAACTTTTAAAATATATGAAATTCTTTTTCATTAATATTTTAAAGTTAATTTTAGAAAAACACTTAGTTAATTGAAATATATTCTAGATAGTTATTTCTAGTGACTAGTTATATTTTCTAATATTTAATTAGGAAAATATTTTAAGTTGAAAATTAATTATTTATTTTAATTAATTTTGGACCAACTTAAATTAAAAATATTTTTCCTAGTATTAAATTAGAATTAATAATTAAGTTTATTTTATACTTGATTATTTAATTCTTGTATTTAATACATTTAATTAAATTAAAAATTAAATATTTGAGTTGATTTGTTAAATATTATTATTTTCAGGACATTTAGTTAAATAGAAAAATATTTTAAGTTCGATTTTTTTTTTTTAGAAACTTAAATTTGAATAATTTTCAGAATATATTTTATTAATCATTTAATTTCGAAATTACATTTTTATTTAAATGCAGAAAATTTTAATTTTTTTTTTTAAAAAAATAGATTAAAGTTGTAAATTAATTATTTATTTTAATTAATGTTGGACCAACTTAAATCATTGATTTTTTCATTTAATGATTAATAAAAATGAAGGATCTAAAATATATTATAATTAGAAAATAGATTAACTAGTCAATGAAAGTCTAGATAGTTATTATCTGTTTGCTTGAAGTATTTTTCTAGTGATATATAATTAAATAGAAAATTAATATTTAAGTTGATTTTCATCATGATACTTAAATATTTTATTTTTTTTAATATTTAATTAAATAGGAAAATTATATTTTTGTTGAAAATTAATTTTGGACCAACATAAAATTAGAATAATTTTTCAGGATTTATTTTATTTTATTTTACAGCATTTTCAAAAATTGTATTTATTTTAAATATATTTTCGAAATGCAATATATATTTATAGAAAATTAAATTTGAGTTGTAAATTAATTTAAAGTAATTTTGATACAACTTAAATTGAATAATTTTCTAAATATTTATTGAAAATTATTACTAAGATGGAAATAATTCATTTTATTTTCATATCCATCTAAGTATAATTTTATTCTAAATTGGAAATTTTAATTAAATAAATATATATTTAGAATAAATTGATTGAAATAAATATTAGAAGAAAATACTATTGGGTTTTGTGCCCTAAATAAAATCCATTTCAATATAATCAGATTTACTAGTTAATAAAGAACAGAAACAACATTTTATGTTGCATGGTTCACATGATTTATTTCATGATTATATTTAATGTATAAATTCTATTAAGTCCAGAACATATGTATTTGTTAATGATTATAGTGTTGTCAGCACAGTGGAATATAATCTCGATTATATGTTTGAAAGTTTAATTCCCTGATTTGTCAGTTCACTGGATTTAAACTGGCATGATAATCAGCGATAGGTATTGTAAAGACCGCTTAGCTTAATTTGGAAATTAGCAGTTAATCATGTTTAATTATGAAATTATTTATAGCTATTTAAATAATTATTTATACTGTTATTATTGAATTCTGAGATGCATTTTATGTCATTTAGTAGTTTTCATAATTTTGCATTTCCGGTGCCCGGTAACATGGAACTCGGTGTTTGGCTCAGTAAAATCACAACTTAGTATGTTAGTAGTTTGGGACGGTTTATTAGACATTGGGAATGTCGGGAATGGCCGGGAATTTAGAATTTCCCAAAATGCCCCTTTAGTGTTATTTATGTGGTTTTAGTGTGAAGGGGCAAAATGGTCAATTTGCCCAATTGTTAGTTTGTCTTTTTGTGGCTTATTAAATTGGAAAATACATGTTTAAGTATGCTTTATTTTGGCTGAAGTAAAAAGGGATTTTGTGGCATTTATTTCATTTTTTCCCAAACTTAGAAAAATTACAAAATTTTCAAAGGAAACTCTCTCTCTTTTCCTCTCTCTTTCGGCCTCCTTGTGCAGCAAGGATTCTTGCCATTTTTCTTGGATTTCAAGCTCTCTTTAGTCAAGTATTGTGATCTCTTGTTGTTGGTATGTTCCTCTAACTTTATTCTAAGTTTCTTGAAATTTTGATGAAAAAGAAGTGTTGTTGCATGCTTGTTTTAGTGGTTCTTGTTGCTGTGATTTATTGTGATGTTTCAGAGGTTTAATCTTGCTGTTTTAAGTAGATTAGAGCTAGTGTAATGCATGTTAATTGCTTTGATTTCAAGATTGAAAGTTTTAGCTCAAAGTTTAGTTTTCAAAGAGAATTTTCGAAATTTGTGGCTGTGAGTATTGCATGAGTTTGTTTTGGCTTTCTGCAGCTTTAGTATGCATGATTATGTGGTTTTAATCTAGTTTTGAGGGTTGTAAGTGAGCTTTAGCCAAGTTTGAGTTTGAAACTCAAAGCTTGGAGCTCTCATGGCACTTTTCATATCTGTGCATTCTGGGTGATTTTAATGCTTTAAAAATGTTATTTGGGTCATATAGAACAGGTCTGGAAGGTTTGAGGTTGTTTAGATTTGTTTTGGTTGAGTTATGAATTTTTGAATTTCTGCCTACGAGGAACCGGAATTCTGGTTGTGCATCCGGAATTCCGGATGGGTTTTGAAAATTCCCAGAACCGAAATTCTGGTTGGGCAACCGGTCTACCGGTTGGGGAAATTTTAGGAACCCTAGATTTCCTCGTTTTTATGTTATTTGGGGGTATTGCCATGCTTTTTATCGATAGGGAAACTTTTAGTTCCTAGTTTAAGTCCCCGGGAAGTGATTTAGCGTATCACTTATAGTGTTGTGATTTTTATGGTTTAGGAGCCTGTAATCCGCCGCGCAGATAGTTCCAGTCAGGTTGACCGGGACACCTGAATTCGGAATCTAGGTAAGATTAGTATAACAGTATGCATATGTAAAAAACATGTTTAGCGTGCATGTAGGAAGCCTGTTAGATTACATTAGATATGTATGTTGGCTTCGAACCATCCGACTGTGTCACGTCAGTACAGGCTGGAGTATGACCAGCAGCTGGAGTATGACCAGTTCGACCGATTAGGCTGACACTGTATCACATCGGTATAGGCTAGAGTATGACTAGCAACTGGAGTATGACCAGTATGACCGAGTATAGGCTGATACTTAGGTTGGTGGTTCCGTACTATTTGACGTATCACGTCGGTACAGGCTGGAGTATGACCAGTTCGACCGATTAGGTTGATACTGTAACACATCGGTACAGGCTGGAGTATGACCAGCAGCCGGAGTATGACCGGTTCGACCGATTAGGCTGTTACTTGTCAATAGTGCCGTCCCTATGAACGTTCAGAACTCAGTACCGTGTTGGACACGACAGTTAGGGGGACTCAGTATCGTGTTGGACACGGCAGTTAGGGTTATGGTCAGGGGTATGGGCGTCTGATCATGACCGAGATTTATGTATGAGTATTATTATGCTTTTCTTACTGAGTCTGTCGACTCACAGTGCTACGTTTATGTGTTGGTAAGGGCAAGGCTAGAGCTGATGGACCGTGACCGAGCCGGTGAAGATTGTACATGTCGGGGCGGTTAGGCCTGGAGTGTACGATCATCGGGACAGCGAGGCTACTTTTGTAACTAGTCGCTAGGCGACAATTATTTTGTATAGACAGTAAATTTTTGTAAATGTTTTTGTAATCGGGATCCCGAGTATTTTGTATAAATATTTTACAAGTTTAATTAAAAAGCAAAAATTTTAATTAATCACGTTTTTTCATAAACCTCGTTGATTAGGAACGAGCTGCACAGTATGTTTAAAATCACGTAATACGCCTATGCTAGTTAGGGTGTTACAGGTATGCTTACACCTTGGATAAGTGTTATGTCCTTTCCAGGGCATTGGCAAAGTTTACCAGTAACAGATGTATGGAGTATACATCAGAAGGGACCGATATTGAACTTTGATTAGATATGATAAAGTTACCGTAATATCTATTCAATTCAATATCACCTAGTTGATCCTAGATCAAATTATTTTAATCCTGATATGGTTAGGTTCGATCTCAAGAGGTTTATACATGTTCTTTGATTTGTTAGTTAACCCTACTTTTTGGTCAGGGTGATACGTACATTTTGGGAACATGGTAGTGCAATTGAGTGGGAGCGCTAAACATAGATATGGAATCTATAGCTTCTATAGGTATTTAAAAGTGAAACGATGATTTCCTTCGAGCTTGCTAAATAGAGATAAATGATAGAACGTTCATTTTAGTGACTATATTAATTCACTAAAATATCATTTATAGGTGGCAAGTGTTTTAAGGATAAAAAACATTGAAAGGGTGTAACGGTAATTTTATCCCTATGCAATGTATGTCATCTATAAAGGATCACTGATTATTGGGATTATAACAATGGATAATTTATAGCGTATCTATATCGTGGAACATATAGAGCGTTCTATATGACTGAGAGTGCAATTCCAAGTTCTATGCGTGGATGCAACAAGGAATTAATAAGTCAGTGGATTTACTTGGTAAATTCTGGGTCTGCATATTGGAAGCTCGGTTATATAGGCTCATGGTCCCCATACTAGTTGAGGCCATACTGCTTGTAAGACTCAGTTAATTGATTTTAATTAATCAATTATAATTCTAAAATTAGACTATGTCTAGTTTATGAATTTTCACTAAGCAAGGGCAAAATTGTGAAGAAAAGAGATTCTCAGTTTTATTTGTTAATTGAAAGACTTTATTAAGTCTAATTAATAAATATATTAAATGACAATATTATTTAATAATTAATTTTTAGTTATTAAATAATTAGAATTGGCATTTAAGTGGTTAAATTTGAAATTTGGCATTTTTGAGAAAATGAGATGGGAAAATGATAAAATGGCAAAATTGCAAAGTGGGGCCCAATCCACATCCTATGGCCAGCCACTATATGTGCAATTTACCATTTATTTTTCTATTATTTTAATACCAAATAATTCTTACCTAAACCTTGGTGGTTACTTATAAATAGATAGTGATGGCTTAAGAGAAAAGATGATGATACATCACATTCCTTCAGTAAAATTTTAAGTTTCTTTCTCTGTAGGCCGAAACCACCATTCCCTCTCTTTTCTTCTTCAAATTTTCATACCTTAAGTGATAGAGTGAGTGCCCACACACATCAAGTGGTATCTCAATCATAGTGTGGAAGATTGTGAAGAATCCAATCAACAAGAAGGAGATTCGGGGTCAAGAAAGAGAGAAAGAGATCCAGGTTCAGATCTTGATAATGCTCTGCTACAGAAAGGAATCAAGGGCTAGAGATCTGAACGGAATGAGTCATTATATTCCGCGGCACCCAATGTAAGGTTTGTTAAACTTTATATGTGTTTATTTCATTGTTTTAGAAATTTATATTAGGATGTTAATGAAACATACTTGTAAGTAAATCTAGATCCTGGTAAAATATTTCCAACAACTAGCCTCAGATCCATGGTAATGATATACTATCATGAAATATGAATTAAAACGGTGATATGTGTAGATTTGGATGGCTTCATGTGGTTCATGTGTTATTTGATGAATGTATGTGTTGTACAAAATTTTTCCGAAAAATGTTTTTTTTTCTATTTCTGAAAATATTTTATTTGGATTCCTTGTGAAAAATTAAGCAATTTTGGTTTTTACGGAACTCGATTCTCATAAAAATTGAAAACGTTATGCATGTTTGAAAATCGGGTGCCCATGGTGCTCATCGCAGGCACCAGGCTTTGGACAAGAAGCCTACACGTGCGCGCATCTCGGACACAAGATGTTGTTTGAAGGCGTGTCACGCTGGAGCCTTCAGACACGATCCACCCATACGCATGCTGCAGGCGCTGAGGAAACTCGACGGGACACCCTGCTGCTCCTCATCATGCGCGCGTGGAAGGCCTGTTTGCAACCTCTTGGGGCTGCACGTGCAACCTACTGGGCTGCCTACACCCAATTTTTGATTTTTGTGGGATTTTTTCCCAATTTTGGATTTTTTTAATTTTGAAACCCCAAAATTAAAATAAAATATTATTTTTAATATATTTAAACTTAAATATCATTTTTTAAATTAATAATATTTATTTTTCAATAGATTATTATTAATTTTGATATTTTGAGGTTTACATTTAATAAATTGATTATTTTATTTTTTAAATTATGGTCAGATTTAAAATTTTTGTTAATTACTTTATTATTTATATATTATTTTATTATAAGATCAGATATTTTGATATTTAACATATTTTAAATTAAAAGATAAATTTATCTTTTTTATTTGAAATATTATATTAAAATTATCTTATATGACAAATTAAATAATTAATAAATTTGAAATTAACCTAGATATTTTTATAAATATTCTAACCATAATATTTTCAAATTTAAAAGATTGTTATTTTGTTAAATATTTAATTATTTATAAATTATAAGTTCAAAATGATATTTTACTATATTTTTTTTTTATCAAGAAGAATACTTCATTAATCACCAACTGAGCAAAACTGTACAAAAACAAAGGGGCAGCCCCTCAATCAAAATAATCTCTCTACAAAGCTTCTCTCATGCCCTCTCATACTTCTATTTTTGACCACCTGTAATCTATAGTATATGATTCTTTTTACATCATTAACAATGGAGTTGACAGAAAAAGAATGTCTATTGAAAATACAATTGTTCCTATTGTTCCAAATACTATACACCGTTGCAGCCATAACAACAACAAGAATTCTGTGTCTGAAGTTGGTGATTCTAACCTGAAGCCAGCTTTTCCAACCTGCAGCAGCAATCGGCCATGCCTGATAACCCAGCCGCAAAAACTCCCTGCAGCACTCTATTCGACAGCACACAGTCAAAAAAATAAGTGGTCATGATTCTCGGCTTCCATCTCACAAACAGGGCACTCCAAAGATTCAGGGATAATTCGGAACTGTGCCAGCTTATCTCGAGTTAGCAGATTATTATTGACCACTTGTTATAATATGAATCTGTGTTTAGGAAGATTTAGAGAACTCCAAATAGCTGTGTTGTGGGGGAATGGATGTTGGACTAATTTGCTATTGTATAGCCAATTAGTTTTAAATTTCTTACCTCTCCTAGCCGCTTGCACATCTTCTCTTGAGAACTTGTCTCTCACATGGCAAAGCTTACGCCAATACCAACTCGAATCTTGTTTAAGCTCATACTCCCAAAAGTTTCTATTCTTCAAATAGATACTATTGACCCATTTGACCCAAAGCAAGTCTCTTTTAGAAGTGATAGCCCAAACATACTTAGCCAAAATGCATGATTCCATCTAATCCCATCTTTGAACCCAAGACCTCCATAATTCTTAGGAAGGCAAACTTTCTCCCAGGAAGCCAAGTGGATCTTACTTCTATTGCCATTCCATTCCCAAAGAAAACCTCTACAAATCTTCTCCACTTCCTTAGTGACACTGTGAGGCAACACAAAAATGCTCATCCAGTAGTTTCGGAGCCCAAGAAGCACTGAGTGAATCAACTGCACCCTTCCTGCATAAGACAGATGTCTACTAGCCCAAGTATGTAATCTTTGCCTCATTTTCTTAATGATGATACCACAGTCCTTTGCTTTCCATTTAGTTGGCCTTAAAGGAACTCTTAAGTATCAAAACGGATAGCTCCCTTCCATCAGCCCAAAATCTCTCATTATACTCTGCTTTACATCTGAATCCACCCCTCCAAAGTAAATTTGAAATTTTGAAGTATTAATGGAAAGACCACTCACTGCACTAAACTCCTCAAGAGTATCCTTGAGAGCTTTAACAGATTTTTGAGTACCTTTGCTAAATAACATTAAGTCATCAGCAAAGCATAGACTCACAATTCTAAGCTCCTTGCACATGGGGTGATACTTGTAATTAGTACAACTAGCAACTTTTTGAAGACAACGGGTTAGATATTCCATAACAAGCACAAATAAGAGAGGGGATAATGGGTCACCTTGCCTGACCCTTTTTTCCCTTTGAAGCTTCCTTGGATTCACCCATTCATGATGATAGAGTAGCTAGTTGCTCTAACACAAGTCATGATCCACATTATGAACCTGGAAGGCAAGTGGTAAGCATTAAGTAAATCCTCAAGGAAATCCCAACTCACCGTATCATACGCTTTGCTAATATCCACTTTAATATCACATCTTGGAGAAACACCTTTTCGCTTATAATTCTTCAACAAGTCTTGCACAATCATTACATTATGAGCCATAGACCTCTCTTGAATAAAGGCTCCCTGATTTTGATTGACTAAACCAGGAAGGACTTGAGCAAGGCGAGAGCAGAGAAGCTTTGAAATACATTTGTATAAAGTTGTGCAACAAGCTATTGGTCTGTAATCAACTGCCTTTGAAGGATTCTCAATTTTTGGGATAAGAGTGATCATTGTTGCTGTTGGGTTTTATGCCCTAAATAAAACTCATTTCATATAATCAGATTTACTTATTAATAAAGATCAGAAATAACATTTTATGTTGCATGGTTCACATGATTTATTTCATGATTATAGGTATATAATGTATGAATTCTTTTTTAAGTCCAGAACATATGAGTTGGTTAAAGATTATAGTGTTGTCAGCACAGTGGAATATAATCTTAATCATATGTTCAAAAGTTTATTCCCTGATTTGTCAGAACACTGGATTTAGACTGACATGGTATAATCAGCGATAGGTATTCTTACACCTTGGAAAAGTGTTATGTCCTTTCCAGGACATTGGCAAAGTTTACCAGTATCGAATGTATGGAGTATACATTGGAAGGGACCGATATTGAACTTTGATTAGATATGTTAAAATTTACCGTAATATCTATTCAATTCAATATCACCTGTTGATCCTAGATCAAATGATCTCAATCCTGATATGGTTAGGCTCAATCTCAAGAGTGTTATACGTGTTCTTTGATTTGTTAGTTAAGCCTAGTTTTGTGTCAGGGTGATACTTACATTTTGGGAACACGGTAGTGCAATTGAGTGGGAGCGCTAACATAAATATGGAATCTATAGCTTCTATTTGGCAAATAGAAGTAAATGATGATTTCCTTCGAGCTTAACCAAACGAAGATAAATGGTGGAGATCTCATTTCACTTAGGTGAAATATCATTTATACAGGGTTAAGTGTTTTAAGGATAAAATACATTGTAGGGTGTTACAGTAATTTAATCCTTTTACAGTGTAAATCATCTATATAGAGGATCATTTATCACATTAGGGTTATAACAATGGATAACTAATGACGTGTCTATATCGTGGAACATATAGAGCGTTTCTATATGACTGAGAGTGCAATTCCAAGTTCTAAGTGTGGATTCAATGAGGAATTAATAAGTTAGGGAATTTACTTGGTAAATTCAGTTCGACTTATTGGAAGCTCGGTTATATAGACCCATGGTCCCCATACTAGTTGAGACCATACTGCTTGTAAGACTCAGTTAATTGATTTTAATTAATCAATTAAAATTCTAAAAGTTAGACTATGTCTACTTTATGAATTTTCACTAAGCAAGGGCGAAATTGTAAAGAAAAGAGATTTTAGGTTTATTTATTGATTAAGAGACTTTATATGTCTAAATTAATAAATATATTAAATGACAATATTATTTAATAATTATTTCCAAGTTATTAAATAATTAGAATTGGCATTTAAAAGGTTAAATTGAAAAATTGGCATTTTTGAGAAAATGGGAATGGAAAATAACAAAATGGGAAAGTTGCAAAGTGAGGCCCAATACCCTTTGTATGACCGGCCCTATGCATAGGAAATTCCATTTGTAGTTTCCATTATTTTAATGCCATGCAATTCTAACCTAAACCTAGAGGGAATTCTATAAATAGAAAGTGTTGGCTTGAGGAAATACACACACATCTTTGATCACTTTGTTTCTCTCAGAAAAAGCCTCACACGCCTCTCTCTCTTTTCTTCTCTCTAAATTTCGAAACTTTGAGTGAATGAGTAGTGCCCACACACATCAAGTGGTATCTCAATCATAGTATGTAAGACTATGGAATTTTTGCATCAAAGAAGGAGAAAAGAAGATCCAGGTTCAGATCTTGGTGATGCTCTGCTACAGAAAGGAATCAAGGGCTAGAGATCTGAACGGAAGGAGTCATATTATTCCGCTGCACCCACTGTAAGGTTTTCTAACTTTATATGTGTTTATTTTCATTGTTTTAGAATTCATATTAGGTTGTTAATCCAACATACTTGTTAGTAAATCTAGATCCTGGTAAAATAATTTCGAACAACTGGCACCAGAGCCATGGTAATGATTTACTTTCTTGTAATATGAATTAAAACGATGATTGCATGTTTCTGTGTTGACTTGGATGGCTTCATGTTGGTTTATGTGTTGTTTGATAAATGTTGATGTTGTACAGTTTCGTTTTCCATGAAAAATATTTTTCCAATTTTTGAAAATATTTTATTTGGATTCCTTGTGAAAAATTAAGCTATTTTGTTTTTTACAAAACTCGATTCCGATAAAAATTGAGAAAGATATGAATTTTGGAAAATCGGGAATGATGGCTGTCGAAGCTAGGTGCACACGTGCACCAGGTGCTTCGGACAACCTTCCATTCGCGCGCGTACCTCGGTCAATCACCCAGGAGCACGCCCGTGCGTCTTGCTTGGGAACCCTACCGCCCGCCGAGTTTTCTCGGCAGATGGGGCTGCAATTCCCCTCATCCGCGCGCGTAAGGCCCTTTTTGCAGCCTATCTGGGCTGCACATGCAGCCCTAGTGGCAGTTTCCCAAAAAATTGTGATTTTTAGGGTTTTTTCCCCAAAAATCCAATTTTTTCATGGGATTGTTTCCCAAAATTTATTTTTCCAATTTTAAATATTTCTAAATTGAAATGTTTCCAATTTTAAATATTTTCAATTTGGAATTTTTCCAATTTTAAATATTTTCTGTTTTGGAATGTTTCCAATTTTAAATATTTCCTATTATGGTCAGATTTAAAAATTTGTTAACTTCTTTAATATTTATTTATTATTTAATTATAAGATTAGATATTTTGATATTTAAGATATTTTAAATTAAAAGATAACTTTGTCTTTTTATTTAAAATATTATATTAAAATTATCTTATATGGCAAATTAAATAATTAATAAATTTGAAATTAACATAGATATTTTTATAGATATACTTACCATAATGTTTTTCAAATTCAAAAATTTGTTATTTTGTTAAATATTTAATTATTTATAAATTATAAGTTTAAAAATGATATTTTTTCTATATATATCATTTTTTTTCCTTATTGGAAATTTATAAATCATATCTTAAATATTTAAATAACATAGATATTTTTGTAGAGATTTGAATATTGCTTAATTTGAGATATTTTGACATATAATTATGGTAATTATTATTTATTTATTATTTTATTCTTAAAATAATAATTATCTAACCAAATCTATTTTAAAATTGGTTTATTTTATTAAATTATAAGATCTGTAAGTGATATTGAAGATTCTTTCCTTTCAAATCATTGATCTTATTAGATATTTAATTTAATTTGATTCAAATAAACCTAGATATTTTAAAATTAGTTTCCTTTATTTGGTTAGTTTAAGAATAATAATTTAATTATATTAATATCTTATTTCACATCTGTTACATGGACAATGTTTGTTTATTTATATTTTTTATTCAAAAACTCTTATTTAACAAACCTATTATTTATCTGATCTAAATTGGTATGATTAACTTGTTGGCAGATCATGATCAAATGATCTGATTTTAATCATAGTCCAATTGACGATAGATCTTATAAATAATTTGTAACAGGTAAATTTTGTACTTCTTTCATCTATGTAAACCTAGTAACATGATAGGGCCCATCCAAATCATTTGACCTGTGTGAGCCTATATGTTTGCTTTTGGGCTTAGATGCATATAGGAAGCCCATTTAAGTTTTTACTAAGTAAATGGACTAGGTTGCTAAAATAAATTTTGACATAAGGAAATTTATTTAGGCCCAATTAGATTTGGGCTTATTCAATGAATAACAATTATTTATTTAAAGGTTAAATTCCTCTCTTTTGGGCCTTGTGTGAGAGTTGGGGGCCATAGAAGTGGGTACGACATACTGAACTCAGCTCCCCCTCACATGAACTACCCCAATTGTGAAGGCCCATTTGCCTTATTTAAATAATTGTATTAGGTTAATTATATTAGTCTAACCTAATTAAAATTGAATTAGCAACATAATTAACTTTTAAAATATATGAAATTTATTTTTCATTGCAATATTTTAAAGTTAATTTTAGAAAAACACTTAGTTAATGATATATTCTAGATAGTTATTTCTAGTACTAATTATTATTTCTAATATTAAATTGGAAAATATCATAGATTGTTAAATTAATTGTTTCCTAATTAATTTTGGTGCAATCTAAGTTTAGAATATTTTCCTAGTATTAAACTAGAATAAATAATTAAGTCTCCTCTTTACTTAATTATTTGTTTCTTGAATTTAATACATTTAATTAAATTGAAAATTTCAATATCTAAGTTGATTTTCATCATGATACTTTAATATTGTTATTTTCATGTTATTTAATTAAAGTTGACAATTATCTTAAGTTTGGAATCTTATTTCAGAATAACTTAAAGCTGAATAATTTTTAAAATATATTATATTTTATTTTATTAATCATTTCCCAAAAATTTTGAAATTACATTTCTTTAATGTAGAAATTTTGAATTTTATTTGAAAAATAGATTAAAGTTGAAAATTATTTATTTAATTTTGGAACAACTTAAATCAATAATTTTTTCATTTAATGATTAATTAAAATAAATGAGCTAAAATATATTATAATTAGAAATTGAATTAATTAGTCAATGAAAGTCTAGATAGATATTATCTGTTTTGCTTGAAGTATTTTTCTAGTGTATTTAATTAAATAGAAAATTAATATTTAAGTTGATTTTCAATCATGATACTTAAATATTTGAAATTTTTCTTAGATATTTAATTAAATAGGAAAATTATAATTTTTGTTGAAAATTAATTTTTTAATTAATTTTGGGACAACATAAAATTAGAGTAATTTTCCAGGATTTATTTTTATTTTATTTTAAAGCATTTTTGAAAATGCAATATATATTTATAGAAAATTAAATTTGAGTTGTAAATTAATTTAAATTAATTTTGAAACAACTTAAATTGAATAATTTTCGAAATATTTATGGAAATTATTACTAAGATGGAAATAATTCATGTTATTTATCCATCTAAGTATAATTTATAAATATTAAATTAAAATTTATATTTAGAATTTTTCATTCTAAATTGGAAATTTTAATTAAATATATATTTAAAATAAATGGAATAAAATAAATATTAGAAGAAAATACAACCCTTCATTAAATAATGAGCTTTATTATAAAGATATTCGATCTCCATTGTTGGTTTTACATAGCTATTGTTTTAGTGAGTAATCCTCCCTAATGGAGGAACGTTCATTAGCAAGTTAGCACTGTTTAATCTCGAAAGATAAGTAATCTTGTAAGTTTTTTATATAGTTTATGCTCACCCTAATGGTGGCGACTGTATAAGACTTGCAAGAATATGAAACAATGGTGGAAGCTCATAAGATAGAATAGCCTTGACTCTCGCCTAAACGGGACAACGCGGATTCACATCTTAATCGAATAAAAGGTTGCTAGAATGTTGATCATTTTAGATGAGATGACAACTCTATTCAATGAATGGTAGCTTTGACTCTCGCCTAAACGGGACACTGATATCAGTTTGTTGAAAACCTTGGAAATTATTTAGGATTGTATGTTTTAGTATTTTCACTTGTCATTCCTACTTGCTATGTGCTTCATAATTTCTGAATTGTGTATGAATTTGTATTGAACCATGTTATTTTCTGTTACTAAATTGTAGTTTAATTTCGAATCTTCATTGTTGGTCTAACTTGATTTGTTTTTCTAATGAGATAAATCCCTAATGGATTTTCACCATTAGACTAACATAATAGTGTTAGATCTCGAAAGATAAATATTGTATATGCAACATCTAGCTGTTCATCAATTGATGACACCTTAGACTAGTGTTTTACAATATGAAACAAGAAGATTATATAAATAAGATTACTTTGACTCTCGCTAATCGGAGCATCGTTGGATTCTTATTTAAAACGAAATTATTCGAATTCCTCTTAGCTTATTCATTTCGAATTAGCTTAATGACATATCATTGGATGAATGGTCTATAAATCATATAATTTCATCTCATTCGCAGATGGATGTACAAGATCATTCTCTGCAAAGAGTTAATATGCCTATATCCATTGAAAGTAATTTCATCTCATTCGCAGATGGATGTACATTCAGTGGTGGTTATGAGTTTTCGTTGTATTCTTAAAACGATCACTCTAGATTTTACCTTATGCAAAAGAAATTTGAAATGTTTGAAAAATTTCATGAATTTCTAGCAATGGTGAAGGTAAGTGGTTAAAGATCTTGCGAACTGATAGGGGTGGAGAAAAAGTTAGTAGATATGCAGTTCAAAGATCATTAATTTGATTTTGAATTATATCCAAACTTACCTCCCCAGAAATTCGAGTTGCATATTGATGATTAGTTACTAGTCGTTGCCTAAATCCTTCTATGGTAATATAATTTCAGAATGATGCAATGGTTGTATACTTTAAAGTAAATCATTACTAGATTCATGGATGACCTAATCGAAATCTTAAGAAAAGCTATAACTGCTAACCCTGGTTTGCATGTTTGTTAGCTATTCTAAGTGATTAGGGGTGGACCATCCCATAGTCATTAGATAAGAAAGTGTTTGTTTAAACAAATACTACTTTTCTAAGAAAATGACTAAGTCTGAAAATAAAGTAGCAAATAAAGGAGATATTTTTTCTTGATTCCAAAAGTGTTCTATCATCTTATTTTACAAGATGATCCCACTGCCTCTGTTGTCTTAACACAACTGAAGAGGTCTATACCATTTAGTTTTCTTAGACATAGTTCACGGTACCTTGTTGTAGTGGGAGAGTTTCTAGGAACTCACCTTCTTATGACTTGGAAGACACTAGTGATTAAAATCCATTGTGAGTTTAAACAAGTAATGGATTGTCAAGATAAGAAACTAAGAAGAAAGCCAAGAGAACTATGGTTTGATCCATTCACATGGAGTAACCTAAAGTTTTCTATTACAAGGAAATGATAGGAAATTTTCGTTCATAACTCTATTCAATGGACTTAACAAAACTTCCTGTTCCAAGTATAATAGGTTTGAGTTTATCTAAACCTATGGCTTGTGGTATACCTGGTAATTACTTACTCTAATGCAAGTAACTTACTTTAGTAAGATGCTGGAGCATTTTCTTTCCAATGGCAATCTATAGAAGCTTCACAACTTCTAAGCATAGATTATATTTATCTAAGGAAAAGTTTCAACTATTCCAGAGAAGATAAAGCCATGAAAGAATTTCTTAAATCAACAGTGAGAGGTCTCAGATATGCTTTTGTATGCCTTAGACCAGACACCTGCTGTTGAGTGGGAGTAATGAGTAAGTATCAAGATTAATCCAGGAGAGGAACATTGGAAGACAATCAAGTAAATTTTAAGATTAAGAAGTGGAACTATATGTTAGTCGATAAGGGTGTGTTTAAAACTCTTAGACTACACCACATCAGATTTCGAGACTTGCCTGTGTGCTAGAAAGTCAGCTGATGAGATGGTGATTACTATGGGGGTGAAGTAGCGATTTTGGAGAAGTGTAAAAACCTATCTGAAATCTCTTGGTCTACCAGAGAGAGACTGAATGTTAAAAGTTGCAGGAAAGATACTTATTCAGTCTAAGGAAAGTTCTATACTTTTGTGGCACCGTTCCAACTTGCCTTAACTACTAGGGTTACTTCCTGAATAACCAAAGAGTAGTTGCCAAAAAGTATAGAATCCAGTATCCCAAGAGAGTAGACATATAGAGAGGAATTTCACAATATCAAGGATTTTGTGATTAAAGGAAGAGTAATGGTGGAGAAGAGGTTGTGTTTAATTCAACCTATCAGATCCTATTACGAGGAGTTTACTACTATTACACTTGATTGGTATATCAAGGTGTTAATGATTATTTGAAATGCACTTTTTGTTTTATATTAGTGCAAGTGGGAGTTTGTTGGGTTTTATGCCCTAAATAAAACTCATTTCATATAATCAGATTTACTTATTAATAAAGATCAGAAATAACATTTTATGTTGCATGGTTCACATGATTTATTTCATGATTATAGGTATATAATGTATGAATTCTTTTTTAAGTCCAGAACATATGAGTTGGTTAAAGATTATAGTGTTGTCAGCATAGTAGAATATAATCTTAATCAAATGTTCAAAAGTTTATTCCCTGATTTGTCTAAACACTCGATTTAGACTGACATGGTATAATCAGAGATAGGTATTCTTACACTTTGGAAAAGTGTTATGTCCTTTCCAAGACATTGGCAAAGTTTACCAGTATCGGATGTATGGAGTATACATCGGAAGGGACCGATATTGAACTTTGATTAGATATGTTAAAATTTACCGTAATATCTATTCAATTCAATATCACCTGTTGATCCTAGATCAAATGATCTCAATCCTGATATGGTTAGGCTCAATCTCAAGAGTGTTATACTTGTTCTTTGATTTGTTAGTTAAGCCTAGTTTTGTGTCAGGGTGATACTTACATTTTGGGAAAACGGTAGTGCAATTGAGTGGGAGCGCTAACATAAATATGGAATCTATAGCTTCTATTTGGCAAATAGAAGTAAAGGATGATTTTCTTCGAGCTTAACCAAACGAAGATAAATGGTGGAGATCTCATTTCACTTAGGTGAAATATCATTTATACAGGGTTAAGTGTTTTAAGGATAAAATACATTGTAGGGTGTTATGGTAATTTAATCCCTTTACAGTGTAAATCATCTATATAGAGGATCATTGATCACATTAGGGTTATAACAATGGATAACTAATGACGTGTCTATATCGTGGAACATATAGAGCGTTTCTATATGACTGAGAGTGCAATTCCAAGTTCTAAGTGTGGATTCAATGAGGAATTAATAAGTTAGGGAATTTACTTGGTAAATTCGGTTCGACTTATTGGAAGCTCGGTTATATAGACCCATGGTCCCCATACTAGTTGAGACCATACTGCTTGTAAGACTCAGTTAATTGATTTTAATTAATCAATTAAAATTCTAAAAGTTAGACTATGTCTACTTTATGAATTTTCACTAAGCAAGGGCAAAATTGTAAAGAAAAGAGATTTTAGGTTTATTTATTGATTAAGAGACTTTATATGTCTAAATTAATAAATATATTAAATGACAATATTATTTAATAATTATTTCCAAGTTATTAAATAATTAGAATTGGCATTTAAAAGGTTAAATTGGAAAATTGGCATTTTTGAGAAAATGGGAATGGAAAATAACAAAATGGGAAAGTTGGAAAGTGAGGCCCAATACCCTTTGTATGACCAGCCCTATGCATAGGAAATTCCATTTGTAGTTTCCATTATTTTAATGCCATGCAATTCTAACCTAAACCTAGAGGGAATTCTATAAGTAGAAAGTGTTGGCTTGAGGAAATACACACACATCTTTGATCACTTTGTTTCTCTCAGAAAAAGCCTCACACGCCTCTCTCTCTTTTCTTCTCTCTAAATTTCGAAACTTTGAGTGAATGAGTAGTGCCCACACACATCAAGTGGTATCTCAATCATAGTATGTAAGACTATGGAATTTCTGCATCAAAGAAGGAGAAAAGAAGATCCAAGTTCAGATCTTGGTGATGCTCTGCTACAGAAAGGAATCAAGGGCTAGAGATCTGAACGGAAGGAGTCATATTATTCCGCTGCACCCACTGTAAGGTTTTCTAACTTTATTTGTGTTTATTTTCATTGTTTTAGAATTCATATCAGGTTGTTAATCCAACACACTTGTTAGTAAATCTAGATCCTGGTAAAATAATTTCCAACAGTTGCATGAAGTTCAGGAGGCATTCTACCAGTTTGGAAGAAGTCTTTTATAGCATTACTGATATCATTCCCCAAATCTGCCGACAAAGCTTTAAAAAATCCTGAACCAAACCCGTCTGGACTAGGAGACTTAGGGTGTGATTGGTTTAGGATTTGAAAACTATGTTATGTTTTTGAAAATTAAAATGGTGGGGGTCCACTTAAGAATTCTTGATTGGTTGAGTGTTTTCAATAACAAAATTTGAATACTATTTTGAGTTTTAGGCTGAAAAATGAAAACACCATTTTTATGTTTCTTGTCTTTTCAAATCATTGAATCCGAAAACTCTCCAATTATTCTCTTACTTTTTTATTTTGAGATTCCCAACCAATCACATATTCAATTTTTTAAAACTCAAAAACATTAAATCACACTACAACCAATCACATATTTAAAAACAAATTTTCACTTACAAAATTTAAATTTTTGTTTCCAAAACACATTTTTAAAAAACACAATTTTTGAATCACAAACCAATCAAACCCTAGTCAGGAATGCTGAAAAGAGCTTTTTTTATCTCCTTTTTAGTAAACGGTTTCAGCAGCCCCACTTGATCATCAAGACTAAGCTTAGCCCCATGATCTATACAATTCGGGTCTATTTGACTTGTAGTATGGTTGCTTCGACCCATGATATGTTGGGTTTTATGCCCTAAATAAAACTCATTTCAATATAATCAGATTTACTTATTAATATAGATCAGAAATAACATTTAATGTTGCATGGTTCACATGATTTATTTCATGATTATATGTACATAATGTATGAATTCATCTCAAACCCTTTTCACATACTTGATCCTTTTTTATTGTGTCGTCAACACATTGGAAAGTAAACATGACTATGTGAATAAAGTTTCCTAGATTTATCAGACATAGGGTTTTACTGATATGATAATCTACAACAGAGTTTACTTGCATTTGGAGAAGTGCTATGTTCTTTCCAGAGCATTGGTTAAAGTAAAGCTCAGGTTGGATGCATGGAGTATGCATCGGAAGGGACTGATATTGAACTTTGACTTAGATTTATTAAACTTACCGTAATATCTATTCAAGTCAATATCGCCTAGTTGATCCTAGATCAAATGTTCTTAATCCTGTTATGATTAGGCTCAATCTTGAAAGGCTATTCGTGTTCTTTGATTTGTTAGTTAAGCCTACTTTTAGGTCAGGGTGATACGTACATTTTGGGAACACGGTAGTGCAATTGAGTGGGAGCGCTATCATAAACATGGAAGCTATAGCTTCTATCTGGCGAATAGTAAGCAAAGGATGATCTCCTTCGAGCTTGACCAAACGAACATAAATGGTGGAGTACTCATTTCACATAAGCTGAAATATCATTTATACGGGGTCAAGTGTTTTAAGGAATAAATACATTGTAGGGTGTAACGGTAATCTAATCCCTTTACAGTGTAGATCATTCATATAGAGGATCATTGATCACATTAGGATTATAACAATGGATAACTAATGATGTGTCTATATGGTGGAACATATCGAGCATTCTATATAACTGAGTGTGCAATTCTAAGTTCTATGCGTGGATTCAACGAAGAATTAATAAGTTAGTGAATTTTAGTGCTAAATTCTTGATCTACTTATTGGAAGCTCGGTTATATAGACCCATGGTCCCCCCACTAGTTGAGATAATATTTCTTGTAAGACTCATGTAATTGGTTTTGATTAATCAATTATAATTCTCAAACTAGACTATGTCTATTTGTGAAATTTTCACTAAGTAAGGGCGAAATTGTAAAGAAAGAGTTTTTAGGGGCATATTTGTTAATTATGATACTTTGTATGGTTCAATTAATAAATATGATAAATGAAAATATTATTTAATAATTATTTATAGTTATTAAATAGTTAGAATTGGCATTTAAATGGTTGAATTAGAAAATTGGCGTTTTTGAGAAAATCAGATGCAGAAAAGATAAAACTGCAAAATTGCAAAAAGTGAGGCCCAAATCCACTTGTATAGGGCCAGCCACTTTTGTAGGAAATTTAAACTGATTTTTTCATTATTTTAATGCCAAATAATTCAAACCTAACCCTAGTGGAATGCTATAAATAGATAGTGAAGGCTTCAGGAAAATTACACTTAAATTTTCTATTTTTCCTTCAGAGAAAAACCTGAGCTTTCTCTCTCCCTATCTTTAGCTGCTACTTCTTCTTTCTCTTCCCTCTTGAATTTCGAAATTCTTAGTGTGAGAGTAGTGCCCACACACAGCAAGTGATACCTCAATCATAGTGAGGAAGATCGTTAAGAAAGACTTTCAGCAAGAAGGAGTTTCAGCATCAAAGATTCAAAGAAAGAGATCCAGGTTTAGATATTGATAATGCTCTGCTACAGAAAGGAATCAAGGGCTAGATATCTGAACGGAAGGAGTCATTTAATTCCGCTGCACCCAATGTAAGGTTTCTTAAACTTTATACGTGTTTATTTCATCGTTTTAGAAAGTTCATATTTAGGGTGTTAAACAACATACTTGTGAGTAGATCTAAGATCCTGGTAAAATAATTTCCAACAACTGGCCTCAGAGTCATGGTAATTGATTTACTTGCAAGAAATTTGGACTTTAAAACGATTGTTTGTTTGTTTTTGGATGGTATCATGTTGTATTGAGTGTTATTTGATGATTGATTGATGTTTGTAAATTTTCGTAAAAAATAATTACGATTCTGTTTCTGGAATTATTTTTATTGGATATTATGAAAAAAATTAAGCAAGTTAGCCTTTTACAGATCTCAATTTCGATTTTATTTGAATTAGTTATGATTTTTTGAAGATTCGAAAAAATCGGAGCTGTGCTGAAATTTTCCTGCGATCGCGAAAACTGTCCGTACAGCTCACAATTTTTTCGTTTTTCTTCGATTTTTCATGCTTTTTCATGGAATTAACTTCCGATTTTTTGTATAGTTTTGTATATATACTATTACTATTCCTAATTCAATTCTAATTATCATTTTGAATTAATTTAATATTTTTTAAATTTAATTCAAGATATTAGTGTAATTTGAATTTGAATAGAATTAGTATCTATCTTCTTGCTTAAAAAATCTATCTTATTTTTAAATTTGATTATATCTTATCTTATTTTTAAATTTAAGGTCAGATTTTATATATATTTTTAAATTAAATCTTTTTTAGATATTTTGACCTTATTTAAATTTAAAATAAGATAATTATAATCATGTAATTTTAAATAGATGTAAGATATTTTGCTAACTTTTAAATTTTGTTATTTTATTTATTTAAATTAAATTTAAAATCTGAAAAAGATATTTAACTTATCTTTTCTAATTTTTATTTATAAAATAACATTTAAATTTTAAAAGTAGTTAGCAAATTTTGAAATGATATTTAGGTTGGTTGAAACCTAATTTTTCAAAATTGTAGGTTTAATTTTAAATTTATTTATTTTTTTAAAATTTCGAATGATTCAATTTTTTTTAAAAATTTTCGAAAAATTATTTTTTTAATTAATTAATTATTTCGAAATTAAATTATTTAATTTAAAATTAAATAAATCCTACATCCAACTATCCAGCTAACCTTGTTGCAGGAGTATGTGTTTTAACTTGTTTGTAAGTTTTCAAAACCTATTATTACTTGATTGCAAATAGCCATGGTTACTTTTTGCCAGATCTAATGATCTGATGCCTCCCTTGGTCAAGTTAATAATTTGTAACAGGTATATTTACAATCTTCTTTCATCTGTGTATGACCTAGCAACATGATAGGACCCATCCAAAGTGTGCCTGTGTGAGCCTATGTGTTTAATTTTATTATAGATGCATATAGGTTGTTGTTGCTAAAATAAATTATCATAGTTCTTGATAGAATTTATTTAGGCCCATTTAGTTTTTGGGCCTATTCAATTAATAACAGTTGTTCTTATAAAGGTTAAATTCCTCTCTTTTGGGCCTTGTGTGAGAGTTGGGAGCCATAGTAGTGGGTACGACATACTGAACCCAGCACCCCCTCACATAAACCACCCCAATTGTGAAGGCCCATTTGCCTGATTTGAATAATTGTACTAGGTTAATTAAACTAGTTTAACCTAATAAAATTGATTAGCAACGTAATTAATTTCATTTATTTTGAAATTAATTTAAGAAAATTATAGTTTAAAGAATTTTTTATTCTAAGCTAAACTATATGTATTTTCTTATATTTAATTAAATATAGAATTATAACCATCTAGATTCTTTCTGGAGCTTAATTTAAATTTTTCATTAAATATTCCTATTTAAGTTGAAATTTAGTTATCTACAACTAACCAACTTAAATCTGAATATCTTTTGAATTTCAAATTTCAAAATTAAGTTGAGGAATTTTAGGCATTGGTTATTAAGATTCTTTAGATATTTTTTAAGTTAATATGTTTTCGAATATTAACTTAAAATGGAATATTTTAGATATTTTTTAAGTTAATATCTTTTCAAATATTAACTTAAAATGGAATATTTTCAAATTAAGTGGTCACAACTTAATTTTTGATATTTAATTAAATTTAAATTTGAAAATATTTAAGTTCTAGATTTTTCTAATACAACTTAAATTAGATATTTTTTCAAATTTTGTGGAAAAGATACTTAGTCAAATAAGATATTTTCCAGATTGTTATTTCTAGACTACTTATTATTTCTAATATTAAATAGGAAATATTATACATTGTGAAATTAATTATTTATTAATTAATTTTGGTACAATTTATTTTAAGTATATTTTTCCTAGTATTAAACTAGAGATTAATAATTAAGCCTTCTCTACACTTAATTATTTATTTCTTGAATTTAATACATTTAATTAATTTGAAAATTAAATATCTAAGTTGATTTTTATCTGTTGCTCCAAAATTCGCCCAAAATACGTGGACCAGTCAAGAGGGGGCACGTGGATCAGATAACTTGGAAAGATTTGCTAAGTCTTTTTATGCCACCAGGAAGCGCTATTAACATGGGTCCCGGAGGAGACACCCGGAGTACAAGTTACTCCTGGTAGCTAGTATAGCGTGAAGGCCCTCCGGGATGTGTCAGGTCTCTCCCGAGAAATCAAGTCGCATTTAATGCTGCATGGGAGGAAGCGTGTTGGGACTGTAACACGCAATAAAGTCTGACGGCACAACCCCCAAACAGCAGCGCTACAGTAATGATCATTTAAGTCTAGCGACGGCTACTCTGCGAAGAGTCACGTCAATCATAAGACAAAAAGGACATTCTCCATAAAAACCCTACAGCACCTAGGGATTTGACCATGCATCACCCATGGTATATTCATCGGAAATGCCCAACTTTATGGATACTTACAGACACATGTGTAAGAACAATTCTAGGGATTACCCCACCAAAACACTATAAATACCCCCTCAAAGCTCATTTAATGGGGTCGGAGAATCTTGGTTGCAAAAGAGCAAGAAGAGAAAAAACTCACCAAGAACATTCTCTGTATTTAAGAGAAAAACATTCTCTCAAGTGTAGAATCTGTATTAAATACATCCATTAATAGCAGTGGCTCGTGGACTAAGGCTCATTAACGCCCCAACCACGTAAAAAGTCTTCGTCTCACTTTCTTACAGCTCATCATTACAGTTATATTTTAATAGTTGCCGAAAACCTCGGTCAACATTTTGGTGCTTTCATTGAGAGCTGAGGAAAGCAGCTTCACAACAAGCATTTAACTTCACGATAATGGTGGAGACAAGAGCTACACGTCATCCTCGCCCTCTAGAAGACGCTCAAGATCCCAATGAGGAAGATGTAGCCTCAAGGGCAGCAGAGGAGTCCGAGGAAGAAGTTCCCGATGAAAACCACGAGGAACACCTCGACGAGTACGCTTACGATGATGGAAGCTACCAAGAGCTGGTGCTCCTCAGACAAAAAGCTATCGATCATGAAGCTGAGATCGAAGCTCAGAAAGTGCAAAACCAAAAAATGCATGAAGTGATGCTAGCCATGCAGAAAGCCATGGAGGCAGCTGGTATTCACGTACATCCCAAGGCGATGGCCGCTGGACTCGACGGGGAGCCAGCGACGTCTTCGCCTAATTCCCAGCAGCAAAGGCACCCTGCTGAGGAAAACCAAACAAAAAACCCTACTTCTGCCCCTGGTCGAAAGAAAAAGGCGCAGGATCCGCGAAAGGTCCGCTCGGATTTCCCTAAAGGGAAAGGTCCGCAGAGGGGCAAGCCCCAAAGAGGGAGTCTTGGCCCTCAGGATCGAGAGGACCGGAAAAGCGTTTCCGTGCACCAGGAACCAGGGTGTTAGAGGAAGGGGAGGACAGAGATGTCCACCCATTGATCTGAGAAATCAAATCAATGGGAATCAAGGTGACCTCCGGGATCACCTTGACCAAAAAAGATACAGACCCGTAGTCTCCTCGGGTACTGTAAACGAAGGGATTATGGCAGAGCTTGCCATACTTCGAAAAGATATTGCCCGAGTCTCCCGGAGGCAGAAGGGAGATGACTCCGACTCGGACAGTGAGGATCGGGAGCCTTGTGCCAAACATATCCTGGAGGCGGAGCTCCCTAAAAACTTCAAGATGCCCGAGATGGCGGCATATACTGGGAACTCCGACCCCAGTGATCACTTGTCACGATTCAACCGAATCATGACAGTCATGCGGGTCAGCAATGACGCCAAATGCCTATGCTTCCCCCTCACTCTGAGCGAATCGGCAGAAGAATGGTTCAAGAAATTGGAACCAGGATCGGTGGGATGTTGGAACAAACTCCAAACCAACTTCCGGAGACAATTTGTCGCCGCCAGGAAGGTCAACTTGGAGGTTAGTGCCTTGACCAACATCAAGCAACTGCCCACCGAGACCTTGAAGAATTACATCAAGAGGTTCCGAGAGGAAGCCTCGAAGACCAAGAAGGTCGACGACGGACAACAGCTTGCGCTTCTCCAAGCAGGAATCCGCACCGGACTCCCTTCGGAACGACCATTACGCAAGAAGGCGCCGCTAGCCTTCGTGACTTCTAAGCGAGTCCAAAAATATATTAACCTCGAAGAAGCCCGCATCGTGGCTTACGGAGGCTATTATCCCACCGGATAGCAGGATACATGCCAGTATCGCCCCTGCAATCGTCCCGACCGCGACCCCTCCGATAAGTGGCATACGCTTCGCTACTCCGGATACGCCCAGTGGCCAAGCTTTGCCCCCGCATCTTCCCATTACGGCAACCCGTCCGGGTGAATGGACGGACTCCTTCACAGCCTGCCCCAACCGCTAGCTTAACAGTGCCCTACCTGTGGGTCGAGAAGCAAAAGGTCTTCCAAGGGCAAAGACCCGAACGGAGAGAAGCGCCAAAAGAAGGGGTACACACCCCAATACACCCAAGACACACGAGCTCACGGACTCTCAGGAACGTGTATATTTTGCCACACGGTAGAATACGCACTACCGGAGACCCCGGCCATTGTACAGAGACAGCTCCCGGAGAGATCCGAGTAAAAGGTGCGAGTACCACAACGACATTGGCCACAGCACCAACGAGTGTAAAAATCTCAAAGATGAGATTGAGAATCTGATCCGTTTGGGCCACCTCTATGAGTGGATCAAAAATAGGTTGCCCCACCTTAACCCGGGCAAGGTGGCGGGGGTATGCCTTCGGAACACCGGGGTACAGCAGAGTATTGCCTCCGATGCTCCCGCAGTGACACCCGGCATATACCCGGACTACCGCCCCGCCTAATGGACGGGTAGCCATGATCTCCGGAGGTCCCCATATCGGAGGAAACACTCGAAAGGAGCGAAAGAGATATGCCGAGGCCGCAAGACACAAGGAGGTGTGGGAGGTCACTCAACTCCCGCTCAAAGGCCTCGGCTAATGGACCAACCCATAACGTTCACGAAGAAGACGCCAAGACGGTGCGCTTTCCTCATCACGACCCGCCGGTCATAGAGACCCCCATCGCAAATAAAGTGGTGGCTAGGGTCCCGATTGACAATGGAAGTTCCGTGAACTTGCTCTTCAAAGAAGCCTTCACCGCGATAGGGTTGACCGACCGGACCTCTCTCCTAGCGGATCGCGGCTCACGGTGGTTTAACGGGACAACGCTAATCCCGATGGGAAAAGTTAGGCTCCCGCTACTCCCGTGCCCGGATACCCCCCAAAGCACGTTCAAGTATTGCACCTTCGTGGTGGTAGACCGTCCAATGTACCTACAACGCAATCTTAGGCCGACCGGCCCTCGTCGACTTTGGTGCAATAACTTCAATCCGACACCTATGCCTAAAATTCCCTACCCAGAAGCCGAGTCGGAACGGTGAGGGGAAATCAAGGAGAGGCCGTGCAATGTTACAATGTTGCCACCCACTTGCCAAGACTCATGGTCCGGGCCCCCTGAAATAGAGAAGGCTGAAGAAGACGAGCTGGATCCTCGCATAGGATCCGAAAGGGTCGTAGAACCAATGGAGGACATCGAAGAGATACCAGTGTGCGACGACGACTCCACCAAAGTACTCCGGATAGGGAGAAGCCTAGATCCGGAGGAAAAAGATAAAATAATAAAAACACTGAAGGGCGCCATCGACATTTTTGCATGGCGCTAAGAAGACATGACCGGCATCAGCCCTCATGTCATCACCCATGTACTCAATGTCAACCCGGACATGCCCCATGTACAGCAAAAGAGACGCCCGCTCGACTCGGTGAAAGCCGAGGCCTTAGAGAAAGAGGTGGATAAACTTTTGTTCAATAGCATGATCCGCGACGTATACTATCCGGAATGTCTGGCCAATCCGGTCCTGGTGCCCAAGCCGAACGGGACTTGGCGGGTTTGTATAGATTTCACAGATCTAAACAAAGCCTGCCCAAAGGACTGCTTTCCGCTGCCCAGGATCGACCAGATGGTGGATGCCACGTCCGGATTTAAGTCGCTCGTCTTTCATGGATGCCTATGCCGGGTACAACCAAATAAAAATGCATACGGCAGACCAGGAGTGCACTAGCTTCAGGACCGATAAGGGGGTATACTGTTACCTAGTCATGCCTTTCGGACTGAAAAACGCCGGAGCAACCTATCAAAGAATGGTTAACCGGATGTTTAAAAGCCTCCTGGGACGAAACATGGAAGTATATGTAGACGACATGCTCGTCAAATCCAAAGCATGCAACAGCCATGCAAGCGACTTAGAGGAATGTTTCGATGTCGTCCGGAGATACGGCATGAAACTCAACCCGAAAAAATGCACCTTCGGGGTCAAGTCGGGAAAATTCCTGGGCTTCATAGTCAGCCAAAGGGGGATCGAGGCGAACCCGGAGAAAATCCAAGCTCTCCTGGACATGCCATCCCCCAAGAAACATAAGGACGTGCAAAGTTTGACCGGAAAGGTAGCCGCACTGAGCCGCTTTATCTCACGGTCCACGGACAAGTGCATACCCTTCTTCAACATATTGAAGAAATGCCAAAAGTTCGAATGGACAGATGAATGCGAGGAGGCATTCAAAAGGTTAAAAGACCACATGGCTAAGCCTCCTATCCTGTCAAAACCCGTCCTTGGAGAAGACTTGTTCCTTTACTTGGCCGTCTCCGAGCATGCGGTCAGTGCTGCATTAGTCCGGGAGGAAGAAAAAATTCAGCACCCCGTGTACTATGTTAGTAAACGCATGATAGGGGCCGAGACAAGGTTCTCCAGAATCCTGAAGCATCCGGAAGACTCCTCAAGTGGGCAATGGAGCTGAGTCAGTTTGACTTACATTACGTGCCCCGGATTTCCATAAAAGGCCAAGCCTTGGCGGACTTCATCACCGAATGTAATGAAGCCGAGGCAACAGCCAATACACCGGAGCCACCTATCCCCACTTGGAGAGTATTTGTGGATGGAGCTTCTAATGAAAACGGTTCAGGAGCCGGAGTGGCTATGATATCGCCTACTAGGTTGCGGCTCCAGGCAGCACTCCGATTCAACTTCACAGCTTCGAATAATGAAGCCGAATATGAGGCCCTGATAGCAGGGCTAAAATTGGCTAAAGCTGTAGGAGCCAAGAGGGTGGAAGTCTACAGCGATTCTCAGCTGGTCGTAAACCAAGTTTCCGGAGAATACCAAACTCGCGGCGAAAGGATGGCCGCGTACGTAACAATAGTCCGAGAACTGCTCCACGAGTTCACGGACTATAAAATAGAAAGAATCCCCCGAGAAAAGAACGCTCACGCGGACTGTTTGGCTAAGTTAGCCTCGGATAGCGAAATCGAAGAGCTGGGGGTAGTACCAGTGGAACGCTTGGCAGAGCCAAGCATCAAAATAAAAGAGACCACACAAACGGTTGGGCAAGAACCCAGCTGGATGGTCCCCATCATAAAATACATAACCACAGGTGAGTTGCCCCAAGAGAGGGCACTGTCTCGAAAGATCTCGCATCGTGCTCATCGTTATGTAATGATGGATCAAATTCTCTACCAAAGAGGACTCGCATGCCTTATTTAAGGTGTGTATCGGACCCCGAAGCTAGACAAATCATGCTTTGGAGGTCCATGAAGGGTTCTGTGGAGATCATACGGGAGGACCCAGCCTCTCAAAGAAAATATTGAGGCAGGGATACTTCTGGCCAACAATGAAAAAAGATTGTATAGACTATGTCCAAAAGTGTGACTCGTGCCAAAGGTACGCGAACATACCGAGAGCTCCTCCAAATGAGATCACTTTGATGACCAGCCCCTGGCCCTTCGCGGTCCGGGGGCATAGATCTCATCTGGATCTCTACCTACGGGAAAAGGAGGAGTAAAGTATGCAATAGTAGCATGGACTACTTCACCAAGTGGACGAGGCCGAGCCTATGAAGACAATAACCGCTAAGAAGGCGTTGGACTTTGTTATTAAAAACATAGTGGGTCGATACGGCTTGCCTCACAAAATAGTCTCGTACAATGGAAAGCAATTTGATTGCGAGGAATTTATCGACTTCGCAACCAGCACGGAGTAGTGAAAAGCTTCTCCGCGTAGCCCGGCCTCGTACAAACGGCCGGGCGGAAGCGGCCAATAAAATCCTAAGGGTCACCTTGAAAAAGAAGCCGCCGGCCCGTAAAAATAACCGGCCCGAAGAATTGCCAAGGGTATTGTGGGCCTACCGGACGACCCCCGTAACCACAACCGGTCACTCGCCGTTCTCAATGGCGTACGGTTGTGAAGCAATGGTCCCGTGGAAACATTATTCCCATCCCACAGAGGACGACTTACGATCCGGCCACCAATCGTGCCCTGCTCCAAGAAGCTCTGGATCAAGTCGAAGAACTCCGGGATGAGTCCCAAATACGGATGGCCGCTTATCAAAAGAAGGTGACCAAGTATTTTAACTCCAAGGTTAAAAACAGAAAATTCGCTATTGGGGATATGGTCCTAAGAAGGGTTTTCCCAGCCACCCAAGAACCCGGAGTGGGGGTACTTGGACCAAATTGGGAAGGACCATGTGAAATCGAGGACGAAATCGGTTCTGGCACTTACAAACTGAAAAGAATGGACGGAACTACTGTCCCAAGAGCCTGGAATGCCGATCACCTCAAAAAATATTACCAGTAGCGAATTAAACTTAGACTTTGTTCAAAGGGTTTGTACCGTCCAAATGTATGCCTCCTCTATATTAAATAAAACTGAGTGCCTTAAAAACAAAGTTTCTATGCCACTCAGGGGGGTACTAGGGTATACCGCACGGACAAACAAAAACAATCTAAGTAAAATATCCTGACCCAAAGGGCAGGTCAAGCTAAGTAAAATATCCCGACCTGTGCAAAGTAAGGTGTCAAGCTAAGTAAAATATCCTGACCCAAAGGGCAGGTCAAAAAATATGCGCAAAAATAAATAGCGTAAGTATAAAAACCCTGAGCCAAAGGACAGGATGAAATATATAAGTGTGAAAAAAAAAAAGATCGCATATATATATAAATAAAAAAAAATATCCTAGCCCGAAGGGTAGGTCATACACATGTAAATGGCCCGGGGACAGGCCTTAAATTGTCTCCCCTTCAAATAAAAGCTGTCGCCTGTATGTAAATTGTTCTAAGGCAGCAGCAAATATGTACAAACGAAAAAAAAAAAGTTATAAGAAGAACGGGTAAAATCTGGGTCAATAATATGGCAAATTTCGCCAGCCGCGGTGGAAGACGAGGTCCAATCCGTGCCTCAAGCTCAGCATCAAGCCTCTTCTTCTTTTCCCGAAATTTGGCAATCATGTCCTCGGGTTTGGGATAAAAAGTGAGCTTGATACTCTGATCGTTGGTGGCCCAAGCCATGTAGACACCATCGTCAAAGCGCTTCGGGCACCGGCGCAGGAGACAGAGAAAGGAGCTCGGCCCCTCTTGGCCTTCCCGGTAGATCGATCTTTGTAGTCCCGAAGCTCCTTCAACTCCGCAGCCTAGAGCGGCCTTGGATTCGATATCCGACCGGTGAGTCTCCTCTAGAGACCTCACCTTGGCGGCCATTTCATCCAAAGCCTCCCCGGCCTCCCGAAGATCTCGCCCGGCCTTCTGGCAGCCCCTGCTTCGAGCCCTTAGTTCCTCCCGATGATGGGCCTCCATCCCGCCTTCTCCGCCGGGCCTCGGCCCGGATCATGGCCTCCGCCCGAGCCTCCCTCCGGTGGCCTCCTCTTCCTTGGCCTTGGCCTTCTCTTCCTTGGCCTTGGCCGTCGCTTCCCGGCGCTCGGCAGCCTCCCGGTAGATCCGCCTCTCCGCCGTGAGGTCTTGGAGGACCTTCCCGACATCGTTCATGTCCCCAAAGCCTGGACGGAGCGAAGCCATGGTTTATGATGTTCCCGGAGAGGCGACTGTACCTCAGCAGCAAGCTGAACCATAACGGGGCGTAAGGAAAAATTGCTCAAAGGAAGAAAACAAAATACAAACAACAAAAAGGAAACGCAAAAAGTTGCAAAGTACTTACCACTGTGAGGGAATGGCTGAGGTCCTGGACCTGGAAGATGGAGTTCAGGGAAGCGCAAGTGGCAAACCGCTTGGGCGCACAGCGTGTAAGCTGAGAAGCGAAGTCACCGGTCATTTCCGCGGCAAAGGGAGCCAAAGTGGGCCCTAGGAGGACTCGGAACCGGTCCGTTAAAGGGTCCAGTGAGGTTCCACGGATCATGATAATCCGGATGGTTGATGCTCGCCTCAACCTCAGCCCCTCGCGAGAATCCTCCTAAGGGCCTCCACCTCGGCCTATCCCCGGGAGTACTCATCCATAGCGGAGTTGTGTTTGGCTATGCGAAGCTCCCGCCTCACCTCATCCCCCTGGACCCGGGGTAAGATCAATGTGAGGAGGAGCAGGATTTTCCTCCATCGGAGAAACCCCGCCATCTAGGCCATGAGCAGGAGTGTCGGCCCTCCGAGGCCTCTTCGGCTCGTCCTGGGCAATCATCTTGCCCTTACGCTTGCGAATCAGAGCCACTTCAGGCTCCTCCTCGTCCTCCTCTGCTACCACCGGAAGGGCTTCGAGGCTCTCCAAGCACCCTCGGCGGCTTCCTCCGAGAAGTCCCACCCTTTCCCTTGGCCTTCTCCCGAAGCACCTCCTCGTCATCCACTAAGTCAATGGTTTCGGGAGGAGCGCCGAAGAAACCTTCAAGGAAGGAGCCGGGGAGAGGGGGTGAAAGCCTGAGGAGCCACGGGAGTATGAACCCCGCAAGCCGTTCCAGGATGGCATCCATGGAGGTACCGTTCCAATAAAATAAGCAAGTGTTAGAAGTTCGTGAGAAACCGCTTATAAAAGGTGCGCAAATAAACTACTCCTACCCGAACTTCCTAATTCGGCCCTAGCAAAGTCCCGAACTTTAATGCGCAAGATCACCTCCGAGATAACTGTCCGAGGGCCGAAACCAGCTGGACGCTATGTAAGCCGACGGACCTAAGGGAATAGGTTCCGGAGGGCCGGAGCCCATCCGGGACCGACCTAGGTAATCTCCTAAGTTCGTAAAATAAAATTCCTTGAAATGGTCCCCCCACCGGGTCGACGGCATCTGAAACCTACGGAGACGCTCGTCAAACCCTATGGGCCTATGACTGGTATATTCATCAACGGAAGGAACATAGCGAATTATCAAGGGAGACTTACCACCAAGACCGAAGTGCTAGCACGGAGCACCCGAGTTTGGTTCGGGGTCGAAGGCCGAGGCCGGAAGTCTCGGTTCTCGAAGAACCTTCAAGACGAAGGGACCCCTCGGCGGAAGGACCCCCAATCTCTTCTTGAAGAATCTTGTCAAAAAATTTTGCCTCGGACTTCCCGCCAATGGCTTGGCTCCTTCGCACCACCGACTCCCCACGCGAAGCCCTCTCCCGCAGGCAGCCCGGGCCTTAGAATACGCCTTCTCCCGGGGCCTTCCGGTAGAGATAATCTTGGTACTTCTTCTCTGCCGTAGCAATGAGCTCATCCCGGAAAGCCTTCTCCGCAACCGGCGCCCTCACATTAGGGCAGATGACCTTGGAGAGGTTGGAGTCATCCACGGATTGATGAGAAAGGATAAGTTTAGCCTTTCTACAATTCTCCGTGGTGACCAGGCCCCCGACATCAAGATCGGCATGGTCGTAGGAGGCGAAGGCTTGGGCCCTTCGAAGGAAAGCCTGAGTGGGGAGCGTCCGCTGGTAAGGTGGGATCCGCACCCACTCCGTGAGAAGCTCCGGTGGTCCACGGCCCCGAACCCGACGAGAAGAAAAATCGGTGGCGGTACTCCTTAACATGAGTCTCGCCTATTATATGGAACCATCCCCTCGTTAGCGGTGGTGGATCCGAACCCATAAAAACCATCCTTAAGTTTGTCCCCTTTCTTGGGGACGGATACAAGTTCATAAAAATACAAAATTTCCGCCGGCCGGGAGCCCTCAGCCCGCGGGCGGTGTAAAAAATAAATAAGCCTGAGAGCAGGCGGTAAGCTTGAGGAATAAGTTGGTATGGCGCAAGGCCGACAAATACAAGAAAATTAACAAAGTAATCTTGGAGCGGGAGCATGGCACCGGCCATCAAATGGGTCTGACTCCAAGCCCCGAAGCCGTCATAGTTGTGATTAGGCGTCTCCGAGTCACGAGGAGGCCGGTGGAAGGTCCCTGAGGTAGAGGGTTTGATCCCAGCCACATTAATGATGTTCTCCACCGGTGAGGGCAAGTCGTGTCGATCGAAGCTCGGCCGCTTCCCAACCAAAGTGGCGCGCGGACTTGTACCCTTCCCGGGCAACAGTCCCGCAGAAACCTCCTCTAGGGTGGCTATGTTTTTCCCTTTCTTCTTCGAAGATTTCGAGCCAGAAGCAGACATTTTATGTTCTGAGAAAGACAAAAAAGAAAAAACCCAGCAGTTAGGCCCCATACCAAACCCTAAATCAGAAAAAAGGGAGTGGGGATCCCCTAACCGCTGGAAAGAGGCCCCCTCCGGACACGTGTCACCTGGGAAACTCAAGAGAGAATCCCTGAACAAGTGTCGGGTGCAGTAAAATCGGAGAAAAAGTGGTTTTGCAAAAAGGAAAAGAAAAGAGAAAAGCCTTCCTATGCCCTAAGCAATTGCTAATCGAAGAACACATGGCCTTCTTCAAACAAAGTTGTACGCCTACAACAGAGGCATGACAATGGCGACTCTACAACTAACACAGTAAACATAAAGCAGAACTCGAAGAACTTAAACAATCACACACCCAGAAGCCTCTAAATGCGAACCCAGGAAACAAACGAAGTAAAAGTAAGCATGTTATTATCTAAAAATGCAAGAAACTTACAGTTGATTGTTGAACTGGGGGTACTGAGTGTGGTTGAGTGAGAGTTGAGAAGCACTGGCAAAATCGAACACTGGAAATAAAAGAAGTGTTTAAGTGATAAAGCAGTTTGTGCTACTTTGAGAAATTTTCTCTCTGAGAAATTCGAGCAGAAATGGCAAGGAATGGAAAGTAACCGAAATGAAGGAAAGGTGGTGGCTTTTATAGGCAAATGTGCATGAGGAACAGGCGTCTTCACCTACCAATCGCACGGTGGGGGAAACACACGATTCGAATTCCCAAAAGATCAACGGACCAGATCAATCTACCATTAAGGCGGTGGAAACGTTTGAGTATCCGTCTGACACCATCAATGCGCCGCATCAATCATGGGGCGTGAAACGAATCGACCTCTGCAAAAGTGAATCGCCGCATTTAATGCCATTATTAGACACACCTCCACGCGCCCCCAAGTCGTATCAGAAGACCGAGGAGGCGGCTGGAAACATTCCTGCAAATGAGCATATTGCTGCATTAAATGACATCATTTAATGTGCCCCCACGCGCTCGAGGCTCGAGCTAGGGAAACGAGGGGTCAACCGGAGACACTTGAACAAGCCTTGGTTTATTTTTACTAAGTAAACAAGGCTTGGGGGGTAAATGTTGCTCCAAAATTCGCCCAAAATACGTGGACCAGTCAAGAGGGGGCACGTGGATCAGATAACTTGGAAAGATTTGCTAAGTCTTTTTATGCCACCAGGAAGCGCTATTAACATGGGTCCCGGAGGAGACACCCGGAGTACAAGTTACTCCTGGTAGCTAGTATAGCGTGAAGGCCCTCCGGGATGTGTCAGGTCTCTCCCGAGAAATCAAGTCGCATTTAATGCTGCATGGGAGGAAGCGTGTTGGGACTGTAACATGCAATAAAGTCTGACTAAGACAACCCCCAAACAACAGCGCTACAGTAATGATCATTTAAGTCTAGCGACGGCTACTCTGCGAAGAGTCACGTCAATCATAAGACAAAAAGGACATTCTCCATAAAAACCCTACAGCACCTAGGGATTTGACCATGCATCACCCATGGTATATTCATCGGAAATGCCCAACTTTATGGATACTTACAGACACATGTGTAAGAACAATTCTAGGGATTACCCCACCAAAACACTATAAATACCCCCTCAAAGCTCATTTAATGGGGTCGGAGAATCTTGGTTGCAAAAGAGCAAGAAGAGAAAAAACTCACCAAGAACATTCTCTGTATTTAAGAGAAAAACATTCTCTCAAGTGTAGAATCTGTATTAAATACATCCATTAATAGCAGTGGCTCGTGGACTAAGGCTCATTAACGCCCCAACCACGTAAAAAGTCTTCGTCTCACTTTCTTACAGCTCATCATTACAGTTATATTTTAATAGTTGCCGAAAACCTCGGTCAACATTATCATCATACTTAAATATTTCTTTTTCATGACATTTAATTAAATAGAAAATTATTTTTAGTTGAAATTTATTTTTCAACTAAATTTAAATAATTTTCAAAATATTTTTTTTATTTTATTAATCAAATTTCGAAATTGCATTTCTTAAATGCTGGAATTTCAAATTTTATTTGAAAAATAGATTAAGTTGTAAATTATTTATTTATTTTAATTAATTCTTGGATCAACTTAAATCAATAATTTTTTCATTTATTGATTAATTTAAAATAAATTGAATTAAAGTATATTATTAGAATTTGAATTAATTAGTCAAAGGAAAATCTAGATAGGTGATACTTTTGCTTGAAGTATTTTTCTAGTGTATTTAATTAAATAGAAAATTAATATTTAAGTTGATTTTCATCATCATACTTAAATATTTGAAATTTTTCTTATATATTAAATTATATCTTTTGTTGTAAATTAATTTTATTAATTAATTTTGGGCCAACATTAAATTAGAATAATTTTTCCAGGATTTATTTTTTATTTTAACATGCATTTTTCGAAAATTGTATTCTTAAATACTTTAATTTTTCGAAATGCAATATATATATTTATAGAAAATAAAATTTGAGTTGTAAATTAATTTTGTAACAACTTAAATTGAATATTTTTCTAAATATTTATTGGAAATTATTACTAAGATGGAAATAATTCATGTTATTTTCATAACCATCTAAGTAAAAATTTATAAATATTAAATTAAAATTTATATTTAGAATTTTTCATTCTAAATTGGAAATTTTAATTAAATAAATATATATTTAAAATAAGTAGAATAAATAAAGAGAATCAAAGAAAATACAACTCACTTTAAATAATGAGCTTTTAATCAAAAGACATTCATTCTCCATTGTGGGTTTTACACCGCGTTTGTTTTAGTGAGTAATCTTCCCTAATGGAGGAACGTTCATTAGCAATTTCGCACCGTTTAACCTCCCATGATAAGTAGTTTGTAAGTGTTTTGTATGGTATGGATCACCCTAATGGTGGCGACCATACTTGACTTGCAAGTTATGAAACAATGGTGGAAGCTCATAAGATAGAATTGCCTTGACTCTCGCCTAAACGGGACAATGCTGAATTCCAATCTTGATCGAATAAAAGGTTGCTAGAATGTTTAACATTTTAGACGAGCTGACAACTCTATTCAATGAATGGTAGCTTTGACTCTCGCCTAAACGGGACACTGATATCAGTTTGTTGAAAACCTTGGAAATTATTTAGGATTATAAGTTTTAGTATTTTCACTTGTCATTCCTACTTGCTATATGCTTATAATTTCTGAATTGTGTATGAATTTATATTGAACCATGTTATTTTCTGTTATTAAGTTGTAGTTTAATTTCGAATCTTCATTGTTGGTCTAACTTGGCTTGTTTATCTAATGAGATAAATCCCTAATGGATTTTCACCATTAGACATACATAATAGTGTTAGATTTCGAAAGATAAATATTGTATATGCGACATCTAGCTGTTCATCAATTGATGACACCTTAGACTAGTATTTTTACGATATGAAACAAGAAGATTGTATAAATAAGATTACTTTGACTTTCACTAATCGAAGCATCGTTGGATTCTTATTATAAACGAAATTATCCTAATTCCTCTTAGCTTATTCATTTCGAATTAGCTCAAAAATATATCATTGGATGAATAGTCTATAAATCATTTCATGTCATTATATTTTCTCGTAAGAAATTAAATGATGCATATGATTATAATCCCGAAATTCTATTCCCAATTGATATAAATCCTCAATCTTAGAAATCTCCTACTTGTATGGGCAAATCTGACTTAGAGTTTGTATTAGTAGTGGTGGTCCAAGATAGAATTACTCATTATATTTGGTATAAATTTAAGTCTTTGACTTTAATTTTAGATTCCAAATAGAAATTTTCTTATATTTCTAATTCCAGAATACAATACAGTTACACTTTCTCAAGTGTTTAATATCCATCTTTTATTAATGGATTAAAACTGTATGGAATATGAGTTAGGTATTCTGTGACCAGGATCCACTTGCACTATTCTTTTATAAACCTATGTCATCAAAAGACACTACCACATTTTTTTTAAATCTATGGCATTTGTATCTTGTTCATAGTGGATTTGACAAGATCAATCTCTACAAAGAGTTAATATGCCTATATCCACTGAAAGTAGTTCATCTCATTCGCAGATGGATGTACATTCAGGGGTGGACATGAGATTTTCGTTGTATTCTTAAAACGATCACTCTAGATTATACCTTTTAGCAAAGAAATTTGAAATGTTTAAAATTTCATTAATTTCTAGCAATGGTTAAAACCATTAAGGTAAGTGGTTAAAGATCTTGCGAACTGATAGGGGTGGAGAAATAGTTAGTAGATATGCAGTTCAAAGATCATTAAATTGATTTTTGAATTATATCCAAACTTCCCTCCCCAGAAATTTCGAGTTGCAAGTTGATGATTAGTTACTAGTCGTTGCCTAATTCCTTCTATGGTAATACAATTTCAGAATGATGTAATGGTTGTATACTTAATGTAAATCATTACTAGATTCATGGATGACCTAATCAAAATCTTAAGAAAAGCTAGAACTGTTAACCATGGTTTCTTAGCTATTCTAAGTGATTAGGGGTGGACCATCCCATTATCAATAGATAAGAAAGTGTTTGTTCAAACAAATACTACTTTTCTAAGAAAATGACTAAGTCTGAAAACAAGTAGCAAATAAAGGAGATATTTTTCTTGATTCCAAAAGTGTTCTATCATCTTATATAACATATGATGATCCCACTGCCTCTGTTGTCTTGTCACAACCGAAGAGATCAATACCATTTAGTTTTCTTCGACATAATTCACAGTACCTTGTCGTAGTGGGAGAGTTTCTAGGAACTCACTTTCTTATGACTTGGGAGACGCTAGTGATTAAAATCTATTGTGAGTTTAAACAAGTAATGGATTGTCAAGATAAGAAACTAAGAAGAAAGCCGAAAGAACTATGGAATAACCTAAAGTTTTCTATTACAAGAACATAAAAGGAAATTTTCGTTTATAAGTCTATTCAATGGACTTAACAAACTTCCTGTTCCTAGTATTATAGGTTTGAGTTTATCTAAACCTATGGCTTGTGGTATACCTGGTAATTACTTACTCTAATGCAAGCAACTTACTTTAGTAAGATGCTGAAGCATTTTCTTTCTAATGGCAATCTATAGAAGCTTCACAACTTCTTAGACATAGATTTTATTTATCTAAGGAAAAGTCTCAACTATTCCAGAAAACATAAAGCCATGAAAGAATTTCTTATATCAACAGTGAGAGGTCTTAGATATGCTTTTGTATGCCTTAGACCAGACACCTGCTGTTGAGTGGGTGAGTAGATATCAGATTAATCCAGGAGAAGAACATTGGAAGACAATCAAGTAAATCTTAAGATAAAGAAGAGGAACTATATGTTAGTCTATAAGGGTGTGTTTAAAAACTCTTAGACTACACCATATCAGATTTTGAAATTTGCCTTTGTGCTAGTAAATCTTTCTGATAAGATGGTGATTACTCTGGGGGTGGAATAGTGATTTTGGAGAAGTGTAAAAACCTATCTGAAGTCTCTAGGTCTACCAGAGAGGGACTGAATGTTAAGGCTGCAGGAAAGGTACTTATTCAGTCTAATGAAAGTTCTATACATCTTTGGCACCATTCCAAATTGCCTTAAACTACTAGTGTTAATTTCCTGATTAACCAAAAGTAGTTGCCAAAGATATAGAATCTAGTATCCCAAGAGAGTAGACATATAGAGAGGAATTTCACATTATCAATGATTTTGTGATTAAGGAAGAGTAATGGTGGAGAAAAGGTTGTGGTTAATTCAACCTTTCAGATCCTATTACGAGGAGTTTACTACTACTACACTTGATTTGTATATCAAGGTGTTGAGATTATTTGAAACGCACTTTTTGTTTTATATTAGTGCAAGTGGGAGTTTGTTGGGTTTTATGCCCTAAATAAAACTCATTTCAATATAATCAGATTTACTTATTAATATAGATCAAAAATAACATTTAATGTTGCATGGTTCACATGATTTATTTCATGATTATATGTACATAATGTATGAATTCATCTGAAACACTTTTCACATACTTGATCCTGTTTATTGTGCCGTCAACACATTGGAAAGTAAACATGACTATGTGAATAAAGTTTCCTAGATTTATCAGACATAGGGTTTTACTGATATGATAATCTACAACAGAGTTTACTTGCATTTGGAGAAGTGCTATGTTCTTTCCAGAGCATTGGTTAAAGTAAAGCTCAGGTTGGATGCATGGAGTATGCATCGGAAGGGACCGATATTGAACTTTGACTTAGATTTATTAAACTTACCGTAATATCTATTCAAGTCAATATCGCCTAGTTGATCCTAGATCAAATGTTCTTAATCCTGTTATGATTAGGCTCAATCTTGAAAGGCTATTCGTGTTCTTTGATTTGTTAGTTAAGCCTACTTTTAGGTCAGGGTGATACGTACATTTTGGGAACACGGTAGTGCAATTGAGTGGGAGCGCTATCATAAACATGGAATCTATAGCTTCTATCTGGCGAATAGTAAGCAAAGGATGATCTCCTTCGAGCTTGACCAAACGAACATAAATGGTGGAGTACTCATTTCACATAAGCTGAAATATCATTTATACGGGGTCAAGTGTTTTAAGGAATAAATACATTGTAGGGTGTAACGGTAATCTAATCCCTTTACAGTGTAGATCATTCATATAGAGGATCATTGATCACATTAGGATTATAACAATGGATAACTAATGATGTGTCTATATGGTGGAACATATAGATCATTCTATATAACTGAGTGTGCAATTCTAAGTTCTATGCGTGGATTGAACGAAGAATTAATAAGTTAGTGAATTTTAGTGCTAAATTCTTGATCTACTTATTGGAAGCTCGGTTATATAGACCCATGGTCCCCCTACTAGTTGAGATAATATTTCTTGTAAGACTCATGTAATTGGTTTTGATTAATCAATTATAATTCTCAAACTAGACTATGTCTATTTGTGAAATTTTCACTAAGTAAGGGCAAAATTGTAAAGAAAGAGTTTTTAGGGGCATATTTGTTAATTATGATACTTTGTATGGTTCAATTAATAAATATGATAAATGACAATATTATTTAATAATTATTTATAGTTATTAAATAGTTAGAATTGGCATTTAAATGGTTGAATTAGAAAATTGGCATTTTTGAGAAAATCAGATGCAGAAAAGATAAAACTGCAAAATTGCAAAAAGTGAGGCTCAAATCCACTTGTATAGGGCCAGCCACTTTTGTAGGAAATTTAAACTGATTTTTTCATTATTTTAATGCAAAATAATTCAAACCTAACCCTAGTGGAATGCTATAAATAGATAGTGAAGGCTTCAGGAAAATTACACTTAAATTTTCTATTTTTCCTTCAGAGAAAAACCTGAGCTTTCTCTCTCCCTATCTTTAGCTGCCACTTCTTCTTTCTCTTCCCTCTTGAATTTCGAAATTCTTAGTGTGAGAGTAGTGCCCACACACAGCAAGTGATACCTCAATCATAGTGAGGAAGATCGTGAAGAAAGACTTTCAACAAGAAGGAGTTTCAGCATCAAAGATTCAAAGAAAGAGATCCAGGTTCAGTTATTGATAATGCTCTGCTACAGAAAGGAATCAAGGGCTAGATATCTGAACGGAAGGAGTCATTTAATTCCGCTGCACCCAATGTAAGGTTTCTTAAACTCTATACGTGTTTATTTCATCGTTTTAGAAAGTTCATATTTAGGGTGTTAAAGAACATACTTGTGAGTAGATCTAAGATCCTGGTAAAATAATTTCCAACATGATATTCTTCAGGAAAATTGTCCACCACTATACCATGCTCATTAGTATAAGAAGTTATCCTATTCTCCATTCTCCTTTGCTTTAAGACAGAATGGAAATAGGAATTATTCTCATCCCCTTTGCAAAGCCAAGTGATTTTACTTCTTTGTCTCAAGAAGTTGTGGTACATTTTTTCCTGAAGACTGAAACTGGCAGCAGCTTCCTTTTCTTGTCTTTGAACCAACATGTCCATCGGGTTAGATTGAGCTTCCCTTCTAGCTGTTAAGTAACCCTCTTTGGCTTCATGGTAATTTCTTCCAATATCTCCTATAGTGTTCCTGTTAAAGTCTTTGAGCCTATGCTTAACCCTCATGAGCTTGAAATAGAGATCCTTTAATCCAGAGCACTTTATAGGCTTACACCAACTCTCCAAAACCACCTTTTTAAAATCCGGATGTTAAGTCCAGAAATTAAATAATTTAAAAGGTTTAATACCTATCCTCTCAGAAACAACTATAGAGATAACACAAGAGCAATGGTCAGAAATTAATTCCCAATCAAAATGAGCTTTTGCATCAGGAAGAAGATCAACCGAGTCTTCATTTACAAAAGCATGATCAATCCTCGAATAAATTCTGCTCTTATCCTCCTGGTTGTTGGTCCAAGTGTAATGGGATCCCGTCTTTTTAAGTCTCACAGCATTAGCTTGAGCCAACCAATTATTAGAATCCGCTATGTCATTCAGAGTGATGTTATTTGCCCATATTCTATCATCCAGTTCAAAAACAGCATTAAAATCCCCCACCACAAGCCACGGTTTCACAGGGAACCTCAAGTTCTTCATCTCCTCCCAAAGACTTTTCCTAGCCTCAATAGTGTTAAAACCATACACAATTGTTACATAGAATTCAGAAACAGCCCCTGTCATCTTCACATAGCAGTGCACTAATTGAGAATATTCAACAATAACAATCACCCGAACAAATTTTTTTCTCCAAACAACTAGCAGCCTGCCCTTGGTATTGGTACTCGAATAGTAGTTCCAATTAACAAACTTATTTTCCATCAACTCCTTTATTTTTTCCCCCTGACTTTAGTTTCTAACAAAGCACAAATTCCTATTTTCTTTACATTACAAAAATCAACAAGAGTATCCTGTTTCTCTCTACTATTTACACCCCTAACATTCCAACAACCTATATTGCAAGCTTCCATAACTATTTAAAAATATTACCTTGGTCCCCTGCTATCTCACTGTTCCCTTCTTTTCCCTGTTCCACATTTTGCTCCTGTAAAGCTATGAAAGCATTAGACTCTCCAACTTGATCTATCATATCTCTGTTTGTGTCTTGTACTCCTCTGCTGCTAATTATTTTTTTTTTGGAACAGACCACTCTCCTTGCTGCAAGTTAGCTCCTTCCTCACCATTTGTATTCTCTGTCTCAGGCTTATTCTTCTTATTCTTAACTGGCAGATCATTCTTCCCCTGCTTATGATCATTTCCACCTGTTTTCTTTTTGGTATCATCCCTTCGACAATCTTCTTGTATATGCCCAAAACCAGCACATTTTTTGCACTTAGCAGGTATCCATTCGTAGTCTATTTTTTGTTCTCTCAATTGAAAAAACTCATTAAAGTAAGGTATAGCAGAGGGGGGTTCATCTGTGATCTCCATTTCAACTAAAACCCGAGCAAATTGGATTCTTGTGCGATCTTTAGTATGCTAGTCCACCATAATAGGTTTTCCAACAGTACTAACAAAAGCACTTAAGCTCTTATTTCCCCAGTATTGAAGTCCCAAATTATGTAGCCTTATCCAGAGAGGAACTGAACGAACCAATTTGACTGCATTCAGATCAGTAGTCCAAGGTCTCACAATTACAGGCTTTCGATCGAAATGAATCAATCCTTCCTCTAGCACCTGATCCCTAGAAGCTTCATCATGGAATTTAACCATAACCAGCCCCATTGTCATTCTTGCCACTTGCACAATTCCTAAATGATTCCATAAACGCTTAATAAATCCTTCAAAGACAGCAATCGGGGGATTGGCTCCTAGCACCATACAAATTACCGTAGAATTCCATTGTGCAGCTTGTTCCTGCACTTCATCCATGTCAACCTGAGCAATTCGAATACCCATCTTTAACGATCGGTTCAGCGTACCTGACTTTGGAATCACGATTGAGAGTTTCCTTTGGAAAATTATCCCACGGTGATTTGGTCTTAGGTGATTCTTGTTCTATTTTAGTCCCAGTTTCTTCTTCTACCTCCATTGCCCAGCTCTTGCTAGCGTGCGAACACGAACTTTCGATTTCGAGATCTCAACTCTGTTTACTGATTCTTGGTACTAATTTCTGCACTTCACAATCCTCAGTTAGGCCTTCCGTCATATTCAACTCACTCGTCTCCGTCTCATCCCCTTGAGCCTCAAGAATAAGCTCCGAGCTAGGTTGTCACAGGATCGGTTTTCTTCCAACCCTCTTCTTCTTCTCCATGGAAGAGAGAGAAAAGGGAAAGAAAAGAAAACTCTGATATGTTACTATATTATATCATTTTACTTATTGGAAATTTATAAATTATATTTTAGATATTTAAATAACTTAGATATTTTTGTAGAAATTTGAATATTGCTTAATTTGAGATATTTTGACATATGATTGGGATACTTATTATTTATTTATTATTTTATTCTTAAAATAATAATTATCTAACCACATCTATTTTAAAATTGGTTTATTTTATTATTTTAATTTTATTAAATTATAAGATTTGAAAATGATATTGAAGATATTTATTTTTTCAAATCATTGATCTTATTTGATATTTAATTTAATTTGATAAAAAATAATTCAAATAAACCTAGATATTTTAAATTAGTTTTTCATTTTTATATTTTAAATTTTGAGATATTTAAGGGTTGGTTTTAACAACCCTAAATTTTCAAAATTTAGTTGGTTAGTTTAAGAATAATAATTTAATTATATTAATATCTTATTTCACATTTGTTACATGGACAATGTTTGTTTAATTTTATATTGTTTATTCAATTTTTTTTACAAACCTATTATTTATTTGATCTAAATTGCTATGATTAACTTGTTGACAGATCCAATGATCTGATTTTAATCATAGTCCAATTGTCAATAGATCTTATAAATAATTTGTAACAGGTAAATTTTGCAATTTCTTTCATTTGTGTAAACCTAGTAACATGATAGGGCCCATCCAAATCTTTTGACCTGTGTGAGCCTATATGTTTGCTATTGGACTTAGATGCATATAGGAAGCCCATTTAAGTTTTACTAAGTAAATAGACTAGGTTGCTAAAATAAATTTTGACATAAGTAAATTTATTTAGGCTCAATTAGATTTGGGCTTATTCAATGAATAACAATTGTTTATTTAAAGGTTAAATTCCTCTCTTTTGGGCCATGTGTGAGAGTTAGGGGGCCAATACCAGTGGGTACGACATACTGAACCCAACCCTCCCTCAAATGAACTACCCCAATTGTGAAGGCCCATTTGCCTTATTTAAATAATTATATTAGGTTAATTATATTAGTCTAACCTAATTAAAATTGAATTAGCAATATCATTAGCTTTAAAATATATGAAATTTATTTTATTTTAAAGTTAATTTTAAAAAAGCACTTAGTTAATGATATATATTCTAGATAGTTATTTTTAGTACTAGTTATATTTTCTAATATTTAATTAGGAAAATATTTTAAGTTGTAAATTAATCATCTATTTTAATTAATTTTGGACCAACTTATTTATAGAATATTTATTCCTAGTATTAAATTAGAATTAATAATTAAGTTTCTTTTATACTTGATTATTTAATTCTTGTAGTTAATATATTTTAATTAAATTGAAAATTAAATATTTAAGTTGATTTCATTCTTGATACTTAAATATTATTATTTTCATGACATTTAATTAAATAGAACATTATTTTAAGTTTGAAATCTTATTTCAAGATAACTTAAATTTGAATAATTTTCAAAATATATCTTATTTTATTTTATTAATCATTTTTTTATATATTTCGAAATTGCATTTCTTAAATGCAGAAAAATTTCGAATTTTATTTGAAAAATAGATTAAAGTTGAAAATTATTTATTTTAATTTTGGACCAACTTAAATCAATGATTTTTTCATTTAATGATTAATTAAAATAAATGAATTAAAATATATTATTATTAGAAAATGAATTATTTAGTCAATGAAAGTCTAGATAGATATTATCTGTTTTGCTCGAAGTATTTTTCTAGTGATATTTAATTAAATAGAAAATTAATATTTAAGTTGATTTTCATCATGATACTTAAATATTTGAAATTTTCTTAATATTTAATTAAATAGGAAAACTATATTTTTTGTTGAAAATTAATACATAAAATTAAAATAATTTGTCCAGGATTTATTTTATTTTATTTTGAAGTATTTTTCGAAAATTGTATTCTTATATACTTTAATTTTTCGAAATGCAATATATATTTATAGAAAATTAAATTTTGAGTTGTAAATTAATTTAAATTAATTTTGAAACAACTTAAATTGAATAATTTTCTAAATATTTATTGGAAATTATTACTAAGATAGAAATAATTCATTTTATTTTCATATCCATCTAAGTATAATTTATAAATATTAAATGAAAATTAATATAGAGAATTTTTCATTCTAAATTGGGAATTTTAATTAAATAGATATATATTTAAAATAAATTAATTAAAATAAATATTAGAATAAAATGCATTTTAAATAATGAGCTTTATTATTAGGACATTCGATCTCCATTGTTGGCTCCACATAGTTATTGTTTTAGTGAGTAATTCTCTCTAATGGAGGAACGTTCATTAGCAAGTTAGCGCCGTAGAATTTCGAAAGATAAGCATTATTTGTAAGTGTTTATTTTAGTATGGATCACCTTAATGGTGGCGACTTTAATAGACTTACAAAAGTATGAACCAATGGTATAAGCTCATAAGATAGAATGGCCTTGACTCTCGCCTAAACGGGACAACACTGGATTCTGATCTTGATCGAATAAAAGGTTGCTAGAATGTTTATCATTTTAGATGAGCTTACAACTCTATTCAATGGATGGTATCTTTGACTCTCGTCTAAACGGGATACTGATATGAGTTTGTTGAAGACCTAGGAAATTATTTAGGATTGTATGTTTTAGTATTTTCGCTTGTCATTCCTACTTGCTATATGTTTAATAATTTCTGAATTGTTTGTGAATTTATATTGAACCATGTTATTTTATGTTATTAATTGTAGTTTAATTTCGAATCTTCATTGTTGGTCTAACTTGGTTTGTTGTTCTAATGGGACAAATCCCTAATGGATTGTCATCCATTAGACAAATATAATAGTGTTAGATCTCGATAGATAAATATTGTAAATGCAACATCTAGCTGTTCATCAATTGATGACACCTTAGACTAGTATTTACAATATGAAATAAGAAGATTATATAAATAAGAATAACTTTGACTCTCGCTAATCGGAGCATAGTTGGATTCTTATTTAAATTCGAAATTATCCTAATTCCTCTAAGCTTATTCATTTTGAATGTAACACCCTAACTAGCATAGGCGTATTACGTGATTTTTAAACATACTGTGCAGCTCGTTGCTAATCAACGAGGTTTATGGAAAAACGTGATTAATTAAAATTTTGTTTTTTAATTAAACTTATAAAATAATATTACAAAAGACTTGGGATCCCGATTATAAAATCATTTACAAAAAGTTTTAACTGATTAACTGATACATAAAATAAAAGTCGTCTAACGACCAGTTACAAAATCAGCCTCGCTGTCCCCAGGATCGTACGCTCCAGGCCTAACCGCCCCGACATGTACAATCTTCACAAGCTCGCTCACGGTCCATCAGCTATAGCCTTGCCTTTACCTACACATAAACGTAAACTGTGAGTCGACAGACTCAGTAAGAAAAGCATAATAATACTCATATATAATTCTAACTGCCGTGTCCAACACGATACTGAGTCCCGCTACTGCCGTGTCCAACACGGTACTGAGCCACTACTGCCATGTCCAACATGGTACTGAGTTTTGAACGTTCACAGGGACGGTACTATTGACAAGTATCCTCCTGATCGGTCGAACCGGTCATACTCCGGCTGCTGGTCATACTCCAGCCTGTACCGACGGGATAGGTCAATAGCACGGAACCACCAACCAAATGTCAGCCTGATCGGTCGAACCGGTCATACTCCGGCTGCTGGTCATACTCCAGCCTGTACCGACGTGACAGGGTTGGATGGTTCGAAGCCAACATACATAACTAATGTAATCTAACAGGCTTCCTACATGCACGCTAAACATGTAATCTACATATGCATACTGTTATACTAATCTTACCTGGATTCCGAATTCAGGTGTGCCGGTCAACCTGACTGGAACTTTAGCTGAGCGGCGGATTACAGGCTCCTAAACCATAAAAATCACAACACTATAAGTGACACGCTAAATCACTTCCCGGGGACTTAAACTAGGAACTAAAAGTTTCCCTATCGATAAAAAGCATGGCAATACCCCTTAAAACATAAAAACGAGGAAAAATGCGGGTTCTGAAAATTCCCCAACCGGCAGACCGGTTGCCCAACCGGAATTCCGGTTCTGGGAAATTCAGGACCCCCATCCGGAATTTCGGATGCACAACCGGAATTCCGGTTCCTCGCAGGCAGCAACATCAAATTTTCATATCTCAACCAATTCAACCCCAAATTGCTTCAAACTTTCCAGACCTGTTCTAAACCTTCCCTAGAACATATCCAAGGCATCAAAACAACCCAGAAACCTCAAACACAAAAAATGCCATTGGAGCTCAAGCTTTGAGTTCTAAACTCAAACTTGAGCAAAACCACCTAATCATGCATTCCACTAGCTTAATTCTACTTAAACTAGCATAAAATCACCTCTGAAAACTATTAAAAACAACAGCAACATCACAGAAACAGATTCACTATATTTCTTCAAAAATCATAACTTTTTGCATAGAAAACTCAAAGCTTTACACAACCTAGCTAACATGCTTCAAAACAGCTCAATTAACTTCAATTAAACATGCTTTAAACCTCAGAAATCAACAACAAAACACAACAATAACAACAGCCACAAAAAGCATGCATTTACTCAATATTTCACCATTTTTTTCAAGAAAACAAAGGAGAACAATTAGGAAATACATACCACAATCAAGAGTACCCAAAGCTATGAAGAATCTAGCTAGAAATTTGAAGAAAATCCAACCCTTACACCCACATGCACAGCCGAGAGAGAGAGAGAGAGAAAAAGAGAGAAAAAGAGTTTGAAAATTCTATTTTTCTTTACTTAGTGATTTTTTGTAAAAATTGGAATAATGAATAAACACTTAACATAAATCCATTTCAGCCAATTAAACACTCAAATAAATATTTATTTCCATTTAATCAAGTCACTAAAAGACAAAAGTCATTGGGGCAAAAAGACCATTTTGCCCCTCCACACTAAAATCACATAAAAATCACTAAAGGGGTATTTTTGGGACATTCTAAATTCCCGGCCATTCCCGACATTCCCAATGTCTAAAACCCATCCCAAACTAATAACATGCTAAGTTGTGATTTCTACTGAGCCAAACGCCGAGTTCCAAAATACCGGGCACCGGAAATGCAAAATATGAAAACTACTGAATAACATAACCATGCATTTCTGAATTCCATAAATAACAGTATAATAAATTATTTAAATAGCTATAAATAATTTCATAAATAATCATAATTAACTGATAATTTCCAAATTAACTAAGCGGGCTTTACAACTATCCCCCCCTTAAAAGGATTTCGTCCCCGAAATCTAACCTGAATAACTCTGGATATTGAGCTCTCATATCTGACTCTAGCTCCCAGGTGGCTTCCTCCACCTTGCTGTTTCTCCAGAGAACCTTGACCAATGCTATGGTCTTATTCCGAAGGAATTTATCCTTTCTATCCAGGATTTGCACTGGCTGTTCCTCATAAGTCATGTCTGGCTGTAGTTCAAGACTCTCATAACTGAGTATATGAGAGGGATCTGAAACGTATTTTCTCAACATCGAGACATGGAATACATTGTGAACTGCTGATAAGGCTGGAGGCAATGCTAACCGATATGCCACTTGACCTATCTTCTCGAGAATCTCGAAAGGTCCTGTAAATCTAGGGCATAACTTGCCTCTTTTCCCGAAACGTTTAATCCCCTTCATCGGAGATACCCGTAAAAACACATGGTCCCCTACTTGGAACTCAACATCTCTGCGTTTCGGATCTGCGTAACTTTTCTGTCTGCTCTGTGAGGCAAGCATTCTAGCTTTTATCTTCTCTATTGCCTCATTGGTCAGCTGCACTGACTCTGGACCTAGGTATTTCCTCTCCCCTGTCTCATCCCAATGGATAGGGGATCTACATTTCCTACCATACAACAGTTCATAGGGAGCCATCCCTATCGTACTCTGATAACTGTTGTTGTAAGAAAATTCTATCAACGGTAGATATTTATTCCATGAGCCTTCAAAGTCCATAACACAGGCTCTCAACATGTCCTCCAATATCTGAATTGTCCTTTCGGACTGACCATCTGTCTGAGGATGGAATGCTGTACTGAATTTCAGCTTGGTACCCATTGCCCGTTGCAAACCTTGCCAAAATTTGGAGGTGAACTTCGGATCCCTGTCCGAAACTATCGACTTCGGTACCCCGTGAAGTCTCACTATCTCTCTGACATATAACTCTGCCAACTGATCCACTGTAAATGTTGTTCTAACCGGCAGAAAATGAGCAGATTTCGTAAATCGATCCACCACTACCCAGATGGAATCAAATAAACCCGTGGTCCTAGGTAACCCGACCACAAAATCCATCGTGATATCTTCCCATTTCCATTCTGGTAGGGTTAGAGGCTGCAACAACCCTGCTGGTCTCTGATGTTCAACCTTAATCTGCTGACAAGTGAGGCATCTCGATACGAATTCTACCAAATTCTTCTTCATACCGCTCCACCAGAAGTACGGTTTCAAATCTTGGTACATCTTAGTGGTGTCGGGATGCAGAGAATACGGGGTAGAATGAGCCTCCTCAAAGATCTCATTTCTAAGTTCCACACTGTTCGGAACACAAACCCTGGCTTTATACAGAAGCATCCCACTGTCTGACACTGAAAAGTCCTTGGCTTGACCAGCCAACACCTCATCTCGGGCCTTTACTAACTCTGGATCCGTCATCTGAGCGACTTTTATTCTTTCCAACAGATCAGATTGCAGCGTTAAGTTGTGAAGCTGACCTACCACAAACTCAATGCTGGATCTAACCATATCCTCTGCTAGCTGAGGTGAGATCTGAATCATACTAGCTACTTGCCCGGGACCCTTTCTGCTCAGGGCATCGGCCACTACATTGGCTTTTCCGGGATGATAGAGGATCTCACAATCATAATCTTTCACTAATTCCAACCAACGCCTTTGTCTCATATTCAGATCCTTCTGAGTAAAGAAATACTTGAGACTTTTATGGTCGGTAAAGATCTCACACTTTTCCCCGTAGAGATAATGTCGCCAAATCTTCAATGCAAAAACCACTGCGGCTAACTCTAGATCATGAGTCGGGTATCGCTGTTCATAATCCTTTAACTGACGGGAGGCATAAGCGATGACCCGATCGGCTTGCATCAATACACACCCCAAACCCTGTTTGGATGCGTCGCAATATACTACGAACTTCTCCTTGTCCGAAGGCAAAGCTAGTACTGGAGCAGTAATCAACCTCTGCTTTAGCTCCTGAAAACTAGCTTCACACTTGTCTGACCAAATAAACCGCTGATTCTTCTTTGTAAGCTCGGTTAGGGGCATTGAAATTTTGGAGAACCCTTCGACGAACCTACGGTAGTACCCAGCTAAACCCAAGAAGCTTCTGATCTCTGTCACTGTCTTCGGTCTCGGCCAATCCCTGACGGATTCAATCTTCCCGGGATCCACCTTGATCCCGTCTTTGCTCACAATGTGCCCTAGGAAGGACACCTGAGATAGCCAGAACTCACATTTCTTGAACTTGGCATAAAGCTTATGTTCTCGAAGCCGTTGCAGTACCATCTGAAGATGTAACTCATGCTCCTCTTCTGATTGAGAGTACACGAGGATGTCGTCGATAAACACAATCACACAGATATCGAGGAAATCCTTGAATACTCTATTCATCAGGTCCATGAATGCTGCAGGAGCATTGGTTAGTCCGAATGACATAACCAGAAACTCGTAATGTCCATACCTAGTGCGAAAAGCCGTCTTTGGAATGTCCTCCTCTCGGATTCTCAACTTATGATAACCCGAACGGAGATCAATCTTAGAAAAGACCGTCTTCCCCTGAAGCTGATCGAACAAGTCATCGATCCTAGGTAATGGATATTTATTCTTCACCGTCAGCTTTTTCAACTCCCTGTAGTCGATGCACATCCTCATAGATCCATCCTTCTTCTTGACGAATAAAACCGGGGCTCCCCAGGGTGACACACGGGGCCGAATGAACCCTATGTCAAGCAACCCTTGGAGCTGAATCTTTAATTCCTTAAGTTCAGCTGGAGCCATTCTATACGGGGCTTTGGAAACCGGTTCCACCCCTGGTGCCAAGTCTATCACGAAATCAATCTCCCGCTGAGGTGGTAACCCTGGAAGTTCTTCGGGAAAAACGTCCAAAAATTCCCGAACCACTCTGATGTCTTCTGGCCGAATGGTATCTGGCCGAGTGGTGTCCACCACCACGGCCAGAAACCCTAAGCAACCACAACAATTCTCTAGCTGACATAGCCGAGATCACCGGGATCCGAGATCCCTGAACTAAACCAACAAATACAAACGGTTCTTCACTTTCCGGTTGGAAGATCACCATCTTCCTTTTACAATCAATGCTCGCCGAATATTTAGATAGGAAATCCATTCCTAAAATAATATCGAATTCGACTAAACTCATCTCTATCAGATCAGCACTTAACTCTCTACCATCTATCCTGATCGGCATAGACCTAATCCACCTATTGGAGATAACCAATTCTCCGCCAGGTAACAGGGTTCCAAACCCTGATTCATATCTATCATATGGTCTACCCAATTTACTAAAGACTCTGGCCGCCACATAAGAATGCGTAGCCCCAGAATCAAACAACACTGAATATAGCGAGTTGTTAATAAAAAGCTGACCTGTGACAACTGATGGGCTGGCATCTGCATCAGCCTGCGTGATAGCGAACACCCTGGCTGGAGTGGGTATCGCTGGAGCTCGCGGTGCCTCTGGTCGGAGCTGGGGACAGTCCCTCTTGAAGTGTCCGGGCATGCCACAATGAAAGCATCCCTGACCTTTGCACTCGCCCCGATGGTGCCTCTTGCAGCTAGGGCACTCGGGATAGGAGAATCGGGTCTCAGTACCACCAGGACGACTCCCTCTGCTCTGGTTCCCCCGGAACCTTTTGTTCTGACTCGAGCCACCGGAAGCTGTGGGTGCTCTCTTCCTCTGATCAATGGCCGAACCACTACTCCCCCTGCTAAAGCCTGATGCAGGAGGGGTAGGAGCCCCGCCATTCACCGGAGTACTGGCTGATTCTGACATACACCCAACTGCGCCCTCAGCTCGCAGTGCCTTCTCCACCATCTGAGCATAGGTGGTGCTGTCGTCTGTGGTGATCATCAAATCATGCCTAATCCTGGCATTCAACCCGTCCAGATACTTCTCCTTCTTGCTGAAGTCGGTCGACACAATTCCCGAGGCTAACCTCGCCAACCGATCAAACTGAGTAGTATACTCAGTGACGCTCATATTCTCACGCTGGCTCAGGTGAGCGAACTCTTTCCTCTTGGCGCTTCTGACCACCTCGTTGTAGTACTTTGCATTAAAGAGTTCCTGGAACCTTTCCCAGGTCATGGTGGTGACGTCATGGATCTGAGACACCATGTCCCACCAAACTAAAGCGTCCTCCTGGAACTGGAATGTGGCGCACACCACTCTGTCGTTACAGGTGACACCCATAAACTTCAGAATCTTGGTGATCACCGTCAGCCACTGCTCGGCTTTCATTACGTCCGGACCTCCCAGGAAAACTGGAGGTGCTTGCTTCCAGAACCGCTCATACAGAGGTTCCAATCTATGGGCCGCCACCACTATCTCGGCCTGGGCAGCAGGGGCAGGTGCCACTGGAACTACGGGCACTGGAACTGCAGGAGCACCCTGCTGTCTCAACCTCTGAATCTCGAGGTCTTGCTCTTCGATCCGGGCTTGCATCTCCGCAAACCGTAACTCCCAGTTCTGGGCTCCCTGATCGGCTGGGGGAGCCTGGGCAGCCTGTGGTGGGTTCTCCTCACCCCGACCACGAGCCCTGCCTCGGGGACCTCTACCTCGGCCCCTTACAGGTGGGGGAAACTGAGCTCCCTGGCCTTGATTCGACCCCACTGAGTTGCCCTGACTCCTGGTGGTCCGCCTGGCGTCCATCTGATTAGAACCGCCTGCGAAACCAAGAGTTGGCATATCAGGTCGTATTCAAGGAGAGCTTACTAATGCCGCTTAATTTGGAAATTAAAAACGAAACATGCGGCTATTCTACTATCAGGCTACTAACATGCTTCCTAACAGGCTTTTCTCTTTTTTTTTCATAACTGAATAAAATAAACTACTAAAGCAATAAAGGCTTACTGAACCGTGAAACGAGCTAACTGCTGACGATGATTGTACATGTCGTGACGATCTTCGGAAGACAACCTGGCGGCTCTGATACCAAATTGTAACACCCTAACTAGCATAGGCGTATTACGTGATTTTTAAACATACTGTGCAGCTCGTTGCTAATCAACGAGGTTTATGGAAAAACGTGATTAATTAAAATTTTGCTTTTTAATTAAACTTATAAAATAATATTACAAAAGACTCGGGATCCCGATTATAAAATCATTTACAAAAAGTTTTAACTGATTAACTGATACATAAAATAAAAGTCGTCTAACGACCAGTTACAAAATCAGCCTCGCTGTCCCGAGGATCGTATGCTCCAGGCCTAACCGCCCCGACATGTACAATCTTCACAAGCTCGCTCACGGTCCATCAGCTATAGCCTTGCCTTTACCTACACATAAACGTAAACTGTGAGTCGACAGACTCAGTAAGAAAAGCATAATAATACTCATATATAATTCTAACTGCCGTGTCCAACACGATACTGAGTCCCGCTACTGCCGTGTCCAACACGGTACTGAGCCACTACTGCCATGTCCAACATGATACTGAGTTTTGAACGTTCACAGGGACGGTACTATTGACAAGTATCCTCCTGATCGGTCGAACCGGTCATACTCCAGCTGCTGGTCATACTCTAGCCTGTACCGACGGGATAGGTCAATAGCACAGAACCACCAACCAAATGTCAGCCTGATCGGTCGAACCGGTCATACTCCGGCTGCTGGTCATACTCCAGCCTGTACCGACGTGACAGGGTTGGATGGTTCGAAGCCAACATACATAACTAATGTAATCTAACAGGCTTCCTACATGCACGCTAAACATGTAATCTACATATGCATACTGTTATACTAATCTTACCTGGATTCTGAATTCAGGTGTGCCGGTCAACCTGACTGGAACTTTAGCTGAGCGGCGGATTACAGGCTCCTAAACCATAAAAATCACAACACTATAAGTGACACGCTAAATCACTTCCCGGGGACTTAAACTAGGAACTAAAAGTTTCCCTATCGATAAAAAGCATGGCAATACCCCTTAAAACATAAAAACGAGGAAAAATGCGGGTTCTGAAAATTCCCCAACCGGCAGACCGGTTGCCCAACCGGAATTCCGGTTCTGGGAAATTCAGGACCCCCATCCGGAATTTCGGATGCACAACCGGAATTCCGGTTCCTCGCAGGCAGCAACATCAAATTTTCATATCTCAACCAATTCAACCCCAAATTGCTTCAAACTTTCCAGACCTGTTCTAAACCTTCCCTAGAACATATCCAAGGCATCAAAACAACCCAGAAACCTCAAACACGAAAAATACCATTGGAGCTCAAGCTTTGAGTTCTAAACTCAAACTTGAGCAAAACCACCTAAACATGCATTCCACTAGCTTAATTCTACTTAAACTAGCATAAAATCACCCTGAAAACTATTAAAAACAACAGCAACATCACAGAAACAGATTCACTATATTTCTTCAAAAATCATAACTTTTTGCATAGAAAACTCAAAGCTTTACACAACCTAGCTAACATGCTTCAAAACAGCTCAATTAACTTCAATTAAACATGCTTTAAACCTCAGAAATCAACAACAAAACACAGCAATAACAACAGCCACAAAAAGCATGCATTTACTCAATATTTCACCATTTTTTTCAAGAAAACAAAGGAGAACAATTAGGAAATACATACCACAATCAAGAGTACCCAAAGCTATGAAGAATCTAGCTAGAAATTTGAAGAAAATCCAGCCCTTACACCCACATGCACAGCCGAGAGAGAGAGAGAGAAAAAGAGAGAAAAAGAGTTTGAAAATTCTATTTTTCTTTACTTAGTGATTTTTTGTAAAAATTGGAATAATGAATAAACACTTAACATAAATCCATTTCAGCCAATTAAACACTCAAATAAATATTTATTTCCATTTAATCAAGTCACTAAAAGACAAAAGTCATTGGGGCAAAAAGACCATTTTGCCCCTCCACACTAAAATCACATAAAAATCACTAAAGGGGTATTTTTGGGACATTCTAAATTCCCGGCCATTCTCGACATTCCCAATGTCTAAAACCCGTCTCAAACTAATAACATGCTAAGTTGTGATTTCTACTGAGCCAAACGCCGAGTTCCAAAATACCGAGCACCGGAAATGCAAAATATGAAAACTACTGAATAACATAACCATGCATTTCTGAATTCCATAAATAACAGTATAATAAATTATTTAAATAGCTATAAATAATTTCATAAATAATCATAATTAACTGATAATTTCCAAATTAACTAAGCGGGCTTTACATTGAATTAGCTTAAATAATATATCATTGGATGAAGGGTTTATAAATCATATAATGTCATTCTATTTTCTCTTAAGAAATTGAATAGCGCATTTGATTATATTCCCGACATTCTATCCCGAAATGATATAAATCCTCAATCTTAGTATCTCCTACTTGTATATGCTTTCTTTAGGCAAATCAGACTTAGAGTTAAATTAGTAGTGGTTGTCCAAGAAAGAAGAATTACTCATTATATTTGGTATAAATTTAAGTCTTTGACTTTAAATTTTAGATTCCAAATAGAGATTTTATATCTTTATTTCTAGAATACAATACAGTTACACTTTCACAAGTGTTTAATAACCATTTTCTATCAATGGATTCAAACTGTATGTTAGTATGGAATATGAGTTTAATATTCTGTGACCAGAATCCACTTGCACTATTCTAAGAACTCTTTAATGTAACTAAACCTAAGTCATCAAAAGACCACAACCACATTTTTTTATAAATCTATGGCATTTGTATCTTGTTCATAATTTTTTGACAAGATTAGTCTCTGCAAAGAGTCAATATGCCTATATCCACTGAAAGTAAGTTCATCTCATTCGCAGATGGATGTACATTCAGGGGTGGATATGAGTTTTTCGTTATATTCTTAAGACGATCACTCTAGATTTTACCTTAAGCACAGAAATTTGAAAATGTTTGAAAAATTTCATGAATTTCTAGCAATAGTGGAAAACCATTAAGGTAAGTGGTTAAAGATCTTGCGAACTGATAGGGGTGGAGAAATATTTGTTTGATATGCAGTTAAAGATCATTAAGTTGATTTTTCAATTATATCCAAACTTACCTTCCCAGAAATTTGATTTGCATATTGATGATTAGTTATTAGTAGTTGCCTAATTTCTTCTAGGGATATACCCTAGTGATAGGAAAAATTTCAGAATGATGAAATGGTTAGGTACTTAGCGTAAACCATTACTAGACTCATGGATGACCTAATCGAAATCTTAAAAAAAGCTAGAACTGTTAACCATAGTTTGTTTGTTTGTTAGCTATTCCAAGTGATTAGGGGTGGACCATCCCATAGTCATTAGATAAGAAAGTGTTTGTTTAAACAAATACAACTTTTCCAAGAAAATGACTAAGTCAAAAAACAAAGTAGCAAATAGAGGAGATATTTTTTTTCCTTATTCCAAAAGTGTTCTATCATCTTATTCTACATATGATGATCCCACTGCCTCTGTTGTCTTAACACAACCGAAGAGGTCAATACCATTTACTTTTCTTAGACATAATTCACGATACCTTGTCGTAGTGGGAGAGTTTCAAGGAACTCAACCTTTTATGACTTGGAAGACACTAGTGATTAAAATCCATTGTGAGTTTAAACAAGTAATGGATTGTCAAAATAAGAAACTAAGAAGAAAAGCCAAGAGAACTATGGTTAAAACCATTCATGTGGAACAACCAAAAGTTTTCTTTTACAAGGACATGAAAGGAAATTTCGTTTGTAAGTCTATTCAATGGACTTAACAAAACTTCCTGTTCCTAGTATTATAGGTTTGAGTTTATCTAAACCTATGGCTTGTGGTATACCTGGTAATTTACTTACTCTAGTGCAAGCAACTTACTTTAGTAAGATGCTGAAGCATTTTCTTTTCTAATGGCGATCTATAGAAGCTTCTCGACTTCTATGCATAGATTTTATTTATCTAAGGAAAAGTCTCAACTATTCTAGAAAAGATAAAGCCATGAAAGAATTCCTTGAATCAACGGTAAGAGGTCTCAAATATGCTTTAGTATGCCTTACACTAGACACCTGCTGTTGAGTGGGAGTAATGAGTAGGTATCAAATTAATCCAGGAAAGGAACATTGGAAGACAATCAAGTGAATCTTAAGATTAAGAAGAGGAACTATATGTTAGTCGATAAGGGTCTATTTAATACTCTTAGACTATACTACATCATATTTTTAGACTTGCCTTAGTGCTAGAAAGTCTGCTGATGAGATGGTGATTACTCTGGGGGTGGACTGGTGATTTTGGAGAAGTGTAAAAACCTATCTGAAGTTTCTAAGTCTACTAGAGAGAGACTGAATGTTAAAGTTGCAGGAAAGGTACTTATTCAGTCTAAGGAAAGTTCTATACTTTTTTGGCACTGTTCCAACATATCTTAAATTACTAGTGTTACTTCCTGATTAACACAAAAGTAGTTGCCAATAGTAAAGAATCCAGTATCCCAGGAGAGTAGACATATAGAGAGGAATTTCACAATATCAAAGTTTTTGTGATTAAGGAAACGTAAGGGTGGAAGAAAGGTTGGATTTAATACAACCTGTGAGATCTTATTACGGAGAGTATACTACAGACTGCACTTGATTTGTATATCAAGGTGTTGAGATTATTAGAAATGCACTTTATTGTTTTATATTAGTGCAAGTGGGAGTTTGTTGGGTTTTGTGCCCTAAATAAAACCCATTTCAATATAATCAGATTAACTAATAAAGATCAGAAATAACATTTTATGTTGCATGGTTCACATGATTTATTTCATGATTATATATAATGTATAAATTCTATTAAGTCCAGAACATATGTATTTGTTAATGATTATAGTGTTGTCAGAACAGTGGAATATAATCATGATGATATGTTCGAAAGTTTAATTCCCTGATTTGTCAGTTCACTGGATTTAGACTGGCATGATAATCAGCTATAGGTATTCTTTCACCTTGGATAAGTGTTATGTCATTTCCAGGGCATTGGCAAAGTTTACCAGTATCGGATGTATGGAGTATACATCGGAAGGGACCGATATTGAACTTTGATTAGATATGTTAAATTTAGCGTAATATCTATTCAATTCAATATCACCTAGTTGATCCTAGATCAAATGATCTTAATCCTGATATGATTAGGTTCGATCTCAAGAGTATTATACGTGTTCTTTGATTTGTTACTTAAGCCTACTTTTGGGTCAGGGTGATACGTACATTTTGGGAACATGATAATATAACTGAGTGAGAGCGCTAAACATAGATATGGAATCTATAACTTCTAGAGGTATTTAGAAGGGAAGCGATGATCTCCTTCGAGCTTGGCTAAACTGAGATAAATGGTTGAGTACTCATTTCACTTCGCTGAAATATCATTTATACGGAGCTAAGTGTTTTAAGGATAAAATACATTGAAGGGTGTAACGGTAATTTAGTCCCTATACAATGTAGATCATCTATTAGAGGATCATTGATCAAATTAGGATTATAACAACGGATAATTTATAGCGTATTCATATCATGGAACATGTAGAGCGTTCTATATGACTGAGAGTGCAATTCTAAGTTCTATGCGTGGATTCAACAAGGAATTAATAAGTTAGTGGATTTACTTGGTAAATTCTTGATCTGCTTATTGGAAGCTCGGTTATATAGGCCCATGGTCCCCATACTAGTTAAGACCATACTGCTTGTAAGACTCAATTAATTGATTTTAATTAATCAATTATAATTCTAAAATTAGACTATGTATAGTTTATGAATTTTCACTAAGCAAGGGCAAAATTGTGAAGAAAAGAGTGTTGGAAATTATTTTACCAGGATCTTAGATCTACTCACAAGTATGTTGTTTAAACACCCTAAATAAGAACTTTCTAAAACGATAAATTAAACACATATAAAGTTAAGAAAAACTTACATTGATGCAGCGGAATTAATGTCTCCTTCCACTCAGATCTCTAACCCTTGATTCCTTTCTGTAGCAGAGTATAATCAAGATCTGAGCCCGAATGTCCTTCTTCTTCAAGTTTTGATCCTTCACAGTCTTCCAATCTATGATTGAGTTACTGCTTGCTGTGTGTGGGCACTTACTCTTTCACTAGGGTCACGAAAAAGATGAAGAAGAAAAGAGAGAGGGTTTCGGCCAAGGTGTAGAAAGTGGGGAAGGCTCAGTTTTCTGAAGAGAGAAATTTCTGTCAGAAAGATGATCTGAAAAACTTGTGTTTTGACTGAGCCATCACTTTCTATTTATAGGCAACTACTAGGTCTAGGTTTAGAATTATTTGGCATTAAAATAATGAAAATATTAATTTGAAAAACTCATCTAAGTGGCCGGCCATATGGTGTTTAATGGGCCTCACTTGATTTTGAGGTTTTATAAAATTTTATCTCTATTTTCTCAAAAACGCCAATTTTCCAATTCTAACCTTTTAAATGCCAAAACTAATTATTTAATAACTAAAATAGATTATTAAATAATATTGTCATTTAATTTAATTATTAATTAGACATATAAAATCCATTAATAAATAAATAAACCTAGAAACTCTTTTCTTTACAATTTCACCCCTGCTTAGTGAAAATTCATAAAATTAGACATAGTCTAACTTTAGAATTATAATTGATCAATCACGAATCAATTAATGAGTCTTACAAGTAGAATGTTCTCAACTAGAATGGGGACCATGGATCTATATGCTGAGCTTCCAATAAGTGAACCAAATTTACCAAGTAAATTCCTACTTATTAATTCTTCGTTGAATCCACTCTTAGAACTTAGAATTGCACTCTCAGACTTATATAGAGCATATTGTATGTTTCACGATATCAATATACTATCTCATTTAACCATTGTTATAATCTTATTGTGATTTAAAGATCCTCTATATAGAATATTTACATCGAGATGGGATTTCTTTACCGTTCTCACCCCTCAATGTATTTTGCCCCTTAAAACACTTAGCTACCTGTAAATGGTGTTTAGTGATCTAATGATTAGTCAGTTAAACAAGAGCTCATCCATTTACTTCTATTTGCTAAGCTCGAAGGGAATCATCACTTAACTTCTATACACCAGTAGAAGCTATAGATTCCATATTTATGTTCAGCACTCCCACTCAATCATACTATCATGTTCCCAAAATATACGTATCACCCTGACCCAAAAGTAGGCTTAACTAATAAATTAAGTGCTCGTTTGGAACGCCGTATTAGGTGGTATTGTATTGTATTGTATTATATTGAATTGTATTTTATGCAATATTTTTACGTAAAACTATACGTGGTATTAAATTTTATGGACACCTAAATATATAATATTTTAGTATAAATTAAAGTTTAACATAGTATTATATAAAAATATGATATATAATCCAATTCAATATAATACAATACAATACAATACGACCTAATACGGCGTTCCAAACAAGCCCCAAAGAACATGAATAGCACTCCTGAGTTGAGCCTAAGCATATCAAGATTTAGATTCTTTTAATCTTAAGATCAACTACTGATATTGACTTGGAAAGATATGTATAACGGTAAGTTTGTAATATCTTAACTTAGTTGCAATATCGGTCCAGTCCAATGTATACTACATACATTCGAAACTAGCATACTTTACTAATGTCCTGGAAAGAACATAACACTTACTCCAAGTGTAAGTACACATCATCGCTGATTATCACATTAGTGTAAATCCAATAACACTGATGAAACAGGGACCAAAACTTTTGATTCATATGATCACAATCACATTCCACTGTGTTGACGATACTGTAATTGTGAATAAACATATGATCTGGATTTAACTGATTTTGTGTGTATGAATGTAATAAACATATTTAAACATGTTAAACATATTAAACCATTAGCATGTAAAATTCATGCAAACATCAATCACTTCAAATTTCTTATATTGATAACTAATCAGATTGTAAAGAGTTTTATTTAGGGCATAAAACCCAACAAACTCCCACTTGCACTAATATAAAACAAACTGTGCAAAAATTCGAAAATATTGCATAATTAAAATGCAAATTTCGAAATTGATTAATAAAATAAAGAAAAATATATATATTGAAAATTATTTAAATTTAAGTTGAAAAATTAAATTTCAACCTAAAAATAATTTTCTATTTAATTAAGTGTCATGAAAAATCAATAAATATTTAAGTATCATGATGAAAATCAACTTAGATATTTATATTTTTCAAGTTAATTAAATGTATTAAATTCAAGGAATAATAATTAAGTGTAGAGAAGGCTTAATTATTAATTTCTATTTAATACTAGGAAAAATATACTTAATAAAATTGTACCAAAATTAATTATTTAAATAATTAATTTCACAAAAGTATAATATTTTCCTATTTAAATATTAGAAATAATAAGTAGTCTAGAAATTACAATCTAGAAAATATCTTATTTGACTAAGTATCTTTTCAAAATTTGAAAAATATCTAATTTAAGTTATATAGAAAAAATCTAAAACTTAAATAATTTCAAATTTAGATATAATTAAATATCAAAAATTAAGTTGTAACAACTTAATTTGAAGATATCTTTTTAAAGTTAATATTTGAAAAGATATTAACCAAAAAAAATATCTAAAATATTCCATTTTAAGTTAATATTTGAAAATATATTAACTTAAAAAATATCTTAAAAATCTTTAATAACTAATGCCTAAGATTCCTCAACTTGATTTAAAATTTAAATCAAATATTCAAATTTAAGTTAGATAAGAAAAATCAGTTGATACAACTAATTTATAACTTAAATAGGAATATTTAATTAAATAAGCTCCAGAAAGAATCTTAGTTAGTTAAAATTCTATATTTAATTAAATACAAGAAAAATACAAATAGTTTGTCTAGAAAAAAAAAATCTAAACTAAAAGTGTTTTTCTTAAAATTAACTTTAAAATATTAAAATGAAAATAAATTTTCATATATTTTAAATTTAATTATGTTGCTAATTCAATTTTATTAGGTCAAACTAATATAATTAACCTAGTACAGTTATTCAAATCAGGCAAATGGGCCTTCACAATTGGGGTAGTTCATGTGAGGGGGTGCTGGATTCAGTATGTCGTACCCACTTCTATGGCTCCCAACTCTCACACAAGGCCCAAAAGAGAGGAATTTAACCTTAAAATGAATAACTGTTATTAATTGAATAGGTCCAATAACTAAATGGACCTAAATAAAATCTATCATGGTGTGACATTTTATTTAGCAACAACCTATATGTATCTATATTATAAAATAAAATAAACATATAGGCTCACACAGACACACTTTGGATGGATCCTATCATGTTACTAGGTCATACACAGATGAAAGAAGATTGTAAAATTTACCTGTTACAAATTATTAACTTGACCAAGGGAGCCATCAGATCATTAGATCTGGCAAAAAGTAACCATGGCTATTTGCAATAAAGTAATAATAGGTTTTAGAAACTTACATACAAGCTAAAACCACATATTCCTGCAACAAGGTTAGCGGAATAGTTGGAAGTAGGATTTATTTAATTTTTAAATAAATAATTTTGAAAAATAAATAATTAAATAAAAAATATTTTAATTTTTTCGAAAAATAAAAATAAATAAAAAAATATTTTAATTTCGGAAAAAAAAATTTAAATTTCGAAATTAAAAAATATTTAAAATTAAACCTACTATTTTGAAAAATTAGGTTTCAACCAACCTAAATATCATTTCAAAATTTGCTAACTACTTTTAAAAATTAAATGTTATTTTAAAAATAAAAATTAAATAAAAATTAGAAAAGATAAATGAAATATCTTTTCAGATTTTAAATTTAATTTAAATAAATAAAATAACAAAATTTAAAAGTTAGCAAAATATCTTACATCTATTTAAAATTACATGATTATAAATATCTTATTTTAAATTTAAATAAGGTCAAAATATCTAAAAAGATTTAATTTAAAAAAAAAATATCTTAAAAGATAAAATATAATTAAAAATATCTTAAAAGATAAAATATCTTAAAAATATCTTAAAAAATTTTATAAATATCATATAAAATCTGACCTTAAATTTTAAAAAAAAATAAGATATAATCAAATTTAAAAATAAGATAGATTTTTAAGCAAAAAGATAGATACTATTTCTATTCAAATTCAAATTACACTAATATCTTGAATTAAATTTAAAAAAATATTAAATTAATTCAAAATGATAATTAGAATTGAATTAGGAATAGTAATAGTATATATACAAAACCATACAAAAAATCGGAAGTTAATTCCATGAAAAAGCATGAAAAATCGAAGAAAAACGAAAAAATTCGAAACTGTACGGACAGAATTGCGATCGCAGGAAAATATCAAGACAAATGTAGATTTTTTCAAATCTTCAAAAAATCATAACTAATTCAAATAAAATCCAAATTAAGTTCTGTAAAAGGCTAACTTGCTTAATTTTTTCCATACTATCCAATAAAAATAATTCCAGAGATAAAATCGCAATTATTTTTCACGAAAATTGCACAAACATCAATCAATCATCAAATAACACTCAATACAACATGATACCATCCAAAGAACATACAAACAATCGTTTTAAAGTCCAAATTTCATGTAAGTAAATCAATTAACATGGCTCTGAGGCCAGTTGTTGGAAATTATTTTACCAGGATCTTAGATCTACTCACAAGTATGTTGTTTAAACACCCTAAATAAGAACTTTCTAAAACGATAAATTAAACACATATAAAGTTAAGAAAACCTTACATTGATGAAGCGGAATTAATGTCTCCTTCCACTCAGATCTCTAACCCTTGATTCCTTTCTGTAGCAGAGTATAATCAAGATCTGAGCCCGAATGTCCTTCTTCTTCAAGTTTTGATCCTTCACAGTCTTCCAATCTATGATTGAGTTACCGCTTCTTGTGTGTGGGCACTTACTCTTTCACTAGGGTCACGAAAAAGATGAAGAAGAAAAGAGAGAGGGTTTCGGCCAAGGTGTAGAAAGTGGGGAAGGCTCAGTTTTCTGAAGAGAGAAATTTCTGTCAGAAAGATGATCTGAAAAACTTGTGTTTTGACTGAGCCATCACTTTCTATTTATAGGCAACTACTAGGTCTAGGTTTAGAATTATTTGGCATTAAAATAATGAAAATATTAATTTGAAAAACTCATCTAAGTGGCCGGCCATAAGGTGTTTAATGGGCCTCACTTGATTTTGCAGTTTTATCAAATTTTATCTCTATTTTCTCAAAAACGCCAATTTTCCAATTCTAACCTTTTAAATGCCAAAACTAATTATTTAATAACTAAAATAGATTATTAAATAATATTGTCATTTAATTTAATTATTAATTAGACATATAAAGTCCATTAATAAATAAATAAACCTAGAAACTCTTTTCTTTACAATTTCACCCCTGCTTAGTGAAAATTCATAAAATTAGACATAGTCTAACTTTAGAATTATAATTGATCAATTACGAATCAATTAATGAGTCTTACAAGCAGAATGTTCTCAACTAGAATGGGGACCATGGATCTATATGCTGAGCTTCCAATAAGTGAACCAAATTTACCAAGTAAATTCCTACTTATTAATTCTTCGTTGAATCCACTCTTAGAACTTAGAATTGCACTCTCAGACTTATATAGAGCATATTGTATGTTTCACGATATCAATATACTATCTCATTTAACCATTGTTATAATCTTATTGTGATTTAAAGATCCTCTATATAGATGATTTACATCGAGATGGGATTTCTTTACCGTTCTCACCCCTCAATGTATTTTGCCCCTTAAAACACTTAGCTACCTGTAAATGGTGTTTAGTGATCTAATGATTAGTCAGTTAAACAAGAGCTCATCCATTTACTTCTATTTGCTAAGCTCGAAGGGAATCATCACTTAACTTCTATACACCAGTAGAAGCTATAGATTCCATATTTATGTTCAGCACTCCCACTCAATCATACTATCATGTTCCCAAAATATACGTATCACCCTGACCCAAAAGTAGGCTTAACTAATAAATCAAAGAACATGAATAGCACTCCTGAGTTGAGCCTAAGCATATCAGGATTTAGATTCTTTTAATCTTAAGATCAACTACTGATATTGACTTGGAAAGATATGTATAACGGTAAGTTTGTAATATCTTAACTTAGTTGCAATATCGGTCCAGTCCAATGCATACTCCATACATTCGAAACTAGCATACTTTACTAATGTCCTGGAAAGAACATAACACTTACTCCAAGTGTAAGTACACATCATCGCTGATTATCACATTAGTGTAAATCCAATAACACTGATGAAACAGGGACCAAAACTTTTGATTCATATGATCACAATCACATTCCACTGTGTTGACGATACTGTAATTGTGAATAAACATATGATGTGGATTTAACTGATTTTGTGTGTATGAATGTAATAAACATATTTAAACTTGTTAAACATATTAAACCATTAGCATGTAAAATTCATGCAAACATCAATCACTTCAAATTTCTTATATTTATAACTAATCAGATTGTAAGGAGTTTTATTTAGGGCATAAAACCCAACAAACTCCCACTTGCACTAATATAAAACAAACTGTGCAAATAGGTCAATCTGATGTCTTGATCTTCAGATCAAGTGTAGTATATTTGAATCCACCGAAACTTCTGGAAACTAGTTCATAAATACACTTATGAAACATCCTTTACTATATGCTTTACTCATCAAAGGATACTGAAATCTTTACTGTTTTAAAAGTACATCTGAATTAACAGAAGACGTATCTCTCATATTTTAAAATATGTAATTGAGATAATACAGTGTAGACTTTTCTTCAGTGATATAACTTTCTGGTATTTTCGAATAGACCAAGTTATAGTTCTTCTCTGGTAGAGCTTGAATTATTATACAATAATTCCTCCACCCCCAAAGTAAGCACCATCTTATAGAATTTCGAAATTAGATGGTGAGATACAAAGACAACTGATACACAGTTCCTTAATATCTGACATATAGATCACTTTCATAAATCCTTCTTGAATATCTTCTAATGTTCCCTATTTGATTACATCTCAGATAGCTCCCACTCAATAGCAGATGTCTGGTTAAATAATACTTTTAACCTCTGATTGTTTGGAGAGTTACCTAGTTGTGACTTTTGTATTAGTCTGAAACTTTAAGTCAAGACTAAGTCATCAACATAGCAGACTAGTATTTGAAGTGAAAAATACATGCCAGAGATAAAGTAATCAAAATTAAGATACCATCAAATTTTATGAGGATTAAGAATTCTTGGTTCAAGTCATTCGAATGGACTAAACTAGAGTTCTTTATCTTATTCTCATAATTCTGATAAGCTATACCTATCCATGTGAATGGTTAGATTTGCTTTTCAGTAATGTTCTTAAGTACCTATCACAATTATCAACCTAATGAAGATGGGTATAAAATTTTAAAATTCTCCCACTCAATTAAGGTAGTGTGAAACTTTAACAAAGAACTTTCAAAGGTATCAAACTTTTACTTACAACAGTAAAAACGAAATGGAACATACAATCAAGATCAAGAATTTATATTGACAATAGCTGACTCATTATATTACTTCCATGTTTAAACAAGATATGTGTTACATAGGGAATTGTGGAATGGACTCCACCCCTAAGAATATACATATAGGGTACTATGGATAACCTCCACCCCTAAGTATATAGAGATTATGATCCACCCCTAAAGGTTGTAAAGATCATGATTCTCTTAGTGTGATAGAGTTTATGTGGAGTTGAATACTATCCAGAGTTCATTAGATATAAAAGATCGTTGAACTGCATAGTTTTCTTAACTTTTCTCCACCCCTATCAGATCATAAGATCCTTTTATTAAACAAATTCTTAATAATTGTATGAGAATTAACAATTATTGATAAACATAGAAATAATTTTTAGTGTTTATATAATATAACTCTATGAAGAGTTGAAAATATTATAGAATTTGCATCAATAATAAAAACACTTACACATACAAACATACAAATATAATGGGTAATAATTGATGAAGATAAAATTAAATGAAGCTCAATCTCATAAATTGCAATAGTGAATTTCGAAAATTATAAACTTTATTAAAAAAAAATGTTTTGCAACAATATGAGAGAAACAGGGATAAATATCCCTAACTAAAATTTGAAATCCAAATTGTCTTTAAACTAAAACAATAAATTCAAAAATTGAAGAGCTTCATCTTCATCTAGACGATTTCACCCTTGGTCCAGCTTTCTGATCCAACTCAATTGAGTTCAAGTAGCTTGGCCTATAAGAAGAAGAAAACAAATAAACAAAGTTAGTCCAGAATCATAAATCCAATTGGATAATAATTCACTAAAACTTTTAAAGTTTATAAATGGAAATACCTTGTTTCTTTGCAAGAAGTTTAGGACACTGGGGTTTCCAATGACCTTTCTCATTGCAGTAGAAACACTTTCCTTTAAGTGTAGCATCACCGGAAGGAGCAGCCTTTTTATTGGCTTTTGTTCGCTTCTTGGTGTTGTTCCACTTCCTCTTCGATTTGGGCTTTGAAGCAGAGGCAACATTTGCTTCAGGTTTTATCGTCCCATTACCATTCCCAGGATTGTGAGGTTTACTCCCTTTCTTCTTGGGTCCTCCAATCAAATTTTCATAAGTTTGAAGGTCATTGACTAATTCATGAAAGTCAATTTCCTTCTTATTCATGACATAATTTGATGTGTATGGTAGAAATGCTGGAGTCAGGCTATTCAAGATAAGACTAACTTGAGTAGCACTGTCCATTTCAGCACCATGATCCTGGGCTTCTTGGAAATAACTAGACATGAGGAGAACATGGTCACACACGCTTTGATGAGGTTCCATCCGTGCATTAATGTACTTCTTAGTCGCGTCAAAGCGTGACTGAAGTGATGCCTTACCGAATAGCTCATTTAACTTCGTCATTACTTCAGCAGCCTTCTCGGTTTTTGAAAATCGAGTTTTGAGGGTGTCAACCATGCTAGAAAGCATAAAGTATAGAGCTTTGTCATTTGCTTTCTGCCAACGCTCATACTTTTCTTTCACAGCTTTGGATGCATTATCCCCAGGCACTTCAGGTGACGGCTCAGTTAAAACAAATAAGGCACTTTCTCCTATGAGAGCAATATTAATGTTCTCATTCCATTTATTAAAGTTAGATCCATTCAGCTTGTTTTCAGTCAACAATGATAACATGGGATTCATTTTGACAAAACAGGATACTACAAAATAATAGAAACCAACAAATAGAAATTAATAATGGTTTAACACACAAAAACAATTCAGAAATTATAAGCACATAACAAGTAGGAATGATATGAGAAAATACTTAAAAAATTCAATCCTAAATAATTTCCAAGGTTTTCAACAAACTGATATCAGTGTCCCGTTTAGGCGAGAGTCAAAGCTACCATCCATTGAATAGAGTTGTCAGCTCATCTAAAATGTTAAACATTCTAGCAACCTTTTATTCGATCAAGATCAGAATCCAGCGTTGTCCCGTTTAGGCGAGAGTCAAGGCCATTCTATCTCATGAGCTTCTACCATTGTTTCGCAATTTGCAAGTCAAATATGATCGCTACCATTAGGGTGATCTATACCATATAAAACACTTACAAACCACTTATCATGGGAGATTAAACGGTGCGAAATTGCTAATGAACGTTCCTCCATTAGGGAGGATTACTCACTAAAACAAACGCAGTGTAAAACCCACAATGGAGATCGAATATCTTAATAATAATAAAGCTCATTATTTAAAATGTATTTTCTTTATTATTCTAATAAATAAATCTCATTAAATTCTATTTAAGAATTAAAATTCAAAAATAAGAATTTAATATAATATTTATAAAATTATATTTAGATGGTGATTGAAATAAAATTAATTATTTCCATATTAGTAATAATCTTAAATATAAATATTAAGGAAATTAATTTAAGTTGAATTAAATAAATAATTAGCAACTTAAAAATTTCCTTTGAGAATATATTTATTGGGTTCGAAAATTTAAAGTATATAAAATATACAATTTTCGAAAAATAATAAAAAATAGAAAAGAAATACTTCAAGCAAAAATATCACCTATCTAGATGTTCTTTTGACTAGTTAATTCAATTTCTAATAATATATATATATATATATTAAATTCATTTATTTTAAATTAATCAATTAAATGAAAAAAATCATTGATTTGAGTTGGTCCAAGAATTAATTAAAATAAATAATTAATTTACAACTCAATCTATTTTTCAAAATAAAAAATTCGAAAATATTGCATAATTAAAATGCAAATTTCGAAATTGATTAATAAAATAAAGAAAAATATATATATATTGAAAATTATTTAAATTTAAGTTGAAAAATTAAATTTCAACCTAAAAATAATTTTCTATTTAATTAAGTGTCATGAAAAATCAATAAATATTTAAGTATCATGATGAAAATCAACTTAGATATTTAGATTTTTCGTGTTAATTAAATGTATTAAATTCAAGGAATAATAATTAAGTGTAGAGAAGGCTTAATTATTAATTTCTATTTAATACTAGGAAAAATATACTTAATAAAATTGTACCAAAATTAATTATTTAAATAATTAATTTCACAAAAGTATAATATTTTCCTATTTAAATATTAGAAATAATAAGTAGTCTAGAAATTACAATCTAGAAAATATCTTATTTGACTAAGTATCTTTTCAAAATTTGAAAAATATCTAATTTAAGTTATATAGAAAAAATCTAAAACTTAAATAATTTCAAATTTAGATTTAATTAAATATCAAAAATTAAGTTGTAACCACTTAATTTGAAGATATCTTTTTAAAGTTAATATTTGAAAAGATATTAACCAAAAAAAATATCTAAAATATTCCATTTTAAGTTAATATTTGGAAAGATATTAACTTAAAAAATATCTTAAGAATCTTTAATAACTAATGCCTAAGATTCCTCAACTTGATTTAAAATTTAAATCAAATATTCAAATTTAAGTTAGATAAGAAAAATCAGTTGATACAACTAATTTATAACTTAAATAGGAATATTTAATTAAATAAGCTCCAGAAAGAATCTTAGTTAGTTAAAATTCTATATTTAATTAAATACAAGAAAAATACAAATAGTCTAGAAAAAAAAAAATCTAAACTAAAAGTGTTTTTCTTAAAATTAACTTTAAAATATTAAAATGAAAATAAATTTTCATATATTTTAAAAGTTAATTATGTTGCTAATTCAATTTTATTAGGTCAAACTAATATAATTAACCTAGTACAGTTATTCAAATCAGGCAAATGGGCCTTCACAATTGGGGTAGTTCATGTGAGGGGGTGCTGGGTTCAGTATGTCGTACCCACTTCTATGGCTCCCAACTCTCACACAAGGCCCAAAAGAGAGGAATTTAACCTTAAAATGAATAACTGTTATTAATTGAATAGGTCCAATAACTAAATGGACCTAAATAAAATCTATCATGGTGTGACATTTTATTTAGCAACAACCTATATGTATCTATATTATAAAATAAAATAAACATATAGGCTCACACAGGCACACTTTGGATAGATCCTATCATGTTGCTAGGTCATACACAGATGAAAGAAGATTGTAAAATTTACCTGTTACAAATTATTAACTTGACCAAGGGAGCCATCAGATCATTAGATCTGGCAAAAAGTAACCATGACTATTTACAATCAAGTAATAATAGGTTTTAAAAACTTACATACAAGCTAAAATCACATATTCCTGCAACAAGGTTAGCTGGATAGTTGGAAGTAGGATTTATTTAATTTTTAAATAAATAATTTCGAAAAATAAATAATTAAATAAAAAATATTTTAATTTTTTCGAAAAATAAAAATAAATAAAAAAAAATATTTTAATTTCGGAAAAAAAAATTTAAATTTTGAAATTAAAAAATATTTAAAATTAAACCTACTATTTTGAAAAATTAGGTTTCAACCAACCTAAATATCATTTCAAAATTTGCTAACTACTTTTAAAAATTAAATGTTATTTTAAAAATAAAAATTAGAAAAGATAAATGAAATATCTTTTCAGATTTTAAATTCAATTTAAATACATAAAATAACAAAATTTAAAAGTTAACAAAATATCTTACATCTATTTAAAATTACATGATTATAAATATCTTATTTTAAATTTAATAAGGTCAAAATATCTAAAAAGATTTAATTTTAAAAAAAAAAATATCTTAAAAGATAAGATATCTTAAAAATATCTTAAAAAATTTTATAAATATCTTATAAAATCAGACCTTAAATTTAAAAAAAAATAAGATATAATCAAATTTAAAAATAAGATAGATTTTTAAGCAAGAAGATAGATACTATTTCTATTCAAATTCAAATTACACTAATATCTTGAATTAAATTTAAAAAAATATTAAATTAATTCAAAATGATAATTAAAATTGAATTATGAATAGTAATAGTATATATACAAAACCATACCAAAAATCGGATGTTAATTCCATGAAAAAGCATGAAAAATCGAAGAAAAACGAAAAAAATTCGAAACTGTACGGACAGAATTGCGATCGCAGGAAAATATCAGCACAGCCCCAATTTTTTCAAATCTTCAAAAAATCAAAACTAATACAAATAAAATCCAAATTAAGTTCTGTAAAAGGCTAACTTGCTTAATTTTTTCCATACTATCCAATAAAAATAATTCCAGAGATAAAATCGCAATTATTTTTCACGAAAATTTCACAAACATCAATCAATCATCAAATAACACTCAATACAACATGATACCATCCAAAGAACATACAAACAATCGTTTTAAAGTCCAAATTTCATGTAAGTAAATCAATTACCATGGCTCTGAGGCCAGTTGTTGGAAATTATTTTACCAGGATCTTAGATCTACTCACAAGTATGTTGTTTAAACACCCTAAATAAGAACTTTCTAAAACGATAAATTAAACACATATAAAGTTAAGAAAACCTTACATTGATGCAGCGGAATTAATGTCTCCTTCCACTCAGATCTCTAACCCTTGATTCCTTTCTGTAGCAGAGTATAATCAAGATCTGAGCCCGAATGTCCTTCTTCTCCAAGTTTTGATCCTTCACAGTCTTCCAATCTATGATTGAGTTACTGCTTGCTGTGTGTGGGCACTTACTCTTTCACTAGGGTCACGAAAAAGATGAAGAAGAAAAGAGAGAGGGTTTCGGCCAAGGTGTAGAAAGTGGGGAAGGCTCAGTTTTCTGAAGAGAGAAATTTCTGTCAGAAAGATGATCTGAAAAACTTGTGTTTTGACTGAGCCAACACTTTCTATTTATAGGCAACTACTAGGTCTAGGTTTAGAATTATTTGGCATTAAAATAATGAAAATATTAATTTGAAAAACTCATCTAAGTGGCCGGCCATATGGTGTTTAATGGGCCTCACTTGATTTTGCAGTTTTATCAATTTTATCTCTATTTTCTCAAAAACGCCAATTTTCCAATTCTAACCTTTTAAATGCCAAAACTAATTATTTAATAACTAAAATAGATTATTAAATAATATTGTCATTTAATTTAATTATTAATTAGACATATAAAGTCCATTAATAAATAAATAAACCTAGAAACTTTTTTCTTTACAATTTCACCCCTGCTTAGTGAAAATTCATAAAATTAGACATAGTCTAACTTTAGAATTATAATTGATCAATCACGAATCAATTAATGAGTCTTACAAGCAGAATGTTCTCAACTAGAATGGGGACCATGGATCTATATGCTGAGCTTCCAATAAGTGAACCAAATTTACCAAGTAAATTCCTACTTATTAATTCTTCTTTGAATCCACTCTTAGAACTTAGAATTGCACTCTCAGACTTATATAGAGCATATTGTATGTTTCACGATATCAATATACTATCTCATTTAACCATTGTTATAATCTTATTGTGATTTAAATATCCTCTATATAGATGATTTACATCGAGATGGGATTTCTTTACCGTTCTCACCCCTCAATGTATTTTGCCCCTTAAAACACTTAGCTACCTGTAAATGGTGTTTAGTGATCTAATGATTAGTCAGTTAAACAAGAGCTCATCCATTTACTTCTATTTGCTAAGCTCGAAGGGAATCATCACTTAACTTCTATACACCAGTAGAAGCTATAGATTCCATATTTATGTTCAGCACTCCCACTCAATCATACTATCATGTTCCCAAAATATACGTATCACCCTGACCCAAAAGTAGGCTTAACTAATAAATCAAAGAACATGAATAGCACTCCTGAGTTGAGCCTAAGCATATCAGGATTTAGATTCTTTTAATCTTAAGATCAACTACTGATATTGACTTGGAAAGATATGTATAACGGTAAGTTTGTAATATCTTAACTTAGTTGCAATATCGGTCCAGTCCAATGTATACTCCATACATTCGAAACTAGCATACTTTACTAATGTCCTGGAAAGAACATAACACTTACTCCAAGTGTAAGTACACATCATCGCTGATTATCACATTAGTGTAAATCCAATAACACTGATGAAACAGGGACCAAAACTTTTGATTCATATGATCACAATCACATTCCACTGTGTTGACGATACTGTAATTGTGAATAAACATATGATCTGGATTTAACTGATTTTGTGTGTATGAATGTAATAAACATATTTAAACATGTTAAACATATTAAACCATTAGCATGTAAAATTCATGCAAACATCAATCACTTCAAATTTCTTATATTGATAACTAATCAGATTGTAAAGAGTTTTATTTAGGGCATAAAACCCAACAATATGAACTTCTAAAACGATTATAAAATAAACACATATAAAGTATGAGAAACCTTACATTGGGTGCAGCGGAATAATATGACTCCTTCCGTTCAGATCTCTAACCCTTGTATCCTTTCTGTCCCACAGTATTATCAAGATCTAAACCTGGATCTCTTTCTCTCCTTCTTTAGTGCTGAAACTCCTTCTTGTTGAATGTCTTTCTTCACGATCTTCCTCACTATGATTAAGGTATCACTTGCTGTGTGTGGGCACTACTCTAATCACTAAGTGGTTCGAAATTTCAAGGAAGAAGAAAGAGAAGAAGGTGGCAGCTAGGTATAGAGAGAGAAGGCTCAAGTTTTTCTCTGAAGGAAATCAGAAGTTAAAGTGTAAATTTCCTGAAGCCTTCACTATCTATTTATAGCATTCTACTAGGGTTAGGTTTGAATTATTTGGCATTAAAATAATGAAAATATCAGATGAAAAACCCTATAAAAGTGGCCGGCTTAGGAAATATGGATGGGAAATTTTATTTACACCCCAAAATTTTTTAAATACACCCCATTTTAATAATTTTTATTCTATATAAAATTTATATTTTTAATTTTACTAAGTATTTTTAACTTTTTTCTTTCAATTTATATTCTTAAAAAATATACCTATCAAACAAAATTAAATTACATTTAAAAAATTATGACAAAAAAATTAAAAATAAAAAATTATATGAAATTTTCTTAGAAAAAAATAAAAAAATATATACATGAGTTAGAAAAAATTATAAAAATAAAATTCAAATAAGTATTGAAATTAACATAAAATAATGTGAGGAAAAAATTTTAAAAAAATATTAAGAGTAATTTTTAAAAATTATTTAAGTTTATATTTTTTTTAATATTGAGGTGTATTTATAATTTTATGGGGTGCAAATATAACTCCCCATATGGATTTGGGCCTCACTTTTTGCAATTTTGCAGTTTTATCATTTCTGCATCTCATTTTCTCAAAAACGCTAATTTTCAAATTCAACCATTTAAATGCCAATTATAACTATTTAATAACTATAAATAATTATTAAATAATATTGTCATTTATCATATTTATTAATTGAACCATACAAAGTATCATAATTAACAAATATGCCCCTAAAACTCTTTCTTTACAATTTCGCCCTTACTTAGTGAAAAATTCACAAATAGACATAGTCTAATTTGAGAATTATAATTGCTTAATCAAAACCATTATATGAGTCTTACAAGCAATATTATCTCAACTAGTGGGGGGACCATGGGTCTATATAACCGAGCTTCCAATAAGCAGATCAAGAATTTATAACATATAGACACATCAGTATACAGAATTAATCAAAACCATTATATGAGTCTTACAAGCAATAGTATCTCAACTTATTAATTCTTCGTTGAATCCACGCATAGAACTTAGAATTGCACTCTCAGTATATAGAATGCTCTATATGTTCCACCATATAGACACATCATTAGTTATCCATTGTTATAATCCTAATTTGATCAATGATCCTCTATATGAATGATCTACACTGTAAAGGGATTAGATTACCGTTACACCCTACAATGTATTTTATCCTTAAAACACTTATACCGTATAAATGATATTTCAGCTTATGTGAAATGAGTACTCCACCATTTATTTTTGTTTGGTCAAGCTCGAAGGAGATCATCCTTTACTTACTATTCGCCAGATAGAAGCTATAGATTCCATGTTTATGTTAGCGCTCCCACTCAATTGCACTACCGTGTTCCCAAAATGTACGTATCACCCTAACCTAAAAGTAGGCTTAACTAACAAATCAAAGAACACGAATTGCCTCTTGAGAATGAGCCTAATCATAACAGGATTAAGATCATTTGATCTAGGATCAACTAGGCGATATTGACTTGAATAGATATTACGGTAAGTTTAATAAATCTAAGTCAAAGTTCAATATCGGTCCCTTCCGATGCATACTCCATGCATCCAACCTGAGCTTTACTTTAACCAATGCTCTGGAAAGAACATAGCATTTCTCCAAACGCAAGTAAACTATGTTGTAGATTATCATATCAGTAAAACCCTGTGTCTGATAAATCTAGGAAACTTTATTCACATAGTCATGTTTACTTTCCAAAGTGTTGACAACACAATAAACAGGATCAAGTATGTGAAAAGGGTTTCAGATGAATTTATAAATCAAATTGACAAGCAATTGATAAGATGAACCAAAACATACAAATGAATGAAAAATACTTTTGTTTCTTTATTGATGTTGAATAAACTGGATTACATTGAAATGAAGTTTTATTTAGGGCATAAAACCCAACAAACTCCCACTTGCACTAATATAAAACAAAAAGTGCATTTCAAATAATCTCAACACATTGATACACAAATCAAGTGTAGTAGCAGTAAACTCCTCGTAATAGGATCTAAAAGGTTGAATTAAACACACATTTTCTCCACCATTACTCTTCCTTAATCACAAAATCATTGATAATTTAAAATTCTCTCTATATGTCTACTCTTTTTGGGATACTGGATTCTATACCTTTGGCAACTACTTTTGGTTAATCAGGAAATAACACTAGTAGTTAAGGCAATTTGGAATGGTGCCGAAAATGTATAGAACTTTCCTTAGACTGAATAAGTACCTTTCCTGCAACTTTAACATTCAGTCCCTTTCTGGTAGACCTAGAGACTTCAGATAGGTTTTTACACTTCTCCAAAATCACTATTCCACCCCCAGAGTAATCACCATCTTATCAGAAGACTTTCTAGAACAAAGGCAAGTCTCGAAAGCTGATGTGGTGTAGTCTTTACACCCTTAATCTTAATCTTAATGTTAAGATTTACTTGATTGTCTTCCAATGTTCTTCTCCTGGATTAATCTGATACCTACTCATTACTCCCACTCAATAGCAGGTGTCTGGTCTAAGGCATACTAAAGCATATCTGAGACCTCTCACTGTTGATTTAAGAAATTCTTTCATGACTTTATCTTTTTTGGAATAGTTGAGACTTTTCCTTAAATAAATAAAATCTATGCCTAGAAGTCGAGAAGCTTCTATAGATTGCCATTAGAAAGAAAATGCTTCAGCATCTTACTAAAGTAAGTTGCTTGCATTAGAGTAAGTAATTACCAGGTATACCACAAGCCATAGGTTTAGATAAACTCAAACCTATAATACTAGGAACAGGAAGTTTTGTTAAGTCCATTGAATAGATTTATACACGAAACTTCCTTTTATGTCCTTGTAATAGAAAACTTTAGGTTGTTCCATGTGAATGGATTAAACCATAGTTCTAGTTTCTTATCTTGACAATCCATTACTTGTTTAAACTCACAATGGATTTTAATCACTAGTGTCTTCCAAGTCATAAGAAGGTGAGTTCCTAGAAACTCTCCCACTACGACAAGGTATCGTGAATTATGTCTAAGAAAACTAAATGGTATTGATCTCTTCGGTTGTGACAAGACAACAGAGGCAGTGGGATCATCATATGTCAAATAAGATGATAGAACACTTTTGGAATCAAGAAAAATATCTCCTTTATTTTCTACTTTATTTTCACACTTAGTCATTATCTTAGAAAAGTAGTATTTGTTTAAACAAACACTTTCTTATCTATTGACTATGGGATGGTCCACCCCTAATCACTTAGAATAGCTAACAAACATGCAAACCATGGTTAACAGTTCTAGCTTTTCTTAAGATTTTGATTAGGTCATCCATGAATCTAGTAATGATTTACTTTAAGTATATAACCATTGCATCATTCTGAAGTTGTATTACCATAGAAGGACTTAGGCAACGACTAGTAACTAATCATCATTATGAAAATCGAAATTTTTGGGGAGGTAAGTTTGGATATAATTCAAAAATAAATTTAATGATCGTTGAACTGCATATCTACTAACTATTTCTCCACCCCTATCAGTTCGCAAGATCTTTAACCACTTACCTTAATGGTGTTCCTGTTGGAAATTATTTTACCAGGATCTGTTTACTATCATGTATGTTGGATTAACAACCTAATATGAATTCTAAAACAATGAAAATAAACACATATAAAGTTAGAAAACCTTATAGTGGGTGCAGCGGAATATTATGACTCCTTCCATTCAGATCTCTAGCCCTTGATTCCTTTCTGTAGCAGAGCATCACCAAGATCTGAACCTGGATCTTCTTTTCTCCTTCTTTGATGCAGAATTTCCATAGTCTTACATACTATGATTGAGATACCACTTGACGTGTGTGGGCACTACTCATCTCACAAGGATTTCGAAATTTTTCTCTCTTTTTCTCTCATAATTTCGTGGCTTATGATCCATACAAGAGAAGAGAACAAGGTTGCTTTATATAGGGAAAAGGGAGAGCACAACTTTCCAAATAAAACAGTTTCCTTAATTACTGTGTAATCAATTAACTGCCTTATTTAGTGTGATCCACCACTTTTCTATTTTTGCTAGGCTTTGATTAGCAATTACATGGCAATTAAAATTGAGAATAATAATTGGGAAAATCACAAAGAGGTGGCCGACCATAGGGTGATATGGGCCTCACTTAGATTTTGCAGTTTCCTCAATTTTATTTCTATTTCTCCAAAAATGCCATTTTTCCAATTCTAATCATTTAAATGCCAAAACTAATTATTTAATAACTAAAATAGATTATTAAATAATATTGTCATTTAAAATAATTATTAATTAGACATGCAAAGTCTCTCAATTAATAATTAAACCTAGAAACCCTTTTCTTTACAATTTCATCCTTAAACTGTGAGAATTCATAAAGTAGACATAGTCTAACTTTTAGAATTATAATTGATTAATTAAAATCAATTAACTGCGTCTTACAAGCAGTATGGTCTCAACTAGTATGGGGACCATGGGTCTATATAACCGAGCTTCCAATAAGTTGAACCGAATTTACCAAGTAAATTCCCTAACTTATTAATTCCTCATTGAATCCACACTTAGAACTTGGAATTGGACTCTCAGTCATATAGAACGCTCTATATGTTCCATGATATAGACACGTCATTAGTTATCCATTGTTATAACCCTAATGTGATCAATGATCCTCTATATAGATGATCTACATTGAAAAGGCACTACTGTTACCGCTACACCTTCAATGTATTTTATCCTTAAAACACTTAACCCTGTATAAATGATATTTCAGCTAAGTGAAATGAGATCTCCACCATTTATTTTCGTTTGGTTAAGCTCGAAGGAAATCATCCTTTACTTTCTATTTGCCAAATAGAAGCTATAGATTCCATATTTATGTTAGCGCTCCCACTCAATTGCATTACCGTTTTCCCAAAATGTTCGTATCACCCTGACCCAAAAGTAGGCTTAACTAACAAATCAAAGAACACGAGTAACACTCTTGAGATTGAACCAAACCATATCAGGATTAAGATCATTTGACCTAGGATCAACAGGTGATATTGAATTGAATAGATATTACGGTAAATTTTAATATATCTAATCAAAGTTCAATATCGGTCCCTTCCGATGTATACTCCATACATTCGATACTGGTAAACTTTGCCAATGTCCTGGAAAGGACATAACACTTTTCCAAGGTGTAAGAATACCTATTGCTGATTATACCATGTCAGTCTAAATCCAGTGTTCTGACAAATCAGGGAATAAACTTTTGAACATATAATTAAGATTATATTCCACTGTGCTGACAACACTATAATCTTTAACCTACTCATATGTTCTGGACTTAAAAAGAATTCATACATTATATACATATAATCATGAAATAAATCATGTGAACCATGCAACATAAAATGTTATTTCTGATCTTTATTAATAAGTAAATCTGATTATATTGAAATGAGTTTTATTTAGGGCATAAAACCCAACAGTTCCACCATTGCTAGAAATCAGAAATTTTTCAAACATTTCAAATTTCTTTACATAAGGTATAATCTAGAGTGATCGTTTTATGAATACAACAAAAAACTCATATCCACCCCTGAATGTACATCCATCTACGAATGAGATGAACAACTTTCAGTGGATATAGGCATATTAACTCTTTGCAGAGATTGATCTTGTCAAAACCACTATGAACAAGATACAAATGCCATAGATTAATAAAAATGTGGTTGTGACTTTTTGATGACTTAGGTATAGTTACATCAAAGAGTTATTAGAATAGTGCAAGTGGATCCTGGTCACAGAATACTAAACTCATATTGTATACAGTTTGAATCCATTAATAGAAAATGGTTATTAAACACTTGTGAAAGTGAAACTGTATTAAAAAAACTTATTTGGAATCTAAAATTTAAAGTAAAAGATTTAAATTTATACCAATTATAATGAGTAATTCTTTCTTGGACCACCGCTACTAATTTAAACTCTAAGTCAGATTGGCCCATACAAGTAGGAGATTTCTAAGATTGAGGACTTATATCATTTTGGGATAGAATTTAAGGGATTGTAATCATATGCGTCATTTAATTTCTTAAGAGAAAAAATAGAATGACATGAAATGATATATAGACCATTCATTCAATGATATGTTATTGAGCTAATTCGAAATGAATAAGCTAAGAGGAATTAGGATAATTTCGTTTATAAATAAGAATCCAACGATGCTTCGATTAGCGAGAGTCAAAGTAATCTTATTTATACAATCTTCTTGTTTCATATTGTAAAAATACTAGTCTAAGGTGTCATCAATTGATGAACAGCTAGATGTCGCATATACAATATTTATCTTTTGAGATCTAACACTATTATGTATGTCTAATGGTGAAAATCCATTAGGGATTTATCTCATTAGATAAACAATCCAAGTTAGACCAACAATGAAGATTCGAAATTAAACTACAATTTAATAACAGAAAATAACATGGTTCAATATAAATTCATACACAATTCAGAAATTATTAAACATATAGCAAGTAGGAATGACAAGTGAAAATACTAAAACATACAATCCTAAATAATTTTCAAGGTTTTCAACAAACCGATATCAGTGTCCCGTTTAGGCGAGAGTCAAAGCTACCATCCATTAAATAGAGTTGTCAACTCATCTAGAATGTTAAACATTCTAGCAACCTTTTATTCGATCAAGATTGGAATCCAGCGTTGTCCCGTTTAGGCGAGAGTCAAGGCTATTCTATCTTATGAGCTTCTACCATTATTTCATATTTTGCAAGTCAAATACAGTCGCCACCATTAGAGTGATCCATACCATATAAAACACTTACAAAGTTACTTATCTTTCGAGATTAAACGGTGCGAACTTGCTAATGAACGTTCCTCCATTAGGGAGGATTACTCACTAAAACAAACGCTATGTAAAACCAACAATGGAGATCGAATATCTTAATAATAAAGCTCATTCTTTAAAATGTATTTTCATTATTATTTATAATAAAATATATTCATTAAATGTCGAATTTAGAATTAAAATTCTAAATTAGAATTTAATTTAATATTTATAAAATTATACTTCGATGGTGATTGAAATAAATTGAATTATTTCCATCTCAGTAGTAATTTTGATATATAAATATTAAGAAAATTATTTAAGTTGTATTAATTTAAATTATTTTGCAACTCAAAATAAATTTTCATGAGAATATATTTATTGTATTTTGAAAAAAAAGTATAAAAACTTCATATTTTTGAAATACTTAAATAATAATTACTTAGAAAAGTACTTCAAGCAAAAACATCACTTATCTAGATTTTTCTTTGACTAATTAATTCAATTTCTAATAATATACTTTAATTCATTTATTTTAAATTAATCAATAAACGAAAAAATCATTGATTTAAGTTGGTCTAAGAATTAATTAAAATAAATAATCAATTTACAACTTAATCTATTTTTCAAGATAAATTCAAAATCATCTTGCATTATGAAATGCAATTTCAAAAATTGATTAATAAAATAAAGAAAAAATATATTTTGAAAATTATTTAAATTTAGTTGAAAAAATAAATTTCAACTAAAAATAATTTTCTATTTAATTAAGTGTCATGAAAAAGAAATATTTAAGTATCATGATGAAAATCAACTTAGATATTGAATTTTCAATTTATTTAAATGTATTAAATTCAAGAAATAAATAATTAAGTGTAGAGAAGGCTTAATTATTAATCTCTAGTTTAATACTAGGAAAAAATATACTTAAAATAAATTGTACCAAAATTAATTATTTAAATAATTAATTTCACAATGTATAATATTTTCCTATTTAATATTAGAAATAATAAGTAGTCTAGAAATAACTATCTAGAAAATATCTTATTTGACTAAGTATCTTTTCCACAAAATTTGAAAAAATATCTAATTTAAGTTGTATTAGAAAAAATCTAGAACTTAAATATTTTCAAATTTAAATTTAACTAAATATCAAAAATTAAGTTGTAACCACTTAATTTGAAAATATTCCATTTTAAGTTAATATTCAAAAAAATATCAACTTAAAAAATATCTAAAGAATCTTAATAACCAATTCCTAAAATTCCTCAACTTAATTTTGAAATTTGAAATTCAAAAGATATTCAGATTTAAGTTGATTAGTTAGTGATAACTAATTTTCAACTTAAATAGGAATATTTAATGAAAAATTTAAATTAAGCTTCAGAAAGAATCTAGTTGGTTATAATTCTATATTTAATTAAATACAAGAAAATACATATAGTTTAGCTTAGAATAAAATTCTTTAAACTATGGTTTTCTTAAATTAATTTCAAAATAAATGAAATTAATTATGTTGCTAATCAATTTTATTAGGTTAAACTAATTTAATTAACCTAGTACAGTTATTCAAATCAGGCAAATGGGCCTTCACAATTGGGGTAGTTCATGTGAGGGGGGGCTGGGTTCAGTATGTCGTACCCACTACTATGGCTCCCAACTCTCACACAAGGCCCAAAAGAGAGGAATTTAACCTTAAAATGAACAACTGTTATTAATTGAATAGGCCCCAAAACTAAATGGGCCTAAATAAAATCTATCAAAAACTATGATATTTTATTTAGCAACAACAACCTATATGCATCTATAACAAAAATTAAACATATAGGCTCACACAGGCACACAATTTGGATGGATCCTATCATGTTGCTAGGTCATACACAGATGAAAGAAGATTGTAAAATTTACCTGTTACAAATTATTTACTTGACCAATGGAACCATGAGTTAAAATCAGATCATTGGATCTGTCAACAAGTTAACCATGGCTATTTGCAATCAAGCAATAATAGGTTTTATAAAACTTACAAACAAGCTAAAACACATACTCCTGCAACAAGGTTAGCTGGATAGTTGGATGTAGGATTTATTTAATTTTAAATAATTAAATTTCGAAAAAATAATTAAATAAAAAAAATATTTATTTTTTTTTTAAAAAATAATATAATAATATATATATATTTTTTTCAAAATTAATAAAATAATATTTAAAATTAAACCTACAATTTTGAAAAATTAGGTTTCAACTAACTTAAATATCATTTCAAAATTTGATAACTACTTTTTAAAAATTTAATGTTATTTTATAAATTAAATATTCAATAAAAATAAAAAAGATAAATAAATATCTTTTTCCGATTTTATGATTTAATTTAAATAAATAAAATAACAAAATTTAAAAGTTAGCAAAATATCTTACTTCTATTTAAAATATCATGATTATAGTTATCTTATTTTAAATTTAAATAAGGTCAAATTATTTTAAAAAAATATATTTAATTTAAAAATTTAAAATCTGACCTTAAATTTAAAAATAAGATAAGATATAATCAAATTTAAAAATAAGATAGATAATTAAGCAAAAAAGATAGATATTTACTATTTTCAAATTCAAATTACACTAATATCATGAATTAATTTTAAAAAAAATAATTAATTTAATTATGATATTTAAAATTGAATTAGGAATAGTAAATGTCTAAATACAAAACTACACAAAAAATTGAAAGTTAAATCCATGAAATTGCATGAAAAAACGAAGAAAAACGAAAAAATTGCGAGCTGTACGGACAGTATGCATTGCATACTGTCCGCGCGCTAGGGAGGGTGCTCGGCCGAGCAAGCTCGGCGCTGGAGGAGTCCAGCAGGATTTCCGCGCGCGGAATGGGGTTTCAGACACCCCATGCGCGTGTTCTTCAGACAAAACTTGTCCTAACACGCGTCTGGCCGAGGAAATAGGCCATTCGCGTGCGCGTGTCTTAGTGATGTCACCCTGATATTTTTCGAAACTTCAAAAAATCATAACTAATTCAAATTAAATCGAAATTGAGTTCTGTAAAAAAGTAAATTGCTTAATTTTTTTCATACTATCCTAAAAAATAATTCCAGAAACAGATATTCAATTATTTTTCACGAAAATTCACAAACATCAATCAATCATCAAACAACACTCAAAACAACATGATACCATCCAAAACACAAACAAATCGTTTTAAGTCCAAATTTCTTGCAAGCAAATCAATTACCATGGCTCTGAGGCTAGTTGTTGGAAATTATTTTACCACGATCTTAGATCTACTCACAAGTATGTTAATTAACACCCTAAATATGAACTTCTAAAACGATTATAAAATAAACACATATAAAGTATGAGAAACCTTACATTGGGTGCAGCGGAATAATATGACTCCTTCCGTTCAGATTGTTGGGTTTTATGCCCTAAATAAAACTCCATTTCAGTTTAATCTATTTTATTCAACATCAATAAAGAAACAGAAGTATTTTTCATTCATTTGTGTATGTTTTGGTTCACTTTATCAATTGCTTGTCTATTTGATTTATAAATTCATCTTAAACCCTTTTCACATAATTGATCCTGTTTATTGTGTTGTCATCACTTTGGAAAGTAAACATGACTATGTGAATAAAGTTTCCTAGATTTATCAGACACAGGGTTTTACTGATATGATAATCTACAACAAGAGTTTACTTGTATTTGGAGAAATGCTATGTTTTTTCCAGAACATTGGCTAAAGTAAAGCTCAGGTTGGATGCATGGAGTATGCATCGGAAGGGACCGATATTGAACTTTGACTTAGATTTATTAAACTTACCGTAAAATCTATCCAAGTCAATATCGCCTAGTTGATCCTAGATCAAATGTTCTTAATCCTGTTATGATTAGGCTCAATCTTGAAAGGCTATTTGTGTTCTTTGATTTGTTAGTTAAGCCTACTTTTAGGTCAGGGTGATACGTACATTTTGGGAACACGGTAGTGCAATTGATTGGGAGCGCTAACATAAACATGGAATCTATAGCTTCTATCTGACGAATAGTAAGCAAAGGATGATCTCCTTCGAGCTTGACCAAACGAACATAAATGGTGGAGTACTCATTTCACATAAGCTGAAATATTATTTACACGTGGTCAAACCCAATATGCCATGGCCGACCACTTTTGTAGGCAATTTAATCTGATATTTTCATTATTTTAATGCCAAATAATTCAAACCTAACCCTAGTGGAATGCTATAAATAGGTAGTGAAGGCTTCAGGAAAATTACACTTCTGATTCAAAAAATCTGAGCCTCTCTCTCTACCTTGGCCGCCACCCTCTCTCTCTCTTCTTCCTTGATAATTTCGAAACACCTTAGTGATTAGAGTAGTGCCCACACACAGCAAGCAATACCTCAATCATAGTGAGGAAGATCGTGAAGAAAGATCATCAGCAAAGGAGTTTCAGCATCAAAGATTCAGAGAAAGAGATCCAAGTTCAGATCTTGATAATACTCTGCTAGAGAAAGGATACAAGGGTTAGAGATCTAAACGGAAGGAGTCATTTAATTCTGTTGCACCCAATGTAAGGTTTCTTAAACTTTATACTTGTTTATTTCATCGTTTTAGAAAGTTCATATTTAGGGTGTTAATCAACATACTTGTGAGTAGATCTTAGATCCTGGTAAAATAATTTCTAACAAATGGCCTCAGAGCCATGGTAATTGATTTGCTTGCAACAAATTTGGACTTTAAAACGATTGTTTGATGTTTTGGATGGTATCATGTTGTATTGAGTGTTATTTGATGATTGATTGATGTTTGTGAATTTTCATGAAAAATAATTGAATATCTGTTTCTGGAATTATTTTTATTGGATAGTATGGAAAAAATTAAGCAAGTTACTTTTTTACAGAACTCAATTTCGATTTAATTTGAATTAATTATAATTTTTTGAAGTTTCGGAAAAATCGGGGTTGAGCAGCACACCTCCTGCGCGCGCGGATTTCATGCAAATCCTGCTGCCGCCGAGGTTGCTCGCCCAAATCACCCCTATGCGCGTGCGGACGGGTATGCACAGCATCCCGTCCGTACAACTCACAATTTTTTCGTTTTTCTTTGTTTTTTCATGCTTTTTCATGGATTTAACTTCCGATTTTTTGTGTAGTTCTGTATTTATACATTTATTATTCCTAATTCAATTCTAATTATCATAATTAATTTATTTAATATTTTTTAAAATTAATTCATGATATTAGTGTAATTTGAATTTGAAAATAGTGAATATCTATCTTTTTTGCTTAATTATCTATCTTATTTTTAAATTTGATTATATCTTATCTTATTTTTAAATTTAAGGTCAGATATTAAATTTTTTTAATTTTTATTTTGGAAATAATTAGACCTTATTTAAATTTAAAATAAGATAACTATAATCATGTAATTTTAAATAGATGTAATATATTTTGCTAACTTTTAAATTTTGTTATTTTATTTATTTAAATTACATTTAAAATCTGAAAAAGATATTCATTTATCTTTTTTTTTTAATTTTTTATTTAATTTTTATTTATAAAATAACATTAAATTTCAAAAGTACTTAGCAAATTTCGAAATGATATTTAGGTTGGTTGAAACTTAATTTTTCAAAATTGTAGGTTTAAATTTTAAATATTTTTTTTAATTTCTAAATTTTCAAATTTTTTTAAATTTTCGAAAATAAATTTTTTATTTATTTAATTAATTATTTTTCGAAATTATTTATTTAAAATTAAATAAATCCTACATCCAACTATCCAGCTAACCTTGTTGCGTGAGTATGTGTTTTAGCTTGTTTGTAATTTTTTAAAACCTATTATTGATTGATTGCAAATAGCCATGGTTAACTTGTTGACAGATCCAATGATCTGATTTTAACTCATGGCTCCCTTGGTCAAGTAAATAATTTGTAACAGGTATATTTACAATCTTCTTTCATCTGTGTATGACCTAGCAACATGATAGGACCCATCCAAAGTGTGCCTGTGTGAGCCTATGTGTTTAATTTCATTATAGATGCATATAGGTTGCTGTTGCTAAATAAAATATCATAGTTCTTGATAGATTTTATTTAGGCCCATTTAGTTTTGGGGCTATTCAATTAATAATAGTTGTTCATTTTAAGGTTAAATTCCTCTCTTTTGGGCCTTGTGTGAGAGTTGGGAGCCATAGAAGTGGGTACGACATACTGAACCCAGCACCCCCTCACATGAACCACCCCTATTGTGAAGGCCCATTTGCCTGATTTGAATAACTGTACTAGGTTAATTAAATTAGTTTAACCTAATAAAATTGATTAGCAACATAATTAATTTCATTTATTTTGAAATTAATTTAAGAAAACCATAGTTTAAATAATTTTATATTCTAAGCTAAACTATATGTATTTTCTTGTATTTAATTAAATATAGAATTATAAGCATCTAGATTCTTTCTGAAGCTTAATTTAAATTTTTCATTAAATATTCCTATTTAAGTTGATATTTTGTTATCTATAACTATTCAACTTAAATCTGAATATCTTATGGATTTAAAATTTCAAAATTAAGTTGAGGAATTTTAGGAATTGGTTATTAAGATTCTTTAGATATTTTTAAGTTGATATTTTTTCAAATATTAACTTAAAATGGAATATTTTCAAATTAAGTGGTTATAACTTAATTTTAATTTAATTAAATCTAATTTGAAATATATTTAAGTTGATTTTTTAGATTCTTCTAAAAACAACTTAAACAAGATATTTTCAAATTTGTTCCATTATATTCGAATTTATTTTTCGAATTTAAATAATAATTGAAATTTAATTAAAGTTGATTTTTTTTATTTAAACCAACTTTAATTTGTAATTTTTCATTATTATAATATGGAACTTGTTCGATATTTATTCGAATTTATTTTTCGAATTTAAATAATAATTGAAATTTAATTAAAGTTGATTTTTTATTTAAACCAACTTTAATTTGTAATTTTTCATTATTATAATATGGAACAGATGATTAAATAAAATACATATGTTTTTTTTTAAATAATGAGCTTTAATCAAAAGATATTCGATCTCCATTGTTGGTCTTACAATAGTTAAATTTTTTCAATATAACCTCGAGACGCTAGACTTCATCCCCCTATGGATGGTTATTCGTTGAACACTTTTAACACCGTAAGATTTTATTTGATAAGTGTTTTGTGAGTTTTCGTCTCTATTAGACTCTCCCCTACGGTGACTACTTAGAGATAAACTCATAAAACATGAAACAATGGTGGAAGCTCATAAAATGAGAATAACCTTGACTCTCGCCTACCGGGACAACGTTGGATTCTCATTTTGATCGAATAAAAGGTTGCTAAAATGTTTAATTTTAGATGAGCTGACTACTCTATTCAACTAATGTTATCTTTGACTCTCGCCTCTTAGGGACAACTTGTATTTCATTATGTTGGAAACCTTGGAAAATAAACTATGTTAGATTTAGTATTTTTATAACATATGTGATTATTTGTTATTTTCAGAACTTGTGTATGAATTTTGAACCAAAACCTTACTTCTGTTTTATTGATGTGTTGTAGTGCCAATAACCCTCTTCCCATTCCACTCCTAGTTAATATCTTAGCAATTGAACTTGAAGTTATAAACTCCTTGTCAGAGTAATACTTCACATATGCTCATGATGGACTTTAAATTCCAAAAAGCAGGTAAGCTGGGAATTGTTCACTCTGAAGAGCAAATAGTTCATAACTCCATAAATCCTACTACTTCAAGCTTAGTTGAGAAGATAAGAGAAAGTGTTTCCACTTCCTCAAGTTATACTTCACAACAAATTGTACCATCAAGAACAACAAATCACAAACGAATAAGCAGTAATGCTTTAGTCTTCGAATCATGTGTGTTAGAGAATGATAAATCCATTTGGATTCTTGATTCTGGGTCTACAAACCATGTAAGTTGTTCATTGCAATTGCTTGAGAATTGGAATTATTTGAAATCCGGAGAGTTGAAACTTAAAGTTGGTAGTGGCGAAATGGTTTCGGTTAGAGCTAGAGGAAAAGCCAAACTCAAGTTTCAAAACAGAATTTTGGAATTAGACAATGTCTTATACATTCCAAATTTCAGTAGAAACTTGGTTTCTGTTTCATGCTTACAATTGCAACAATACAAATTAGATTTTTCGAGTTCTGGTTCTACCATTTCTCGAAATGACATTCAGATTTGTGTTGCATCCATGGAACAGGGGCTTTATGTTCTTAGACCAAAAACACCATTTGCCCTACATAACGAACTTTTTAAAGTAGCTAAACCTAGAAACAACAAAAAGCAAAAGATCGTTGATGATAATGAAACATATCTATGGCATTTACGTTTAGGTCATATAGGCTTTGATTGACTCAATAGGCTAACCAAAGACGGACCGTTGAAAAATGTCGTCTTAGGTGAATTGCCAGTATGCGAGTCCTGCCTGGAAGGAAAAATGACTAAACGTTCTTTCTCTGCAAAGGGAGAACGTGCCAAACAACCCCTAGGGTTAGTGCATTCCGATGTCTGCGGACCTTTGAATGTCAAAGCCCGAGGTGGTTATGAGTACTTTGTCACTTTCATTGACGATTACTCTAGATATGGACATATTTACCTTATGCATAAGAAATCTGAAACATTTGCAAAGTTTCAAGAATTTCACGCATTGGCTCAAAACCAATTGGGTAAAACATTAAAGATCTTGCGAACTGATAGGGGTGGAGAATATATGGATATGCAGTTTAAAGATCATTTCATTGAACTTGGAATTGAATCCCAATTAACCGCCCCTAGCACTCCACAGCAAAATGGAGTTGCAGAAAGACGGAATCGCACACTTTTGGAAATGGTTAGGTCCATGCTTAGTTTTTCAACTCTAGCTACGTCCTTCTGGGGATATGCAATTCAGATGGCAACCGACATTTTAAATGTTGTTCCATCTAAATCAATCCCTAAGACACCTTTTGAACTAAGGATTGGTCGTACACATAGTTTACGCCATTACAGAATCTGGGGGTGCCCTTCTCATGTCTTAAGAAAGAAAGACGGCAAACTTGAGTCACGAACTGAAGTTTGCATGTTTGTCGGTAATTCTAAAGAGACTAGGGGTGGACTATTTTATAGTGCTTTCAGATATAAGTCCTTCCAATGTTCCGTTCTCTTCCACATGTGAAGAAGACAATCCCACTCCCTCAGTTGAACAAACTGAGAAATCTACTACTGAAGTTTCATTTCAGAAGATCACCGCACCTCGTTGTAGTGGGAGGGTTTCAACAAAACCATCTCGTTATGGCTTGGATGGTGAAATCAATATGGTCGTAGGTGACGGTATTGATGACGATCCATTAACCTATAAACAGGCAATGGCTAGTCCGCAACGGAAACAATGGTCGGCCGGCATGGATTCAGAAATGGATTCCATGAAAAAGAACAAAGTCTGGGAATATGTAGACGCACCTAATGACTATCATCCGATAGGATGCAAGTGGGTTTACAAGAAGAAAAGAGGAGCTGGAGGCGAAGTCGAAACTTTTAAAGCTAGACTTGTAGCCAAGGGTTATACCCAAAGAGAAGGCGTGGACTATGAGGAAACTTTTAGTCCTGTTGCCATGCTCAAATCCATCCGAATTCTTCTCTCCATAACTGCTGCTTTCGATTATGAAATCTGGCAAATGGATGTCAAGACTGCCTTTCTTAATGGGGTACTTGAAGAAACCATCTATATGGAGCAACCAGAAGGTTATGTTCTTCCTGGGCAGGAAAAGAAGGTTTGCAAATGAAACAGGTCTATCTATGGACTTAAGCAAGCTTCTCGCTCATGGAACAAAAGGTTTGATGAAATCATCAAGACCTACAGCTTTCTTCAGAATGAAGATGAACCTTGTGTTTACCAACTCAAGGAAGACCAAGTAGTAGTATTCCTGGTCCTTTATGTTGACGACATTTTGATTATTGGAAACAATGTCAAGAAAATGACTCACATCAAGGAATGGCTCAACACTCAATTCGATATGAAAGATTTGGGTGAAGCAGCCTATGTTCTTGGTATTCAGATTATCAGAAACCGGAAGAACAGATCTCTTGCTCTCTCTCAAACAACCTACATTGACAAAGTTTTAGAGAGATTCTCCATGAACAACACCCATGGGGCAAACATGCCTTCTAGATATGGTATTCGTCTATCTAAGGAACAGTCTCCGACTGATCCTCAAGAGATAGAGGACATGGCAAAAATTCCCTATGCTTCTGCAGTTGGAAGTCTAATGTATGCAATGTTATGCACTAGACCTGACATCTGCTATGCAGTTGGAATCGTGAGCAGGTATCAGTAAAATCCAGGACAGCAACATTGGAATGCAGTTAAGTATATTAAAATACTTAAAGAGTACAAGGAATCTTGTGTTAGTCTACAAGGGTGGTGCTTTAAATCCCATAGGCTACACTGATTCAGATTTCCAGGCAAGTCTTGAAGACAGGAAATCTACATCTGGGATGGTGTTTACTCTTGGGGGTGGAGCAGTGGTTTGGAGAAGTGCAAAACTGTTAATTCCATTTTTGGCATATTTAATTGACAAAAATATTTTATTATTTAATGTATATTTCGGCTGGCATATATTGATATGGTTTCCATATTTGTGTAAATCAAACTTGAAAGGAAAGTTGTCTAGCTTTCCTATTTTTGGAAAAAAGGTAAAAATGGTAAGTTTGGTTACCCATTTCGTTTTTATCTAACCAGCTGTGTAATCTGATCTTGTGTTGAGTTTCCCATTTTCTTAGATCAGGTTTCTTGAAGAGAAAACCGGAGCTAAACTTTCCTTTTCTATAGAAGGAAAGTTGTAGTTACTGCCCACGATTCTGTAGGTACAGAAACGGAAATTCCTGGACTGATTGAAGAATTATTTTAGGGAAGTTTCTAGTGGGTTGAGGTCTTGTTCAGACCGAATGTAAGCTGTCTATGAGATGTATATTCATTATAAATACATCTTATAGTAGCTAGGTTTTGTATCTCTTTCACACACTTAGAATTGCTTTCATATCTTAAGGAAAGAGTGTCTTTGTTTAGTACCTCTCTTGGTACCTCTCTTGTATCTTTGAATTTCATTCATATCTTTAGAAAAGAGAGTCTTTGATTTGTAGAGAAGAGTTGTTCTACTCTTACTCTGTTTATTTGTTGTTTGTATTGTCTTGAGTATGTATTCAAGTCTACAACGAAGAAGAACATCAGTGCACCTTCGGGAGAAGGGTATTTACAAGCTTTCGGGAGATTGCTTTTGAAGTCTTGCATCGGGAGGATACAAGCACACAACCTTCGGGAGATGGTTGTATAGGCTTTCGGGAGATAGCCTTTAAGCCTTGAATCGGGAGGATTCAAGCACTCTTCAAGGTGATCGAAGGGAGTTCGAGCACTTGGAGTTTTATCAAGATTCGGTTAGTAGGTGGAATACATCAAGCTTGCGGCATACAATAAGAGGGAGTCTATTTATGCATAAGTCAATTACTTTGTATTTTTGATACCGATCTAATGAATCTTATCTCTGGGCGTGGCCCCGTGGACTAGTAACAATCTGAAAGGATTGTTGAAACCACGTACAAAAATCTTGTGTGTTTTTACTTTTATGCCTTTTTGTTGTTTTTAAGGTTTCTCTGGAGTTACGAAGTTGCATTACGTAACTACGGAAAGCATTTTCGATACGAGTTTTATTATTCCGCATTTAATTAATCATTTAATTAAATAATCAAACTGGGAATATTAAAATACGGAATTTCAATTGGTATCAGAGCAAGTCACTAAATTCTTAGTGAGATCTTGAGGTTATTCCGTTTAACTTGTTTTGTGTGAGATGTCTTTGTTTGCAGAAGGAAGTTCCATCTCTAGACCTCCTCTATTGAATGAGTCGAATTATCCTTATTGGAAGGTCAGGATGAGAGCTTTCATCAAATCGCAAGATGAGAAAGCATGGAGAGCTATTCTTACAGGTTGGTCTCAACCTACTGAAAATGATGAAAAAGGTAATACTCAGGTAAAATCTGAACTCAGTTGGACCACTGAAGATGAAAAACTGTCTGGTTATAATAATAAGGCTTTACATGCTATTTTTAATGGTGTTGGTGAAGGTTTTATTAAATTAATATCATCTTGTGAATCTGCAAAAGAAGCATGGGAAATCCTTCAAATTCAATTTGAAGGTACTGCTGATGTAAAAAGATCACGATTTACCATGCTTCAAACTAGATTTGATGAATTGAGAATGTCAGATACTGAAACTTTAAATGATTTCTATGAAAGATTATCTGACATCTCTAATGAGTTTTTTGCCTTGGGAGAAAAACTAGATGAATCTGTCTTGGTTCGAAAAATTGTTCGAGTTCTTCCTGACAGGTTTGATACAAAATTGCTTGCAATGGAAGAGGCGAAAGATTTTGGCAAAATGAAGGTTGAGGAACTCATGGGATCTTTAAGAACCTTTGAGTTGAATCAACAAATCAAGAAAAAGAGTAAGCAAAATCTCTCGAATGAGAAAAGCAAAGGTATTGCCTTTAATGCTTCTGAAAATATTGTTTCTGATGATGAAAATGATGATGAAATGGTTCTATTGGCAAAAAATTTCCAAAAATTCTTGAAATCTGGTGGAAATAAAAAGTTCTTTTCAAAGAACCCAAAAGGTAACATTTCTGGTAACATTCCCTCTAAACCTTTTCCATCTAACAATAAAAAAGGTATTAAATGCAGAGAATGTGAAGGTTTTGGTCACACTCAATCTGAATGTGCTAATACCTTAAAGAAAAATAAAAAGGGATTGAATGTTACTTGGAGTGATGATTCTGAGAGTAGTGAGGATGAAAAAGAAAAAGTTGTCCTAACAAGTGTTTTGTCAAGAAATTTGCAGGAAAAAGGAAAAAGCATTTGCTTGAACAATATCCTGATCAATGACAACAAGGAAGAATCCAGATCCGAATCAGATGAGTCAGAAATTGATGAGGATTCCATGATTGAATCCTACAAGGTAATGTTTGGTAAGTGGTTGGAAACTAGTGCTGAAAATCGCTCCCTGGTTAAAGATAATAAAATTTTGTGTAACAACATTAATGAGTTGGAAGATAAACTCAAATGTTGTGAATCTGAATTGTCTTTAAAAGAGTCAAAAATTATTTCTTTAACCAAGGAAATTGATAACATTAAAAAGAATGTTAAAATGTTAAATCCAGGTTCCACCATCTTTGAAAAAATTCAAAAATCTGGCCAAACCAATCATGCTGGGCTGGGTTATGTTCCAAATCAACCTGTGTCTAATACCACTAATAGTTTTGTTTCTGGAAGAACTGTTTCTACCTCGCAGGTCTCTGTCTCGACAGCAAAGCACTCTGTTGTTACAGAAAAGAAGCAGCACGGTAAGTTTGACAACTTCAAAGGGAAAGGAAGACGTTTCATTCCTATTTGCCATTTTTGTGGAGTAAAAGGTCACATTCGACCTAAATGCATAACCATGCATAACATGTTTAAATCTAATTACATTGGAAATAAACATGTTTTACAAAAACAAAAATGGGTTGTCAAAAACAAATGCTTGGTAGGTTCTACTTGTTTTAAAACTGTTGCTTCTAACATGTGGTATTTTGATAGTGGTTGTTCCAAACACATGACAGGTGAAAAAGAATTTCTTGTGAACATAAGACCAATGCCTTGTGGAGAAGTTACATTTGGTAACGGTCTTACTGGTAAAGTCATAGGAATGGGAACTCTCAAGTTCGAAGGGCTTCCTAAACTAAAAAATGTCATGTTGGTTGAAGGACTAAAAGCTAATCTACTTAGCATTAGTCAGATTTGTGATCAGGGTTATACTGTGAGCTTTGATAGCAATCATTGCTATGTATATAATATTCTTGATGAAATTGTGTTACAAGGGCTGCGATCTAGTGATAATTGTTATACTCTCACTACGCATGCCACTTGTCATTCTGTCATTGAAAATGTTACTGACCTATGGCATGAAAAACTTGGTCACATTCACTTTAAAAATCTGAAAAAATTATCTGTTTCAGGGATTGTTCGAGGATTACCTAAATTAGGTAAAGAGTCATTGGGAAAATGTGGTCCATGCCAGTTAGGTAAGCAACTGAAAATTTCTCACAAGAGTGTCCCAGATGTGAATACTTCCAGAGTTCTCGAACTCTTGCACATGGACTTAATGGGTCCAATCCAGGTAGAAAGCTTAAATGGTAAAAGATATATTTTTGTTTGTGTTGATGATTTTTCTCGATTCTCATTGGTGGATTTTTTGAGAGAAAAATCTGATACTTTTGAAGCTTTCCAAACTCTGTGTTTGAAATTACGAGTTGAAAAAGATTGTAACATTGGCAAAATTGTTAGGATTAGGAGTGATCATGGTAAGGAATTTGAAAATACCGTATATGATGAATTTTGTAAAGCTAACGGTATTTCTCATGAATTTTCTGCTCCTAAAACTCCTCCACAAAATGGAGTGGTTGAAAGAAAGAATCGTACTCTAGCAGAAATGGCTAGAGTAATGTTGAATAGCAAGAAGCTCACAAAGCGCCTTTGGGCCGAATCCATTAACACTGCTTGCTATACCATCAACAGAGTATTCTTGCGCCCAGGTACTCACAAAACACCATATGAAATCTGGAAAGGTAAGAAACCAAATGTAAGTCACTTTCATGTGTTCGGATGTAAGTGTTATATTTTACGAGATCGTGATTACATCTGTAAATTTGATTCTAAAAGTGATGAAGGTGTTTTCTTAGGATATTCCACAAATAGTAGGGCATATCGTGTGTATAACATGAGAACCCAAACTGTTATGGAATCTGCTAATGTTGTTGTTGATGATCTAAAAGATTTTTCTGAGTTTTCCACAGAAGAACAGATTGAAGATTTGCTTGAAAAACCTGCTGCTGAGGAAAAGGAACCTGACGAAGCTTCAGAAGCAGTCGTCGAGGTTACTGTGCAGGAATCTGTTGCTACAGAAAATCCAACAACAAAAGAATCCGAGTATCCTTTAAATTCAATCACTGATCCAATACAGAGGGAACCATCCTCCAGGGTTAAAAAGAATCATCCTTCAGATCTCATCCTTGGAAACTTGGATGAGAGCATGGTTACAAGAAGAAAATATGCCAATATAATTCAATTTTTATGTTTTATTTCTTCTTTAGAACCTAAATCTGTAAAAGAAGCTTTAATGGATGAAGATTGGTTTTTAGCTATGCAGGATGAGCTTCATCAGTTTGTTCGAAACAAAGTCGGGAAAATGATTCCAAGACCACCGTTTGTGAACATCATTGGAACCAAGTGGATCTTCAAAAATAAGAGTGATGAGTTTGGCACTATCATTCGAAACAAGGCAAGGTTGGTTGCCCAAGGATACACTCAAGTTGAGGGTATTGACTTTGATGAAACATTTGCTCCAGTAGCTAGACTGGAATCGATCAGGTTACTTCTTTCCATAGCTTGCATTCTTGGTATTAAATTGTATCAAATGGATGTCAAATCTGCTTTTTTGAATGGGCTGTTAAAAGAAGAAGTGTATGTGGAACAACCTAAAGGGTTTGAGGATCCACATTTTCCTGATCATGTTTATAAGTTAGACAAGGCATTGTATGGTCTAAAACAAGCACCACGTGCTTGGTATGAGCGTCTAACTGAATTCTTGCTTTCTCATGATTACAAGAGAGGAAATGTTGATAAAACACTTTTCATCAAAAACATTAATTCTGATGTGATTATTGCTCAAATATATGTTGATGATATTGTGTTTGGCTCTACTTCTAACTCTGAAGTGCAGGTTTTTGTTTCCCAAATGCAAAAGGAGTTCGAAATGAGTATGGTAGGTGAACTCACTTATTTTCTCGGTCTTCAAGTGAAGCAATCAGATGAGGGAACTTTTGTCACTCAAAGCAAGTATGCAAAGAATTTGGTGAAAAAATTTGGCCTTGAAAAAGCCAAACATACCAACACTCCCATGAGCACAACTTTGAAATTAAGCAAAGATGAACAAGGAGTAAAGGTAGATCAAACTTTGTATCGAAGTATGATAGGAAGTTTGCTTTATCTTACTGCTAGTCGTCCTGACATTTGCTATAGTGTTGGCGTTTGTGCACGATATCAGGCTAATCCCATGGAATCCCATCTTTCTGCTGTGAAAAGAATCATTCGCTATGTAAATAGCACTATTGATTTTGGGATTTGGTTTTCAAAAGACACTAATTCTAACCTTGTTTGCTTTAGTGATGCTGATTGGGCAGGTAATGCTGATGATAGAAAAAGTACTAGTGGTGGATGTTTCTATCTTGGAAACAATTTGGTTTCATGGCATAGCAAGAAGCAAAACTCAATCTCTCTGTCCACAGCAGAGGCTGAGTACATTGCTGCGGGTAGTTGTTGTACCCAATTGTTATGGATGAAACAAATGATGGCAGATTATGGGTTTGATTTGAAAACTTTAACCATTTTTTGTGATAACACTAGTGCTATAAACATTTCTAAGAATCCTGTTCAACACTCTCGCACTAAGCACATAGACATTCGTCATCACTTTATTAGAGAGCTTGTGGAAAATAAAATTCTTGTCTTAGAATATGTTGAAACTAGCAAACAAATTGCAGATATTTTTACTAAAGCTCTTGACTCGGTCCGATTTATTTCTCTAAGGAAATCCTTAGGGGTTTGTACTGTTTAATGCTTTTATTTTTCCATAATCCTTGATATTTGAGTTGTCTTAGAGTTCATAATGTCTTGTCTCTGTCCTAGAAGAAAATTTCAACCTTAAAAGAATTTCAGTCATTATTTTATTGCTAATGTTGTAATATTATGATGTCATACAGGTTTGTCAGGAAAATTGTCCACTCCTCACAGGAATATTCAGGTTCATCAAACAGTGTTATGTAAGCTACCATTTTCGAATGTTGTTGTTCAAAAACTGTGTGTTCAAGCTCCATTGGATGAATAGAGCTACCTATCTCAATGTGTGAAAGCCATCTCTGAGTAAGTTGGAACTATGTAATTAGGAGTTATGTAGAAGATACGCTACCATTGAAAAGGGCTACCATTGAGGTAGTGTGACAGCGTCTCCTATGGGTACAATTTTTCAGAAAAAGTCTTTTTGACAAATTGGGCAATGTTCCCTGCTTACACTTTCACACACTAATGCTTGACACAGTTTGTGGTAAAATTTGGTTATTCTCGAAAATGGTGTTATAAAGCTATTACATACTGTTTAATGTGCTTTAATATTCTTGGTGATGGAGTCAATTTTTCCTGTGAACCGGTATGACGTCATTCTATTACTTCATTAGTTTGATAAATTAATTTCTGATTATTCTTATGAGTTTGATTTTTTCATCAGGGACAAAGACAAATGGACATTATGAATTCTAGCTGCAAAAATATCAAGGTTATTTTATTTTTCTGTCTTTTAATCAAAAAATAAAAAAAAAAAAAAATAAAACACAAAAAAAGGTTAGTGATCGAGTTGTCAAGTGAGCTTTGTTAAAAATTTTGTTATTTTTTGTTATGTTTCATTTTGTTCTTAGACACAATTTTTTCTCTTAAGTGGTGATTAGTGTTTTTTTTGTGTTTTGGTGTGTCCTCTTGTTCATTATTTGCATTTTTTCTTTGGGGGGCATATGTTGAAAAAATAAAAGAAAAAGGGGGGCATATTTTTTTCGAATTCATTTTCGAATCCTTGTATTTTTTTCTTTTATTTTTTTATTTTATGGAAACATGTTTTAATTGTATTTATTTATTTAGAATGTTTCCTTTATTTGTGGAGATTTGGTCTTTTTGGTGTATATAGGAAACTTGTTCTTAAATAATTAATTTTATTTTTGGTTTCCTTTTTGGTGGCAATTTCGGTTTTGGTAAGGGCCTTTAAATTCTTAGACTTTGTGGGGATTGTTGGTTTCCTTTTTCATTTAAGGAAACATTGACCAAATTTTGAAAAATGTTTTTTGGTTTCCTTTTTTCCTCTCCACACGTGGGTCAAAGGTAAGGAAGTTACCTTCCTTTTCAGTTTTTTTTTTATTTGGGCATTTAAAATTGGAAGTTATATATTCTCAACTCCCCATTATCCCACGATCACATCTCTCTCTTCTTTTTTATTGTTTTCTCTCAAAAGTCTAACATTGTTCAAAGTAAGAGGGTTTGTGTTCTAGGGTTTCAAAGAAAAAAATGGCCAAAACTAAGAATGCCCAACCATCCAAGAAGCCCATTCGTGGCTCTGCTTCTGCTTCACCGGTGTCTCCGCCTGCGCCGCCTGCTCCAGCAACCGGAGCTTCTGGTTCGTCCTCTGCTCCGACGAAGTCTGCCAAGAAATCGAAGACCCAAGCTCGAAAATCAGTGGCAAAATTTTCATCTCCTCTTGTTGGTGCCTCGCCTATTGCTTCTCCAACACCTGGGTTGGGTGATCATGATGAATCCCATTCATCCGATCACACATTGTCGAAGTCCTCTTCTTCGAATGGTGCTCCTAATGTCGATCAAGCTTTGGTGACTTTGCCCACGGTGAGTTCTCGAACAAGGTCCAAGGTTTCCACTCCTTCAAAGCCTCAAGTGGTTAAACCTAAAATTGCTTCCAAAGGGAAAAAGGTGGTTTCTTCATCTTCAAAGGGCAAAAATCTCAAGGAGAATCCCCCTTCGGTCTCTTCCTCGGATTCTGAACCAGAAGAAAGTGAGGAGGATCATGATTCAGAGGGCTTGTCCGATTCAAGTGAAGAATTTGTGTCCAAAGATCTTCCTGTTGTTGATGATTCTGGATCCGAGAGTGAAGAACCGAGCGAACCTGTCACTACGGATTCGCTCCAAAGGTGCCTCCGCCGTTCCAAAGAAGGACAAAGGAAAAAGGCCCATTGTCTCTAATCCTGTTCTTCCACAGAAAAGAAAGAGGCCCTCTGGTATTTCTCTTGATAACTTCAAGCCTCACTCTCATTATTTTTGTTATAATGATCATGCTAGAGATATGAAATTCTATGAGAATAGGAATTTTACTGTGGAGAAAAATTTTAATGTTATTGCTCATAAGCCTTTTGGAGTGTATAACATGTTGAAAGAAAGACAATGGGTAGATACCTTGATCGGTTTTGATGGGTATGTGGATAGAATTGTGAAAGAATTTTATGCTAACATCCTTTGAAGAGTTTCTCGATGAGGACTCTTTCATGTTTGGCAAAGTTTTTGTCGAGAGGACACTGGTATTCCTTCACTGTGAAGGATGTTGCTGAGGCTCTCAATTTGCCTATGGGAATTGAGCCAACTGATGTGGAGTTTGATCGTCAAAAGGTGTTCGGTTTTCTCTCTGGTGATAATGAAATTGAACTCTCCGACACCATGCATATGTCTCAACTCACCTATCAACATGCTGCTCTCATGAGGTTTGCCCTATCCAATTGGTTTCCTTGCTCCAATCCGGTAAATGTCTCAAATGAACTTGCTTTCTTTTTATATAAAGTTTCAATTGGTGCTAAAATTGATTTGGCTGACATGATTTGGGAGCAAATTGTCTCTCTTCGAAAGGGTAAGAAACCTAGGCTCAATCTCATTTTTCCTCACTTAATCTATAAAATTTTATCTGATCAAGAGGAATTGATTCTTGAGAATGAATCAATTGAGATGCCTGCTGTTGGAACCACTTTCAAAATTCCTGAGAAGCCTCCTCAAGGAAAAGCTGCTCAAAGAAAGGCTCGGTCTGCTTCCCCTGGTCTTACAAATGATCCTGTCTTGGATCTGCTTCCACTTCTGCTCCTACAGAAATGGCAGAATTCAACTTGCGTTTGGGAAGAATGGAGACCAGTCAGGCCTTGCTTATTAGGAAGATGGACAGCATCATGAAATACTTCCGACCCAATGATGATGAATAGGTGGTTCAATCTTTTTTCTTTTACTTTTTATTAATGTTTATTTGAACTTATGACTTTGTCCATGTTTGTTTTTGTTATCTTTGGCTCCTTGATAGACAAAAAGGGGGAGTAGTCATATTTTTTTTGGATTCATTGAACTCTTTGTTACAACTCTGGACCCTTGGTTTTAGGGGGAGTTGCTTGTTTGTGGTTTAACACTTTTCCGTTTAAAAAGTTGTTTGTGGTTTAACACTTTTCCATTTAAAAAGTTGTGTTCTTCGGTTTGCAAGCTTTTCCGTCCAAAAAAAGTTAATTGTTTTATGTGTTAGAGAGCTTTCATGCAGGGGGAGTATTTTCTATACTCTTGTATCTTTAAAAAGCTATTTGCTTTGGTTTCTAACACTTGATGCAGGTTTTCTCATAATAAAATGTTTTGTCAATCAAAGTGCCAAAGGGGGAGATTGTTAATTCCATTTTTGGCATATTTAATTGACAAAAATATTTTATTATTTAATGTATATTTAAATTTGGCATATATTGATATGGTTTCCATATTTGTGTAAATCAAACTTGAAAGGAAAGTTGTCTAGCTTTCCTATTTTTGGAAAAAAGGTAAAAATGGTAAGTTTGGTTACCCATTTCGTTTTTATCTAACCAGCTGTGTAATCTGATCTTGTGTTGAGTTTCCCATTTTCTTAGATCAGGTTTCTTGAAGAGAAAACAGGAGCTAAACTTTCCTTTTCTATAGAAGGAAAGTTGTAGTTACTGCCCACGATTCTGTAGGTACAGAAACGGAAATTCCTGGACTGATTGAAGAATTATTTTAGGGAAGTTTCTAGTGGGTTGAGGTCTTGTTCAGACCGAATGTAAGCTGTCTATGAGATGTATATTCATTATAAATACATCTTATAGTAGCTAGGTTTTGTATCTCTTTCACACACTTAGAATTGCTTTCATATCTTAAGGAAAGAGTGTCTTTGTTTAGTACCTCTCTTGGTACCTCTCTTGTATCTTTGAATTTCATTCATATCTTTAGAAAAGAGAGTCTTTGATTTGTAGAGAAGAGTTGTTCTACTCTTACTCTGTTTATTTGTTGTTTGTATTGTCTTGAGTCTGTATTCAAGTCTACAACGAAGAAGAACATCAGTGCACCTTCGGGAGAAGGGTATTTACAAGCTTTCGGGAGATTGCTTTTGAAGTCTTGCATCGGGAGGATACAAGCACACAACCTTCGGGAGATGGTTGTATAGGCTTTCGGGAGATAGCCTTTAAGCCTTGAATCGGGAGGATTCAAGCACTCTTCAAGGTGATCGAAGGGAGTTCGAGCACTTGGAGTTTTATCAAGATTCGGTTAGTAGGTGGAATACATCAAGCTTGCGGCATACAATAAGAGGGAGTCTATTTATGCATAAGTCAATTACTTTGTATTTTTGATACCGATCTAATGAATCTTATCTCTGGGCGTGGCCCCGTGGACTAGTAACAATCTGAAAGGATTGTTGAAACCACGTACAAAAATCTTGTGTGTTTTTACTTTTATGCACTGTTTGTTTTTCTGGGTTTCTCTGGAGTTACGAAGTTGCATTCTGTAACTACAGAAAACTGTTTTCAGTACCAGTTTTATTATTCCGCATTTAATTAATCATTTAATTAAATAATCAAACTGGGAATATTAAAATACGGAATTTCAAAAACAAACCGCGATATCGGACTCGACTATGGAAGCTGAATACATAGCTGCAGCCGAAGCTGCTAAAGAACTTGTCTGGCTAAGAAAGTTCTTCACCAGTATAGGTGTCGTTCCTGGAATGGAAAAGCCTCTAGTCCTACTTTGTGATAACAATGGAGATATAGCAAATAGTAAAGAACCTCGTAGCCACAAGAGAAGCAAACACATTGAAAGGAAGTATCACATTGTCAGAGAATACGTGGCAAGAGGGGATGTACTAGTTGAGAAAGTTGACACAGAGGACAACCTAGCTGATCCATTTACCAAAGTCTTGGCCGTGACAACATTTGAAAAGCACCGTCAGAATTTAGGATTAATTGATATGTACTGATTAGTTTTATATTAGTGCAAGTGGGAGTTTGTTGGGTATTATGCCCTAAATAAAACTCCATTTCAATGTAATCTATTTTATTCAACATCAATAAAGAAACAGAAGTATTTTTCATTCATTTGTGTATGTTTTGGTTCACTTTATCAATTGCTTATCTATTTGATTTATAAATTCATCTTAAACCCTTTTCACATACTTGATCCTGTTTATTGTGTTGTCATCACTTTGGAAAGTAAACATGACTATGTGAATAAAGTTTCCTAGATTCATCAGACACAGGGTTTTACTGATATGATAATCTACAACAAGAGTTTACATGCATTTGGAGAAATGCTATGTTCTTTCCAGAACATTGGTTAAAGTAAAGCTCAGGTTGGATGCATGGAGTATGCATCGGAAGGGACCGATATTGAACTTTGACTTAGATTTATTAAACTTACCGTAAAATCTATCCAAGTCAATATCACCTAGCTGATCCTAGATCAAATGTTCTTAATCTTGTTATGATTAGGCTCAATCTTGAAAGGCTATTTGTGTTCTTTGATTTGTTAGTTAAGCCTACTTTTAGGTCAGGGTGATACGTACATTTTGGGAACACGGTAGTGCAATTGAGTGGGAGCGCTAACATAAACATGGAATCTATAGCTTCTATCTGGTGAATAGTAAGCAAAGGATGATCTCCTTCGAGCTTGACCAAACGAACATAAATGTTGGAGTACTCATTTCACATAAGCTGAAATATCATTTATACGGGGTCAAGTGTTTTAAGGATAAAATACATAGTAGGGTGTTACGGTAATCTAATCCCTCTACAGTGTAGATCATTCATATAGAGGATCATTGATCACATTAGGATTATAACAATAGATCACTAATGATGCTTCTATATGGTGGAACATATAGAGCATTCTATATACTGAGAGTGCAATTCTAAGTTCTATGCGTGGATTCAACGAAGAATTAATAAGTTAGTGAATTTTAGTGCTAAATTCTTGATCTACTTATTGGAAGCTCGGTTATATAGACCCATGGTCCCCGCACTAGTTGAGATAATATTGTTTGTAAGACTCATGTAATTGGTTTTGATTAATCAATTATAATTCTCAAATTAGACTATGTCTATTTGTGAAATTGTAAAGAAAGAGTTATTAGGAGCATATTTGTAAATTATGATACTTTATATGGTTCAATTAATAAATATGATAAATGACAATATTATTTAATAATTATTTATAGTTATTAAATAGTTAGAATTGGCATTTAAATGGTTGAATTAGAAAATTGGCGTTTTTGAGAAAATCAGTTACAAAAGTGTTAAAATTGCAAAATTGCAAAAAGCAAGCCCCAAACCCAATAAGCCATGGCCGACCACTTTTGTAGGCAATTTAAACTGATATTTTCATTATTTTAATGCCAAATAATTCAAACCTAACCCTAGTGGAATGCTATAAATAGGTAGTGAAGGCTTCAGGAAAATTACACTTCTGATTCAGAAAACCTGAGCCTCTCTCTCTACCTTGGCCGCCACCCTCTCTCTCTCTTCTTCCTTGATAATTTCGAAACACCTTAGTGATTAGAGTAGTGCCCACACACATCAAGCAATACCCCAATTATAGTGAGGAAGATCGGGAAGAAAGATCATCAGCAAAGGAGTTTCAGCATCAAAGATTCAGAGAAAGAGATCCAGGTTCAGATCTTGATAATACTCTGCTACAGAAAGGATACAAGGGTTAGAGATCTGAACGGAAGGAGTCATTTAATTCCGCTGCACCCAACGTAAGGTTTCTTAAACTTTATACGTGTTTATTTCATCGTTTTAGAAAGTTCATATTTAGGGTGTTAATCAACATACTTGTGAGTAGATCTAAGATCCTGGTAAAATAATTTCCAACACAGATCTCTAACCCTTGTATCCTTTCTGTCGCAAAGTATTATCAAGATCTGAACCTGGATCTCTTTCTCTCCTTCTTTAGCGTTGAAACTCCTTCTTGTTGAATGTCTTTCTTCACTATTTTCCTCACTATGATTGAGGTATCACTTGCTGTGTGTGGGCACTACTCTAATCACTAAGTGGTTCGAAATTTCAAGGAAGAAGAAAGAGAAGAAGGTGGCGGCTAGGTATAGAGAGAGAAGGCTCAGGCTTTTCTCTAAAGGAAATCAGAAGTTAAAGTGTAAATTTCCTGAAGCCTTCACTATCTATTTATAGCATTCCACTAGGGTTAGGTTTGAATTATTTGGCATTAAAATAATGAAAATATCAGATGAAAAACCCTATAAAAGTGGCCGGCCTAGGCAATATGGATTTGGGCCTCACTTTTTGCAATTTTGCAGTTTTATCATTTCTACATCTCATTTTCTCAAAAACGCCAATTTTCAAATTCAACCATTTAAATGCCAATTCTAACTATTTAATAACTATAAATAATTATTAAAGAATATTGTCATTTATCATATTAATTAATTGAACCATACAAAGTATCATAATGAACAAATATCCCTAAAACTCTTTCTTTACAATTTCGCTCTTACTTAGTGAAAAATTCACAAATAGACATAGTCTAATTTGAGAATTATAATTGATTAATCAAAACCAATTATATGAGTCTTACAAGCAATATTATCTCAACTAGTGGGGGGACCATGGGTCTATATAACCGAGCTTCCAATAAGCAGATCAAGAATTTCTAACCTAAATTCACTGACTTAATAATTCTTCGTTGAATCCACGCATAGAACTTAGAATTGCACTCTCAGTATATAGAATGCTCTATATGTTCCACCATATAGACACATCATTAGTTATCCATTGTTATAATCCTAATTTGATCAATGATCCTTTATATGAATGATCTACACTGTAAAGGGATTAGATTACCCTTACACCCTACAATGTATTTTATCCTTAAAACACTTAACCCCGTATTAATGATATTTAAGCTTATGTGAAATGAGTACTCCACCATTTATTTTCATTTGGTCAAGCTCAAAGGAGATCATCCTTTACTTACTATTCACCAGATAGAAGCTATAGATTCCATGTTTATGTTAGCGCTCCCACTCAATTGCACTACCGTGTTCCCAAAATGTACGTATCACCCTGACCCAAAAGTAGGCTTAACTAACAAATCAAAGAACACGAATTGCCTCTTGAGATTGAGCTTAATCATAACAGGATTAAGATCATTTGATCTAGGATCAACTAGGCGATATTGAATTGAATAGATATTACGGTAAGTTTAATAAATCTAAGTCAAAGTTCAATATCGGTCCCTTCCGATGCATACTCCATGCATCCAACCTGAGCTTTACTTTAACCAATGCTCTGGAAAGAACATAGCATTTCTCCAAATGCAAGTAAACTCTGTTGTAGATTTTCATATCAGTAAAACCCTGTGTCTGATAAATCTAGGAAACTTTATTCACATAGTCATGTTTACTTTCCAAAGTGTTGACAACACAATAAATAGGATCAAGTATGTGAAAAGGGTTTCAGATGAATTTATAAATCAAATAGACAAGCAATTGATAAGATGAACCAAAACATACAAATGAATAAAAAAATACTTCTGTTTCTTTATTGATGTTGAATAAACTGGATTACATTGAAATGAAGTTTTATTTAGGTCATAAAACCCAACAAAGAGATTCTAGGTTTTTATTATTAATTAAGAGCCTTTATATGTCTAATTAATAAATATATTAAATGATAATATTATTTAATAATTAATTTTTAGTTATTAAATAATTAGAATTGGCATTTAAGTGGTTGAATTGGAAAATTAGCGTTTTTGAGAAAATGGGATGGAAAAATGACAAAATGGCAAAATTGCAAAGTGGGCCCAATAACTATCCTATGGCCGGCCACACTTGTAGAATTTTACTATTTATTTTTCTATTATTTTAATGCCAAATAATTCTAACCTAAACCTAGGTGGTTACCTATAAATAGATAGTGATGGCTCACACTTAACAGTTGGATGAAATTTCTTGTCTTTAGAAAGATGAGCCTCCTATTCTTTTCTCTATAGCCGAAACCATTCCCTCTTCTTTTCTTCTTCAATAATTTCGAACCTTGAGTGATAGAGTGAGTGCCCACACACATCAAGTTGTATCTCAATCATAGTTTGGAAGATTGTGAGGAATCCAATCAACAAGAAGGAGAATCAGTTGGAATTATTTTACCAGGATCTTAGATCTACTCACAAGTATGTTGTTTAACATCCTAAATATGAACTTCTAAAACGATTATAAATAAACACATATAAAGTATGAGAAAGTTTACATTGGGTGCAGCTGAATAATATGTCTCCTTCCACTCAGATCTCTAACCCTTAAGTATCCTTTCTGTCGCAAAGTATTATCAAGATCTAAGCCCATATGTCCTTCTTGTTGAATCTGGATTCTTCACGATCTTCCACACTATGATTGAGGTACCACTTGCTGTGTGTGGGCACTACTCTATCATTAAGGGGTTCGAAACAAACAAAGAAGAAGAAGGAAAGAGAGGTGGCACCTAGGTTAGATAGAAGGCTCAGGTTTTTCTCTGAAAGGAATAAGATGCATCATCTTTTCCTGAAGCCATCACTATCTATTTATAGTATGCCACATAGGGTTAGGTTTGAATTATTTGGCATTAAAATAATGAAAATATTAAATGATAAACCCTACACTAGTGGTCGGCCAAAGGCTTATGGATATGGGCCCCACTTTTGCAATTTGCTGTCTTATCATTTCTACATCTCATTTTCTCAAAAACGCCAATTTTCAAATTCAACCATTTACATGCCAATTTCAACTATTTAATAACTATAATTAATTGTTAAATAATATTGTCATTTATTATATTTATTAATTAGACTAACCAAAGTCTCTTAATTAACAAATATACCCTAGAAACTCTTTCTTTACAGTTTTGCCATTGCTTAGTGATAAATTCACAAACTAGACATAGTCTAATTTGAGAATTATAATTGATTACTCAAAACCAATTATATGAGTCTTACAAGCAATTTTATCTCAACTAGTGGGGGGACCATAGGTCTATATAACCGAGCTTCCAATAAGCAGATCAAGAATTTATAACCTAAATTCACTGACTTATTAATTCTTCGTTGAATCCACGAATAGAACTTAGAATTGCACTCTCAGTATATAGAATGCTCTATATGTTCCACCATATAGACACATCATTAGTTATCCATTGTTATAATCCTAATTTGATCAATGATCCTTTATATGAATGATCTACACTGTAAAGGGATTAGATTACCATTACACCCTACAATGTATTTTATCCTTAAAACACTTAACCCCGTATTAATGATATTTAAGCTTATGTGAAATGAGTACTCCACCATTTATTTTCATTTGGTCAAGCTCAAAGGAGATCATCCTTTACTTACTATTCACCAGATAGAAGCTATAGATTCCATGTTTATGTTAGCGCTCCCACTCAATTGCACTACCGTGTTCCCAAAATGTACGTATCACCCTGACCCAAAAGTAGGCTTAACTAACAAATCAAAGAACACGAATTGCCTCTTGAGATTGAGCCTAATCATAACAGGATTAAGATCATTTGATCTAGGATCAACTAGGCGATATTGAATTGAATAGATATTACGGTGAGTTTAATAAATCTAAGTCAAAGTTCAATATCGGTCCCTTCCGATGCATACTCCATGTATCCAACCTGAGCTTTACTTTAACCAATGCTCTGGAAAGAACATAGCATTTCTCCAAATGCAAGTAAACTCTGTTGTAGATTTTCATATCAGTAAAACCCTGTATCTGATAAATCTAGGAAACTTTATTCACATAGTCATGTTTACTTTCCAAAGTGTTGACAACACAATAAATAGGATCAAGTATGTGAAAAGGGTTTCAGATGAATTTATAAATCAAATAGGCAAGCAATTGATAAGATGAACCAAAACATACAAATGAATAAAAAAATACTTCTGTTTCTTTATTGATGTTGAATAAACTGGATTACATTGAAATGAAGTTTTATTTAGGTCATAAAACCCAACAAAGAGATTCTAGGTTTTTATTATTAATTAAGAGCCTTTATATGTCTAATTAATAAATATATTAAATGATAATATTATTTAATAATTAATTTTTAGTTATTAAATAATTAGAGTTGGCATTTAAGTGGTTGAATTGGAAAATTGGCGTTTTTGAGAAAATGGGATGGAAAAATGACAAAATGGCAAAATTGCAAAGTGGGCCCAATAACTATCCTATGGCCGGCCACACTTGTAGAATTTTACTATTTATTTTTCTATTATTTTAATGCCAAATAATTCTAACCTAAACCTAGGTGGTTACCTATAAATAGATAGTGATGGCTCACACTTAACAGTTGGATGAAATTTCTTGTCTTCAGAAAGTTGAGCCTCCTATTCTTTTCTCTATAGCCGAAACCATTCCCTCTTCTTTTCTTCTTCAATAATTTCGAACCTTGAGTGATAGAGTGAGTGCCCACACACATCAAGTTGTATCTCAATCATAGTTTGGAAGATTGTGAGGAATCCAATCAACAAGAAGGAGAATCTGTTGGAATTATTTTACCAGGATCTTAGATCTACTCACAAGTATGTTGTTTAACATCCTAAATATGAACTTCTAAAACGATTATAAATAAACACATATAAAGTATGAGAAAGCTTACATTGGGTGCAGCTGAATAATATGTCTCCTTCCACTCAGATCTCTAACCCTTAAGTATCCTTTCTGTCGCAAAGTATTATCAAGATCTAAGCCCATATGTCCTTCTTGTTGAATCTGGATTCTTCACGATCTTCCACACTATGATTGAGGTACCACTTGCTGTGTGTGGGCACTACTCTATCATTAAGGGGTTCGAAACAAACAAAGAAGAAGAAGGAAAGAGAGGTGGCACCTAGGTTAGATAGAAGGCTCAGGTTTTTCTCTGAAAGGAATAAGATGCATCATCTTTTCCTGAAGCCATCACTATCTATTTATAGTATGCCACATAGGGTTAGGTTTGAATTATTTGGCATTAAAATAATGAAAATATTAAATGATAAACCCTACACTAGTGGTCGGCCAAAGGCTTATGGATATGGGCCCCACTTTTGCAATTTGCTGTTTTATCATTTCTACATCTCATTTTATCAAAAATGCCAATTTCCAAATTCAACCATTTACATGCCAATTTCAACTATTTAATAACTATAATTAATTATTAAATAATATTGTCATTTATTATATTTATTAATTAGACTAACCAAAGTCTCTTAATTAACAAATATACCCTAGAAACTCTTTCTTTACAGTTTTGCCATTGCTTAGTGATAAATTCACAAACTAGACATAGTCTAATTTGAGAATTATAATTGATTAATCAAAACCAATTACATGAGTCTTACAAAAAATATTATCTCAACTAGTGCGGGGACCATGGGTCTATATAACCGAGCTTCCAATAAGTAGATCAAGAATTTAGCACTAAAATTCACTGACTTATTAATTCTTCGTTGAATCCACGAATAGAACTTAGAATTGCACTCTCAGTATATAGAATGCTCTATATGTTCCACCATATAGACACATCATTAGTTATCCATTGTTATAATCCTAATTTGATCAATGATCCTCTATATGAATGATCTACACTGTAAAGGGATTAGATTACCGTTACACCCTACAATGTATTTTATCCTTAAAATACTTAACCCCGTAGAAATGATATTTCAGCTTATGTGAAATGAGTACTCCACCATTTATTTTCGTTTGGTCAAGCTCGAAGGAGATCATCCTTTACTTACTATTCGCCAGATAGAAGCTATAGATTCCATGTTTATGTTAGCGCTCCCACTCAATGGCTCTACCGTGTTCCCAAAATGTACGTATCACCCTGACCCAAAAGTAGGCTTAACTAACAAATCAAAGAACGCGAATAACACTCTTGAGATTGAACCTAATCATATCAGGATTAAGATCATTTGATCTAGGATCAACTAGGTGATATTAAATTGAATAGATATTACGATAAGTTTAATAAATCTATATCAAAGTTCAATATCGGTCCCTTCCAATGCATACTCCATGCATCCAACCCAAGATTTACTTTAAGCAATGCTCTGGAAAGAACATAGCATTTCTCCAAATGCAAGTAAACTCTGTTGTTGATTGTCATATCAATAAAACCCAGTGTTCTGATAAATCTAGGAATCTTTGATCACATAGTCTTGTTTCCTTTCCACTGTGCTGACGACACAATAAACAAGAACAAGAATGTGAAAAGGGTTTGGATGAATTTATAAATAAAATAGACAAGTAATTGACAAGGTGAACCAAAACATACACAAATGAATGTAAAATACTTCTGTTTCTTTATTGATATTGTATAATACATATTACATTGAAATGGAGTTTTATTTAGGCCATAAAACCCAACAAACTCCCACTTGCACTAATATAAAACTAATCAGTACATCTCTATTAATCATAAATTCTGACGGTGCCTTTCGAATGCAGTTACTGCCAAGACTTTCGTGAATGGATCAACTAAGTTGTCTTCTGTGTCCACTTTTTCTACCAGTACATCCCCTCTTGCCACATATTCTCTGATGATGTGATATTTCCTTTCTATATGCTTTTTTCTCTTGTGGCTTCGAGGCTCCTTACTGTTGGCTATAGCTCTAGTGTTATCACAAAGCAAAACTAGAGGTTTTTCCATTCTAGGCACGACTCCGAGACCTGTGAAGAACTTTCTCAGCCAAACAAGTTCTTTGGCAGCCTCTGCAGCAGCTATGTATTCTGCCTCCATGGTAGAATCTGAAATCGCCATTTGTTTAATACTTCTCCAAACCACTGCTCCACCCCTAAGAGTAAACACCATCCCAGATCTAGATCTCCTGTCATCAAAACATGCCTAGAAATCTGAGTCGGTATAGCCTATGGGATTTAAAGCACCACCCTTGTAGACTAACACATAATGTCTTGTACTCTTCAAGTATTTCAGAATTTACTTAACAGCATAACATTACATACATTAGACTTCCAACTGCAGAAGCATAAGGAACTGTTCCCATGTCCTCTATCTCTTGAGGATTAGTAGGACACTGCTCCTTAGATAGACGGATACCATATCTAGAAGGCATATTCGCCCCTTTGGTGTTGGTCATGGAGAATCTCTCTAAAAATTTCTCAATGTAAGTTGTTTGAGGGAGAGTAAGGGATCTATTCTTCCGGTTTCTGATAATTTGAATACCGAGAACATAGGTTTGTTGGAAATTATTTTACCAGGATCTTAGATCTACTCACAAGTATGTTGATTAACACCCTAAATATGAACTTTCTAAAACGATGAAATAAACACATATAAAATTTAGTAAACCTTACATTGGGTGCAGCGGAATATAATGACTCCTTCCGTTCAGATATCTAGCCATTGATTCCTTTCTGTAGCAGAGCATTATCAATATCTGAACCTGGATCTCTTTCTCTGATTCTTTAGTGCTGAAACTCCTTCTTGTTGAATGTCTTTCTTCACGATCTTCCTCACTATGATGTAGGTATCACTTGCTGTGTGTGGGCACTACTCTAAAACTAAGAATTTCGAAATCTTTAGGAAGAAGAGAGAGAGGGGAGTGGTCGGCCAAAGATAGGGGGAGAGAGAGGCTCAGTTTTTTCTGAATGAAAGTCAGAAGAAAAAGTGTAATTTTCCTGAAGCCTTCACTATCGATTTATAGCATTCCACTAGGGTTAGGTTTGAATTATTTGGCATTTAAAATAATGAAAATATCAGAGGGAAAACCCTACAAAAGGGGTCGGCCATGCAAGGTGGATTTGGGCCTCACTTTTTGCAATTTTGCAGTTTTATCTTTTCTACATCTGATTTTCTCAAAAACGCCAATTTTCTAATTCAACCATTTAAATGCCAATTCTAACTATTTAATAACTATAAATAATTATTAAATAATATTGTCATTTATCATATTTATTAATTGAACCATACAAAGTATCATAATTAACAAATATGCTCCTATTAACTCTTTCTTTACAATTTCGCCCTTACTTAGTGAAAATTTCACAAATAGACATAGTCTAACTTGTGAATTATAATTGATTAATCAAAACCAATTACATGAGTCTTACAAAAAATATTATCTCAACTAGTGCGGGGACCATGGGTCTATATAACCGAGCTTCCAATAAGTAGATCAATAATTTAGCACTAAAATTCACTAACTTATTAATTCTTCGTTGAATCCACGAATAGAACTTAGAATTGCACTCTCAGTATATAGAATGCTCTATATGTTCCACCATATAGACACATCATTAGTTATCCATTGTTATAATCCTAATTTGATCAATGATCTTCTTTATGAATGATCTACACTGTAAAGGGATTAGATTACCGTTACACCCTACAATGTATTTTATCCTTAAAATACTTAACCCCGTAGAAATGATATTTCAGCTTATGTGAAATGAGTACTCCACCATTTATTTTCGTTTGGTCAAGCTCGAAGGAGATCATCCTCTACTTACTATTCGCCAGATAGAAGCTATAGATTCCATGTTTATGTTAGCCCTCCCACTCAATTGCACTACCGTGTTCCCAAAATGTACGTATCACCCTGACCCAAAAGTAGGCTTAACTAACAAATCAAAGAACGCGAATAACACTCTTGAGATTGAACCTAATCATATCAGGATTAAGATCATTTGATCTAGGATCAACTAGGTGATATTAAATTGAATAGATATTACGATAAGTTTAATAAATCTATATCAAAGTTCAATATCGGTCCCTTCCAATGCATACTCCATGCATCCAACCCAAGATTTACTTTAACCAATGCTCTGGAAAGAACATAGCATTTCTCCAAATGCAAGTAAACTCTGTTGTAGATTGTCATATCAATAAAACCCAGTGTTCTGATAAATCTAGGAATCTTTGATCACATAGTCTTGTTTCCTTTCCACTGTGCTGACGACACAATAAACAAGAACAAGAATGTGAAAAGGGTTTGGATGAATTTATAAATAAAATAGACAAGTAATTGACAAGGTGAACCAAAACATACACAAATGAATGTAAAATACTTCTGTTTCTTTATTGATATTGTATAATACATATTACATTGAAATGGAGTTTTATTTAGGCCATAAAACCCAACAAACTCCCACTTGCACTAATATAAAACTAATCAGTACATCTCTATTAATCATAAATTCTGACGGTGCCTTTCGAATGCAGTTACTGCCAAGACTTTGGTGAATGGATCAACTAAGTTGTCTTCTGTGTCCACTTTTTCTACCAGTACATCCCCTCTTGCCACATATTCTCTGATGATGTGATATTTCCTTTCTATATGCTTTTTTCTCTTGTGGCTTCGAGGCTCCTCACTGTTGGCTATAGCTCTAGTGTTATCACAAAGCAAAACTAGAGGTTTTTCCATTCTAGGCACGACTCCGAGACCTGTGAAGAACTTTCTCAGCCAAACAAGTTCTTTGGCAGCCTCTGCAGCAGCTATGTATTCTGCCTCCATGGTAGAATCTGAAATCGCCATTTGTTTAATACTTCTCCAAACCACTGCTCCACCCCCAAGAGTAAACACCATCCCAGATCTAGATCTCCTGTCATCAAAACATGCCTAGAAATCTGAGTCGGTATAGCCTATGGGATTTAAAGCACCACCCTTGTAGACTAACACATAATGTCTTGTACTCTTCAAGTATTTCAGAATTTACTTAACAGCATAACATTGCATACATTAGACTTCCAACTGCAGAAGCATAAGGAACTGTTCCCATGTCCTCTATCTCTTGAGGATTAGTAGGACACTGCTCCTTAGATAGACGGATACCATATCTAGAAGGCATATTCGCCCCTTTGGTGTTGGTCATGGAGAATCTCTCTAAAAATTTCTCAATGTAAGTTGTTTGAGAGAGAGTAAGGGATCTATTCTTCCGGTTTCTGATAATTTGAATACCGAGAACATAGGTTTGTTGGAAATTATTTTACCAGGATCTTAGATCTACTCACAAGTATGTTGATTAACACCCTAAATATGAACTTTCTAAAACGATGAAATAAACACCTATAAAATTTAGTAAACCTTACATTGGGTGCAGCGGAATATAATGACTCCTTCCGTTCAGATATCTAGCCCTTGATTCCTTTCTGTAGCAGAGCATTATCAATATCTGAACCTGGATCTCTTTCTCTGATTCTTTAGTGCTGAAACTCCTTCTTGTTGAATGTCTTTCTTCACGATCTTCCTCACTATGATTGAGGTATCACTTGCTGTGTGTGGGCACTACTCTAAAACTAAGAATTTCGAAATCTTTAGGAAGAAGAGAGAGAGGGGAGTGGTCGGCCAAAGATAGGGAGAGAGAGAGGCTTAGTTTTTTCTGAATGAAAGTCAGAAGAAAAAGTGTAATTTTCCTGAAGCCTTCACTATCGATTTATAGCATTCCACTAGGGTTAGGTTTGAATTATTTGGCATTTAAAATAATGAAAATATCAGAGGGAAAACCCTACAAAAGTGGTCGGCCATGCAAGGTGGATTTGGGCCTCACTTTTTGCAATTTTGCAGTTTTATCTTTTCTGCATCTGATTTTCTCAAAAACGCCAATTTTCTAATTCAACCATTTAAATGCCAATTCTAACTATTTAATAACTATAAATAATTATTAAATAATATTGTCATTTGTCATATTTATTAATTGAACCATACAAAGTATCATAATTAACAAATATGCTCCTATTAACTCTTTCTTTACAATTTCGCCCTTACTTAGTGAAAATTTCACAAATAGACGTAGTCTAACTTGTGAATTATAATTGATTAATCAAAACCAATTACATGAGTCTTACAAAAAATATTATCTCAACTAGTGCGGGGACCATGGGTCTATATAACCGAGCTTCCAATAAGTAGATCAAGAATTTAGCACTAAAATTCACTGACTTATTAATTCTTCGTTGAATCCACGAATAGAACTTAGAATTGCACTCTCAGTATATAGAATGCTCTATATGTTCCACCATATAGACACATCATTAGTTATCCATTGTTATAATCCTAATTTGATCAATGATCCTCTATATGAATGATCTACACTGTAAAGGGATTAGATTACCGTTACACCCTACAATGTATTTTATCCTTAAAATACTTAACCCCGTAGAAATGATATTTCAGCTTATCTGAAATGAGTACTCCACCATTTATTTTCGTTTGGTCAAGCTCGAAGGAGATCATCCTTTACTTACTATTCGCCAGATAGAAGCTATAGATTCCATGTTTATGTTAGCGCTCCCACTCAATTGCACTACCGTGTTCCCAAAATGTACGTATCACCCTGACCCAAAAGTAGGCTTAACTAACAAATCAAAGAACGCGAATAACCCTCTTGAGATTGAACCTAATCATATCAGGATTAAGATCATTTGATCTAGGATCAACTAGGTGATATTAAATTGAATAGATATTACGATAAGTTTAATAAATCTATATCAAAGTTCAATATCGGTCCCTTCCAATGCATACTCCATGCATCCAACCCAAGATTTACTTTAACCAATGCTCTGGAAAGACCATAGCATTTCTCCAAATGCAAGTAAACTCTGTTGTAGATTGTCATATCAATAAAACCCAGTGTTCTGATAAATCTAGGAATCTTTGATCACATAGTCTTGTTTCCTTTCCACTGTGCTGACGACACAATAAACAAGAACAAGATTGTGAAAAGGGTTTGGATGAATTTATAAATCAAATAGACAAGTAATTGACAAGGTGAACCAAAACATACACAAATGAATGTAAAATACTTCTGTTTCTTTATTGATAATGTATAATACATATTACATTGAAATGGAGTTTTATTTAGGCCATAAAACCCAACAAACTCCCACTTGCACTAATATAAAACTAATCAGTACATCTCAATTAATCATAAATTCTGACGGTGCCTTTCGAATGCAGTTACTGCCAAGACTTTGGTGAATGGATCAACTAAGTTGTCTTCTGTGTCCACTTTTTCTACCAGTACATCCCCTCTTGCCACATATTCTCTGATGATGTGATATTTCCTTTCTATATGCTTTTTTCTCTTGTGGCTTCGAGGCTCCTTACTGTTGGCTATAGCTCTAGTGTTATCACAAAGCAAAACTAGAGGTTTTTCCATTCTAGGCACGACTCCGAGACCTGTGAAGAACTTTCTCAGCCAAACAAGTTCTTTGGCAGCCTCTGCAGCAGCTATGTATTCTGCCTCCATGGTAGAATCTGAAATCGCCATTTGTTTAATACTTCTCCAAACCACTGCTCCACCCGCAAGAGTAAACACCATCCCAGATCTAGATCTCCTGTCATCAAAACATGCCTAGAAATCTGAGTCGGTATAGCCTATGGGATTTAAAGCACCACCCTTGTAGACTAACACATAATGTCTTGTACTCTTCAAGTATTTCAGAATTTACTTAACAGCATAACATTGCATACATTAGACTTCCAACTGCAGAAGCATAAGGAACTGTTCCCATGTCCTCTATCTCTTGAGGATTAGTAGGACACTGCTCCTTAGATAGACGGATACCATATCTAGAAGGCATATTCGCCCCTTTGGTGTTGGTCATGGAGAATCTCTCTAAAAATTTCTCAATGTAAGTTGTTTGAGGGAGAGTAAGGGAGCTATTCTTCCGGTTTCTGATAATTTGAATACCGAGAACATAGGTTTGTTGGAAATTATTTTACCAGGATCTTAGATCTAATCACAAGTATGTTGATTAACACCCTAAATATGAACTTTCTAAAACGATGAAATAAACACATATAAAATTTAGTAAACCTTACATTGGGTGCAGCGGAATATAATGACTCCTTCCCTTCAGATATCTAGCCCTTGATTCCTTTCTGTAGCAGAGCATTATCAATATCTGAACCTGGATCTCTTTCTCTGATTCTTTAGTGCTGAAACTCCTTCTTGTTGAATGTCTTTCTTCACGATCTTCCTCACTATGATTGAGGTATCACTTGCTGTGTGTGGGCACTACTCTAAAACTAAGAATTTCGAAATCTTTAGGAAGAAGAGAGAGAGGGGAGTGGTCGGCCAAAGATAGGGAGAGAGAGAGGCTCAGTTTTTTCTGAATGAAAGTCAGAAGAAAAAGTGTAATTTTCCTGAAGCCTTCACTATCGATTTATAGCATTCCACTAGGGTTAGGTTTGAATTATTTGGCATTTGAAATAATGAAAATATCAGAGGGAAAACCCTACAAAAGTGGTCGGCCATGCAAGGTGGATTTGGGCCTCACTTTTTGCAATTTTGCAGTTTTATCTTTTCTGCATCTGATTTTCTCAAAAACGCCAATTTTCTAATTCAACCATTTAAATGCCAATTCTAACTATTTAATAACTATAAATAATTATTAAATAATATTGTCATTTATCATATTTATTAATTGAACCATACAAAGTATCATAATTAACAAATATGCTCCTATTAACTCTTTCTTTACAATTTCGCCCTTACTTAGTGAAAATTTCACAAATAGACATAGTCTAACTTGTGAATTATAATTGATTAATCAAAACCAATTGCATGAGTCTTACAAAAAATATTATCTCAACTAGTGCGGGGACCATGGATCTATATAACCGAGCTTCCAATAAGTAGATCAAGAATTTAGCACTAAAATTCACTAACTTATTAATTCTTCGTTGAATCCACAAATAGAACTTAGAATTGCACTCTCAGTATATAGAATGCTCTATATGTTCCACCATATAGACACATCATTAGTTATCCATTGTTATAATCCTAATTTGATCAATGATCCTCTATATGAATGATCTACACTGTAAAGGGATTAGATTACCGTTACACCCTACAATGTATTTTATCCTTAAAATACTTAACCCCGTAGAAATGATATTTCAGCTTATGTGAAATGAGTACTCCACCATTTATTTTCGTTTGGTCAAGCTCGAAGGAGATCATCCTTTACTTACTATTTGCCAGATAGAAGCTATAGATTCCATGTTTATGTTAGCGCTCCCACTCAATTGCACTACCGTGTTCCCAAAATGTACATATCACCCTGACCCAAAAGTAGGGTTAACTAACAAATCAAAGAACGCGAATAACACTCTTGAGATTGAACCTAATCATATCAGGATTAAGATCATTTGATCTAGGATCAACTAGGTGATATTAAATTGAATAGATATTACGATAAGTTTAATAAATCTATATCAAAGTTCAATATCGGTCCCTTCCAATGCATACTCCATGCATCCAACCCAAGATTTACTTTAACCAATGCTCTGGAAAGAACATAGCATTTCTCCAAATGCAAGTAAACTCTGTTGTAGATTGTCATATCAATAAAACCCAGTGTTCTGATAAATCTAGGAATCTTTGATCACATAGTCTTGTTTCCTTTCCACTGTGCTGACGACACAATAAACAAGAACAAGATTGTGAAAAGGGTTTGGATGAATTTATAAATCAAATAGACAAGTAATTGACAAGGTGAACCAAAACATACACAAATGAATGTAAAATACTTCTGTTTCTTTATTGATATTGTATAATACATATTACATTGAAATGGAGTTTTATTTAGGCCATAAAACCCAACAAACTCCCACTTGCACTAATATAAAACTAATCAGTACATCTCAATTAATCATAAATTCTGACGGTGCCTTTCGAATGCAGTTACTGCCAAGACTTTGGTGAATGGATCAACTAAGTTGTCTTCTGTGTCCACTTTTTCTACCAGTACATCCCCTCTTGCCACATATTCTCTGATGATGTGATATTTCCTTTCTATATGCTTTTTTCTCTTGTGGCTTCGAGGCTCCTTACTGTTGGCTATAGCTCTAGTGTTATCACAAAGCAAAACTAGAGGTTTTTCCATTCTAGGCACGACTCCGAGACCTGTGAAGAACTTTCTCAGCCAAACAAGTTCTTTGGCAGCCTCTGCAGCAGCTATGTATTCTGCCTCCATGGTAGAATCTGATATCGCCATTTGTTTAATACTTCTCCAAACCACTGCTCCACCCCCAAGAGTAAACACCATCCCAGATCTAGATCTCCTGTCATCAAAACATGCCTAGAAATCTGAGTCGGTATAGCCTATGGGATTTAAAGCACCACCCTTGTAGACTAACACATAATGTCTTGTACTCTTCAAGTATTTCAGAATTTACTTAACAGCATAACATTGCATACATTAGACTTCCAACTGCAGAAGCATAAGGAACTGTTCCCATGTCCTCTATCTCTTGAGGATTAGTAGGACACTGCTCCTTAGATAGACGGATACCATATCTAGAAGGCATATTCGCCCCTTTGGTGTTGGTCATGGAGAATCTCTCTAAAAATTTCTCAATGTAAGTTGTTTGAGAGAGAGTAAGGGATCTATTCTTCCGGTTTCTGATAATTTGAATACCGAGAACATAGGTTTGTTGGAAATTATTTTACCAGGATCTTAGATCTACTCACAAGTATGTTGATTAACACCCTAAATATGAACTTTCTAAAACGATGAAATAAAAACATATAAAATTTAGTAAACCTTACAATGGGTGCAGCGGAATATAATGACTCCTTCCGTTCAGATATCTAGCCCTTGATTCCTTTCTGTAGCAGAGCATTATCAATATCTGAACCTGGATCTCTTTCTCTGATTCTTTAGTGCTGAAACTCCTTCTTGTTGAATGTCTTTCTTCACGATCTTCCTCACTATGATTGAGGTATCACTGGCTGTGTGTGGGCACTACTCTAACACTAAGAATTTCGAAATCTTTAGGAAGAAGAGAGAGAGGGGAGTGGTCGGCCAAAGATAGGGAGAGAGAGAGGCTCAGTTTTTTCTGAATGAAAGTCAGAAGAAAAAGTGTAATTTTCCTGAAGCCTTCACTATCGATTTATAGCATTCCACTAGGGTTAGGTTTGAATTATTTGGCATTTAAAATTATGAAAATATCAGAGGGAAAACCCTACAAAAGTGGTCGGCCATGCAAGGTGGATTTGGGCCTCACTTTTTGCAATTTTGCAGTTTTATCTTTTCTGCATCTGATTTTCTCAAAAACGCCAATTTTCTAATTCAACCATTTAAATGCTAATTCTAACTATTTAATAACTATAAATAATTATTAAATAATATTGTCATTTATCATATTTATTAATTGAACCATACAAAGTATCATAATTAACAAATATGCCCCTAAAACTCTGTCTTTACAATTTCGCCCTTACTTAGTGAAAAATTCACAAATAGACATAGTCTAATTTGAGAATTATAATTGATTAATCAAAACCAATTATATGAGTCTTACAAGCAATATTATCTCAACTAGTGCGGGGACCATGGGTCTATATAACCGAGCTTCCAATAAGCAGATCAAGAATTTATAACCTAAATTCACTGACTTATTAATTCTTCGTTGAATCCACGCATAGAACTTAGAATTGCACTCTCAGTATATAGAATGCTCTATATGTTCCACCATATAGACACATCATTAGTTATCCATTGTTATAATCCTAATATGATCAATGATCCTCCATATGAATGATCTACACTGTAAAGGGATTAGATTACCGTTACACCCTACAATGTATTTAATCCTTAAAACACTTAACCCCGTATAAATGATATTTCAGCTTATGTGAAATGAGATCTCCACCATTTAATTTTGTTTGGTCAAGCTCAAAGGAGATCATCCTTTGCTTACTATTCGCCAGATAGAAGCTATAGATTCCATGTTTATGTTAGCGCTCCCACTCAATTGCACTACCGTGTTCCCAAAATGTACGTATTACCCTGACCTAAAAGTAGGCTTAACTAACAAATCAAAGAACACGAATAGCCTCTCGAGATTGAGCCTAATCATAATAGGATTAAGATCATTTGATCTAGGATCAACTAGGCGATATTGACTTGAATAGATATTACGGTAAGCTTAATAAATCTAAGTTAAAGTTCAATATCGGTCCCTTCCGATGCATACTCCATGCATCCAACCTGAGCTTTACTTCAACCAATGCTTTGGAAAGAACATAGCATTTCTTCAAATGCAAGTAAACTCTTGTTGTAGATTATTATATCAGTAAAACCCTGTGTCTGATAAATCTAGGAAAATTTATTCACATAGTCATGTTTACTTTCCTATGTGTTGACAGCACAATAAACAGGATCAGGTATGTGAAAAGGGTTACAGACGAATTCATACATTATGTACATATAATCATGAAATAAATCCTGTGAACCACGCAACATTAAATGTTATTTCTGATCTATATTATTAAGTAAATCTGATTATATTGAAATGAGTTTTATTTAGGGCATAAAACCCAACAAACTCCCACTTGCACTAATATAAAACAAAATGTGCATTTCAAATAATCTCAACACCTTGATATACAAATCAAGTGTAGTAGTAGTAAACTCCTCGTAATAGGATCTTAAAGGTTTAATTAAACACAACCTTTTCTCCACCATTACTCTTCCTTAATCACAAAATCATTGATAATGTGAAATTCCTCTCTATATGTCTACTCTCTTGGGATACTGGATTCTATACTTTTGGCAACTACTTTTGGTTAATCAGGAAATAACACTAGTAGTTTAAGGCAATTTGGAATAGTGCCAAAAATGTATAGAACTTTCCTTAGACTGAATAAGTACCTTTCCTGCAACTTTTAACATTTAGTCCCTTTCTAGTAGACCTAGAGACTTCAGATAGGTTTTTACACTTCTCCAAAATCACTATTCCACCCCCAGAGTAATCACCATCTTATCAGAAAGATTTTCTAGCACAAAGGCAAATTTCAAAATCTGATACGGTGCAGTCTAAGAGTTTTAAACACACCCTTATAGACTAACATATAGTTCCTCTTCTTAATCTAAAGATTTACTTGATTGTCTTCCAATGTTCTTCTCCTGGATTAATCTGATACCTACTCATTACTCCCACTCAACAGCAGGTGTCTGATCTAAGGCATACAAAAGCATATCTAAGACCTCTCACTGTTGATATAAGAAATTCTTTCATGGCTTTATCTTTTCTGGAATAGTTGAGACTTTTCCTTAGATAAATAAAATCTATGCCTAGAAGTCGAGAAGCTTCTATAGATTGCCATTAGAAAGAAAATGCTTCAGCACCTTACTAAAGTAAGTTGCTTGCATTAGAGTAAGTAATTACCAGGTATACCACAAGCCATAGGTTTAGATAAACTCAAACCTATAATACTAGGAACAGGAAGTTTTGTTAAGTCCATTGAATAGACTTATAAATAAAAATTTCCTTTTATGTCCTTGTAATAGAAAAATTTAGTTTATTCCATGTGAATGGATTAAACCATAGTTCTATTGGCTTTTCTTCTTAGTTTCTAATCTTGACAATCTATTAATTGTTTAAACTCACAATGGATTTTAATCACTAGTGTCTCCCAAGTCATAAGAAGGTGAGTTCCTAGAAACTCTCCCACTACGACAAGGTACTGTGAATTATGTCTAAGAAAACTAAATGGTATTAACCTCTTCGGTTGTGACAAGACAACAGAGGTAGTGGGATCATCATATGTCAAATAAGATGATAGAACACTTTTGGAATAAAGAAATAAGTATCTCCTTTATTTGCTACTTGATTTTTAGACTTAGTCATTATCTTAGAAAAGTAGTATTTGTTTGAACAAACACTTTCTTATCTATTGACTATGGGATGGTCCACCCCTAATCACTTAGAATAGCTAACAAATCATGGTTAACAGTTCTAGCTTTTCTTAAGATTTTGATTAGGTCATCCATGAATCTAGTAATGATTTACATTAAGTATACAACCATTACATCATTCTGAAATTGTATTACCATAGAAAGATTTAGGCAACGACTAGTAACTGATCATCAATATGCAAATCGAAATTTCTGGGGAGGTAAGTTTGGATATAATTCAAAAATCAATTTAATGATCTTTGAACTGCATATATACTAACTATTTCTCCACCCCTATCAGTTCGCAAGATCTTTAACCACTTACCTTAATGGTTTTAACCATTGCTAGAAATTTATCAAAATTTTTCAAATTTCTTTGCATAAGGTATAATCTAGAGTGGTCGTTCTAAGAATACAACAAAAAACTCATATCCACCCCTGAATGTACATCCATCTGCGAATGAGATGAACTACTTTCAGTGGATATAGGCATATTAACTCTTTACAGAGATTGATCTTGTGAAATCAACTATGAACAAGATACAAATGCCATAGATTAATAAAAATGTGGCTGTGTCGTTTTGATGACTTAGGTTTAGTTACATCAAAGACTTCTTAGAATAGTGCAAGTGGATCCTGGTCACAGAATACCAAACTCATATTCCATACAGTTTGAATCCATTAATAGAAGATGGATATTGAACACTTGGAAAGTGTAACTGTATTGCTTCCTGGAAATAGAAATATAAGAAAATTTCTGTTTAGATTCTAAAATTAAAGTCAAAGACTTAAATTCAACCAAATATAATGAGTAATTCTATCTTGGACCACCACTACTAATATAACTTTAAGTCTTATTTGCCCATACAAGTAGGAGATTTCTAAGATTGAGGTTTTATATAAATTGGGAATAGAATTTCGGGATTGTAATCATATGCATCATTTCATTTCTTAAGAGAAAATATAGAATGACATGAAATGATTTATAGACCATTCATCCAATGATATGTTATTGAGCTAATTCGAAATGAATAAGCTAAGAGGAATTGAGGATAATTTTGTTGTTTAAATAAGAATCCAACGATGCTTCGATTAGCGAAAGTCAAAGTAATCTTATTTATATAATCTTCTTGTTTCATATCGTAAAAATACTAGTCTAAGGTGTCATCAATTGATAAACAGCTAGATGTCGCATATACAATATTTATCTTTTGAGATCTAACACTATTATGTATGTCTAATGGTGAAATCCATTAGGGATTTATCTCATTAGATAAACAAACCAAGTTAGACCAACAATGAAGATTCAAAATTAAACTACAACTTAATAACAGAAAATAACATGGTTCAATATAAATTCATACACAATTCAGAAATTATTAAACATATAGCAAGTAGGAATGACAAGTGAAAATACTAAAACATGCAATCCTAAATAATTTCCAAGGTTTTCAACAAACTGATATCAGTGTCCCGTTTAGGCGAGAGTCAAAGCTACCATTCATTGAAAGAGTTGTCAGCTCATCTAAAATGTTAAACATTCTAGCAACCTTTTATTCGATCAAGATTGGAATTCAGCGTTGTCCCGTTTAGGCGAGAGTCAAGGCAATTCTATCTTATGAGCTTCCACCATTGTTTCATAATTTGCAAGTCAAATATGGTCGCCACCATTAGGGTGATCCATACCATATAAAACACTTACAAACTACTTATCTTTCGAGATTAAACGGTGCAAAATTGCTAATGAACGTTCCTCCATTAGGGAGGATTACTCACTAAAACAAACGCGATGTAAAACCAACAATGGAGATCGAATATCTTAATAATAAAGCTCATTATTTAAAGAGAGTTGTATTTTCTTTGAATCTCATTATTTTATCTATTTATTTTAAATATATATTTATTAATTAAAATTTTCAATTTAGAATGAAAAATTCTAAATATAAATTTTAATATAATATTTATAAATTTTACTTAGATGGATATGAAAATAACATGAATTTCTTTCCATCTTAGTAATAATTTCCAATAAATATTTAGAAAAATATTCCATTTAAGTTGTTACAAAATTAATTTAAATTAATTTACAACTCAAAATTTAATTTTTTATAAATATATATTGCATTTCGAAAAATTAAAGTATTTAAGAATACAATTTCCGAAAATGCATGAAAAAATAAATCCTGGAAAAATTATTCTAATTTAATGTTGGCCCAAAATTAATTAATATAATTAATTTACAACAAAAAATATAATTTTCCTATTTAATTAAATATATAAGAAAAATTTCAAATATTTAAGTATGATGATGAAAATAAACTTAAATATTAATTTTCTATTTAATTAAATACACTAGAAAAATACTTCAAGCAAAAACAGATAATATCTATCTAGATTTTCATGGACTAATTAATTCAATTTCTAGTAATATACTTTAATTCATTTATTTTAAATTAATCAATAAATGAAAAAATCATTGATTTAAGTTGGTCCAAAATTAAAATAAATAATTTACAACTTTAATCTATTTTTCAAATAAAATTCGAAATTCCAGCATTTAAGAAATGCAATTTCGAAATTTGATTAATAAAATAAAGAAAAAATATATTTTGAAAATTATTTAAATTTAAGTTGAAAAAATAAATTTCAACTTAAAATAATTTTCTATTTAATTAAGTGTCATGAAAAAGAAATATTTAAGTATCATGATGAAAATCAACTTAGATATTTAATTTTCAAATTAATTAAATGTATTAAATTCAAGAAATAAATAATTAAGTGTAGAGAAGGCTTAATTATTAATCTCTAGTTTAATACTAGGAAAAAAATATACTTAAAATAAATTGTACCAAAATTAATTATATAAATAACTAATTTCACAATGTATAATATTTTCCTATTTAATATTAGAAATAATAAGTAGTCTAGAAAATAACTATCTAGAAAATATCTTATTTGACTAAGTATCTTTTCCACAAAATTTGAAAAAATATCTAATTTAAGTTGTATTAGAAAAAAAAAATCTAGAACTTAAATATTTTCAAATTTAAATTTAATTAAATATCAAAAATTAAGTTGTAACCACTTAATTTAAAAACATTCCATTTTAAGTTAATATTCGAAAAGATATCAACTTAAAAAATATCTAAAGAATCTTAATAACCAATACCTAAAATTCTTCAACTTAATTTTGAAATTTTAAATCCAAAAGATATTCAGATTTAAGTTGATTAGTTAGAGATAACTAAATATCAACTTAAATAGGAATATTTAATGAAAAATTTAAATTAAGCTTCAGAAAGAATCTAGATGGTTATAATTCTATATTTAATTAAATACAAGAAAATACATATAGTTTAGCTTAGAATAAAATTCTTTAAACTATGATTTTCTTAAATTAATTTCAAAATAAATGAAATTAATTATGTTGCTAATCAATTTTATTAGGTTAAACTAATTTAATTAACCTAGTACAGTTATTCAAATCATGCAAATGGGCCTTCACAATTGGGGTGGTTCATGTGAGGGGGTGCTGGGTTCAGTATGTCGTACCCACTACTATGGCTCCCAACTCTCACACAAGGCCCAAAAGAGAGGAATTTAACCTTAAAATGAACAACTGTTATTAATTAAATAGGCCCAAAACTAAATGGGCCTAAATAAAATCTATCAAAAAACTATGATATTTTATTTAGCAACAACAACCTATATGCGTCTATAATAAAATTAAACACATAGGCTCACACAGGCACACAATTTGGATGGATCCTATCATGTTGCTAGGTCATACACAGATGAAAGAAGATTGTGAAAATATACCTGTTACAAATTATTTACTTGACCAAGGGAGCCATGAGTTAAAATCAGATCATTGGATCTGTCAACAAGTTAACCATGGCTATTTGCAATCAAGCAATAATAGGTTTTAAAAACTTACAAACAAGCTAAAACACATACTCCTACAGCAAGGTTAGCTGGATAGTTGGATGTAGGATTTATTTAATTTTAAATAAATAATTTCAAAAAAAAAAATTAATTAAAAAATTATTTATTTTCAAAAATAATAAAATAAAATTAAAAATTAAAAATTTCGAAATTAATATAATAATATTTAAAATTAAACCTACAATTTTGAAAAATTAGGTTTCAACCAACCTAAATCTCATTTCAAAATTTGCTAACTACTTTTAAAAATTTAATGTTATTTTATAAATAAAAATTAAAAAAAGATAAATTAATATCTTTTTCAGATTTTATAATTTAATTTAAATAAATAAAATAACAAAATTTAAAAGTTAGCAAAATATCTTACATCTATTTAAAATTACATGATTATAGTTATCTTATTTTAAATTTAAATAAGGTCAAATTATTTTAAAAAAAAATTAATTTAAAAAAATTTAATATCTGACCTTAAATTTAAAAATAAGATAAGATATAATCAAATTTAAAAATAAGATAGATAATTAAGCAAAAAAGATAGATATTTACTATTTTTAAATTCAAATTACACTAATATCATGAATTAAATTTAAAAAAATATTAAATAAATTAATTATGATAATTAAAATTGAATTAGGAATAATAAATGTATAAATACAGAACTACACAAAAAATAGGAAGTTAAATCCATGTAAAAGCATGAAAAATCGAAGAAAACCGAACAATTTGCGAGCTGTACGGACGGGATGTTGTGCATACCCGTCCGCTCGCGCAAGTGGGTGTGCTGGGCGTGAAATCTCGGCGCTGGTGGGATTTGGCAGGATTTCCGCGCGCGCACGTGGTGCAGCGACACAACTCGATTTTTTCGAAACTTCAAAAAATCATAACTAATTCAAATTAAATCGAAATTGAGTTCTGTAAAAAAGTAACTTGCTTAATTTTTTCCATACTATCCAATAAAAATAATTACAGAAACAGATATTCTATTATTTTTCACAAAAATTCACAAACATCAATCAATCATCAAATAACACTCAATACAACATGATACCATCCAAAACATCAAACAATCGTTTTAAAGTCCAAATTTCATGCAGGGAAATCAATTACCATGGCTCTGAGGCCAGTTGTTGGAAATTATTTTACCAGGATCTTAGATCTACTCACAAGTATGTTGATTAACACCCTAAATATAAACTTTCTAAAACGATGAAATAAACACATATAAAGTTTAGTAAACCTTACATTGGGTGCAGCGGAATATAATGACTCCTTCCGTTCAGATATCTAGCCCTTGATTCCTTTCTGTACCAGAGCATTATCAATATCTGAACCTGGATCTCTTTCTCTGATTCTTTAGTGCTGAAACTCCTTCTTGTTGAATGTCTTTCTTCACGATCTTCCTCACTATGATTGAGGTATCACTTACTGTGTGTGGGCACTACTCTAACACTAAGAATTTCGAAATCTTTAGGAAGAAGATAGAGAGGGAGTGGTCGGCCAAAGATAGGGAGAGAGAGAGGCTCAGTTTTTCTGAATGAAAATTCAGAAGAAAAAGTGTAATTTTCCCGAAGCCTTCACTATCTATTTATAGCATTCCACTACGGTTAGGTTTGAATTATTTGGCATTTAAAATAATGAAAATATCAGGCGGAAAACCCTACAAAAGTGGTCGGCCATGCAAGGTGGATTTGGGCCTCACTTTTTGCAATTTTGCAGTTTTATCTTTTCTGCATCTAATTTTCTCAAAAAACGCCAATTTTCTAATTCAACCATTTAAATGTCAATTCTAACTATTTAATAACTATAAATAATTATTAAATAATATTGTCATTTATCATATTTATTAATTGAACCATACAAAGTATCATAATTAACAAATATGCCCCTAAAACTCTTTCTTTACAATTTCGCCCTTACTTAGTGATAAATTCACAAATAGACATAGTCTAATTTGAGAATTATAATTGATTGATCAAAACCAATTATATGAGTCTTACAAGCAATATTATCTCAACTAGTGCGGGGACCATGGGTCTATATAACCGAGCTTCCAATAAGCAGATCAAGAATTTATAACCTAAATTCACTGACTTATTAATTCTTCGTTGAATCCACGCATAGAACTTAGAATTGGTTTCTCAGTATATAGAATGCCCTATATGTTCCACCATATAGACACATCATTAGTTATCCATTGTTATAATCCTAATATGGTCAATGATCCTCCATATGAATGACCTACACTGTAAAGGGAGTAGATTCCCGTTACACCCTACAATGTATTTAATCCTTAAAACACTTAAACCCGTATAAATGATATTTCAGCTTATGTGAAATGAGATCTCCACCATTTATTTTTGTTTGGTGAAGCTCGAAGGAGATCATCCTTTACTTACTATTCGCCACATAGAAGCTATAGATTCCATGTTTATGTTAGCGCTCCCACTCAATTGGAGTACCGTGTTCCCAAAATGTACGCATCACCCTGACCTAAAAGTAGGCTTAACTAAAAAATCAAAGAACACGAATAGCCACTCAAGATTGAGCCTAATCATAACAGGATTAAGATCATTTGATCTAGGATCAACTAGGCGATATTGACTTGAATAGATTTTACGGTAAGTTTAATAAATCTAAGTCAAAGTTCAATATCGGTCCCTTCCGATGCATACTCCATGCATCCAACCTGAGCTTTAAATGCTCTGGAAAGAACATAGCATTTCTCCAAATGCAAGTAAACTCTTGTTGTAGATTATCATATCAGTAAAACCCTGTGTCTGATAAATCTAGGAAAGTTTATTCACATAGTCATGTTTACTTTCCAATGTATTGACAGCACAATAAATAGGATTAGGTATGTGAAAAGGGTTTCAGACGAATTCATACATTATGTACATATAATCATGAAATAAATCATGTGAACCATGCAACATTAAATGTTATTTCTGATCTATATTAATAAGTAAGTCTGATTATATTGAAATTAGTTTTATTTAGGGCATAAAACCCAACAAGGTTGCCTCACCAAAATCCTTCATTTGGAATTGAGTTCTAGCCATTCCTTGATGTTAGTCATTTTCTTGACATTGTTGCCAATGATCAAAATGTCGTCAACATAAAGGACCAGGAATACTACTACTTGGTCTTCCTTGAGTTGCTAAACACAAGGTTCATCTTCATTCTGAAGAAAGCCGTAAGTTTTGATGATTTCATCAAACCTTTTGTTCCATGAGCGAGAAGCTTGCTTAAGTCCATAAATAGACCTATTTAACTTGCAAACTTTCTTTTCTTGCCCTGGGAGAACATAGCCTTCTGGTTGCTCCATATAGATGGTTTTTTCAAGAACTCCATTAAGGAAGGCTGTCTTGACATCCATTTGCCAGATTTCATAGTTGAAAGCGGCTACGATGGAGAGAAGAATTCGTATGGATTTGAGCATGGCGACTGGACTAAAAGTTTCCTCATAGACCACACCTTCTCTTTGGGTATAACCCTTGGCGACCAGTCTAGCTTTAAAAGTTTCGACTTCGCCTCCAGCGCCTCTTTTCTTCTTGTAGACCCACTTACATTCGATTGGACGATAGTCATCGGGTGCGTCTACATATTCCCAGACTTTGTTCTTTTTCATGGAATCCATTTCTGAATCCATACCGACTGACAATCGTTTCCGTTCTGGACTTGCCATTGCCTGTTTATAGGTTAATGGTTCATCTTCAATACCATCACCAACGACCATATTGATTTCACCTTCCAAGCCATAACGAGACGGTTTTGTAGAAACCCTCCCACTACGATGAGGAGCGGTGATCTTCTGAACAGGAACTTTAGTAGTAGTTCTCTCAATTGTTTCGACTGAGGGACTGGGATTATCCTCTTCTTGAGTGGAAGAGGACGGAACATTGGAAGGAGTTATATTTGTAAGCATTTCCTCTAATACAACTTTACTTTTTGGTTTGTTGTCTTTAATATAGTTTTCTTCAAGGAAAGTAGCATTTGTAGAAACAAACACTTTATTATCCTTGTAACTATAAAACAGTCCACCCCTAGTCTCTTTAGAATTTTTGACAAACATCCAAACTTCAGTTCGCGATTCCAGTTTACCTTCTTTCTTTCTCAAGACATGAGCAGGGCACCCCCAAATTCTATAATGGCGTAAACTAGGTGTACGACCATTCCATAGTTCGACGGGTGTCTTAGGGACTGCTTTAGATGGAACAACATTTAAAATGTCATTTGCCATTTGTATAACATATCCCCAGAAGGACGTAGACAGAGTTGAATAACTCAGCATAGACCTAACCATTTCCAAAAGAGTGCGATTTCTTCTTTCTGCAACTCCATTTTGCTGTGGAGTGCTTGGGGCAGTATATTGGGATTCAATTTCAAGTTCAGTTAAATGATCTTTGAAATGCATATCCATATATTCTCCATCCCTATCAATTCGCAAGATCTTTAATGTTTTACCTAATTGGTTTTGAGCCAAAGCATTAAATTCTTGAAACTTTTCAAACGTTTCAGATTTCTCTTGCATTAGGTAAAGGAAACTGTATCTAGAGAAATCGTCAATGAAAGTGACGAAATACTCATAACCACCTCGGGCTTTTACATTCAGGGATTCGCAAACATCTGAATGCACTAACCCTAGGGGTTGTTTGGCACACTCTCCCTTTGTAGAGAAAGAACGTTTGGTCATTTTTCCTTCATAGCAATACTCGCATACTGGTAATTCACCTAAGACGACATTTTTCAATGGACCGTCCTTGGTTAGCCTATTGAGTCTATCAAAGCCTATGTGACCTAAACGTAAATGCCATAGATAATTTTGTTCATCATTATCAATCTCTTTTCTTTTAAGGCTTCTAGGTCTAGCTGTTGGATATATTTTACCAGGATCTAGATTTACTACCATGTATGTTTCATTAACATCCTAATATGAATTCTAAAACAATGAAATAAACACATATAAAGTTTAGGAAACCTTACATTGGGTGCAGCGGAATATAATGACTCCTTCCGTTCAGATCTCTAGCCCTTGATTCCTTTCTGTAGCAGAGCATCACCAAGATCTGAATCTGGATCTCTTTCTCTCCTTCCTTTATGTTGATTCTCCTTCTTGTTGATTGGATTCTACACAATCTTCCACACTATGATTGAGATACCACTTGATGTGTGTGGGCACTACTCTATCACTAGGGTATTTCGAAATTGAAGAGAAGAAAAGAGAAGAAGAGGGTGGCAGCTATGGCTCAGGTTTTTCTCTGAAAAAGAATAAGATGCAAGTTCATAGTTTCTTGAAGCCATCACTTTCTATTTATAGAATGCCATCTAGGTTTAGGTTAGAATTGTATGGCATTAAAATAATGAAAATATAAATGGTAAACCCTATACAAAGTGGCCGGCCATATTAGTGGATAATGGGCCTCACTTTGTAATTTTGCCATTTTGTCATTTTTCAATCCTATTTTCTCAAAAATGCCAATTTTCTAATTTAACCATTTAAATGTCAATTCTAATTATTTAATAACTAAAAATTAATTATTAAATAATATTGCCATTTAATATATTTATTAATTTAGACATATAAAGTCTCTTAATTAATAAATAAACTTAGAATCTCTTTTCCATATAATTTCGCCCTTGCTTAGTGAAAATTCATAAACTAGACGTAGTCTAACTTTAGAATTATAATTGATTAATTAAAATCAATTAACTGAGTCATACAAGCAGTATGGTCTCAACTAGTATGGGGACCACGGGCCTATATAACCGAGCTTCCAATAAGTCGAACCGAATTTCCCAAGTAAATTTCCTAACTTATTAATTCCTTATTGAATCCACACTTAGAACTTGGAATTGCACTCTCAGTCATATAGAATACTCTATATGTTCCACGATATAGATACGCTATTAATTATCTATCGTTATAATCCTAATTTGATCAATGAACCTCTAATAGATGATCTACATTGAATAGGCACTAAATTACCGTTACACCTTCAATGTATTTTATCCTTAAAACACTTAGCTCCGTATAAATGATATTTCAGCGAAGTGAAATGAGATCTCAACCATTTATCTCTGTTTAGCGAAGCTCGAAGGATATCATCGTTTCACTTCTAAATTCCTATAGAAGTTATAGACTCCATATTTATGTTAGCGCTCCCACTCAATTATACTATCATGTTCCCAAAATGTACGTATTACCCTGACCCAAAAATAGGCTTAACTAACAAATCAAAGAACATGTATAATACTCTTGAGATCGAACCTAACCATATCATGATTAAGATCATTTGATCTAGGATTAACAAGTGATATTGAATTGAATAGATATTACTGTAAATTTTAATATATCTAATCAAAGTTCAATATCGGTCCCTTCCGATGTATACTCCATACATCCGATACTGGTAAACTTTGCCAATGCCCTAGAAATGACATAACACTTATCCAAGGTGTAAGAATACCTATCGCCGATTATCATGTCAGTCTAAATCCAGTGAACTGACAAATCAGGGAATAAACTTTCGAGCATATAATTAATATTATATTCCACTGTGCTGACAACACTATAATCATTAACAAATTCATATGTTCTGGACTTAAATAGAATTCATACATTATATATATAATCATGAAATAAATCATGTGAACCATGTAACATAAAATGTTATTTCTGATCTTTATTAATAAGTAAATCTGATTATATTGAAATGGGTTTTATTTAGGGCACAAAACCCAACACTAGCTACATTGAAAAATTCAGTATTTAGTGTGATTTGTGTATTTGGTCTTAAAACATAAAGCCCCTGTTCCATGTTAGCAACACATATATGAAATCCATTACGAGAAATTGAACAATTAGAACTCGAAAATTTCAGTATATAAAATTGTGTTTGTAAGCCTGAAACACTAATCAAGTTTCTACTAAAGTTTGGAATAAATAAAAACTTTTGTAAAAGTAAAAATCTTTTTGTTTGAAACTTGATACGGGTCGTTCCTCTTGCTTTGACCGATACTAACTCGCCATTTCCAACTTTAAGCTTTAACTCTTCTGGGTGCAGATTTTCCCAAGTTTCAAGCAGCTGCAATGAAGAACAAACATGGTTAGTAGACCCAGAATCAACAATCTATGTGGATTTGTCATTATCTAAAACACATGATTCAAAGACAAAAGCATTACCTTCGTTTGAATTGTTTAGAAGCCGGGGACATCGTTCTTCTTGATGTCCCTTTTCATTACAATTCGAACATAGAAGATTATGTCTAATAATTGTACATGAAGAAGCAACTTTGTTAGAGCCTTCATGCTTAATCCTCTTCCTCTGATTAAAGTTTGCAAAACCAGGAGGTGGCATTGCAATCAAATTCCCTTCATGAGCTCGTAATTCTGCTTCGAGCTTATCCATGTCAGAGGAGTTAAAATTGTTGATCATGTAAGATACAACAAATGCATTATACTCCGGAGGAAGACTATATTAAGTATGAATTGTACCCATTGTTCCTTTGATAATTCAATTCCAAGTAAATTTGCCTTTTGGAACTTCAGATTCATCATCAATAGGTGTGAGTTAATGCAACTACCAGGATGCATTTTCACATTATAGAGTTCATTTGCTAAGACATTGACTAGGAGTGGATCGGGGAGAGGGTTATTCATATTGGCACTACAAAGATCAATAAAACAGAAGTAAGGTTTTGGTTCAATAAATTCATATACAAGTTCAGAAAATAAAAAATAATCACATATGTTATAAAAATACTAAATTTAACATATTTTATTTTTCAAAATTTTCAACAAACTGATACAGTGTCCCGTTTAGGCGAGAGTCAAAGCATCATCCATTGAATAGAGTTGTCAATTCATTTAAAATGATATCTAGCAACCTTTCATTCGATCGAAAAAAGAATCCGACATTGTCCCGTTTAGGCGAGAGTCAAGGTCATTCCTATTTCATGAGCTCCCACCATTGTTTCATACTTTTGTAAGTCTTATACAGTCGCCACCATTAGGGTGATCAATACTAATATAAAACACTTACAAAAATACTTATCTTTCGAGATTCTACGGTGCTAACTTGCTAATGAGCGTTCCTCCATTAGGGAGGATTACTCACTAAAACAATAGCTATGTAAAACCAACAATGGAGATCGAATGTCTCTTGATTAAAGCACATTATTTAAAAAAAATATGTATTTTATTTAATCATTTATTTTATTCCATATTTTAATAATGAAAAATTACAAATTAAAGTTGGTTTAGTAAAAAAAAATTAAAAAAATCCAACTTTAATTAAATTTCAATTATTTAAATTCGAAAAATAAATTCGAAATTAAATAAATAATTAAAATATAACAAAATAAAATTTGAAAAAATATCTAATTTAAGTTGTTATAGAAGAATCTAAAATATCCAACTTAAATATTTTTCACATTAAAATTTAATTAAAATTAAAATTAAGTTGTAACCACTTAATTTGAAAATATTCCATTTTAAGTTTATCCATATTTGAAAAAATATCCACTTAAAAAATATCTAAAGAATCTTAATAACCAATTCCTAAAATTCATCAACTTAATTTTTAAATTCAAATGATATTCAAATTTAAGTTGATTAAAAAAAAATTAGTTAGAAATAACTAATTTACAACTTAAATAGGAATATTTAATGAAATAATTAAAATAAGCTTCAGAAAGAATCTAGTTGGTTATAATTCAATATTTAATTAAAAATACAAGAAAAATACATATAGTTTATCTAGGAAAAATTCATTAAACTATGTTTTGTTGGAAATTATTTTACCAGGATCTTAGATCTACTCACAGGTATGTTTATTAACACCCTAAATATGAACTTTCTAAAAACGATGAAATAAACACATATAAAGTTTAGGAAACCTTACATTGGGTGCAGCGGAATAATATGACTCCTTCCGTTTAGATATCTAGCCCTTGATTCCTTTCTGTAGCAGAGCATTATCAATATCTGAACCTGGATCTCTTTCTCTGAATCTTTGATGCTGAAACTCCTTCTCTGATGATCTTTCTTCACAATCTTCCTCACTATGATTGAGGTATCACTTGCTATGTGTGGGCACTACTCTTACACTAAGAATTTCGAAATCTCAATGAGGAAGAGAGAGAGAGTGGGTTCGGCCAAAGATAGGGAGAGAGAAGGCTCAGTTTTTTCTAAATGAAAAAGTAGAAAATTTAAGTGTAAATTTCCTGAAGCCTTCACTATCTATTTATAGCATTCCACTAGGGTTAGGTTTGAATTATTTGGCATTAAAATAATGAAAATATCAGTTTAAATTTCCTACAAAAGTGGCCGGCCCTATACAAGTGGATTTGGGCCTCACTTTTTGCAATTTTGCAGTTTTATCTTTTCTGCATCTGATTTTCTCAAAAACGCCAATTTTCAAATTCAACCATTTAAATGCCAATTATAACTATTTAATAATTATTAAATTATATTGTCATTTATCATATTTATTAAATGAACCATACAAAGTATCATAATTAACAAATATGCCCCTATAAACTCTTTCTTTACAATTTTGCCCTTACTTAGTGAAAAATTCACAAATAGACATAGTCTAATATGAGAATTATAATTGATTAATCAAAACCAATTACATGAGTCTTACAAGCAATATTATCTCTACTAGTGCGGGGACCATGGGGCTATATAACCGAGCTTCCAATAAGTAGATCAAGAATTTATTACTAAAATTCACTAACTTATTAATTCTTCGTTGAATCCACGCATAGAACTTAGAATTGCACTCTCAATATAATAGAATGCTCTATATGTTCCACCATATAGACGCATCATTAGTTATCCATTGTTATAATCCTAATGTGATCAATGATCCTCTATATGAATGATCTACACTGTAAAGGGATTAGATTACCGTAACACCCTACTATGTATTTTATCCTTAAAACACTTGACCACGTATAAATGATATTTCAGCTTATGTGAAATTAGTACTCCACCATTTATGTTCGTTTGGTCAAGCTCGAAGGAGATCATCCTTTGCTTACTATTCGCCAGATAGAAGCTATAGATTCCATGTTTATGTTAGCGCTCCCACTCAATTGCACTACCGTGTTCCCAAAATGTACGTATCACCCTGACCTAAAAGTAGGCTTAACTAACAAATCAAAGAACAAGAATAGACTTTCAAGATTGAGTCTAATCATAACAGGATTAAGAACATTTGATCTAGGATCAACTAGGCGATATTGACTTGAATAGATATTACGGTAAGTTTAATAAATCTAAGTCAAAGTTCAATATCGGTCCCTTCTGATGCATACTCCATGCATCCAACCTGAGCTTTACTTTAACCAATACTCTGGAAAGAACATAGCACTTCTCCAAATGCAAGTAAACTTTGTTGTAGATTATCATATCAGTAAAACCCTGTGTCTGATGAATCTAGGAAACTTTATTCACATAGTCATGTTTACTTTCCAATGTGTTGACGGCACAATAAACAGGATCAAGTATGTGAAAAGGGTTTCAGATGAATTCATACATTATGTACATATAATCATGAAATAAATCATGTGAACCATGCAACATTAAATGTTATTTCTGATCTATATTAATAAGTAAATCTGATTATATGGAAATGAGTTTTATTTAGGGCATAAAACCCAACATGTTTTACTTAAATTAATTTCAAAAAAATGAAATTAATTATGTTGCTAATCAATTTTATTAGGTTAAACTAATTTAGTTAACCTAGTACAGTTATCCAAATCAGGCAAATGGGCCTTCACAGTTGGGGTAGTTCATGTTAGGGGGAGCTGGGTTCAGTACTTCGTACCCACTTCTATTGGCCCCCAACTCTCACAGAAGGCCCAAAAGAGAGGAATTTAACCTTAAAATGAACAACTGTTATTAATTGAATAGGCCCGAAAACTAAATGGGCCTAAATAAAATCTATCATGGTGTGACATTTTATTTAGCAACAACAACCTATATGCATCTATAACAAAAAGTAAACATATAGGCTCACGCAGGCACAGAGATTTGGATGGATCCTATCATGTTACTAGGTTATACACAGATGAAAGAAGAAAGTAAAATTTTACCTGTTACAAATTATTTACTTGACCTATTGACAATTGAACCATGGGTTAAAATCAAATCATTAGATTTGTGAACTAGTTAACCATGGCAATTTAGATCAAGCAATAATAGGTTTTATAAAACTTACACACAAGCTAAAACACATACTCATGCAACAAGTTGAATTGGATAGTTGTATGTAGGATTTATTTAATTTAAATTAAATAATAAAAAAAATCGAAAAATAATAAATAAATAAAAAATATTTTTTTTTGGTTTTAAATAAATTTAAATAAAATATTAATATTTAAAATTAAAATTAAACCTACAATTTTAAAAAATTAGGTTTCAACTAACCTAAATATCATTTCAAAAAAAAATTTGCTAACCATCTTTTTAAATTTTCATGTTATTTTATAAATTAAATATTCAATAAAATAAAATGATAATAAATATCTTTTTTTGATTTTATAATTTAATTTAAACAAAAAATAACAAAATTTAAAAGTTAGCAAAATATCTTATTTCTTTTCAAAATATCATGGTTATAGTAATCTTATTTTAAATTTAAATAAGGTCAAATAATTTAAAAAAATAATTAAAAGAAATTTAATATCTGACCTTAAATTTAAAAATAAGATAAAATAATCAAATTTAAAAATAAGATAAATAATTAAGCCAAAAATTAGATATTTACCTATTGTACAAGTTCAAATTACACTAATATCATAAATTAATTTTAAAAAATTTAATTAATTTAATTATGATAATTAGAATTGAAATCGGAATAGTAAATATCTAAATACAAAACTACTCAAGAAATTGGAAGTTAATTCCATGAAACAGCATGAAAAATCGAAGAAAACGAAAAAAATGTGAGTTGTACGGATGGTATGCAGTTGCATATCATCCGCGCGCGCCCAAGATGGTGGTCTGTCGAGAAAACTCGGCGCAAGGCATCCTTGCATAATTTCCGCGCGCGGATAAGGGGTTTAAGACACCCCTGGGCGTGTCGCTCAGACAAGACCCTGTCCGAACACGCAGCTGACCGAGGGACACTCGGTTCCACGCGCGTGGGGTTGGGTGATCACCCTATCTTTTTTCAAATCTTCAAAAATCGTAACTAATTCAAATAAAATCAAAATTGAGTTCTGTAAAAAAGTAAATTGCTTAATTTTTTTCCAAACTATCCAATAAAAATAATTCCAAAAACCAAAAATTCAATTATTTTTCACAAAATCTCATAAACATCAATCAATCATCATACAACACATAAAACAACATGAAACCATCCAAATCACATACAAATCATTTTAAGTCCAAATTTCTTGCAAGCAAATCAATTACCATGGCTCTGAGGCCAGTTGTTGGAATTATTTTACCAGGATCTAAGATCTACTCACAAGTATGTTGTTTAACATCCTAAATATGAACTTCTAAAACGATTATAAATAAACACATATAAAGTATGAGAAACCTTACACTGGGTGCAGCGGAATAATATGTCTCCTTCCACTCAGATCTCTAACCCTTGTATCCTTTCTATCGCAGAGTATTATCAAGATCTGAGCCCGAATGTCCTTCTTGTTGAATCTGGATTCTTCACGATCTTCCACACTATGATTGAGGTACCACTTGATGTGTGTGGGCACTACTCTATCACTAAGGGCTTCAAAAAAAGCAAAGAAGAAGAAGGAAAGAGAGGTGGCGGCTAGGTTAGATAGAAGGCTCAGGTTTTTCTCTGAAAGGAATAAGATGCATCATCTTTTATTGAAGCCATCACTATCTATTTATAGTATGCCACATAGGGTTAGGTTTGAATTATTTGGCATTAAAATAATGAAAATATTAAATGATAAACCCTACACTAGTGGCCGGCCAAAGGCTTATGGATATGGGCCCCACTTTTGCAATTTGCTGTTTTATCATTTCTACATCTCATTTTCTCAAAAAAGCCAATTTCCAAATTCAACCATTTAGATGCCAATTTCAACTATTTAATAACTATAATTAATTATTAAATAATATTTTCATTTATTATATTTATTAATTAGACTAACCAAAGTCTCTTAATTAACAAATATACCCTAGAAACTCTTTCTTTACAGTTTCGCCCTTGCTTAGTGATAAATTCACAAACTAGACATAGTCTAATTTGAGAATTATAATTGATTAATAAAAACCAATTAAATGAGTCTTACAAGTAGTATTGTCTCAACTAGTGTGGGGACCATGGGCCTATATATCCGAGCTTCCAATAAGCAGATCAAGAATTTACCAAGTAAATTCACTGACTTATTAATTCTTCGTTGAATCCACGCATAGAACTTAGAATTCCACTCTCAGCTATATAGAACGCTCTATATGTTCCACCATATAGACACGCTATTAATTATCCATTGTTATAATCCTAATTTGATCAATGATCGTCTATATAGATGATCTACACTGTAAAGGGATTAAATTATCGTAACACCCTACAATGTATTTTATCCTTAAAACACTTAGCCCCGTATAAATGATATTTCAGCGGAGTGAAATGAGTACTCAACCATTTATCTTCGTTTAGCCAAGCTCGAAGGAAATCATCTTTTACTTTCTATTTGCCAGATAGAAACTATAGATTCCATATTTATGTTTAGCGCTCCCACTCAATTGCACTACGTGTTCCCAAAATGTACGTATCACCCTGACCCAAAAGTAGGCTTAACTAACAAATCAAAGAACACGAATAACACACTTGAGATTGAACCTAATCATATCAGGATTAAGATCATTTGATCTAGGATCAACTAGGTGATATTGAATTGAATAGATATTACGGTAAGTTTAATAAATCTATATCAAAGTTCAATATCGGTCCCTTCCGATGCATACTCCATGCATCCAACCCAAGCTTTACTTTAACCAATGCTCTGGAAAGAACATAGGATTTCTCCAAATGCAAGTAAACTCTATTGTAGATTGTCATATCAGTAAAACCCAGTGTTCTGATAATTCTAGGAATCTTTGATCACATAGTCTTGTTTACTTTCCACTGTGCTGGCGACACAATAAACAAGAACAAAAATGTGAAAAGGGTTTGGATGAATTTATAAATCAAATAGACAAGTAATTGACGAGGTGAACCAAAACATACACAAATGAATGTAAAATACTTCTGTTTCTTTATTGATATTGAATAATACGGATTACATTGAAATGGAGTTTTATTTAGGGCATAAAACCCAACAGAATCAGCATCAAGGAAGGAGAGAAAGAGATCCAGGTTCAGATCTTGGTGATGCTCTGCTACAGAAAGGAATCAAGGGCTAGAGATCTGAACGGAAGGAGTCATTATATTCTGCTGCACCCAATGTAAGATTTTCTTAAACTCTTATGTGTTTATTTCATTGTTTTAGAATTCATATTAGGATGTTAATGAAACATACTTGTTAGTAAATCTAGATCCTGGTAAAATATTTCCAACAATTGTCCCCTTGAGTTATTAATTCTGGACCTACTAACCATGTTTGTTTTTCTTCTTATTTTAGCTCCAGCTGCTTAAACTTGAATTGCTATCCTAGCGAGTTGAGTCGGAAGGTTGGACAGATGGGTGGAGATAATCCAAGATTGAAGATGAAGCTCGGAAGCTTCTTTATTATAATTTTTTGAATTAACTGTTTTAATTTAAGAACAATTTGATTTCAATTATTGGTTTGGGATTTTTATTCCCTATTTTTCATATTATTGCAGACAATTCATTTATGTTGGAGAATATTATAATAAAGTTTTCTCTTTTGGTAATGAATTGCATTTATGAGTTGAGCTTCATTTACTTTATCTTGTGTATGCCAATACCAATTATATTTGAATGTTTATAATGTTTGTATGTGTTTGTATTTTATTATTGATACAAAATCTATGGTATATTCTTCTCTGCAAAGAGATAATACCATATAAACACTTAGAATTTCAATTATATGTTTATGAATAATTGTTAATTCTGAAGCAATTATTGAGATTTTATTTAATAAAAATATTTGTTGATCTAATAGGGGTGGAAGAAGTTAAGAATAATATATGCAGTTCAACGATCTTTTATATCTATTGAACTCTGAATTATATTCATAACTCCACATGATCTCTATAACACTTAGGGGTGGATGAATTTATTGACATATGTAGTTTATTTTGAACTCTAGACTATACTCAGTACACCACAGTACTCTATAGCACACATATTTTTGATTAAACATGGATGTAATATAATGAACAAAATTAGCAAATTATTTAGAACTTATTCTTCATATTAATTTATGTTCCAATTAATATATTACTGTTGTAATAGAAGTTGATACCAATAAAAGTTCTTAGACATTGTATCACAGTACCTTATTTGAGTGGGAGAATTTTATAATTCTAAACCCATCTTTATTTGGAAGGCACTTTAGGTAGGAACTTTTAGAATACAACTAAGAAAGTAAATCTAACCATTTATATGGATAGAAATAACTCATCAGAATTTTGAGAATAAGATAGTAGAATTTTGCATAGTCTATTCGAATGACTTAGGCAAAAATTCCTAATCCTCATGAAAAATTTTATGGTATCTCTAATGATTACTTAATCTTAAGCAAGTATTGTACATTAAAGTAAATACTAGATTTCTTTGTTGATGGCTTAGTCTAGAAGAAACTTATAGTTTCAGACAAAGATAATATGTTACAACAAGATATTCCTGAAAAACAATAGTAAGAGGTTAAATGTACTTCTATGTATGAATTTAACCAGACTCTACTGTTGAGTGGGAGCTATCTAAGATGTAATCAAACAAGGAACATTAGGAGACAGTCAAGAAATTTCTGAAAGTGACCTATATGTTAGATGATAGGGGTGTATATTAGAATCTTCATATCTACACCAACTCATAACAAATTTGAGATGGTGGTTACTCTGGGGGTGGAGGAATTATCCTAGTAGGATGTAAAAATCCATCTATAATAATTTAAGCTCCATCAGTGAAGATACATAACTTTGTAATTTCAAAAATACTGGAAAGTTATTCAACTGAAGAAAATTCTACACTGTATTATCTCTATTCCATTTTTTGGATAGAATGAGAGATATGTCTTCTGTTTATTCAGATGCACTTAATAAGTAGTAAATAATTCAATATCCCTAGAAGAGTAATGCATATAGAAAGTGTTATTGCATAATATTTTATGAACACAAAGGAAGTAATGGTGGAGGAAGCAGTAGCTTACAACAGACTTATAGTTCCAGTAATTTGGGTTGAGTCAAATATACTACACTTGATCTGGATATCAAGACAATAGATTGATTGAAATACACTACTTGTTTTATGTTAGTGCAAGTGGGAGTTTGTTGGGATTTTATGCCTTAAATAAAACCCATTTCAATCTAATATGATTTGTTATCAATAAGATTAGAAGTCATTTATGTTTACATGTAGTTTTCATGTTTATGGTTTAATATATACAAAATTTGTTAAGTCCAGAACATATAGTCATTCACAATGTAATTGTGATTATATACTTCAAAAGACAATGTCCCTCATTCATCAGTGCACTGGATTTACACTGATGTGATAATCAGTGATAAAGTATACTTACACCCTGGATAAGTGTTATGTTCTTTCGAGAACATTGGCAAAGTATGCTAGTTTCGGATGTATACAGTATACATTGGACTGGGACCGATATTGATCTTGGTAAAGATTTCATAATCTTACCGTTGTATCTTTCTAAGTCAATATCACTAGTTGATCTTAGATCAAAAGATCTTAATCATGACATGCTTAGGTTCAATCTCAGGAGTGTTATTCATGTTCTTTGATTTGTTAGTTAAGCCTACTTTTTGGTCAGGGTGATACATACATTTTGGGAATATGATAGTACAATTGAGTGGGAGCACTAAACATAGATATGGAATCTGTAGCTTCAATCTGGACATAGGAGTGAAACGATGATTTCCTTTGAGCTTGGCTTAATAGAGCTAAATGGAAGAGCTCTTGTTTCAATGATTATATTAGCTCACTGAAATATCATTTATAGGAAGCTAAGTGTTTTAAGGATAAAATACATTGAGGGGTGAAACGGTTAATTTATCCCTACTCGGTGTAAATCACCTATAGAGGATCTTTGATTATTGAGATTAGAATGATGGTTAAATGTTTATAGCGTATCTATATCGTGGAACATATAGAGCGCTCTATATGACTGAGAGTGCAATTCCAAGTTCTATGGTGGATGCAATAAGGAATTAATAAGTTAAGGAATTTACTTGGTAAATTCTAGTTTAGCTTATTTGAAGCTCGGTTGTATAGGCCCATGGTCCCCATACTAGTTGAGAGCATACTGCTTATAAAACTCAGATAATTGATTTTAATTAATCAATTATAATTCTAGAATTAGACTATGTCTAGTTTATGAATTTTCTGTTGGAATTTATTTTACCAGGATCTTAGATCTACTCACAAGTATGTTGTTTAACACCCTAAATATGAACTTTCTAAAATGATAAATTAAACACATATAAAGTTAAGAAAACCTTACATTGATGCAGCGGAATTAATGTCTCCTTCCACTCAGATCTCTAACCCTTGTATCCTTTCTGTAGCAGAGTATAATCAAGATCTGAGCCCGAATGTCCTTCTTCTTTGAGTTTGATCCTTCACAGTCTTCTAATCTATGATTGAGTTACTGCTTGCTGTGTGTGGGCACTTACTCTTTCACTAGGGTTTGAAATTTAGAAGGGAAAAGAGAGAAAGGGATTTCGGCCAATAGAAGAGAATAGGGAAGGCTCAGTTTTTCTGAAGAGAGAAATTTCTGTCAGAAGATGTTGTGAAAACTTGTGATTTGACTGAGCCATCACTTTCTATTTATAGGCAACTACTAGGTTTAGGTTAGGAATTATTTGGCATTAAAATAGTGAAAAAATCAATTTGAATTTCCACAAATAGTGGCCGGCCATGGTGTGATAATGGGCCCCACTTGATTTTGCAGTTTTAAAAAATTTTATTTCTATTTTCTCAAAAACGCCAATTTTCCAAGTCTAACCATTTAAATTCCAAAACTAACTATTTAATAACAAAAATAGATTATTAAATAATATTGTCATTTAATTTAATTATTAACTAGACATATAAAGTCCATTAATAAATAAATAAACCTAGAATCTCTTTTCTTTACAATTTCCCCCTACTTAGTGAAAATTCACAAATTAGACATAGTCTAACTTTAGAATTATAATTGATCAATCACGAATCAATTAATGAGTCTTACAAGCAGATTGTTCTCAACTAGAATGGGGACCATGGATCTATATGCTGAGCTTCCAATAAGTGAACCAAATCTACCAAGTAAATTCCTACTTATTAATTCTTCGTTGAATCCACTCTTAGAACTAAGAATTGCACTCTCAGACTTATATAGAGCATATTATATGTTCCACGATATGAATATGCTATCTCATTTGACCATTGTTATAATCTTATTGTGATTTAAAGATCCTCTATATAGATGATCTACATCGAGATGAGATTTCTTTACCGTTCTCACCCCTCAATGTATTTTGCCCCTTAAAACACTTAGCTACCTGTAAATGGTGTTTAGTGATCTAATAATTAGTCAGTTAAACAAGAGCTCATCCATTTACTTCTATTTGCTAAGCTCGAAGGGAATCATCACTTGACTTCTATACACCAGTAGAAGCTATAGATTCCATATTTATGTTCAGCACTCCCACTCAATCATACTATCATGTTCCCAAAATATACGTATCACCCTGACCTAAAAATAGGCTTAACTAATAAATCAAAGAACATGAATAGTACTCCTGAGTTGAGCCTAAGCATATCAGGATTTAGATTCTTTTAATCTTAAGATCAACTACTGATATTGACTTGGAAAGATATATATGACGGTAAGTTTGTAATATCTTAACTTAGTTGCAATATTGGTCCAGTCCAATGTATACTCCATACATTCGAAACTAGTATACTTTACTAATGTCCTGAAAAGAATATAACACTCACTCCAAGTGTAAGTACACATCATCGCTGATTATCACATTAGTGTAAATCCAATAATACTGATGAAACAGGGACCAAGTCTTTTTGATTCATATGATCACAATCACATTCCACTGTGTTGACGATACTGTAATTGTGAATAAACATATGATCTGGATTTAACTAATTTTGTGTGTATAAAAGTAATAAACATATTAAACCATTGGCATGTAAAATTCATGCAAACATAAATCACTTCAAATTTCTTATATTGATAACTAATCAAATTGTAAAGAGTTTTATTTAGGGCATAAAACCCAACAAACTCCCACTTGCACTAATATAAAACAAAGTATGCAAATAGGTCAATCTGATGTCTTGATCTTCAGATCAAGTGTAGTATTTTTGAATCCACCCAAACTTCTGGAAACTAGTTCATAGATACACTTATGAAACACCCTTTACTATATGCTTTACTCATCAAGGGGTACTGAAATTTTTACTGTTTTAAAAGTACATCTGAATTAACATAATACATATCTCTCATATTTTAAAATATGAAATTGAGATAATACAGCGTAGACTTTTCTTCAGTAATATAACTTTCTGGTAATTTCCAATTTACAAAGTTATAATTCTTCTCTGGTAGACCTTAAATTATTATAGAATAACTCCTCCACCCCCAAAGTAAGCACCATCTCATGAATTTCGAATGATTTAAGCTCCATCAGTGAAGATACATAACTTTGTAAAATCAAAAATACTGGAAAGTTATTCAACTGAAGAAAATTCTACACTGTATTATCTCTATTCCATTTTTTGGATAGAATGAGAGATATGTCTTCTGTTTATTCAGATGCACTTAATAAGTAGTAAAGAATTCAATATCCCTAGAAGGGTAATGCATATAGAAAGTGTTATTGCATAATATTTTATGAACACAAAGGAAGTAATGGTGGAGGAAGCAGTAGCTTACCACAGACTTACAGTTCCAGTAATTTGGGTTGAGTCAAATATACTACACTTGATCTGGATATCAAGACAATAGATTGATTGAAATACACTACTTGTTTTATGTTAGTTTAAGTGGGAGTTTGTTGGGATTTTATGCCCTAAATAAAACCCATTTCAATCTAATCTGATTTGTTATCAATAAAAGATTAGAAGTCATTTATGTTTACATGTAGTTTTCATGTTTATGGTTTAATATATACAAAATTTGTTAAGTCTAGAACATATAGTCATTCACAATGTAACTGATACACAGTTCCTTAATATCTAACATATAGATCACTTTCATAAATCTTTCTTGAATATCTTCTAATATTCCTTATTTGATTACAGCTCAGATAGCTCCCACTCAATAGCAGATATCTGGTTAAATAATACTTTTAACCTCTTTATTGTTTGTAGAGTTACCTAATTGTGACTTTTGTATTAGTCTGAAACTTTAAGTTAAGACTAAGTCATCAACATAGCAGACTAGTATTTGAAGTGAAAAATACATGCCAGAGATTAAGTAAACAAAATTAAGATACCATAAAATTTTATGAGGATTAAGAATTCATAGTTCAAGTCATTCGAATAGACTGAACTAGAGTTCTTTATCTTATTCTCATAATTCTGATAAGTTATACCTATCCATGTGAATGGTTAGATTTGCTTTTCAGTAGTGTTCTTAAGCTCCTATCACAAGTGTCAACCTAATGAAGATGGGTAAAGAATTTTAAAATTCTCCCACTCAATTAAGGTAGTGTGAAACTTTATCAAAGAACTTTTATAGGTATCAAACTTTTACTACAATAGTAAAACGAAATGGAACATACAATCAAGATCAAGGATCTATATTGATAATAGCTAAGTCATTATATTACTTCCATGTTTAAAGAAAATATGTGTTACATAGGGAATTGTGGAATAGACTCCACCCCTAAGTATATACATATAGGGTATTGTGGATAAACTCCACCCCTAAGTATATAGAGATTATGATCTACCACTAAAGGTTGTAAAGATCATGATTCTCTAAGTGTGATAGAGTTTATGTGGAGTTGAATACTATCCAGAGTTCATTAGATATAAAAGATCGTTGAACTGCATAGTTTTCTTAACTTTTCTCCACCCCTATCAGATCAAAAGATCATTTTATTAAATAAATTCTTAATAATTGTATTAGAATTAACAATTATTAATAAACATAGAATTAGTTTCTATGAAGAGTTGTAAATATTATAGAATTTGCATCAATAATAAAAACACTTACACGTACAAACATATAAATATAATGTGGTAATTGTTGATTAAGATAAAGTAAATGAAGCTCAATCTCATAAATTGCAATTGGTTTGAATTCGAAAATAAAATAAACTTTTTTAATAATAAAAAAAAAATATTGCAACAATATGAGAAAAACAGGAATAAATATCCCTAACTAAAATTTGAAATCCAAATTGTCTTTAAACTAAAACAATTAATTCAAAAAATAGATAGAAGAGCTTCATCTTCATCTGGACGATTTCACCCTTGGTCCAGATTTCTGATCCAACTCATCTGAGTTCAAGTAGCTTGGCCTATAAGAAGAAGAAACAAATAAACAAAGTTAGTCCAGAATCATAAATCCAAGTGGATAATAATTCACTAAAACTCTTAAAGTTTATAGGAAGAAATACCTTGTTTCTTTGCAAGAAGTTTAGGACACTGGGGTTTCCAATGACCTTTCTCATTGCAGTAGAAACACTTTTCTTTGAGTGTAGCATCACCAGAAGCAGCAGCCTTTTTGTTATTCATGGCTTTTGCACGCTTCTTGGTGTTCTTCCACTTCTTCTTCGATTTGGGTTTTGAAGCAGATGCAATATTTGCTTCAGGTTTGATCGTCCCATTACCATTCCCAGAATTTTGAGGTTTACTCCCTTTCTTCTTGGGTCCTCCAATCAAATTTTCATAAGTCTGAAGGTCATTGACTAGCTCATGAAAGTCTATGTCCTTCTTATTCATGACATAATTTGATGTGTAGGGCAGAAATGCTGGAGTCAGACTATTCAAGATAAGGCTTACTTGAGTAGTGTTATCCATTTCAGCACCATGATCCTAGGCTTCTTGGAAATAACTTGCCATGAGGAGAACATGATCACGCACGTTTTGATGGGGTTCCATCCGTGCATTAATGTACTTCTTAGTCGCGTCAAAGCGAGACTGAAGTGATGCCTTACCGAATAGCTCATTTAACTTCGTCATTACTTCAGCAGCCTTTTCGGTTTTAGAAAACCGAGTTTTGAGGGTGTCAACCATGCTGGAAAGCATAAAGTATAGAGCTTTGTCATTTGCTTTCTGCCAACGCTCATACTTTTCTTTCACAGCTTTTGATGCATTATCCCCAGGCACTTCAGGTGACGGCTCAGTTAAAACAAACAAGGCACTTTCTCCTATGAGAGCAATATTAATGTTCCCATTCCATTTAGGAAAGTTAGATCCATTCAGCTTATTTTCAGTCAACAGTGATAATATGGGATTCATTATGACAATACAGGATACTACAAAATAATAGAAATCAACAAATAGAAATCAATAATGGTTTAAACATAAAATCAATTCAGAAATTATAAGCACATAGCAAGTAGGAATGATATGAGAAAATACTAAAAAAAATTCAATCCTAAATAATTTCTAAGGTTTTTCAATAAACTGATATCAGTGTCCCGTTTAGGCGAGAGTCAAAGCTACCATCTATTGAATAGAGTTGTCAGCTCATCTAAAATGTTAAACATTCTAGAAAACTTTTATTCGATCAAGATTGGAATCCAGCGTTGTCCCGTTTAGGCGAGAGTCAAGGCTATTCTATCTTATGAGCTACTACCATTATTTCGCAATTGGCAAGTCAAATATGGTTGCCACCATTAGGGTGATCCATACCATATAAACACTTACAAACTACTTATCTTTCGAGATTAAACGGTGTGAAATTGCTAATGAACGTTCCTCTATTAAGGTGGATTACTCACTCAAACAAACGCGATGTAAAACCAACAATGGAGATCGAATATCTTAATAATAATAAAGCTCATTCTTTAAAATATATTTTCTTTATTATTCTAATAAATATATTCATTAAATTCGAAATTTAGAATTAAAAATTCAAGAATAAAAATTTAATATAATATTTATAAAATTATACTTAGATGGTGATTGAAATAAAATTAATTATTTCCATCTTAGTAGTAATCTTAAATATAAATATTAAGGAAATTAATTTAAGTTGTATTAATTTAAATTAATTAGCAACTTAAAAATTTCAATAAGAATATATTTATTGTATTGGAAAAATTAAAGTATAATAACTATACAAATTTCGAAAATAATAAAACTTAGAAAAGAAATACTTCAAGCAAAAATGTCACCTATCTAGATTTTCTTTTGACTAGTTAATTCAATTTGTAATAATATATATTTTAACTTATTTATTTTAAATTAATCAATTAAATGAAAAAATCATTGATTTAAGTTGGTCCAAGAATTAATTAAAATAAATAATTAATTTACAACTCAATCTATTTTTCAAAAAAAAATTCAAAATTATTGCATAAATAAAATGCAATTTTCGAAATTGATTAATAAAATAAAAAAAATATATTTTGAAAATTATTTAAATTTAGGTTGAAAAATTAAATTTCAACTTAAAAATTATTTTCTATTTAATTAAGTGTCATGAAAAATAAATATTTAAGTATCATGATAAGAATCAACTTAGATATTTAAATTTTTCAATTTAATTAAATGTATTAAATTCAAGAAATAAGTAATTAAGTGTAGAGAAGGCTTAATTATTAATTTCTAGTTTAATACTAGGAAAAATATACTTAAATAAAATTGTACCAAAATTAATTATTTAAATAATTAATTTCACAATGTTTAATCTTTTCCTATTTAAATATTAGAAATAATAAGTAGTCTAGAAATAACTATCTAGAAAATATCTTATTTGACTAAGTATCTATTCAACAAAAATTTGAAAAATATCTAATTTAAGTTGTATAGAAAAAATCTAAAACTTAAATAATTTAAAATTTAGATTTAATTACATATCAAAAATTAAGTTGTAACCACTTAATTTGAAAAATATTCCATTTTAAGTTTAAAACTAACTTAAAAAATATCTTAAGAATCTTTAATAACTAATGCCTAGGATTCCTCAACTTAATTTAAAATTTAAATAAAATATTCAAATTTAAGTTAGATAAGAAAAATCATTTGATACAACTAATTTATAACTTAAATAGGAATATTTAATTAAATAAGCTCCAGAAAGAATCTAGTTAGTTAAAATTCTTTATTTAATTAAATACAAGAAAAATACAAATAGTTTGTCTAGAAATATATCTAAAACTAAAAGTGTTTTTCTTAAAATTAACTTTAAAATATTAAAATGAAAATAAATTTCATATATTTTAAAAGTTAATTATGTTGCTAATTCATTTTATTAGGTCAAACTAATATAATTAACCTAGTACAGTTATTCAAATCAGGCAAATAGGCCTTCACAATTGGGGTAGTTCGTGTGAGGGGGTGTTGGGTTCAGTATGTCGTACCCACTTCTATGGCTCCCAACTCTCACACAAGGCCCAAAAGAGAGGAATTTAACCTTAAAATAAATAACTATTATTAATTGAATAGGTCCAATAACTAAATGGACCTAAATAAAATCTATCATGGTGTGACATTTTATTTAGCAACAACCTATATGCATCTATATAATAAAATAAACATATAGGCTCATACAGGTACACACTTGGATGGATCCTATCATGTTGCTACGTCATACACAGATGAAAGAAGATTGTAAAATTTACCTGTTACAAATTATTAACTTGACCAAGGGAGCCATGAGTTAAAATCAGATCATTGGATCTGTCAACAAGTTAACCATGGCTATTTGCAATCAAGTAATAATAGGTTTTGAAAACTTACACACAAGCTAAAACCACATACTCCTGCAACAAGGTTAGTTGGATAGTTGGAAGTAGGATTTATTTAATTTTAAATAAATAAATTTCGAAAATAAAATAATTGAATAAATAAATAAAAAGATATTTAATTTTTTTAAAAAATATATATTAATTTATTTTTCGAAAAATAAAAAAAATAAAATATTTATTTATTTTCGAAAATAAAAAAATATTATTAATTTAAATTTCAAAATTATTAAAAAATAAATATTTAAAATTAAACCTACAATTTTGAAAAATTAGGTTTCAACTAACCTAAATATCATTTCAAAAAACAATTTTGCTAACTACTTTTAAAATTAAATGTTATTTTATAAACAAAAATTAAATAAAAATTAAAAAAGATGAATTAAATATCTTTTTTCAGATTTTAAATTTAATTTAAATAAATAAAATAACAAAATTTAAAAGTTAGCAAAATATCTTACATCTATTTAAAATTACATGATTATAGTTATCTTATTTTAAATTTAAATAAGGTCAAAATATTTTTAAAAAAAAAATTAATTTAAAAAATTTAATATCTGACCTTAAATTTAAAAATAAGATAAGATATAATCAAATTTAAAAATAAGATAGATAATTAAGCAAAAAGATAGATATTTACTAATTTCAAATTCAAATTACACTAATATCATTAATTAAAATAAAAAAATATTAAATAAATTAATTATGATAATTAGAATTGAATTAGGAATAGTAAATATATAAATACAAAACTACACAAAAAATCGGAACTTAAATCCATGAAAAAGCATGAAAAAACGAAAAAATTGCAAGCTGTACGGACGGGATGCAGTGCATACACGTCCGCGCGCGCACACCAGCTGCTGGTCCGAGAAAACTCGGCCGAATGGGAATTTGCAGCATTCCCGCGCGCGTAGGGACGCTTCAGACAAAGTTCCGCACGCGCATGAGGAGATTCAGACAGCAAGCTCGGTGGTTGCTTGTCTGAATTCGCGCGCTCGTGGGTGATGTTGAGCATCCCTATCTTTTTTTTAATCTTCAAAAAATCATAACTAATTCAAATTAAATCAAAATTGAGTTCTGTAAAAAAGTAACTTGCTTAATTTTTACCATACTATCCAATAAAAATAATTTCAGAAACAAAATTTCAATTATTTTTCACGAAAATTCACAAACATCAATCAATCATCATATAACACTCAATACAACATGAAACCATCCAAATAACAAATAATTGTTTTAAAGTCCAAATTTCTTGCAAGCAAATCAATTACCATGGCTCTGAGGCCAGTTGTTGGAATTTATTTTACCAGGATCTTAGATCTACTCACAAGTATGTTGTTTAACACCCTAAATATGAACTTTCTAAAACGATAAATTAAACACATATAAAGTTAAGAAAACCTTACATTGATGCAGCGAAATTAATGTCTCCTTCCACTCAGATCTCTAACCCTTGTATCCTTTCTATAGCAGAGTATAATCAAGATCTGAGCCCGAATGTCCTTCTTCTATGAGTTTGATCCTTCACAGTCTTCCAATCTATGATTGAGTTACTGCTTGTTGTGTGTGGGCACTTACTCTTTCACTAGGATTCGAAATTTAGAAGGGAAAAGAGAGAAAGGAATTTCGGCCAATTGAAGAGAATAGGGAAGGCTCAGTTTTTCTGAAGAGAGAAATTTCTGTCAGAAGATGTTGTGAAAACTTGTGATTTGACTGAGCCATCACTTTTTATTTATAGGCAACTACTAGGTTTAGGTTAGGAATTATTTGGCATTAAAATAGTGAAAAAAATCAATTTGAATTTCCACAAATAGTGGTCGGCCATGGTGTGATAATGGGCCCCACTTGATTTTGCAGTTTTAACAAATTTTATTTCTATTTTCTCAAAAACGCCAATTTTCCAATTCTAACCATTTAAATTCCAAAACTAATTATTTAATAACTAAAATAGATTATTAAATAATATTGTCATTTGATTTAATTATTAACTAGACATATAAAGTCCATTAATAAATAAATAAACCTAGAATCTCTTTTCTTTACAATTTCACCCCTACTTAGTGAAAATTCACAAATTAGACATAGTCTAACTTTAGAATTATAATTGATCAATCACGAATCAATTAATGAGTCTTACAAGCAGAATGTTCTCAACTAGAATGGGGACCATAGATCTATATGCTGAGCTTCCAATAAGTGAACCAAATTTACCAGGTAAATTCCTACTTATTAATTCTTCGTTGAATCCACTCTTAGAACTTAGAATTGCACTCTCAGACTTATATAGAGCATATTATATGTTCCACGATATCAATATGCTATCTCATTTAACCATTGTTATAATCTTATTGTGAAATATAGATGATCTACATCGAGATGGGATTTCTTTACCGTTCTCACCCCTCAATGTATTTTGCCCCTTAAAACACTTAGCTACCTGTAAATAGTGTTTAGTGATCTAATAATTAGTCAGTTTAACAAGAGCTCATCCATTTACTTCTATTTGCTAAGCTCGAAGGGAATCATCACTTGACTTCTATACACCAGTAGAAGCTATAGATTCCATATTTATGTTCAGCACTCCCACTCAATCATACTATCATGTTCCCAAAATATACGTATCACCCTGACCTAAAAGTAGGCTTAACTAATAAATCAAAGAACATAAATAGTACTCCCGAGTTCAGCCTAAGCATATCAGGATTTAGATTCTTTTAATCTTAAGATCAACTACTGATATTGACTTGGAAAGATATATATCACGGTAAGTTTGTAATATCTTAACTTAGTTGAAATATCGGTCCAGTCCAATGTATACTCCATACATTCGAAACTAGTATACTTTACTAATGTCCTGGAAAGAACATAACACTTACTCCAAGTGTAAGTACACATCATCGCTGATTATCACATTAGTGTAAATCCAATATCACTGATGAAACAGGGACCAAGTCTTTTTGATTCATATGATCACAATCACATTCCACTGTGTTGACGATACTGTAATTGTGAATAAACATATGATCTGGATTTAACTGATTTTGTGTGTATAAAAGTAATAAACATATTAAACCATTGGCATGTAAAATTCATGCAAATATAAATCACTTCAAATTTCTTATATTGATAACTAATCAGATTGTAAAGAGTTTTATTTAGGGCATAAAACCCAACATTTTCAGTAAGCAAGAGCTTAAATGTGAAGAAAATAGATTCTAGGGCTTATTTATTAATTAAGAGACTTTCTTAAGTCTAATTAATAAATATGATAAATGGCAATTTTATATGATGATTAATTTTAATTATTAATAAAATAATTTTGGCATTTAAGTAGTTAAAATTGGAAAAATGACATTTTTGAGAAAATAAGGAAAAATTATTGAAAAATGGCAAAATTCCAAAGTGGGGCCCACATTCTACGGCTGGCCACTTTGAGAGAGAATTACCATTTAATTTTCAATGTTTTAATGCCTAATAAATTCTAACCTAAACCTAGGTGGTTGCCTATAAATAGATAGTGATGGCTCACACTTAAAGATGATGAAAATTCTTGCCTTCAGGAAAAGTTGAGCCATCTATTCTATACCATATTCGAACCACTCTCCTCTCTTCATCTCTTCATATTTTCACACCCTTTAGTGATAGAGTAAGTGCCCACACACATCAAGTGGTACTCAATCATAGTGTGTAAGGCTGTGAAGAATCCAGACTCAAGAGAAGGACATTCAGGCTCAGATCTTGGTGATACTATGCTACAGACAGGGTATAAGGGTTAGAGATCTGAGTGGAAGGAGCCATCAATATTCCACTACACCCACTGTAAGGTTTCTTAAACTTTATATGTGTTTATTTACATTGTTTTAGAAATTCATATTTAGGATGTTAAATAACATACATGGTAGTAAATCTAGATCCTGGTAAAACATATTCCAACACGTTGTCGCGTTTAGGCGAGAGTCAAGGCCATTCTATCTTATGAGCTTCTACCATTGTTTCATACTTTTTTAAGTCTTACTAGTAGTCGCCACCATTGGGGTGATCCATACTAAGAATAAAACACTTACAAATAATACTTATTTTTCGAGATTCTACGGCGTTAAATTGCTAATGAACGTTCATCCATTAGGGATGATAACTCACTAAAACAAGAACTATGTAGAACCAACAATGGAGATCGAATATCCTTATAATAAAGCTCATTATTTAAAGTGTATTTTCTTCTAATATTTATTTTAATCTATTTATTTTAAATATATATTTATTTAATTAAAATTTCCAATTTAGAAAAATTCTAAATATAAATTTTAATTTAATATTTATAAAATTATACTTAGATTGATCTGAAAATAAATTAAATTATTTTCCATCTTAGTAATAATTTTTAATAAATATTTCAAAAATTATTCAACTTAAGTTGATCCAAAATTAGTTAACAATTAATTTTCAACTCAAATTTAATTTTTAATTAATGCATTTTTTGAAAATAATTTAAAATAAAATAAAATAAATCCTGAAAAAATATTATAATTTTATGTTGGTCCAAAATTAATTAAAAAAAATTAATTTTCAACACAAATATAATTTTTCTATTTAATTAAATATTAAGAAAATTATCAAATATTTAAGTATCATGATTAAAATCAACTTAAATATTAATTTTCTATTTAATTAAATATAACTAGAAAAATACTTCAAGCAAACAGAAAATAACTATCTAGATTTTCACTAACTAATTACTTTATTTTCTAATTAAAATATGATAGATTTTAGTCTATTTATTTTAATTAATCATTAATAAAAAAATTATTGATTTAAGTTGATCTTAAATTAATGAAAATAATTAGTCTTCAACTTTAATCTATTTTTCAAAACATAATTGAAAATTATCTGCATTTAAATAATGCAATTTCGAATTTATTAAAGAAAATGATTAATAAAATATATTTTAAAAATTATTCAAATTTAAGTTATTCTGAAATTAAAATTTCCAACTTAAAATAAATTTCTATTTAATTAAATATTCTGAAAATAATATTTAAGTATCAAGAATAAAATCAACTTAAATATTTTATTTTCAATTTAATTAAATGTATTAAATATAAGAATTAAGTAATCAAGTATAAAATTAACTTAATTATTAATTCTAATTTAATACTAGGAAAAATATTCTAATTTAAGTTGGTCAAAAATTAATTAATAAATAATTAATTTTCAACTTAAGATATTTTCCTAATTAAATATTATAAAATATAATTAGTTACTAGAAATAACTATCTAGAAGATATCTCATTAACTAAGTGTTTTTCTAAAATTAACTTTAAAATATTCAATGAAAAAAAATTTCATATATTTTAAAGTTAATTATATTGCTAATTCAATTTTAATTATGTTAGACTAATATAATTAACCTAATACAATTATTTAAATAAAGCAAATGGGCCTTCACAATTGGGGTGGTTCATGTGAGGGAGGGCTGGGTTCAGTATGTCGTACCCTTTTCTATGGCCCCCTAACTCTCACACAAGGCCCAAAGGAGTGGAATTTAACCTTTAAATAAATAATTGTTATTAATTGAATAAGCCCAATTCTAATTGGGCATAAATAAAATTACTTATGTGAAATTTTATTTTAGCAACCTAGTCCATTTAATTAATAAAACTTAAATGGGCTTCCTATATGCATCTAAGCCCAAAAGCAAACATACAGGCTCACACAGGTCAAATAATTTGGATGGGTCCTATTATGTTACTAGGTTTACACAGATGAAAGAAATTGTAAAATTTACCTATTATAAATTATTTAGAAGATCTATTGACAATTGAACTATGATTAAAATCAGATCATTGGATCTGTCAATAAGTTAATCATAGCAATTTAGATCAAATAAATAATAGCTTTGTAATTTTTTTTTAATAAATAGTAAATAAATAATCAAACATTACAAACCAAATAAGTAACAGATAATTGGAAAGTAAGTTAAGATATTTCTATTTTAAAATTTAAAATTTAAAATATATCTTAACTAGAATTAAAAAATTTAGGTTGTTAGAGAATATTTGAAAAAAAAAATTAAAAAAAAAAAATAACAAATCTCCTAAATATCCTAAATTCTAACTTAAATTCAAGTATCTAACAAATTTTCAAATTTCAAGTTTATTTAAAATTTAAATTAATTAAATTTCTAATAAGATAATATAATATAATATCTTGAATTTTAAAATTTAGATAGTCCTAATATTATATTCTTAATCTTATAATTTAATAAATTAAATATTACAAAAATAAACAATTTGAAAAAAACAATATTTTATGGTTAAGATATTAATAAAATAAGTTTGAAAATTTTATGGTTAGAAACCCTAAAATTTCTATTAAAACCTAAACTAACAAATTTTCAAAATTTCATGTTATTTTGACAAAAATTAATTTTAATTAAAAAAAATATCTAATGAGATAAAATGTTAAAACTAACATTTTTCAAATCTGATAATTTTAATTTAATAAAATATATTTCAAAAATAACAATTTTTGAAAATGTGATATGGTTAGCAAATTTTGAAATTCAAACTAGATTATTATTTTTAAAAAAATATATATATTTTAATAATAAAATAAATAATATCTGATCTTATAATTAAAATAAATAAAATAATCTAAAATTTCAAAATTAACCATAAGGCTATTTTTGTGAAAAAAAAACAAATTTTCAAAATTCAAAGCCTATTAATATCTAAAACTAATTTTAATTAATTGAAAATTAATTTTATTCTGATAATTAGATTTTTAATTGAAAATTTAGATTCTACGCAAAATTTTACCAAAATTTGAATTTTGTTTCAATGAAAAATGGTTTTTGAATAAAACAATATGGCAAAAACAAGTTTGGCGCACAAGGGTATGCATTGCATACCCCTCCGCGCGCGGATGGGGGGGGACTGACCGAGACACAAGGCTGTGTGCAGCCTCTGATGATCGAGGAAGCTCGGCGTGAGCAACCCTTCAGACAAGGCTATGTCCGAGAATTCTCCGTCAGCTCATGTCTAAATAGGCGTGTTGTCCGAGTGACGCCTAGGGTCCGCGCGCACACGTGTGTATCCAATTTCAGATATTTTCATCCAAATTCTAAAAATCATAACTAATTCGTAAAAAATCCAAATTAAGTTCTGTAACAGCCTAAATTCATTAATTTTTCGTCTACTTTCTAGTAAAAATATTTCCAGAACGAAATAAAAAATATTTTATAACATACATTGCGATTTCCATACAATCATCAAATAAGCACATAAACCATCATGAAACCATCCAAATCAACTCAAACATAGTTTTAAATCCATATTTCATGAAAGTAAATCATTACCATGGCTCTGAGGCCAGTTGTTGGAATATTTTTTTACCAGAATCTAGATTTACTACCATGTATGTTGTTTAACATCCTAAATATGAATCTCTAAAACAATGTAAATAAACACATAAAGTTTCAGAAACCTTACAGTGGGTGCAGCAGAATTATAATGGTTCCTTCCACTCAGATCTCTAACCCTTGTATACTGTCTGTAGCAGAGTATCACCAAGGTCTGAGCCCGAATCTCCTTCTCTTGAATCTGGATTCTTCACAGCCTTACACACTATGATTGAGTACCACTTGATGTGTGTGGGCACTTACTCTATCACTCTAGGGTTTAAAAATATAATGAGAAAAAAGATAAGAGTGGTTCAAAATATGCTAGAAGAGATGGCTCAAAAATTTGACTGAAGGCCTGAATGTTCATCATCTTTTGATTGAGGCCATCACTATCTATTTATAGGCAACCACCTAGGTTTAGGTTAGAATTATTTGGCATTAAAATATTGAAAAAATAAATGGTAAATTCACATCAAGTGGCCGACCATAGAATATGTGGGCCCCCACTTTATAATTTTGCCATTTTTCCAATTTTACCTTATTTTCTCAAAAACACTAATTTTTATAATTCAACCACTTAAATGCAAAAACTATCTATTTAATAATTAAAATTAATTATCAAATAAAATTGTCATTTAATATATTTATTAATTAGACTTAATAAAGTCTCTTAATTAATAAATAAGCCATAGAATCTCTTTTCTTCACAATTAAGCCCTTGCTTAGTGAAAATTCTTAAACTAGACATAGTCTAAATTTAGAATTATAATTGATTAATTAAAATCAATTAACTGAGTCTTACAAGCAGTATGGTCTCAACTAGTATGGGGACCATGGGCCTATACAATACAACCGAGCTTCCAAGCAGAACTAGATTTACCAAGTAAATTCCCTAACTTATTAATTTCTTATTGCATCCACCATAGAGCTTGGAATTGCACTCTCAATTATATAGAACGCTCTATATGTTCCACGATATAAATACACTATAAACATTTAACCATCGTTCTAATCCCAATAATCAAAGATCCTCTATAGATGATTTACACCGAGTAGGGGATAAATTTACCGTTTCACCCCTCAATGTATTTTATCCTTAAAACACTTCGCTTCTTATAAATGATATTTCAGTGAGGTAATATAATCACTGAAACAAGAGCTCTTCCATTTATCTATATTAAGCCAAGCTCGAAGGAAATCATCATTTCACTTCTATGTCCAGATAGAAGCTATAGATTCCATATCTATGTTTAGCACTCCCACTCAATTGTACTATCATGTTCCCAAAATGTACGTATCACCCTGACCAAAAAGTAGGCTTAACTAACAAATCAAAGAATATGAATAGCACTCCTGAGATTGAACCTAAGCATGTCAGGATTAAGATCTTTTGATCTAAGATCAACCAGTGATATTGACTTAGAAAGATACAATGGTAAGATTATAATATCTTTACCAAGATCAATATCGGTCCCAGTCGAATGTATACTCCATACATCCGAAACTAGCTTACTTTGCCAATGTTCTGGAAAGAACATAACACTTATCTAAGGTGTAAGTATACTTTATCGCTGATTATCACATCAGTGTAAATCAAGTGCATTGATGAATCAGGGACATTATCTTTTGAAGCATATAATCACAATTACATTCCACTGTGTTGACATCATTGTAATTATTAATAACTATATGTTCTTGACTTAACAGATTATGTACACATTAAACCATAAACATGAAAACTACATGCAAACATAAATGACTTCTAATCTTTTATTGATATCAAATCAGAATAGATTGAAATAGGTTTTATTTATGGCATAAAATCCCAACAGTACGTCGGTCGGTTTGGTCAGTTTACGTTACATTTTATATAATCCAATGTAAAGGTGAGGTTACAAAAATCTAAGTGCAACCCGCCCAATTAAGAAAAAAAAAAGTTTCAACCCGCCTAATGAATCAGTCGGTTTAACCGGGTTAACCCGTCCAAACCGAGCACTAATGTTTATTTTCTTTTCACATTCAATTGTTATATTTTAGTTATTGTGATAATAAGATAAATATAAAGATTGAATTTAAAGTTCAAATCATCCGCCATAAAAAAAATACAGTAGTTTGAACTTTGTTTTATAAATATGTATATAAATTATATATAATAAAAACATATATATTAAAAAAAAACTCTCTTAATCGAGTTGGTCGGGTTAGTTCGAGTTGATTGGGCGGGTTATATTTTCATCGGGTTTTTCAGTTTGCATTTTTTATCGGGTTATCTCGATTTGGTTTGAGCGGATTGTTCGGGTTATGCGGTTTACAAAAATTTATGTACAGCCCTACCCTCCTCATTCTAATTTCCCTCTCTCTCACCTAACTCTCACTCTCTCTCTCTCTCGCTAAATCATTTATGTACGACCCACGACCATCGGCTCCACTACCCCCACCCCAAATTTCATTAACCAGGTTGAAACCTACCCCAGACCGACGAGACCCATGACGTCTGACGAGACCCACGACCAGAGATCACCACGTCGCACAATTAAATTGCAAAACCCAACAAAATCGAGAATCAACAAAACGACCAAGAAGAAGGTATATTTCGAAACTTCTAATTGATTTTAAATGGGTTTTGGATCTTAAATGATTGATTGTTAAGAATTAGATTCATTTTTTTTGTTTCGGTTTGAGTTTCCATGTTTACGAACAAATTTCTACAATTTCGCCTGTTATCGACATCTCGCGACTATGTTCGCGATATTTTCTATATTTCTTTGTCAGACACACCAAAATTTTGACAGTTTTTTTTGTAATGTTTCACGACATTGCGATGTCATGGTGCAACATGTTTGTGTTGTGTTTGTCGACATCGTGAAAATTGTCGTGAGATATCGTGAAATATTTTGTGTTGTGCGTGGTATTTTTTGTTAGGTATTTTGATTGGATGTTTGGCATAGTTCATGGCATGTGACGACATATTTGTCGACATTTTGCGATAACATGGGGAATGTTGTTGTAGATTGTATGATTATTTTTTTCGATGACTGTCGATATATGTCGACTCATTTTGCGATTTGTTGCAATTTATTTTACGACATTTGTCGACATTTTTATCATGTGTTATAATAGTTGGTTTTTTTTTGTCATAAATTTTGTAGATGGCTCCTGAATTGAAGCTGCCAATGTCCGAGCATTTCATAGGTCGTCTTACCTATCAGGGCACAGATATGTTTGTCCACATTAAAGTTAAGTTTGATGAAATGAATTTGACTAAAAGGGTTTTGGCCAGCCTTTTCGGACCATTCTGGGAAGCAAGAAAATTTGACTTTCTTGGGCGCATTGGTCCACAGTCTACTCTTGCGGAAGATGAAAGTTGATTCGGAGAAAGAAGATGAGATATGGTTTAATGTTCGTAAAACGGACATGAGATTTGGTCAGTTAGAGTTTGGATTGATAACCGACTTACTTATGGGTAGTGGCCCTACAGAGGAAGAGATAGAAGCCAAGTCCAGTGACCGTTTAGTGAGGACGTATTTTGAAGGGAAGAGTGGTGTGCAGTTGGATACATTATTGCTTCAATTAGGGAGATGCGATGTAGCAGATGATGTGTACAAGCTTGGACTTATTGCATTTATTGAGGGAGTATTGGTTGCAAAAGAACGTAATGTCTAAGTTTGGCCAAAGATGTTGAAATTTGTTGCGGACCTCAGATTCTTCTTCAAATATCTGTGGGGCAAGCTTGCTTTTCAGAATTTAATGTGGTCGATGAGTAAGGACATAACGCGTTACAAGTAGAACGTTGATATGAAGAACGGTAAGAAGGTTACTCAGGAGGCAAATTATACCGTCCATGGCTATGTACCTACCATACAATATTGGGCATATGAAGCCATAGAGAAAGTGGGAAAGAAGTATGTTGATTGTAGTTGCACAAGGTTCACTCGGATGATAAATTGGAAAACCAAGGAGGGCCAGCGGAAACAGGACTTAAAGGCAGTTGACATTGCACAATTGTTCAACCAAATGGTATTTTTTTTTATAATGCATTTTTATAATATAATAATACAATTAACTGAATTTTTTATAATGGATCTTGATGATATCGATATATGTTGCGATTAATGTTGACATATATCGATAAGTTTAATATTAGGATGTTTAGTTACAGAGTTAGATATCGATATATGTCGAGATTAATGTCGACATATATCGATAATTTTATTGTTAAATGTTTGATTACAAGATATGTTAGTTATCGATATATGACGCGATCAATGTCGATATATATCGATAAAGTCAATATTGCCATTTTTATTGAAACAACTCTTTGATGTCGACATATGTCGCAAACAATGTCCACATATGTCGACATTATTCTTAGTTTTTTGGTTTTTACTAGTTTAATTTACAAAAATTAACATTTTTAATATTTTTGTTTTCAGTTCGTTATAAAGAAGTGTTTGTGCTCTCGACCTAGTGAGGAGGAGTACTTCAATTCTATCTGAAAAACTGTGTTTTTGCAAATGTCAGTTGTATATAAGAAAATATAAAAACTGTAAGCGTTTGCAAGAACAGAAGCAATTCTCACATACAAAGAAAACCGAACAAAGCGTAATATAAAATATTTGCAGAAAAATAAATAACTTGACACAAGAGATTTATACGTGGTATCAGTGTTCTCACGAACACTCCTAGTCCACGGGGCCACGCCCAGAGAATGAAATCAATTAATAAAGTATCAAAATTACAAAGACAATTGACTTAAACAAGTTTAGACTCCCTCTAAAGTATTGCCGCAATCCTTTGTAATCCACTTTATGAATCTGACTTCTTCAAACACCTTCAAGCCCGAACTCCCTTCGTCTTTGAAGTCTGAGTGCTTACTTCCTCCCGAAGTAAGGCTTCAACAAGTCTTCTCCCGAAGACCAAGTGCTTACTTCCTCCCGAAGTAAGGCTTTATCAAGTCTTCTCCCGAAGACCAATCTCTTATTCAGTCAAGTAGTTCTTCACAACCTCTAGGATAGAGTAAGAACAGAAAAAGAACAACTAGAACCTAGATGAACAACTAGGCTCTCACAAAACAAAGAAACACTCTCTTCTCTCAAAAGATAAATGTAACAAAATGAATAATGGAAGAGGTAATCCGAATGGTTGCTCTCTAGGCTCTATTTATAGAACATAGAAACCAAAGAGGCAACCACAAGTTCGAATTAGCAGCTGTACAAAAACTTTCCTAAGAAAACACGATCTGCTCCATCAGATTCGGATGCTGACGCAGCAGATCTGACCAGAAATGGGAAACTTGCTGAAATCGGGTCCGATCTTCTATCAATGCTTGATTCCTGCCAAAAACAGATTAGATATTCTGATTGTATCAAGATACAATCGAAATTAATAAGGAAAAGGCAATAATCAAAGTTTCCCTAAAAAATACAACTTTCCAAAAGAGAATTCCTTCTCTTTTGAGAAGTTTTCAACAAAGGAAAGTTCAGCTGAAAGTGCAACTTTCCAAACAAGGAAAAGAGCAACTACAATCCGAATTTATAAGGCAAGAAATTGAATATGAATGCATAGCAATCTTACCATAAATGGAAAAATTATTTTATCAACTAACTTGCCAAAAAAGGACTTTACAATCTCCCCCTTTGGCACTTTTAGATGAACAAAATAATTTTTAACATAAAGTACCTGCAAGGCAAAGTTAGAAAGAGCAAAAGATACTACTCCCCCTGAGTAACACAATCGAATATCACAAAGAAACCAAAAACAAGCTAACTTTAAAAGATATATGATCACAAGTACTAACCAACCACAACTCCCCCTGGAAAAATGGCCTAGAGTTGAAAAAGACAAATTGAATACTCAATAAAATGCACATTAATTAAATTATATTTTGACAACTAAATTGCCAAAAAAAAACCTAACAATCTCCCCCTTTGGCACTTTAGATAATCAAAATAATATTAATTAACAAACACCTACAAAACAAAGTTAGCGAAACAAACATAAAAACTCCCCCTGAGAAGCACAACATTAAACCACAATAAAAAGCTAACTTTGACCAAAGATGAACACAAACACAAACACAAACCTCAACTCCCCCTAGACAGTTGAGTATACAATTACTCCCCCTTTTTGTTTATCTATAAGGGCCAAAGACAAAAAGAAAGGAAAATATAGAAATATGTCCAACAACAACAAAAAGAAAGAAAACTTATGCCCCATAAAGCGTGATGAATGAGGATAGCTGCTTGGACATCTCTTGCTGAACCTCCTCCATGGCAGCAAGATGAGCATTTGAGGGGGCTTGTTCGGATTCCACCATTTTCCTTGGATGCCCTAGGTTCTTAGTTGTAGCAATGAATTACTGAAAGAAGAATGAGAAACAAAGAAGCAAGAACACAAAAAATAGGGATCGGGTAGCTAGGTTATAAAAAACAAAGGAAGTTGGTTTCTATAATCAAGTGAGAGAGGATCAAAAGAGGAAACCAACTTAAAAAGAGAAACTACCAGCCCAAGAACACAAAAGGAAACCGCCCATTCTCTTGCAACTCCTTTCCTTTTTTAAAAAAAAAAATAAAAGGAAACTAGAATTACCAACAATATTTCCAAAAATAAGTCAATCTTTCAAGATTAAAGACACATTACCATATAAAAGATCAATCTTTAAATGGAAACATATAAAAAATAAATCAAGGAAGAATAAATGTTGATACTTACCATTTAAGCACAAAATTTCCTTAGCCCATGAAACAAGTCACACACCTGCCTCTTTTTTTTTTTTTTTTATTTTAAACCAAAACCGAAAATAAAATACAATGTCTACAATAAATATATGATATTCTAAACAAGCAATGTAATCAAATATCATTGAAAATTGACAAAATAAAATACATGTTATGCTTTTAAGGAAAATAACTAATTAGTATCTCAAGAACAAATCATACTTAATTGATGTTGAGGAAAAAGAAATGCATGTTACTAAAAATTGTGAACCAGGATTATCAATTTAATTTAATAGAGAAGACTTACAAATTTGAACACACTTGTCAGACATAAGTGTGTGCAGTGAAAATAAGATCATTGTCCTTGGCAAGATTTTTCATTTTCGCCTTTTTTCAATTTGATCCCGCAACTGGATGCTATCACACCATACTGAAGGTAGCCCTTTTCTATGGTAGTGCATCCTCATCATAGTTTCTAATTACAATGTTCCAGCTTACTCAAAAGATGGCTTTCACACCTCAGTATGGGTAGCTCTATTCCAGCAAGGGGCCTGACAAGACTGAAACAAAAATTACTCAACTCTGTATAAGTACATTATTTAATCCTAGACACAAATAAAGAGTAACATGAATCTTTTAACACAATATCACAAAGTATGATAAGAATGGGATCCTAACTAATTATAATCCAAAAGCATAAACATGATTTGTCAAAATACAATGAAAAATGATTAAAAGCTAGAGAAGAATCACATAACAATATTGTACAAAAATATGAACAAGAGAGATTTAAACAATGCAAACTCCCAAAGACTTTCTGAGGGAGTCAAAGCGACTTGCATCTAGGGCCTTTGTGAAAATATCAGCTAAATGTTTTTCAGTATCAACATATTCTAATTGCAATGATTTATTTTCAACAAGTTCCCTGATAAAGTGATGCCTTATATCAATGTGCTTTGTTCTAGAATGTTGAACAGGATTTTTGGAAATATTTATGGCACTAGTGTTATCACAAAAAATAGTCAAAACACCCAATTCAAATCCATAATCAATCAACATTTGTTTCAACCACAACAGTTGAGTACAACAACTGCCAGCAGCTATGTACTCAGCTTCGGCAGTGGACAAGGAGATGGAATTTTGTTTCTTGCTATGCCAAGATACTAGATTATTCCCAAGAAAGAAACACCCTCCACTTGTGCTCTTTCGATCATCAGCATTGCCTGCCCAATCTGCATCACTAAAACAAGCAAGATTAGAATTAGTATCTTTCGAGTACCAAATTCCATAATCAAGAGTGCTATTAACATATCGAATAATCCTTTTCACAGCTGATACATGAGATTCCATAGGATTACTTTGATATCTAGCACAAACTCCCACACTGTAACAAATATCAGGACGACTAGCAGTTAAATACAAAAGACTTCCAATCATACTACGATAAAGTGTAGTGTCTACCTTTACTCCATTCTCATCTTTTGTCAATTTCAATGTGGTGCTCATTGGAGTACTTACCTGCTTAGCCGATTCAAGACCAAATTTCTTGACAAGGTTCTTAGCATACTTACTTTGAGATACAAATGTACCTCCTTCTATTTGTTTCACTTGAAGACCCAAAAAGAAAGTAAGCTCACCAACCATGCTCATTTCAAATTCACTTTTCATTTGATCAACAAAAACCTGCACTTCATGGTTAGATGTAAAACCAAAAACTATATCATCAACATAAATTTGAGCAATGATAAAATCAGATTTTATATGCTTGATGAAAAGAGTTTTATCCACAATACCTCTTTGATAATCATGTGAAAGTAAAAATTGAGTTAACCTTTCATACCAAGCTCGAGGAGCTTGTTTCAGACCATACAAAGCTTTTTCAAGCTTGTACACATGGTCTGGAAATTGAGGATCTTCGAATCCTTTTGGTTGCTCAACATAAACTTCCTCATTCAAAATTCCATTTAGGAAGGCAGATTTTACATCCATTTGAAACAATTTAATATTCAAAATACAAGCAATACACAAAAGTAAACGAATTGATTCTAATCTTGCAACAGGAGCAAAAGTTTCATCAAAATTAATACCTTCTACCTGTGTGTATCCTTGTGCCACCAAACGAGCCTTGTTTCTCACAAATGTACCCAACTCATCACTTTTATTTTTAAATAACCACTTTGTTCCAATTACATTTATACCTTTTGGTCTTCGAACCAAAATCCATACCTTGTTGCGAACAAATTGGTTGAGTTCCTCTTGCATTGCATTGAGCCATTCCTCAAAGGTCATGGCTTCCTTCACATTTTTCGGTTCATATTGAGAAACAAAACAAAGAAAGCTGATTAAATTAACATACCTTCTGCGAGTTACCATGCTTTCTTCAGGATTTCCAAGAATGAGATCTTTTGGATGATTCAATTTGACTCTGGTGCTTGGTTCTTTCTGAATAGAATCAGTGATGATGTTTGGATGAGTCAAGATAGACGGTTCTGGTTCTCCAGTCTCAGTTGCAGTAGCAGATTCGTCATTTGCAGCATCAGAAATGGGTTCTGCTGCATCAGGATCTGCTTTTGCTGCTTCTGGAGGAGCATCCATGAGACTATCTATCTTGGCTTCTGTGGAAAACTCTGAAAAATCTTTAAAATCATCAACAACCACATTAGCTGATTCCAAAACAGTTTGAGTTATCATGTTATAAACACGATAAGCTCTACTGTTTAAGGAATATCCAATAAACACACCAACATCACTTTTAGCATCAAATTTACCAATATGCTCACGATCTCTATAGACATAACACACACATCCAAAAACATGAAAATGACTTACATTGGGGCGCTTACCTTTCCAGATTTCATAAGATGTTTTTGAGGTACCTGGACGAATATACACTCTGTTTATTATGTAGCAAGCTGTGTTAATAGCTTCAGCCCATAGGCGCCTTGTCAATTTCTTGCTATTTAACACCACTCTTGCCATTTCCTGCAATGTTCGATTCTTCCTCTCAACAACTCCATTTTGTTGAGGAGTTTTGGGAGCTGAAAATTCATGAGTTATACCTGTAGACTTGCAAAAATCATCATACACAGAATTTTCAAACTCCTTACCATGATCACTTCGAATTCGAACAATTTTCCCAATATTACAACATTTCTCAACTCTTAATCTCAAACAAAGAGTTTTAAAGGCATCAAAAGTGTCAGACTTTTCTCTTATGAAATCTACCCAAGTAAAACGTGAGAAATCATCAACACAAACAAAGATATATCGTTTACCATTCAAACTTTCAACTTGGATTGGACCCATAAGATCCATGTGAAGCAATTCCAATACTTTTGAGGTATTGATATCAGACACAGGCTTGTGAGTGATTTTTAATTGCTTCCCAAGTTGACACGGTTCACACTTACCAACACTTTCTTTACCAACCTTGGGAAGTCCCCGAACAATACCTGCATTTGACAATTTTTTCAGGTTTTTATAATTAATATGCCCGAGCTTGGCATGCCACAAATCTGTGGTGTTGTTGATAGTTGAATGACAAGTAAACACAGGGGTTAGAGTGTGACAGTTATCATTGGATCGAAATCCTTGCAAGATACATTCATTATCATCATTAAGAACATAGCAATGATCACTATCAAATGAAACAGTATACCCTTGGCCACAAATTTGACTAATGCTAAGTAAATTAGCCCTTAGTCCTTCAACTAACATCACATTTTTCAGTCTAGGTAACCCTTCAAAATTTAGAGTTCCCATACCAATAACTTTACCAGCTAAGCCATTACCAAACGTGACCTCACCACATTGCATTGGTCTGATATTCATTAAAAAATCCTTGTCACCTGTCATATGTCTAGAACAATCACTGTCAAAATACCACATTTGAGAAGCAGCACTTTTATCAGAAAAACCAACTAGACTTTTTTCTTTTTCAATCCATTTTTGTTTCAAAGCACTATGTTTCTTTTGAAAAAATTTCAAATTACCAAAATAATTTGTTTTAAACAAATTTTTCAACGTGAAACATTTAGGTCTGATATGTCCTTTTCTACCACAAAAATGACAAGTAGGAACAAATCTTTTTACCTGAGATCTTACTCTTTTCGAAAATCCTGGAGATTTTGCGACATCAGAATCAGCTCTTGCTACAACAGGGTGTGAAACTGTTGCAGCAGACTTTGTAGCATCAGAATGATTCGTTGGAACACTAGATTTTACAAACTTTGTGACTCCAGAATTTTCCATTCCATTTGATCCAATGCCTGCAAAACCTCTTTGACCTGCATTCTATGCTTTTTCAAAAATAGAAGATCCAGGGTTAAGCATTTGAATATTTTTCTTAAAATTTTCAAGTTCCTTCTTTAAGAGAGTGATTTTTTCATCTTTATCACAAACATTTGTCTCATACTCTTTTCTTTTCAGTTCACACATTTCAATTTGATGAGACAATTTTTTATTCAATTTATTCAACTCTCTATTTTCAGAAGCCACCTGAATCCATTTTTCATACATGACTTTGTATGATTCAGCAAGAGACTCTTCACAGATTTCAGACTCATCTGAATCTGATTCCTCTTATTCGGTGGTATTATTCAGACATACCAATCTAGCTTTCACCTGTGAATCACACAACACATTAGACATAACAGAGGTAAGGGCAACATTTTCAGAATTATCTTCATCACTTTCGGTTTCATCATCACTCCAAGTGACATTGAAACTTTTCTTATTCTTTTTCAAAGTGTTTGCACACTCAGCTTGAATATGCCCAAAACCTTCACATTCCCTGCACTGAATTCCCTTTTTGTTAGAAACAGATGGTTTAATAAAAGTACTACCTTTTGAACCTTTCGAAATATTCTTTTTATTTTCCATCTTTTTCATATATTTCTGAAAATTCTTAGTTAATAAAGCAATCTCATCATCACATTCACTATCAGAATTTTCATTATCAGCAACTTTCAAAGCAATACTTTTACCTTTATCAGCAATGGATTTGGGTTTGTCCTTTTGTTTAATCTGTTGATTTAATTCAAAAGTACGTAAGGAACCCATCAATTCTTCTACCTTCACTGTGCTAAAATCTTTAGCTTCCTCCATTGCCAAAAGTTTAGTATCGAACCTTTCTGGAAGTACTCTAACAATTTTTCTCACCAGAACAAAATCATCAAGATTTTCACCAAGAGCAAAATATTCATTAGCAATATCAGATAATTTTTCATAGAATTCAGTTAAGGTTTCATTATCAGACATTCTAAGCTCATCAAATTTAGTTTGAAGCATGATAAATCTAGATCTTTTCACATCAGAAGTTCCCTTAAACTGAGTTTGAAGAATCTCCCAAGCTTCCTTAGCAGAAACACAAGATGATATAAGTTTAATGTAACCCTCACCTACACTGTTAAAGATAGCATGCAAGGCTTTGCTATTGTAGGCAGAAAGTTTATCATCTTCAATAGACCATTCCAGTTCAGATTTTATAGTAGTATTACCTGAAGAACCTGTCTCAACTGGAAGAGACCAACCTGAAAGAACCATTCTCCAAGCTTTCTCATCTTGAGATTTGATGAAGGCCCTCATTCTAACTTTCCAATAAGGATAGTTAGAGTCATTAAGCAACGGTGGCCTAGAAATAGAACTTCCTTCTGCAAAAAAATGACATTTTAACACAAAAACGTTATAGGACCACACTAAGAGTTTAGTGTCCCGCTCTGATACCAAATGAAAAACCGTGTTTTTGCAAATGTCAGTTGTATATAAGAAAATATAAAAACTGTAAGCGTTTGCAGCAGCAGAAAGTAATTCTGCTCCAGCAAAACTGAACAGGCAGAATATAAAATATTTGCAGAAAAATAAATAACTTGACACAAGAGATTTATACGTGGTATCAGTGTTCTCACGAACACTCCTAGTCCACGGGGCCACGCCCAGAGAATGAAATCAATTAATAAAGTATCAAAATTACAAAGACAATTGACTTAAATAAGTTTAGACTCCCTCTAAAGTATTGCCGCAGTCCTTTGTAATCCACTTTATGAATCTGACTTCTTCAAACACCTTCAAGCCCGAACTCCCTTCGTCTTTGAAGTCTGAGTGCTTACTTCCTCCCGAAGTAAGGCTTCAACAAGTCTTCTCCCGAAGACAAAGTGCTTACTTCCTCCCGCAGTAAGGCTTTATCAAGTCTTCTCCCGAAGACCAATCTCTTGTTCAGTCAAGTAGTTCTTCACAACCTCTAGGATAGAGTAAGAACAGAAAAAGAACAACTAGAACCTAGATGAACAACTAGGCTCTCACAAAACAAAGAAACACGCTCTTCTCTCAAAAGATAAATGTAACAAAATGAATAATGGAAGAGGTAATCCAAATGGTTGCTCTCTAGGCTCTATTTATAGAACATAGAAACCAAAGAGGCAACCACAAGTTCGAATTAGCAGCTGTACAAAAACTATCCTAAGAAAACACGATCTGCTCCATCAGATTCGGATGCTGACGCAGCAGATCTGACCAGAAATGGGAAACTTGCTAAAATCGGGTCCGATCTTCTATCAATGCTTGATTCCTGCCAAAAACAGATTAGATACTCTGATTGTATCAAGATACAATCGAAATTAATAAGGAAAAGGCAATAATCAAAGTTTCCCTAAAAAATACAACTTTTCAAAAGAGAATTCCTTCTCTTTTGAGAAGTTTTCAACAAAGGAAAGTTCAGCTAAAAGTGCAACTTTCCAAACAAGGAAAAGAGCAACTACAATCCGAATTTATAAGGCAAGAAATCGAATATGAATGCATAGCAATCTTACCATAAATGGAAAAATTATTTTTTCAACTAACTTGCCAAAAAAGGACTTTACACCATCAATGAAGTTAAACCTTCTCTTTGTTTTGAGATGGACGTTGATGAGACGGTGGACACCGATGGTACACAAAGTTTGGTGTTTAAAACGCAAGCCAACACCATTGCTGAAGCTGTCTGGAAGGCAAATATAGTTTTGCCACCACCACCTGCAGAACTAGAGGAGCCATCTACTTCGACCGCTCCGACCACTGCAGCTAATACATCAGACATTAGAGCACTTATTGAGAGGTTGAATAAAATTGAGGCTTAACATGCTGCCATTATTCTCTCATAGACTGAGTTAGTGACTAGCCAAACCAAATATGAGGCGCTCCTTTGAAGAAAGTCAGAAAGAGATGAGGCAGTCTTTTCTGGATTGTCAGAAAGAGGGGGCACTGGCACCATCCCAACCAACTGATTACAATGAGGATGAAGATGTGTTCCCAGAAGATTGGGAAGAACATAATAATGATGCACCGACAACTCCAACGGATGCCATTATGTTGGCCATTACTGACACACAATCCCAGAACAATGTGTTGCTCCTAACAAGACCCTGAAAAGGGGTACCATTTGTGAGAAAGAGGAAGAAGCCCTGCTATTTACTGGACTACACAGAGGAGAAAAAGAAGAAGCGGCTTCCTCTGGAGAATGTAGACCCAGAAAGACCACCAGACCGTAGATTGGTACGCACATTGAAGAGGTGGTTGTTTGGTGACATCCCAAACAATCGTCCCCAGAATCTCCATACTGGTGTCGATAACGTGACATTCTTTACGAAATTGTTGGTGAGTGGACAATGGATGGAAGATGATGTAAGTAATTTTTTTATAATAAATTTTTAATCTATTAATTTGTTTTATTGATAAATGAAAAATTACAGCAAATTTGTGTGTTTGTCGATATGTTTTGCGACACTTGACGACATAGTTGACATTTTTGCATTGAAATGCATTAGATGTCAATATATATTGATAATGGTGTCGACATATATCGTGAAAGTGGTATCACTTGCTGTTATTGTTCTGGTGTGTTGGGCATCGACAAAAATCGCGAACAATATCGATGTATGTCGACATTTATTTATTTTTTGTTCTAATTGTAGTTTTCTTCACTTTTAATGCAACATATAGATGTCGCTTTTCACATGTTGAGGAGGAGACAACACATTTACCCAGAGTCCTACACTCAGCCAGGTGTGGTTCTGGACAATACATTACCACAATTTCTTGAAGGTATCTGGGGGGCACACACGGGTGAGAGGAGCACCTTTACTTGGCCACAAGCAGTTACAGAGTACTACGTCGATCTGCCAGAGCGATTCTTACCATGTTGGAAGGACCAAGGTTACATATACTTTACCTTGAACGTAACTGCTAAACAACATTGGGTTGATGTGGAGGTAGTGTTACGAAAATTATTAAATGCTACGCAAGTGCACGCAATCAAGTAGTAAACTCAAGCAAGTGAGGTCGAACTACAGGGAATTGGATTAACTACTACTAAATTATACTTATGATTCTATTTGGCAAGTCAATAGTTTTTATGATTCAAAAGAATGAAAGTAATTCAAAAAACTTAAATAACACAAGTGAAAGTTGAGCAAGATGAGATAATAGGGAGGACAATCCTGTTGTATGTTTACCTAATTGTTAATGTCTAATTGCTATCCTATTCTTGAAGTGAATGACAGTTTATAATTAACCTAACTCTTTTTAGATCTTTTAGGTTCTAAATCACATGTTCTCTAATTAATCTCTTAATTAAATTAACATGAAATCAACATTAAGCAATAATCTACTTGTCACATAAGTCATGTGAATACTCTCGTTTCACATAGAACATCGATTATCCAATTTTAGCATTCTCAATTCTCACTTTTCAAATTTTGAATTGAGATCATAGAACATGCAGAAGGGGATCAAGCTTACACATGGAATTGAACACAAATATAGATAATTTCACAATCAAGAATGGAGGAATGGCAATTATTCATTAACTAAGCAAAAACTTTAAACAACAATCATCATCCTCCCTAAATGGGAAATTAAGTTCATAATTAAATCCATAACCATTCCTATAACAATATTCAGCATAAAGAAATTAAAAAGGAATAGAGAAAGAAACTGTTGGTGGAATGACTCTGGATCTTCACTTTGATTTCCTCTGCTCTTCTTGCCGCTTTCTACAGTGTTTTAGGTCTCCAAATTGCTTCCCCTGATTTCCAATCGCAGTTTTCTATTTATATCTGATTTTTAGGGTTTGTCAAACTAAAATACCCCCAATCGTACAGACTCTCGCCGCAGCCACAAGATGCCTCGCCGCGACGAGATGGGCTTCTGAAAACCACTCTCTGTAATGGACCTTATGGTCGCGGCGAAGGTGCATCTCGCCGCGGCTACTGGAGCTTCAAAAATCATTCATTCTGTTCTCGAGTTATAGCCGCGGCCAGAAGTGCGTCAAGCTGAAAAATGGCATTTTTCTTGGCTTCGCTTGCCTTTTATTGCACTTTTGCATCCTGAGGCCTCCATTACTCTGAGGAACCTGAAAACATAGAAAATAAGCATAATTCCGTCCTAAAACAATGAAAAGCGAACATAAAATTGATCCAAAATATAGGCTAAAAATAGCCTAACAGGTAGACATTGACCTGTGGTAGATTCGAGTTTACGACAATGACATCTCTTGTTGGGATGACAACCTTTTTGATACTGTTATGACACCCTGGAAGGAGCTATTTACACATCTCTTGTGTTCAATTGGTTATTTCACGACCAACAATGATATTCTCACTCACACACTTGGGGATAGTAGCCAAGTGAGATTAATGCATGTTAACGCATGCCAAGTGAGGTTGTTCATCAAAGCAAGAATAGGTAACAACCATACAACTATCTTAATTTCCCATACTAATGTATTGTTGTAGCCTATTTCGCTAAAATTGTTATTTTTATTTTTGTAGTGGTGATTGTGGAATGTACGCCATTGAATACATCGAACACTTGATGATGAACCGATCTTTAGAGAAAATTAACGATGATCAAATGTCGGTGTACAGAGAACGGTGGCGTGTGGACCTGTTTTACCAAAACCTAACTTGGTGATTAAAGTACAGAGTAAATTAGGTTTTTTATATTTTACTAGTTTTTTGTAAGTATTTACACACATATCGATAAATGTCGAAAACAATATCGCTATATATGTTTGAATGTCTATAATTTTATTTTATACTTAATTTAAAGAAATGTGTTTTTATTGCGATGTCGTCGCTAAAATGTCGATAAAAGTCTCAAAATTGAATGCGAAACATGCTTCACTATGCACATAGGTTTTTTTTATATTTTTCTGGTCCTCGTCTCGACCATTTTCCTAGCGGCTAGTCACCTCTTGGGGATCGCTTGTATCTCCTGCTTTGGCATCGGGATCGGTGAAACGCAGACCAAATTTGTTTCTAGTGAGAGCCATGATTACTCAAACGTAATTTGCTGGTGGTCTTACTGCTTCCTCCAGCTCTCAGTGAAAGCACCAAAATATTTCCTGAGATTTTAAAAAACGGAATGAAAATAATAAGAACTCCAGTAATAATAATCGAAAGAGAAAATATAGCAAGAGACAAGCAATTTTTTACGTGGTTGGGGCGTTAATCAGCCTTAGTCCACGAGTCAGTTTTATTAAATAATCTGTTTACTTGTAAACACTTTAAGAATACATACGATGTATGTTCGTAAATTTGCCTGAGCAAAGTATACAAGAAAATTCAACCCCTAATCCATGAGATTAGTGGGGGTATTTATAGTAGTTAGAGAATTACATTAGGGTTTCCCCTTTTCCCTCTACTGAGGAGTTTACAATTAAACAATATCTTTGGGCTTTTTCATGAAGTTCAGCCCATGAAGAATACAATCTGCTGGCTACGCGAATTGGAGTTTGGTTGATCGAGTCAAAATCGTGTCCACTAATGGTGGGCAATTATTCTGAAATAACCACATCGCACTTGTTATGGGAAGTTTCCCCTTATATCGGGATATTGTAATACCTGGTAAAAATATACATATATTATAAATTTTATTTGTTATAAAATTTGTGTGAGAATAAGTATTTTATTTATTTCTACTAATAGTGAATAGAGATAATTGCTTAGAATAGTAATGATAGATTTCTAAACATAGTTGAAATTATAGTAAGTGTCAAGGTAAAATTATGGTATTTTTATGAATTAGGATAATTATTCAATTAAAGCCCAATATGAAAGTCTATTAGAGTTTTATAGATTATTTAGTGGGTTTAATTTATTGTATGAGTGCATTAAATAACATTATAATGGAATTAATGTTAAAAAAAATTGTAGGTTTGGATAAATTCGCAAGATTAAAACTGTTTTAGTAAAATGATCATATCTAGACTTTTAGAGCTCCGATTGAGGTGATTCTAGTGGCGTTGAAAGATAATTCAAAGATATATAAATGTTATAGAAATAGCTACATCATAATTCGGAAGTTTTTTAGGTTAAAACTGAGCCTAAAGTTACGAAGATAGAGGGCTTACTTTTAAAATTTAAAAATTAGATATTTGTTGATTTAATAATATTTTAGCATTTTATTATATATTATTATTTTTAGTTAACCTAAACCTATTAGAATATATCTCATAATCTTCAGTACATATTTTTTTATCAAACCCTAAACGTTTTATTTTTCCTCTCCGAACCAATTAGTCAAAGCCTCATTTCTTCTTCATGGTTGCTCCTCTCAAACCTTCCACACTTCTTCTTATTTTACTACCTTCATTCTTAAAGTTTTGGATTTATAATCAAGGCTTGCGGGCTTGAGACATCAAATAGAAAGTTGTGAAGAATTATGAAATATTTTCTTGCTCAATAATATGCTAAATGTTATCTAGGGTTCAGACCTATTATATTTTTCGTTTTCTGAAAAAAAAATGTTTCAGTAAAGTGATGATATCTCTCTTGATATTGATCCGTTTTTAGAGATTTTTATATCGTTGGAAAGCTTATTCGATGACCTAAAACTTTTATCAAGAAACTATTCACCAATTCGGTGTTCTTCTATGTAGAAAATTATCATCTTTCTGCTATTGTTGTAATTCGTTTTCTTTATATTTTCAGAAAAAGTACTTTCACTTAAAATACAATAGCTCTCTCAATTCTCATCCATTTTTAATGATCTATATATGGTTTTAAAGCTTATTCGATTTCCCATAAGTTTTATGAAGAAACGTTTTGTTAATTCAAAGTCATACCATATCAAAAAGTTAGTTTTCTTCAATATCATGTGATTCGTTTCTTGAATCTTGTTCTTGCAAAAGTGTTTTGGTAAAATTGTAATATCTCTTTGATATAATTCCAATTACAAAGATTTTGGTATCATTGGAAAGGGAATTTAATTTCCTAAAACTTTGATGAAGATGTTATCTTCTAGTTCTGAACCATTCAATGTCAAAAGTTTGTATTTTTGCTAAGTTATGTAATTCGTTATTCCATATTCCTTCTCAAAAATAATTTTAGTAAAACAATCATAACTCCCTCAGTTTTAATCCATTTTTAATGATCTTTATATCATTGGAAAGATAATGAAATTTACTATAATTTTTATAAAGACAACTCTTACTGAATTAGTATAGTTGCTGGTCAAAAATAGTAATCTTTCAGCTGTACTGTAAGAGTATGAATTTTAATGTTAGGGCCTTGAACCATGTGTTGTTATAGGTAGTAGTGACTGTTGGAATTTATTTTACCAGGATCTTAGATCTACTCACAAGTATGTTGTTTAACACCCTAAATATGAACTTTCTAAAACGATAAATAAACACATATAAAGTTAAGAAAACCTTACATTGATGCAGCGGAATTAATGTCTCTTTCCACTCAGATCTCTAACCCTTGTATCCTTTCTGTCGAAGAGTATTATCAAGATCTGAGCCCGAATGTCCTTCTCTTTGTGTGTGATCCTTCACAGTCTTCCAATCTATGATTGAGTTACCACTTGCTGTGTGTGGGCACTTACTCTATCACTAAGGTTCAAAATTTATGAAGAAGAAAAGAGAGAGAGAGATTTCGGCTATAGAGAGAAAAGGGAAGGCTCAGTTTTCTGAAGAGAGAATTTTTCTGACAGAAAAGGTTATTCAAAGTTATATTTTTGACTGAGCCATCACTTTCTATTTATAGGCAACTACTAGGTTTAGGTTAGGAATTATTTGGCATTAAAATAATAAAAATATCAATTTGAAAAACCACTTTAAGTGGCCGGCCATGGTGTGTAGTGGGCCCCACTTGGTTTTTGCAGTTTTCACAAATTTTATTTCTATTTTCTCAAAAACGCTAATTTTCCAATTCTAACCATTTAAATGCCAAAACTAATTATTTAATAACTAAAATATATTATTAAATAATATTGTCATTTAATTTAATTATTAATTAGACATATAAAGTCTATTAATAAATAAATAAACCCAGAATCTCTTTTCTTTACAATTTCGCCCCTGCTTAGTGAAAATTCACAAATTAGACATAGTCTAACTTTAGAATTATAATTGATTAATCACAAATCAATTATTGAGTCTTACAAGAAGTATAGTCTCAACTAGAATGGGGACCATGGATCTATATGCTGAGCTTCCAATAAGTGAACTTAGAATTGCACTCTCAGACTTATATAGAGCATATTATATGTTCCACGATATAAATATGCTATCTCATTTAACCATTTTTATAATCTTATTGTGATCAAAGATCATCTATATAGATGATTTACATCGAGATGAGATAATTTTACCGTTCTCACCCCTCAATGTATTTTGCCCCTTAAAACACTTAGCTACCTGTAAATGATGTTTAGTGATCTAAGAATTAGTCACTTAAACAAGAGCTCATCCATTTACTTCTATTTAGCTAAGCTCGAAGGGAATCATCACTTAACTTCTATACACCAGTGGAAGCTATAAATTCCATATTTATGTTCAGCACTCCCACTCAATCATACTATCATGTTCCCAAAATATACGTATCACCCTGACCCAAAAGTAGGCTTAACTAATAAATCAAAGAACATGAATATTACTCCTGAGTTGAGCCTAAGCATATCAGGATTTAGATTCTTTTAATCTTAAGATCAACTACTGATATTGACTTGGAAAGATATAACGGTAAGTTTATAATATCTTAACTAAGTTGCAATATCGGTCCAGTCCAATGTATACTCCATACATTCGAAATTAGTATACTTTACTAATGTCCTGGAAAGAACATAACACTTACTCCAAGTGTAAGTACACATCATCGCTGATTATCACATTAGTGTAAATCCAAAACACTGATGAAACAGGGACTTAATCTTTTGATTCATATGATCACAATCACATTCCACTGTGTTGACCATACTGTAATTGTTAATAAACATATGATCTGGATTTAACTGATTTTGTGTATAAATGTAATAAACATATTAAACCATTAGCATGTAAAATTCATGCAAACATAAATCACTTCAAATTTCTTATATTGATAACTAATCAGATTGTAAAGGGTTTTATTTAGGGCACAAAACCCAACAGTGACGAGATAACAAGTCTTAAGCAGCGGGATTTGAGGATCTTTTGCTCAACAAGAAAATTCACATTGAGGTGCTTGGAGTAGCAAGAAGGTGTTCTTAACAACTGAGGTAAGAAGAGTGGACATTTGTGCACAGGGTGTATGTTGAAACATACAACTGTACTATGCGTTTGCATTTACATTTTTTATTCTTTGGAAAATTGTTGTTTTATGCTAATATTATTAGTGTGTGATAGTGAAAAGGCTTTTGACTGTTTGTGTGAGAATAACACTTATAGGATAGGTTTTCTGCTGCTGGTGTGAGCATAGCACTGCAGGATATATTTTTGGCTGCTTGTATGGGTTTACTTGCAGGTTACCCTATCATGGGTGAGTACAACTTGTGATAAGGGATTGCCCTATTGGATGCCGAGTGTGAGAACAGCACAAGGCAGGGTAAGTTACACTTCATGTCTGATCAACATGAGTGGGAGTAGATTATCGTATGTGAGGACAATGTGCGATAAGATACTATGTGTTATGTGTATGAGTATAGCATGCATTAAGATTACACTGTGATATGATGTTGTATTATATGTGAGAATAATATGTGATATGACATGTTATATGTATGCAAGTATGGTATGAATTGATTTGATGTTGTGATATTGTTATACTTATGACTATGTTATCTAGTTGGGGGGTTATGTCCTACATAGCTCTTCTTACTGGGCGTTAGCTCACGGGTACTCTGTGTGCAGGTAAAGACAAAACTAAACAGTGAGGATGGCGAGCTCGAGGCGTGGATTTCATGTTAGGAGATTGTCACGATGTTTTGGTTCAAAAATATTTCATTAAAGATTATGATTCAAATAGTTTTTGTAAAGCTTTATATTTTAAGGTTATGAATAAATAAATGTTTTGTTTTAAAAATAATGAGATCTCATGCTTAGTTATTTTTCATTAAAGAAGTCTTTTATTGTCTTTATCTTAAATGGTTTTAAACGGACTAGCTAGTGTGACGTCTCGGGAAATCGGGGCGTTACAGATATGATATTCTGACCAGATCTGACAGTTGAAATTTCCTTATTTATAGGCGAGGATAAATAGGGAAAATGAAAGGGTCTTCTGAGAACACAATATCTCTCCCCTTCAGGCTCGTGATACTGGAGGTGTCTTTTGGGCTAGGTTAGACGAAGGCGGAAGGCTTTGTGAGTATGGAACTAGAAGGGTTCCCGGAGAGACATATCCAGGTGGGCCTGACCTACCTTACCATTGATGAGGATCTTACTTAGAGCATCTTCAATAGAGGTGTAAATAAGTGGTAAAAAGTTAAAATATAGCTCATTTAACAAAAAGTGTACTCCAATAGTGTGCCAAAAAGTGATATAAATTTGGCACATAGCAAATTTTGTGCCAAATTTAGCACAACATTTGCTATGATGTAAAATTTACACCACAATAAATGCAATAACTTTTTGTTTACATTTATGTCATTTTTATTATTTTATTAGTATATTTAACTATCACATTAAATAATAAAACATTTAATTTTTTTTTATTCTCTTACATATTAAAATAATAATAAAATTGATTATAAAATTATTAGATTTTATTTTTTTTAATAAATCATTAATTAGATATTAAATTTTACATCAATTTTTTTTACAATTGTGCATTGGAGCACAAAGCTAAAATTTGGTATAAATTTACCACAAAATTACTTCTTGTGCTAAATATAGCACAATTTTTACATTTCTCATTGGAGATGGTCTTACGAGTCTTGAATGCTGACCTGGAGTCTACATGTCCAATGCTAGAAACGAGATAATAACTTATAATCTCTCTCTCTCTCTCTCTATATATATATATATATAAAGGAGAAGTATGAGGTGGTGACGTGACACTCTCAAATCACTCCAAAACTATTGTTCTCTACTCTCCTTAATTCTCTCATTTTTAATATTTTATTATAGCATAAATCTATAAATTATATTTTATTATTATTTTAATAAATCAATTAAAAACTTAAATATCTAACTTTAAATCTTCTCTAATTTTTAAAACACATATACCTCTAAACCTATAAATATATATTATATATATATTATTCTATATATCTCACCTTTTTTTCTCTTTTTTTTTTTTTTTCATAAAGGTTGTTTTATATACATCTTTCTCTCACACTATTTCTTCTTCTTCTTCTTCTTCTTCTTCTTCTTCTTTTTTTCTTTTGTTTTTTAATGAAGATTCTCCATCTATCTCTAATCCTATTTATTTATTTTTTTTTTGTCTTTTTTCTTTTATTTGCTTTAAATTTAAATAACTATTAATTTTTTATGTATGCATGACACCTCGACAATAACATCAATAAATAGCATTAAGACCTCGATTTTCAATATTTTTTCATAATTTGGAGACATACAGACTTTTTCTTTTTCTCTTTATGTCGACAACTTCACCGTCATCGATGTCTTCACATTATTCATGATTTACTCATTAGTATGAATTATTTGATGTAAAAAAGTGATTTTTTAATGATAAATTCATGAAAAATGATGAAAAAGTTATTGTAACTTTTTCTTCCTCATTCTCATGTGATACTCTCTATTCTTCATTATATTTCTATCGCTCTTTATATAATTATTTTAGTACTTTTTTTTAAAAAAAATATTTTAAATCAAACTTTATATATACGTATAGATATATTTTTTGTGAAAAAAATAATTTTAGTTTATGATTAATAACCCCTAGGTTGATATTATGTTTAAATTATATAATTATAATCATGATTTATTTTAAATGTATATATAATTATGATTTGTTTTAATTATATATTGATTTTTGTTCATCCCCACTTAATTATAGACCATGCTTCAATACCTCTATCTATTCTTTTCTTAATTCTCTAATTTTTTACTTTTTCAAGACCTTTTTTTTTTTAAAAAAAAACAAAAACTCCAATTATGCTAATAATAATAATAATAATAATAATAATAATAATAATAATAATAATAATAATAATAATAATAATAATAATAATAATAATAATAATAAAAACAAAAATATCTAACTAAAAGAAATTTTATCAACATAGGACACAACAATTTTTTTTTCTTCAGATTTACATAGGTATATATCTTCTAAGTTTTACATTTTTAAAGAAATATATAATACCTTAATAATAAATAGGGGAATTACCTCATATATTATTTTTTAACTTTTTTGTTAAATTTACGGTTTGCGTTGCTGTGGTGGTTTCCATATGGGTTGCTATGTGGATTTTGGCTGCGATTTAGGTTGCTCCGTTAGTTGCTATAGGGATTTCTGTGTGGAGTTTCGTAAAAATGTAAAAAAAAAAAAAATTATTTTGAATAGTAAAAAAAAAAAAAAAACCCCTAATAAATAATTTAAGAAAAAAAACTAGGGGTTTTTTCATTAATGTACAACAAAAATTAATATATTACAAAAAATGTGGAAAAATACTTAATTATAAAAACTCATACATTTTAATAACATATTTACTAATATTTAGATCATTCCATATAATATTTACTAAACTTACTACAAATATATATATACATAATATTCTTTAAATGTGGATTATGGATTAAGAAGCATTAATGTGTAGTCATTAGAACATGTAACTTTAAATTTTATTATTTATGATTATTGATTTGATACTTATAATAGTTACTAATATATGTATAGTATAAGTACATGATGAAAAAAATAAAATTTAAGAAAAAAACTAATTATAGTAATTTAATTAAAAGAATAAAATTATATAAATTTATTATACTAAAAAAATATTTTATTTATAATAATATCATTGTTAATGTTTAAATTATTATAATTTATAATTATAAATATAATAATGTACTATGTTTATTATAGTAATGTTTTAAATTGTTTTTAATAATAATATACATGTTTATTTGAAAAAAAAAAATAAAACACTTTTACACAAGAAACATGCTAATTTTTTTTTTAATTGTAATATAAATGTTTAGATTTATTTTAGTGTGATTTATTATATATTTATGTTTATTTATAGTGTATTTATTATAAAATATACGATTTATTATATATATAAGTTGTTTTATGAAAAATAAATAAACATGTTCAAAAAATAAAATTAAATAAATAATAAACAGTTTAATATAATAAATATACTATTTTTTTTTTTTGTATAGTATAAATGTTTATTATCCATTTTACTATAATTTATTATAAATATATGTTTATTTTAACAAAATATTTAATAAAAATAATAAACAATAATGTATTAATAATTGATATCTATGTTTATTTAAAATTAAGTAGAAAAAAAATGTATATTTTTACTAGTTATAAATATATTTTATATTTATAATTAATCTATATTTTTTTTTTACCAATATATATCTTTATTATTTAATAAATCACATATTTATTAAAAAAAAAAAATAAACAATTTCATAAAATTAATTAAATATTTAGAATAATCTTTTACAAAAATAAACATACTAAATATTTTTATCTAAACAACATAATAACATTTCAATTCTGATAATATATAGGCATATTGGACATATTTTAATAAAAAAAATCATGATTATATGTGTATTGATTTTGAAAAATATGCCATACAATTATTATGTGAATCATGGATGTGATTTGTATTGATTTTAAAAATCTACCAATAAAAATAGTTACACAAGTCTAATTATAGTAAGTTTGACTCATTTATACATCTAATATAATTAAATTAAGAATTTGTATGATTTTATGTAAAAATATTTTCAAATGTATACATCTATAAAATTAATATTTTTTGCACATTTTTTGTAATTAATTAAAATAATGTATACATTTATGTAAAATGCCCAAAAAACTATCTATTTTATAATTAATAATTAAAAAATATCTAATCATACATAATAACTAACAAAGCAAAGTCAAACTATCTATTTATAATGTTTAAATTTATGATAATTAATTAATAATAAAAAAATTAAATTTCTAAATATTTGTTCTCTCCTTAATTCTCTCATTTTTCTAATTTTTTTTATTCTGTTTTATTTAATTAGACATCACTAATCAATTAAAAATTTAAAAAAAAAACAACTATATATTTGTATATAATAACTAATAAATATATATGTATTAAAAAAATTAATGTACATATAATTTTTTTTTTCAGAGAGAGATATAGTTAATATTAACTAATATAATTTATTAAAAAAAATTATTAACTAATATGCCAAAAATATCAAAAGTAAACATATTATGTTTATCACCATCTCTTTCCTCACATAATAAAAGTAAATACTTACCGATTATTGTTTAATTTATTTTATGTACAAAGCAAACTTATAAGAAAGAATATTAATAGTGATTACAGATGAGATACGGTGATAACATCAATTTTAAATACAGTGGTGACTACAAATGAGATACGATGATGATAGTTGTTTTAAAATTATATGATGAATTTTCTATAGATTTATTATCTTCTTTCTGTTTTAGATCTCTATTTTGTTAAAGAAATATTTAGTTTCTAATTTTTTTTTACTATAACGTATATTTTTTTAAAAAAAAAAAATTGTCTAATTTTTTATTTATATAAGAAGTTGTATGATATTTCTTTTATTCTTTAGAGTTTTCTATATAGATTTATTATTTTTTAATAAGCATATTTTTTTTTAAAAAAAAATGTACAAAAATAAATTTAAAATTATTCGATACTAATTTTATTGTTCAATTAATATTTATATAATTATTTAACCGTGGCACGCGAAGCGCGACCTGTTTCTTAATTTTATTATAATAGTAGAAATTTCTAAAAGTAAATAAATAAATAAATTTGTAAAAAACGTAATACGTAGGAATAGAAATGAAGGATAAAATCTTTCAAAAAAAAAGAAAAAAAAATGCAGGATAAAAAATGTCCATTTCAAAAAAAAGAGAATGCACGATAAAATGTAAACCTAAATCACCATTTCTTCCCTCTCAAAAATAAAACAAATACGCCCATTTCAAAAAAAAAATATTAATAAATAAAAAATAAAAATAAAAAACCCAATCCGCCCATTTCAAAAAAAAAAAAAAACCCAATACGCCCGTCTATGAAAGAATGATCCTCTCTTCCGATTACTCGTCTGAGTTGCACCATTTATAATGCCCCTGACTGAGTTGCAATTCTGAGAAATCGATCCCCTCTTTCGATTGCGCCGTCTGAGTAGTTCCCCTCGTTCATCTATATATCGCTTCGCAGCTCAGCACACGACACGAACATTTCAAAACACGCTTTTCCCGCTTTACTGCCACTCCATGGAGACATCCAAGGTACCATCATTTTTCTTTCTTTCTTTTCTCGCCAGCCAGATGGCCTACATTACTTTTCAAGGTGTTAAAATTGCCTAAATTCTTTTTCTTCAGTTTTTTCTAGGGCTTTTCTACCTTTTCTACTCTATTATAATTAGTCGTATTGGTCATCTTGATTCCCACTCTAATTTGGAATTGATTGTCATTTCATTTTCTGGTTTGGGTTCTAGATGGAGGCTCTCTACTCTAAGCTTTACGATAAGTACAATAAAATCAAGGTATGCGGCTTAATTTCCTATTAGTTTGAGCATTTACAATGTCATTCTACTCCATCAACATTCTGCATTCAACTTGGTACTTTTCAAGCTTTAGACTTCTATTGAAGGGTATTTTAAAAAATTTGTGTCCTGCATTTCAATATAATTATAAGCTTGATCATTCTTGTATATGCATTTATTTATATAAATATATATATTTTTTTAAAAAAAAAATTAAAAAGAGTAAATTTTTTTCTAAAAAAAAGATCGAAGACTATAATTATTTACAACAGGGTGTGGAAATTTGGTAGAAGTTTTTTATTTTGTAGTTTATTCACCTGAATTTTGTATCGTGGTACTTTTTTCCCAAGCTTTTTGCCCCTGTTTCACACAGATTTTTTCGGGGGAAGAATGAAAAAAAATAGAGGGATCCAATTTCTTTTGTTTGGGTTTAAAATAAATAAATATATAAAAGGGGAGGAAGGTTAAGAATAATTTGAAATAAGTTTTGGGGACCTAGAGTTATCACAAAAGTTAGGAAAATTTTAAAAATCAATTTATGTAAGAAGTTGGAGAAGTGTTTCTTCTTCTTTTCCTCCTTGTAATTGACCTCATTATTCTTTTTCTTCTTTTAATTATTTCCCACTGTTCATTAAGGTTTTTGTTTTTTCCTTTTTACATGTGCTTTTTTTTTTTGTTGCAAATTTTTACATGTACATTTGTGCTGCATAAAATGTGTAGATGTGATTTTTATTATTACCATTCTTTAAATTAGCAATCCAAGTTGTCTCATCATAATAATTCTGATGTATATGAATGAGTGAATTTTACAAGTGAGATGCTTCCAAACTTTGGAATGGAAATCAGAGCATGCTCACAACATGCAAATTTACTATTTTCTTAAACCGTGGGATGATCTGCAGTGTACCCATGGTGAGGGGAAAATGATAAGTTTATTTGTCATTTGAACTTCTTAAATCTTAATGAACCTATGAGGCATATGAAACACTTAGGCATTTTTGCATTGCATTCTCTTTCATGTTCTTTTCATAGTGATAAGTTTTGGTTAGTAGTTGTTGCTAAACTACATTCAGAAGAGAGTTTATTTGTTGTCTCTTATAGCTTCAGGGATTGGTTTACAAATTTCAGTATTAGAGAACAATAGTTATGTTAAAAGTCTCAGAAGTACTTGTACAAGTTGCTATTTTCATAGTAAATGATAGCCTGCCAAAATGTGTAAACTTTCTATGAATCTGAAACTTGGTTTTGTTTTTTTACAGACAAAAAAATTCACGGAACTGGATGAGCTCAATAGAGATCAAGAAGTAAAATTTGTGAATTATGTATCTGGTATGTACTCCTATATCCTTTTACCTATAATAATGCAATAATTATTTAGTTCTTCAAATAATCTATTGAATTATTTTTGTAAATTCATGCTACACATGGTTAGTGTTGAGTTTGTTTTACTGTTTGACATAAACTATCCTTGAATTTTAAGGCTTCTTTCTGATGATTAGTAATTTGAATTTTAATTTTGCAGCTACAGAGGAGTTAGTTGAACACTTGAAAAAGGAAAACGAGAGATTGCAATCTCAAGTTGATGAACTGAGAAGTGAAGTTGCTTCTGTTAGGCATGCAATCCTAAATTCATTTGGTTTTCCTTTTGTTTTCCCTTTTGATGGGATTTAATTCAATCATTACTTGATGCATTTTAAGTGTGGTCTCTTGAACAAGGTGTTTCATTGATTACAGGGTTTCCAAGGATGAACAATGTGCTGAGTATCAGAAACTCTGGATGGAAGAGAGCCAGAAGAGTAAGTTGTTCTGGGTATTTAAATTAGTCGTGCTTGATATTTTTTGTAATTACACATTCTTCAAAATTTCAGTGAAATATAAGATTACAGTGTCCGAAGTGCATTTATATATGATGAAGAAAGCCACTCAAATTTGAAGAAAGTGTGCCCGCATTAATATCTTTTTTATAAAGAAAATTCTATTGGTTAGTTCTGTTGTGGCTGATAAATTTCTTTGTGGATTATTTTTTCATTTGTAAAGTTATACTACTGGCGGGCCAAACTGATTTATGTTCATCCAAAAATGATATTTTCACTTTCATTGGTTCTGTAAATTTTAAATCTTAAAGGACTTGCTAGTTTTTTTCTTCCTGCCAGGATTTTGCTAAATATGGGTTGAAGAAAGTATTTGTTCATTTACATGGAATCGTGTTCGCGTATCATATTCAAAACTGAGACAACTCTTTTCTTATACAAAATTTATACAGTTAAAACATCAGTTTGCTTTCCCGTGGACTTATCTAGGACTTCCTTTTGTCTAATTATAAAATGCTTATATAATAGTTTCACCTTTACCCAGGGCACATAATTCCCCTCCTTTATTTGTTGTGCAACCTAAAATTGGCATAGAATATCATTTTGATATTCCATTCAACTGTTGTTTTTTACAACATCTACTTACAATAGTGACACCTAATGAAAGTTGTGTTTATTTCACACAGCCTTGCTTTTTTTATTTAATACTTCTTCAATTTGTGCTCAAATTTATGGCAGATAAAGCGCTTTCTGAAGAAATTGTGAGGCTGCAAAAGCTGCAACATGAGAATACATTTGGCAGTAAAGAGTACAGAAATCACAGGCAACTGAGTACACCAGGAAGCACTCAAATTACATCAAGAGAATTATATGACAGCTCAAACAGAAGAGTGACAAGGAGTAGTAAACGCAGGAGGTGTTCTGTTAATGAAACAGGAGAGGCTGCTCCTCATGCTAGTGGTCAAGCTGATGCTATGCAAAAGGAATCAATAAAGGACTTGCATACAGAAACTTTGTCTTTTAAGGCTGTTGAGAATGTTCAGGGAGCTTATCTGGTAATCTTTTTTATTTTTAGCAAATCTTTGATTTTTTTTTGTCTTTCTTATTCTAATCTTACACAATCTTTCAGCCAGAATGTTGTAGAAGACTTACTGACAAATCAGGTATGTGTCGGATCTTAAGTCTATCTTATAATAACCGGTTTAGTACATTCTTGGATTTTCTTTTTCATACATAATTTACTTTTTCCAGGTGGTGATGTAAACGTTGAAGATGTTTCTAGTTGTCTGTTTCAAGCCCTTGTTGAGTATTTGGTGGGCATGAAGTTCTCTGTTAATAAAAGTGAAGGAATATCCATATCAGCAGAGCACCAATCAAGTGGTAACTGTCAGACTATCTAAGATTTATGTTTTACATGTCCTGCACATTTGGCTTTCTTAGCTTTGCACTCACATTTCTTCTGATTATGTATTTGTCCACTACATTTATAGCTTGCTACCATAGTGGGTGTTAGCTACATATCTTTGGAGGACACAGCAAGTTTCTTCCTGTCATACCATATCCTGTTTTTGTCATCATTTGTGTTTTGATTGTTTAGTCTCTCATGCTTGTTCGAACACGATTTACTGTCAAGCATCTTTTTCCTTAAGAATTCCACATATCGTCTCTTGGCATAGTAGAGCTTTAGTACATTAATTAATGGTTATGATTACGGTTTTAACAGGTTACTCGTTTAGCTTGACATGGGTCAAGAAGGCAGATGGAAATGAAGAAGAATTGCTATACAATGTCTTATCTTTGGGGACATTTGAGAGAGTAGCCCCACAGTGGATGAAGGAGGTCATTATGTTCAGTACAAGCATGTGCCCGATCTTCTTTGAGAGGGTATCTCGTGTTGTGAAGTCGTTTTCTTAGCTGCTTATTATTGTTATTATTACCATTTCTATTATTAATACTTTCATCCTTAATACCTGAGGTATATATTGTTTGTTGCTGAGGATGTGAATGTGATTAATCTTTTCAAATGAATATCTGTCAATCTAAATTTGTGATACTTCTAGTACTTGATGAGAGTAGAAACCACTGTACCAATGAAAGAAAAAAGAAAAGCGGTGAGCTATTTATTCATCTTTTGTAAAATGCACTGAAGTATCTTGTGTGGGAATTTTTAGGGGTGTTTTATTTACCCCACAAACACAGGCCAAATATTATATATATAAAAAAATACTTAAAAAATAATTTTGAAAAATCTGTCTTCATAAATTTTTTTATATAATTATTTAATGGTAATTTAAATAATTATTTTAAATATTTTTTATATATATTTCTTTAAATCAAATATATATATTTTTCATTTATAGGATATTGGTGACAAAACTATTTGAATTATACAATTTGTGACACTTAATTACATAAATTAATTGTTTGACGGCAAAATTATCCAAACTTCATTTTTGTTATGCTATTTATCCTTTTGTTAGTAAATTGCTGTTAAATGTCAAGGAGAATTGTTTATATGTACTTAAATGTACACATGTTATGTTTTGATTGGTCCACCTAATTTTTAATATTTAAATATAATTAAAATTATTTATTTTTGTTAACAAAAATAATTAAAAAGTAAAAAAAAAATCCCTTTTTTCATTTCTTTTTCTTCTGCAATCATCCGAGACCCCCTGGTTTCTTCTTCTTCTTACTTCTGCCACCTCCTCAAAAGATTTCTCAGACCTCCTAACTTTTCGCGACCACTACTCACCAGTATCACCAATTTATTTTTCATATCCAAATCACAAACACAAAAAAAAAAAAGAAAAAATCAAAACTAAATTTGAAATCTTCACAAAAACATTACAAAATTATACACATAATACCTACATACACAAAACTTCCAAAAAAAAAAGGCGAGAACCTCCCAATCGGTTTTGCCATCTTTTTGAAACTGAGTTGTTTACCGACATTTTTAAAAAACTAATTATAAGAGATTAGAACTGAAGAAATAAATAATTCAAAGAGAAGGAACAGGACAACACTTAAAGTTTTTTATGAGGTTGAGGCGTTAAAGAGCCTTAGTCCACGAGTTGATATTATTATGTATTTTAGCTAGAAAGCCTTTGGGAATACAATAAGTATATGTTCTTTGTTTTTGGCTGAGCAAATATTGCAAGAGTATTCAACCCTTTATCTGAAGGATTTGTTGAGTATTTATAGAGTTTATAGGAATTATACTTAGTTTTCCTTTTCCTCTAGTGGGGAGTTTACATAAAAACTAAACAAGTTAGGGTTGTATTTGTGAGGCCCAACTCATGAAGCAATAAGCATGCTGACTAGGCAGGTTGAACACGATCAAGTTGTTAATACAGTGTCCTATAATTGTGGATAATTAATTATGAATTAATTACTTGATCTTCATTTTAGGTAGTTTCTCCTTTTAGCTTGATATGATCTTCTGGTCGATATTTAAGGAGAGTTAATTCCTTATTCTGTGCGATTTGATAAAAAAGGAAACCGTGCTAGGCTTTCGAGAACACGCTGTTTGGCCTTCCAAAAATGCAGCACTGGTGGTCCTTGGTGGAAGCTCGCTTGAGTGAGGAATGAAGATGTCTTCCTAGAAGGTTTTGCTGTACTTAGGCTTGGCCCAAGTTATCTTCTTTGGGTCCACCAGTGGGCTTTGGATGCTGACCTGAAGTCCATGTGTTGTATTGTGGAATGTTGCCCCAATCCATATGAGTGGACATGTGGAGGCTAAAAATAATATTCTTATTGCTTTCCAGGTGCTAGTTGATCGCGGAAGGTGGACTTCCATCTTTGAGTTATGGGATCAGATGTGGTAGTCATTTAGTGGTGGAGTGTGTTTACCGAAGAGTCACTTTCTAGAAAAGCTTTTATTTCGATGACTATTGATTACTGGCACAAAAATTAAGAAAAGCACTTTCATCATTGATTTATGTCTCGGTTCCAAGAACATTAAATGCTTGACATGCTTGATTGCTGGACTTTCGGGCTGTAGGATGTGTTTGTGCTTTTGGAGAAATGATCTGGATCGTTCTTTTTTTCTTCACGTGGAAAACCATTTTGGGTATAAATACTCCTGAAAGCTACCACTTACCACTTCTTCCCATTTTAAATTTTCATTCGCCTGAGTTTGAACTTTCTTGAGAGCAAAGCTCAATGAGAGATTTTTGTAGTGAATGAATCCAGACTTTGACGATCTCCCCAAAATTTCTCTTCGACTGAGAAATCGTCTTCTATCAAACTTTCCACCCCCAGTGATCAAGTGTTTTTCAAAGGAGTGAACTGGCAAACCACAATTTTCACTCTAAAATTGATTTGTCAATTGCCTTAGCCAACCATTCTCGAGAAAGGTGTGCTCACTTGCACTATCCAAGACCGACGAAGATCATTTGGGATCCTTTGTCTTCACTACCAGGCATGGGTTTCTTTGGTTTCTCACCTTTAATTATGTTTCTGAATCTGCTGTAGAAGTTAGGGCTTGCATGTTTTTCTTCGAGTGAAATAAGGATTTCTTAGGCCTGTGACCAATATTGTTGGTGTTAACCCAAGATATGTTTCCAAGAGGGGGGTGAATTGAAAATTTAAACTAATTTAGATAAAATAAAACTTTTAACACAAAACTATGCAATTAATCTCTTAATCAAATAAATGCAAGTAATATGACAGGCAATAATGTATAGCAAATAATCAAACTTATAAAGAGATTAAGGGTAAGAATTCCAAACTCTTGGATTTTAGAAGGTTCGATAGAACTAAGCCACCCAATCCTTGGTCTTCAAAGTTATGGACCTAGCTTTGAGTTCCAATATCGAGCCAAGTTAACGGGCTTGACTAACCCTTACAACCGAATTTTTTTTACCAAGGTGTTTTCAAACCTCTTACAATAGTTTTGCACTGCCAAGGACTATCAATCTCTTTCTCAGATTGTTGTAATGACAATCTCATTCTAAATGGGTTGTTTATAATGGGAAATTTGAATTATTATGCATGATTTAACACAAAATTGGTTTGGAGAACAATTAGTGTAGGTAATTTTTAAAATAGGACCAATTTTCAAAAACCCCCCAAAATAGCCTTGTCAAAATTCCATTCCCTTTCTCTCTCTTCCACTCAAACTCTCTCTCGGTCCCTCTTTCCTTCATGCCCGATCCCAGCCGCCTCACATAATCTGACTTTGCCCGAACCCTAGCCACCTCACACAACCACCGCGTCGTCGCCCAATCGACTCCGACCGAGACCCGACGATCTTCAGCGCGTACGACAGGAAAAAAAATCCCCCTCAGGTCTGATGGGTTCGATTGGCCCAATATGGTAGCCATCGGACCCTATCGGTCTAATCGGACCTCAACGAATCAGACCATCGGACCCAACCCAACGTGGCCATCGGACCCAACCCATCAGACCATCGGACCCATGCATCGGGACCATCGGACCCAACCCGTCGGACCCATCGGACCCCCTTCTTCCCCAATGGTTTCTCAGATCCGAATCCATGAAATTTTAAAAGAGAAATTTAAAAAATTACCTTAGACATGGTGCGGTTCTCCTGGGTGGGTCTCCTCCTCCATGCGGCGGTGATGACGGTCGGATAGTGGGTGGGTCTCGGTCGGAGTCGACTGGGCGACGGCGTGGTGGTTGTGTGAGGTGGCTGGGGTTCGGGCGAAGTTGGATTGTGTGAGGCAGCTGGGATCGGGCATGAGGAAAGAGGGACCGAGAGAGAGTTTGAGTGGAAGAGAGAGAAAGGGATTGGGATTTTGACAAGGCTATTTTGGGGGTTTTTGAAAATTGGTCCTATTTTAAAAATTACCTACACTCAATGTTCTCCAAACCAATTTAATAATTCAAATTTCCCTTTACAATACCGCTGCCAACCTCACCTCAATCACAATATGGAAATGTGTTTGGAATTACAAGCAAATTTACTCTAGAAGTATGATGATACAATAGAAAATCTAGAGTGATTAGCAAGCACACTTTAAAGAATTAAACACAAATTTTGGCTCAAAGTGTGTGAAAAGTGTTTGTTGGATTTAAGACTTGGGAGCTCATTAAACTCATTTGAATATGTTGGGTGTATGAAATTAATGCTCAGTCAACTTGAATTTTTGAGTAAATATCAAGTTTATATAGTGGGGGTGAAATGTAACCGTTTATAGCCATTAACACGCATTTCAAGGAGAATTCTACTGTGAACTGGAATTTCGGATAGGGAAATAGAATTTTTGATTGATTACGACTAGAATTCTGGATTCCAATCGAAATTCCAGATGGCTTACAGTGGCAAATTTTGCATTTTTTAAACTTAAACGTGCATAACTTTTTACTCGATTACCCGATTTTAGACATTCTAATTTTAAAAAGTAAATTAATTTGTTTTTGTATCATTTGGTGAGAAAACTTTTCCACAAGTTAGTGGGATAAAATTTGTACTTAAAACTTTTTTAAGTATGGACTTAAAAATCACTATACAAGACTAAGCAATGTAAATAAACCTTCATGGAGTCTTGTCTTGAGTTGCTTGAGTCTTGGAATCCACTTTGAGTCACTTTTGAGAATTTTAGTAAAATTATCGTTTTGCCCTTGAAATTAATTTTGCCTTAGAAAAATTTATTTTACCTTTTAATTATACTACAAAATCAACAAATCATTAGTAACAAATAATAATTAAATATTTGTCAATCATCAAAACAAGGACACCGAAAAGTTTGAACTAACAATCTCCCCCTTTTTGATGTTATTAAATATTTGATTATTTTGAAAAGAGAAAGGAAATATTGACGAAATATATATTAGATTAGCTTCCCCTTAATGTGTGTAAGGGTAAAAAAAATTACCTTTTAATGTGATAAGGGATCCTCCTTCCCTGTGTACATCTTCCAGGTCGACATTTTGAACTTGAGGGGGGTAGCTCCAGGACGTTGATCTCGGGAGTGAAGGGTGATCCACGTGCTTAGTCCAGCTCGAGATCAATGACTTTTTGGCCGGCCAGGCCTTGGAACATATTTTTTAATTCATGTAATTGCTCTTGCACAGATGGGTGAACTAGTTCAGCCTCTTGGCCGACCTGTGTCACGTCAGGATCTCTTAGAGCTGGGTCCTGGATGTCAATACCTGGATGAGCATTGAACATATTGTTCGTCCAGACCTCTCTTTCTATTTAGATCATTCCTGAGATCATGGGTTGTACCCAATCTGTTAAATACTGAAACACCAGGTTGCCTCAGTGATTGACTGGTTTGGCTAGTTTGTTGGCCAGAATTATCAGTTTGGATGGAGTTATTAGGTATAACTCCACCTAAAGAATTGTTGGATAGGGTTTGGCTGCCTACCACTTGGCCCACAGGTGGAACTTGTGACCGGGGATTGGATGGCTAACCATTATGAGTTTGGGCGATATGCCCAGCAGGAATTTCTTCTGTGCTGCCCAGTGGGATACTGGACGTTGTAGCTGGTTGCTGATTAGCAATCTTCTAGGCTTTTCATATCAGTACGGTGGCCTGTCTTGTTCGGTCATCAATGGCTGCCTCCTGAGCCTTCGATGTTTCCATCTCCCTATCCCTCCACTCAATGAACTGACGACTCTGCTCTTCGAACGCAAGGTTCATTGCAGCACGGAGCTCTTCCAGATCATGATGCAAGGTGTTAGTGTGACCTTGCATGAGTCCAAGAGCATTGCGGAGGTTCTAAATCTCAGTATCATCTCATATTATCGTTTGAGCATTGGTTTTGGATGGGATTCTATTGTTGTGAGTGCTTTGATCGGCTACCGAAATGGTATTCCGCGTCTCTTGCACACCTGGTGTGATCCCAGCCAGAGGGGATGTCACACCTTGGCCCACAGTAGGTGGCTGCGTGTTTGGCTGCTCATGATTGGTTCTTGGTGGGACCCGTAGGTTCTGTCAGCATTGGGTCACTCTGGTCAACCACGCCTCTGCAAGTTTGTACCACCATTCTGAGTGTCTATTAAAGCTTAAGGCAAAGAGCAAACTTGAGTTCAACTCTCAATGAAAGCACCAAAATTTTAACCTTGCTTTTAGCCAATGACAGTGAGTCAATTAATAAGCGATAAGAAATGTAGTTAAGACAGAGCAAAAATAGGTAAGCAATAAAGAACACAAGATTTTAAAGAGGTTCGACCCCTATAGTTCGGTAATAGCCTACTCCCCTTAGATTGTATTGAATTGAGAACAAAGAATACAACGTTTCTTCTCTCAAAGCTCTCATAATGAAATCTCTGAGTATTTTCTCTAAGATCTCTCTAAAGCAATTCTTTCGATCCCTTTTACAATGAGGATAAGTCACCATTTATAGGGCTAAATGTATGAGGGAAGGTTTCCCTTTTACTTACAATATCTATAATTGGTAAGAACATACATTACATATTTAGAATACATAAAATGGGGGATTGGGACAGCTTGCCATATCCCCTTGATACGATCCCCTAATTGTAGGGATTTCATGTGTGCTTGAGCTTCACAATCTCAAAACTAAAGTAGTTAAGTCTTGATGCTCAGCTCGGAGAAATGACTTCATTTGTTGTTCGGATCATCTGCCTTTGCTTTGCTTGGTCAGGTAAACTTTGTCCGTAAAGATGTATCACTCGAAAAATGTTCGAAACATTTTCAATGTCAAGCATAAGGAATAACAGACACGTGCCACTAGCACATATTGCCACATCATGGTGCAAAAAATGGGATAACAGTTTCATACAGAGTTTCCAAGGAAACCACGCATGAAACTAAGGTTATAGATGTCTATAGAGCCGGATTCTTACCGAAGTCAAGAAAAGACATAAAACTGGCCACCTGCTTGAAATCAAGGCCCATGATGGCCAATGCTCACAAGCCTTGCGGCCAAGGTCCCATGACTCAGCCAATAACTGGCCAAGGTCACCAAACCCAGGCATGAACAGGCAAGCTTTAAAGGGAAAAACCATAAAGCTGGCCAACTCTCATGATCAAGCCTTAGGGTCGGCTAGGTCTCAAGCAAGACCTCCTAGGCCGACCAAGGTAAGTTTTGTTGGGTTTTATGCCCTAAATAAAACTCTATTTCAATGTAATCTATTTTATTCAACATCAATAAAGAAACAGAAGTATTTTTCATTCATTTGTGTATGTTTTGGTTCACCTTATCAATTGCTTGTCTATTTGATTTATAAATTCATCTGAAACCCTTTTCACATACTTGATCCTGTTTATTGTGTTGTCAACACTTTGGAAAGTAAACATGACTATGTGAATAAAGTTTCCTAGATTTATCAGACACAGGGTTTTAGTGATATGATAATCTACAACAAGAGTTTACTTGCATTTGGAGAAATGCTATGTTCTTTCCAGAACATTGGTTAAAGTAAAGCTCAGGTTGGATGCATGGAGTATGCATCGGAAGGGACCGATATTGAACTTTGACTTAGATTTATTAAATTTACCGTAATATCTATTCAAGTCAATATCGCCTAGTTGATCCTAGATCAAGTGTTCTTAATCCTGTTATGATTAGGCTCAATCTCGAAAGGCTATTCGTGTTCTTTGATTTGTTAGTTAAGCCTACTTTTAGGTCAGGGTGATACATACATTTTGGGAACACGGTAGTGCAATTGAGTGGGAGCGCTGACATAAACATAGAATCTCTAGCTTCTATCTGGCGAATAGTAAGCAAGGGATGATCTCCTTCGAGCTTGACCAAACGAAAATAAATGGTGGAGTACTCATTTCACATAAGCTGAAATATCATTTATACGGGGTCAAGTGTTTTAAGGATAAAATACTTAGTAGGGTGTAACGGTAATCTAATCCCTTTACAATGTAGATCATTCATATAGAGGATCATTGATCAAATTAGGATTATAACAATGGATAACTAATGATGTGTCTATATGGTGGAACATATAGAGCATTCTATATACTGAGAGTGCAATTCTAAGTTCTATGTGTGGATTCAACGAAGAATTAATAAGTCAGTGAATTTAGGTAATAAATTCTTGATCTACTTTTTGGAAGCTCGGTTATATAGACCCATGGTCCCCCCACTAGTTGAGATAATATTGCTTGTAAGACTCATGTAATTGGTTTTGATTAATCAATTATAATTCTCAAATTAGACTATGTCTATTTGTGAATTTTTCACTAAGTAAGGGCGAAATTGTAAAGAAAGACTTTTAGGGGCATATTTGTTAATTATGATACTTTGTATGGTTTAATTAATAAATATGATAAATGACAATATTATTTAATAATTATTTATAGTTATTTAATAGTTAGAATTGGCATTTAAATGGTTGAATTTGAAAATTGGCTTTTTTGAGAAAATCAGATGCAAAAGTGATAAAACTGCAAAATTGCAAAAAAGTGAGGCCCAAATCCATACTGCCATGGCCGACCACTTTTATAGGAATTATCCTCTGATATTTTCATTATTTTAATGCCAAATAATTCAAACCTAACCCTAGTGGAATGCTATAAATAGATAGTGAAGGCTTCAGGAAAATTACACACTTCTCATTCAGAAAAACCTGAGCCTCTCTCTCTATACCTTGGCCGCCCACTCTCTCTCTCTCTCTTCTTCCTTAAGATTTCGAAACACTTAGTGATTAGAGTAGTGCCCACACACAGCAAATGATACCTCAATCATAGTGAGGAAGATCGTGAAGAAAGACTTTCAGCAAGAAGGAGTTTCAGCACTAAAGAATCAGAGAAAGAGATCCAGGTTCAGATCTTGATAATACTCTGCGACAGAAAGGATACAAGGGTTAGAGATCTAAACGGAAGGAGTCATATTATTCCGCTGCACCCAATGTAAGGTTTACTAAACTTTATATGTGTTTATTTCATCGTTTTAGAAAGTTCATATTTAGGGTGTTAATCAACATACTTATGAGTAGATCTAAGATCCTGGTAAAATAATTTCCAACAACTGGCCTTAGAGCCATGGTAATTGATTTGCTTGCAAGAAATTTGGACTTAAAACGATTGTTTGATGTTTTGGATGGTATCATGTTGTATTTTTATTGGATAGTATGGGAAAAGTTAAGCAAGTTACTTTTTTACAGAACTCAATTTCGATTTAATTTGAATTAGTTATGATTTTTTGAAGATTCGAAAAAAAATCAGGGTCGTGCAACAGGGCCACGTGCGCGGACAGCACGCATTCAGACAGGCATCGACCGAGCTTGCTGTCTGAATCACGCCCTGCGCGCGCGGAAACCCTGCAAATCCCTCCCAGCGCCGAGGTTTCTCGGCCCAGCACTCACCATGCGCGCACGGACGTGTATGCACAGCATACTGTCCGTACAGCTCGCAATTTTTTTCGTTTTTCTTCGATTTTTCATGCTTTTTTCATGGATTTAACTTCCGGTTTTTTGTGTAGTTTTATATTTAGACATTTACTATTCCTATTTCAATTCTAATTATCATAATTAAATTAATTAATATTTTTTTTTAAAATTAATTCATGATATTAGTGTAATTTGAATTTGAAAATAGTAAATATCTATCTTTTTTGCTTAATTATCTATCTTATTTTTAAATTTGATTATATCTTATCTTATTTTTAAATTTAAGGTTAGATATTAATTTTTTTTTTTAAATTTAATTTTTTTTTAATAATTTGACCTTATTTAAATTTAAAATAAGATAACATGTAATTTTAAATAGATGTAAGATATTTTGCTAACTTTTAAATTTTGTTATTTTATTTATTTAAAATTAAATTATAAAATCTGAAAAAGATATTTATTTATCTTTTTTAATTTTTATTTATAAATTAACATTAAATTTTTTAAAAGTAGTTAGCAAATTTTGAAATGATATTTAGGTTGGTTGAAACCTAATTTTTCAAAATTATAGGTTTAATTTTAAATATTTATTTTATTAATTTCCAAAATATTTAAATTTTATTTTATTTTATTACTTTTTGAAAATAATTTTTTTTTATTTAATTAATTTTTCGAAATTATTTATTTAAAATTAAATAAATCCTACATCCAACTATCCAGCTAACCTTGTTGCAAGAGTATGTGTTTTAGCTTGTTCGTAAGTTTTTAAAACCTATTATTGCTTGATTGCAAATAGCCATGGTTAACTTGTTGACAGATCCAATGATCTGATTTTAACTCATGGCTCCCTTGGTCAAGTAAATAATTTGTAACAGGTATATTTACAATCTTCTTTCTTCTGTGTATGACCTAGCAACATGATAGGATCCATCCAGATTGTGTGCCTGTGTGAGCCTTTGTGTTTAATTTTAATTATAGATGCATATAGGTTGTTGTTGCTAAATAAAATATCATAGTTCTTGATAGATTTTATTTAGGCTCATTTAGTCTTGGACCTATTCAATTAATAACAGTTGTTCATTTTAAGGTTAAATTCCTCTCTTTTGGGCCTTGTGTGAGAGTTGGGAGCCATAGAAGTGGGTACGACATACTCAACCCACCACCCCCTCACATGAACCAACCCAATTGTGAAGGCCCATTTGCCTGATTTGAATAACTGTACTAGGTTAATTAAATTAGTTTAACCTAATAAAATTGATTAGAAACATAATTAATTTCATTTATTTTGAAATTAATTTAAGAAAACCATAGTTTAAAGAATTTTATATTCTAAGCTAAACTATATGTATTTTCTTGTATTTAATTAAATATAGAATTATAACCATCTAGATTCTTTCTGAAGCTTAATTTAAATTTTTCATTAGATATTCCTATTTAAGTTGATATTTAGTTATCTATAACTAACCAGCTTAATTCTAAATATCTTTTGGATTTAAAATTTCAAAATTAAGTTGAGGAATTTTAGGCATTGGTTATTAAGATTCTTTAGATATTTTTTAAGCTGATATTTTTTTTTTATATCAACTTAAAATGGAATATTTTCAAATTAAGTGGTTACAACTTAATTTTAATTTAATTAAATCTAATTTGAAAGATATTTAAGTTGATTTTTTTTTTAAGATTCTTCTAAAACAACTTAAACAAGATATTTTCAAATTTGTTCCATAATATTCGAATTTATTTTTCGAATTTAAATAATAATTGAGATTTAATTAAAGTTGATTTTTTATTTAAGCCAACTTTAATTTGTAATTTTTCATTATTATAATATGGAACTGATGATTAAATAAAATATATATATTTTTTAAATAATGAGCTTTAATCAAAAAGATATTCGATCTCCATTGTTGGTCTTACAAAAGTTAAATTTTTTCAATATAACCTCGAGACGCTAGACTTCGTCCCCCTATGGATGGTTATTCGTTGAAAACTTTTAACACCGTAAGATTTCATTTGATAAGTGTTTTGTGAGTTTTCGTCTCTATTAGACTCTCCCTACGGTGACTACTTAGAGATAAACTCATAAACATGAAACAATGGTGGAAGCTCATAAAATGAGAATAACATTGACTCTCGCCTACTGGGACAACGTTGGATTCTCATTTTGATCGAATAAAAGGTTGCTAAAATGGTTCTATTTTAGATGAGCTGACTACTATATTCAACTAATGTTATCTTTGACTCTCGCCTACCGGGACACTGTATTTCATTATGTTGGAAACCTCAGAAAATAAACTATGTTAGATTTAGTATTTTTATAACATAAGTGATTATTTGTTATTTTCTAAACTTGTGTATGAATTTGAACCAAAACCTTACTTCAGTTTTATTGATGTGTTGTAGTGCCAATAACCCTCATCCCATTCAACTCCTAGTTAATATCTTAGCAATTGAACTTGAAGTTATAAACTCCTTGTCAGAGTAATACTTCACATATGCTCATGATGGACATTAAATTCTAGAAAGCAGGTAAGCTGTGAATTGTTCACTCTGAAGAGAAAATAGTTCATACCTCCATAAATCCTACTATTTCGAGCTTAGTTGAGAAGATAAGAGAAAGTGATTTCACTTCCTCAAGTTATACTTCATAACAAATTGTACCATCAAGAACAACAAATCACAAAAGAATAAGCAGTAATGCTTTAGTCTTCGAATCATGTGTGTTAGAGAATGATAAATCCATTTGGATTCTTGATTCTGGGTCTACAAACCATGTAAGTTGTTCATTACAATTGCTTGAGAATTGGAATTATTTGAAATCCGGAGAGTTGAAACTTAAAGTTGGTAATGGCGAAATGGTTTCGGTTAGAGCTAGAGGAAAAGCCAAACTCAAGTTTCAAAACAAAATTTTGGAATTAGACAATGTCTTATACATTCCAAATTTCAGTCGAAACTTGGTTTCTGTTTCATGCTTACAATTGCAACAATACAAATTAGATTTTTCGAGTTCTGGTTCTACCATTTCTCGAAATGACATTCATATTTGTGTTGCACCCATGGAACAGGGGCTTTATGTTCTTAGACCAGAAACACCATTTGCCCTACATAACGAACTTTTTAAAATAGCTAAACCTAGAAACCACAAAAAGCAAAAGATCGATGATGATGAAACATATCTATGGCATTTACGTTTAGGTCATATAGGCTTTGATAGACTCAATAGGCTAACCAAAGACGGTCCATTGAAAAATGTCGTCTTAGGTGAACTGCCAGTATGCGAGTCCTGCCTGGAAGGAAAAATTACTAAACGTTATTTCTCTGCAAAGGGAGAGCGTGCCAAATAACCCCTAGGTTTAGTGCATTCCGATGTCTGTGGACCTTTGAATGTAAAAGCCCGAGGTGGTTATGAGTACTTTGTCACTTTCATTGACGATTACTCTAGATATGGACATATTTACCTTATGCATAAGAAATCTGAAACATTTGCAAAGTTTCAGGAATTTTACGCATTGGCTCAAAACCAATTGGGTAAAACATTAAAGATCTTGCGAACTGATAGGGGTGGAGAATATATGCATATGCAGTTCAAAGATCATTTAATTGAACTTGGAATTGAATCCCAATTAACCGCCCCTAGTGTTGGGTTTTATGCCCTAAATAAAACTCATTTCAATATAATCAGATTTACTTATTAATATAGATCAGAAATAACATTTAATGTTGCATGGTTCACATGATTTATTTCATGATTATATGTACATAATGTATAAATTCATCTGAAATCTTTTCACATACTTGATCCTGTTTATTGTGCCGTCAACACATTGGAAAATAAACATGACTATGTGAATAAAGTTTCCTAGATTTATCAGACATAGGGTTTTACTGATATGATAATCTACAACAGAGTTTACTTGCATTTGGAGAAGTGCTATGTTCTTTCCAGAATATTGGTTAAAGTAAAGCTCAGGTTGGATGCATGGAGTATGCATCGGAAGGGACCGATATTTAACTTTGACTTAGATTTAATTAAACTTACCGTAAAATCTATTCAAGTCAATATCGCCTAGTTGATCCTAGATCAAATGATCTTAATCCTGTTATGATTAGGCTCAATCTTGAAAGGCTATTCGTGTTCATTGAATTGTTAGTTAAGCCTACTTTTAGGTCAGGGTGATACGTACTTTTTGGGAACACGGTAGTGCAATTGAGTGGGAGCGCTAGCATAAACATGGAATCTATAGCTTCTATCTGGCGAATAGTAAGCAAAGGATGATCTCCTTCGAGCTTGACCAAACGAAAATAAATGGTGGAGATCTCATTTCACATAAGCTGAAATATCATTTATACGGGGTCAAGTGTTTTAAGGATAAAATACATAGTAGGGTGTTACGGTAGTTTAATCCCTTTACTGTGTAGATCATTCATATAGAGGATCATTGATCACATTAGGATTATAACAATGGATAACTAATGATGTGTCTATATGGTGGAACATATAGAGCATTCTATATACTGAGAGTGCAATTCTAAGTTCTATGCGTGGATTCAACGAAGAATTAATAAGTTAGTGAATTTTAGTGCTAAATTCTTGATCTACTTATTGGAAGCTCGGTTATATAGACCCATGGTCCCCCCACTAGTTGAGATAATATTGCTTGTAAGACTCATGTAATTGGTTTTGATTAATCAATTATAATTCTCAAATTAGACTGTGTCTATTTGTGAATTTTTCACTAAGTAAGGGCGAAATTGTAAAGAAAGAGTTTATAGGGGCATATTTGTTAATTATGATACTTTGTATGGTTCAATTAATAAATATGATAAATGACAATATTATTTAATAATTATTTATAGTTATTAAATAGTTAGAATTGGCATTTAAATGGTTGAATTAGAAAATTGGCGTTTTTGAGAAAATCAGATGCAGAAAAGGTAAAACTGCAAAATTGCAAAAAGTGAGGCCCAAATCCACTAGTATAGGGCCAGCCACTTTTGTAGGAAATTTAAACTGATATTTTCATTATTTTAATGCCAAATAATTCAAACCTAACCCTAGTGGAATGCTATAAATAGATAGTGAAGGCTTCAGGAAAATTACACTTAAATTTTCTATTTTTCCCTATCTTTAGCTGCCACTTCTTCTTTCTCTTCCCTCTTGAATTTCAAAATCCTTAGTGTATGAGTAGTGCCCACACACATCAAGTGATACCTCAATCATAGTGAGGAAGATCGTGAAGAAAGACTTTCAGCAAGAAGGAGGTTTCAGCATCAAAGATTCAGAGAAAGAGATCCAGGTTCAGATATTGATAATGCTCTGCTACAGAAAGGAATCAAGGGCTAGATATCTGAACGGAAGGAGTCATATTATTCCGCTGCACCCAATGTAAGGTTTCTTAAACTTTATATGTGTTTAATTTATCGTTTTAGAAAGTTCATATTTAGGGTGTTAAACAACATACTTGTGAGTAGATCTAAGATCCTGGTAAAATAATTTCCAACAACTGGCCTCAGAGCCATGGTAATTGATTTACTTGCAAGAAATTTGGACTTTAAAACGATTGTTTGTATGTTCTTTGGATGGTATCATGTTGTATTGAGTGTTATTTGATGATTGATTGATGTTTGTAAATTTTCGTGAAAAATAATTGCGATTTTATCTCTGAAATTATTTTTATTGGATAGTATGGAAAAAATTAAGCAAGTTAGCCTTTTACAGAACTTAATTTGGATTTTATTTGAATTAGTTATGATTTTTTGAAGATTTGAAAAAATCGGGGCTGTGCTGATTTTTTCCTGCGATCGCAAATCTGTCCGTACAGTTTCGAATTTTTTTGTTTTTCTTCGATTTTTCATGCTTTTTCATGGAATTAACTTCCAATTTTTTGTATAGTTTTGTATTTATACTATTACTATTCCTAATTCAATTCTAATTATCATTTTGAATTAATTTAATATTTTTTTTAAATTTAATTCAAGATATTAGTGTAATTTGAATTTGAATAGAATTAGTATCTATCTTCTTGCTTAAAAATCTATCTTATTTTTAAATTTGATTATATCTTATTTTTTTTAAATTTAAGGTCAGATTTTATAAGATATTTATAAAATCTTTTAAGATATTTTTTAAAATATCTTATCTTTTAAGATATTTTTAATTATATCTTATCTTTTAAGATTTTTTTTTAAATCTTTTTAGATATTTTGACCTTATTTAAATTTAAAATAAGATATTTATAATCATGTAATTTTAAATAGATGTAAGATATTTTGCTAACTTTTAAATTTTGTTATTTTATTTATTTAAATTAAATTTAAAATCTGAAAAGATATTTCATTTATCTTTTCTAATTTTTATTTTTAAAATAACATTTAATTTTTAAAAGTAGTTAGCAAATTTTTGAAATGATATTTAGGTTGGTTGAAACCTAATTTTTCAAAATTGTAGGTTTAATTTTAAATTTAATTTTTTTTTTAATTTTCGAATTTTTTCAAATTCTTTTAAAATTTTCGAATTTTTTTTTATTTAATTAATTATTTTCGAAATTAAATATTTAATTTCAAATTAAATAAATCCTACCTCCAACTATCCAACTAACCTTGTTGCAGGAGTATGTGTTTTAGCTTATGTGTAAGTTTTCAAAACCTATTATTACTTGATTGCAAATAGCCATGGTTACTTTTTGCCAGATCTAATGATCTGATGGCTCCCTTGGTCAAGTTAATAATTTGTAACAGGTATATTTACAATCTTCTTTCATCTGTGTATGACCTAGCAACATGATAGGACCCATCCAAAGTGTGCCTGTGTGAGCCTATGTGTTTAATTTGATTATAGATACATATAGGTTGTTGTTGCTAAAATAAATTATCATAGTTCTTGATAGAATTTATTTAGGCCCATTTAGTTTTTGGGCCTATTCAATTAATAACAGTTGTTCTTATTAAGGTTAAATTCCTCTCTTTTGGGCCTTGTGTGAGAGTTGGGAGCCATAGAAGTGGGTACGACATACTAAACCCAGCACCCCTCACATGAACTACCCCAATTGTGAAGGCCCATTTGCCTGATTTGAACAACTGTACTAGGTTAATTACACTAGTTTAACCTAATAAAATTGATTAGCAACATAATTAATTTCATTTATTTTGAAATTAATTTAAGAAAATTATAGTTTAAAGAATTTTTTATTCTAAGCTAAACTATATGTATTTTCTTGTATTTAATTAAATATAGAATTATAACCATCTAGATTCTTTCTGGAACTTAATTTAAATTTTTCATTAAATATTCTTATTTAAGTTGATATTTAGTTATCTACAACTAACCAACTTAAATCTGAATATCTTTTGAATATCAAATTTCAAAATTAAGTTGAGGAATTTTAGGCATTGGTTATTAAGATTCTTTAGATATTTTTTAAGTTAATATCTTTTCGAATATTAACTTAAAATGGAATATTTTCAAATTAAGTGGTTACAACTTAATTTTTGGTATTTAATTAAATTTAAATTTGAAAAAAAAAATATTTAAGTTCTAGATTTTTTCTAATACAACTTAAATTAGATATTTTTTTTTCAAATTTTGTGGAAAAGATACTTAGTCAAATAAGATATTTCTAGATAGTTATTTCTAGACTACTTATTATTTCTAATATTAAAATAGGAAAATATTATAAATTGTGAAATTAATTATTTATATAATTAATTTTGGTACAATTTATTTTAAGTATATTTTTCCTAGTATTAAACTAGAGATTAATAATTAAGTCTTCTCTACACTTAATTATTTATTTCTTGAATTTAATACATTTAATTAATTTGAAAAATTAAATATCTAAGTTGATTTTCATCATGATACTTAAATATTTCTTTTTCATGACATTTAATTAAATAGAAAATTATTTTTAGTTGAAATTTATTTTTTCAACTAAATTTAAATAATTTTCAAAATATATTTTTTCTTTATTTTATTAATCAATTTTCGAAATTGCATTTCTTAAATGCTAGAATTTCGAATTTTATCTTGAAAATAGATTAAGTTGTAAATTAATTATTTATTTTAATTAATTCTTGGATCAACTTAAATCAATGATTTTTTCATTTATTGATTAATTTAAAATAAATTGAATTAAAGTATATTATTAGAAATTGAATTAATTAGTCAAAGGAAAATCTAGATAGGTGATATTTTTGCTTGAAGTATTTTTCTAGTGTATTTAATTAAATAGAAAATTAATATTTAACTTGATTTACATCATCATACTTAAATATTTGAAATTTTTCTTATATATTTAATTAAATAGGAAAATTATATTTTTTGTTGTAAATTAATTTTATTAATTAATTTTGGGCCAACATTAAATTAGAATAATTTTTCCAGGATTTATTTTTTATTTTATTATGCATTTTTCGAAAATTGTATTCTTATATACTTTAATTTTTCGAAATGCAATATATATTTATAGAAAATTAAATTTGAGTTGTAAATTAATTTAAATTAATTTTGTAACAACTTAAGTTGAATATTTTTCTAAATATTTATTGGAAATTATTACTAAGATGGAAGAAATACATGTTATTTTCATATCCATCTAAGTAAAATTTATAAATATTAAATTAAAATTTATATTTAGAATTTTACATTCTAAATTAGAAATTTTAAATAAATATATATTTAAAATAAATAGATTTAATAAAGAGAATCAAAGAAAATACAACTCACTTTAAATAATGAGCTTGATTATTATTAAGATATTCGATCTCCATTGTTGGTCTTACAAAAGTTAAATGTTTTCAATATAACCTCGAGACGCTAGACTTCGTCCCCCTATGGATGGTTATTCGTTGAACGCATTTAACACCGTAAGATTTCATTTGATAAGTGTTTTGTAAGTTTTCGTCTCTATTAGACTCTCCCCTACGGTGACTACTTAGAGATAAACTTATGAAACATGAAACAATGGTGGAAGCTCAAAAAATGAGAATAACCTTGACTCTCGCCTACCGGGACAACGTTGGATTCTTATTTTGATCGAATAAAAGGTTGCTAGAATGGTTTCTATTTTAGATGAGCTGACAACTCTATTCAATGAATGATACTTTGACTCTCGCCTACGGGACAACGTATCGGTTGTTGAAAACCTTGGAAATTATTTAGGATTGTATGTTTTAGTATTTTCACTGGTCATTCCTACTTGCTATATGTTTAATAATTTCTGAATTGTGTATGAATTTATATTGAACCATGTTATTTTCTGTTATTAAGTTGTAGTTTAATTTCGAATCTTCATTGTTGGTCTAACATGTTTGTTTTTCTAATGAGATAAATCCCTAATGGATTTTCACCATTAGACATACATAATAGTGTAAGATCTCGAAAGATAAATATTGTATATGCAACATCTAGCTGTTCATCAATTGATGACACCTTAGACTAGTATTTTTTACAATATGAAACAAGAAGATTACATAAATAAGATTACTTTGTCTTTCGCTAATCGAAGCATCGTTGGATTCTTATTTATAAACGAAATTATCCTAATTCCTCTTAGCTTATTCATTTCGAATTAGCTTTAAAAACATATCATTGGATGAATGGTCTATAAATCATTTCATGTCATTATATTTTCTCTTAAGAAATTAAATGACGCATATGATTATAATCCCAAAATTCTATTCCCAATTGATATAAATCCTCAATCTTAGAAATCTTCTACTTGTATGGGAAAATCTGACTTAGAGTTTGTATTAGTAGTGCTGGTCCAAGATAGAATTACTCATTATTTTTGGTATAAATTTAAGTCTTTGACTTTAATTTTAGATTCCAAATAGAAATTTTCTTATATTTCTAATTCCAGAATACAATACAGTTACACTTTCTCAAGTGTTTAATATCCATCTTCTATTAATGGATTAAAACTGTATGGAATATGAGTTAGGTATTCTGTGACCAGGATCCACTTGCAGTATTCTAAGAACTCTTTGATGTAACTAAACCTATGTCATCAAAAGACACTACCACCTTTTTTTTTTAATCTATGGCATTTGTATCTTGTTCATAGTGGATTTGACAAGATCAATCTCTGCAAAGAGTTAATATGCCTATATCCACTGAAAGTAGTTCATCTCATTCGCAGATGGATGTACATTCAGGGGTGGATATGAGTTTTTCGTTGTATTCTTAAAACGATAACTCTAGATTATACCTTTTAGCAAAGAAATTTGAAATATTTGAAAATTTTCATTAATTTCTAGCAATGGTTAAAACCATTAAGGTAAGTGGTTAAAGATCTTGCGAACTGATAGGGGTGGAGAAATAGTTAGTAGATATGCAGTTCAAAGATCATTAAATTGATTTTTGAATTATATCCAAACTTACCTCCCCAGAAATTTCGAGTTGCATGTTAATGATTAGTTACTAGTCGTTGCCTAATTCCTTCTATGGTAATACAATTTCAGAATGATGTAATGGTTGTATACTTAATGTAAAACATTACTAGATTCATGGATGACCTAATCAAAAATCTTGAGAAAAGCTAGAACTGTTAACCATGGTTTGTTAGCTATTCTAAGTGATTAGGGGTGGACCATCCCATTGTCAATAGATAAGAAAGTGCTTCTTCAAACAAATACTACTTTTCTAAGAAAATGAGTAAGTCTGAAAAACAAGTAGCAAATAAAGGAGATATTTAATTCTTGATTCCAAAAGTGTTCTATCATCTTATATAACATATGATGATCCCACTGCCTCTGTTGTCTTGTCACAACCGAAGAGATCAATACCATTTAGTTTTCTTAGACATAATTCACGGTGCCTTGTCGTAGTGGGAGAGTTTCTAGGAACTCACCTTCTTATGACTTGGGAGACACTAGTGATTAAAATCCATTGTGAGTTTAAACAAGTAATGGATTGTCAAGATAAGAAACTAAGAAGAAAGCCAATAGAGCTATGGTTTAATCCATTCACATGGAATAACCTAAAGTTTTCTATTACAAGGACATAAAAGGAAATTTTAGTTAATAAGTCTATTCTATGGACTTAACAAACTTCCTGTTCCTAGTATTATAGGTTTGAGTTTATCTAAACCTATGGCTTGTGGTATACCTGGTAATTACTTACTCTAATGCAAGCAACTTACTTTAGTAAGATGCTGAAGCATTTTCTTTCTAATGGCAATCTATAGAAGCTTCATAACTTCTTAGGTATAGATTTTATTTATCTAAGGAAAAGTCTTAACTATTCCAGAAAAGATAAAGCCATGAAAGAATTTCTTATATCAACAGTGAGAGGTCTTAGATATGCTTTTGTATGCCTTAGACCAGACACCTACTGTTGAGTGGGAGTAATGAGTAGGTATCAGATTAATCCAGGAGAAGAACATTGGAAGACAATCAAGTAAATCCTAAGATTAAGAAGAGGAACTATATGTTAGTCTATAAGGGTATGTTTAAAACTCTTAGACTACACCATATCAGATTTCGAAATTTGCCTTTGTGCTAGTAAATCTTTCTGATAAGATGGTGGTTACTCTGGGGGTGGAATAGTGATTTTGGAGAAGTGTAAAAACCTATCTGAAGTCTCTAGGTCTACCAGAGAGGGACTGAATGTTAAAGTCTGCGGGGAAAGGTACTTATTCAGTCTAAGGAAAGTTCTATACATCTTTGGCACCATTCCAAATTGCCTTAAACTACTAGTGTTAATTTCCTGATTAACCAAAAGTAGTTGCCAAAGGTATAGAATCCAGTATCCCAAGAGAGTAGACATATAGAGAGGAATTTCACATTATCAATGATTTTGTGATTAAAGGAAGAGTAATGGTGGAGAAAAGGTTGTGGTTAATTCAACCTTTCAGATCCTATTACAAGGAGTTTACTACTACTACACTTGATTTGTATATCAAGGTGTTGAGATTATTTGAAACGAACTTTTTGTTTTATATTAGTGCAAGTGGGAGTTTGTTGGGTTTTATGCCCTAAATAAAACTCATTTCAATATAATCAGATTTACTTATTAATATAGATCAGAAATAACATTTAATGTTGCATGGTTCACATGATTTATTTCATGATTATATGTACATAATGTATAAATTCATCTGAAATCTTTTCACATACTTGATCCTGTTTATTGTGCCGTCAACACATTGGAAAGTAAACATGACTATGTGAATAAAGTTTCCTAGATTTATCAGACATAGGGTTTTACTGATATGATAATCTACAACAGAGTTTACTTGCATTTGGAGAAGTGCTGTGTTCTTTCCAGAATATTGGTTAAAGTAAAGCTCAGGTTGGATGCATGGAGTATGCATCAGAAGGGACCGATATTGAACTTTGACTTAGATTTAATTAAACTTACCGTAAAATCTATTCAAGTCAATATCGCCTAGTTGATCCTAGATCAAATGATCTTAATCCTGTTATGATTAGGCTCAATCTTGAAAGGCTGTTCGTGTTCCTTGAATTGTTAGTTAAGCCTACTTTTAGGTCAGGGTGATACGTACTTTTTGGGAACACGGTAGTGCAATTGAGTGGGAGCGCTAGCATAAACATGGAATCTATAGCTTCTATCTGGCGAATAGTAAGCAAAGGATGATCTCCTTCGAGCTTGACCAAACGAAAATAAATGGTGGAGATCTCATTTCACATAAGCTGAAATATCATTTATACGGGGTCAAGTGTTTTAAGGATAAAATACATAGTAGGGTGTTACGGTAATTTAATCCCTTTACTGTGTAGATCATTCATATAGAGGATCATTGATCACATTAGGATTATAACAATGGATAACTAATGATGTGTCTATATGGTGGAACATATAGAGCATTCTATATACTGAGAGTGCAATTCTAAGTTCTATGCGTGGATTCAACGAAGAATTAATAAGTTAGTGAATTTTAGTGCTAAATTCTTGATCTACTTATTGGAAGCTCGGTTATATAGACCCATGGTCCCCCCACTAGTTGAGATAATATTGCTTGTAAGACTCATGTAATTGGTTTTGATTAATCAATTATAATTCTCAAATTAGACTGTGTCTATTTGTGAATTTTTCACTAAGTAAGGGCGAAATTGTAAAGAAAGAGTTTATAGGGGCATATTTGTTAATTATGATACTTTGTATGGTTCAATTAATAAATATGATAAATGACAATATTATTTAATAATTATTTATAGTTATTAAATAGTTAGAATTGGCATTTAAATGGTTGAATTAGAAAATTGGCGTTTTTGAGAAAATCAGATGCAGAAAAGGTAAAACTGCAAAATTGCAAAAAGTGAGGCCCAAATCCACTAGTATAGGGCCAGCCACTTTTGTAGGAAATTTAAACTGATATTTTCATTATTTTAATGCCAAATAATTCAAACCTAACCCTAGTGGAATGCTATAAATAGATAGTGAAGGCTTCAGGAAAATTACACTTAAATTTTCTATTTTTCCTTCAGAGAAAAACCTGAGCCTTTCTCTTTCCCTATCTTTAGCTGCCACTTCTTCTTTCTCTTCCCTCTTGAATTTCAAAATCCTTAGTGTATGAGTAGTGCCCACACACATCAAGTGATACCTCAATCATAGTGAGGAAGATCGTGAAGAAAGACTTTCAGCAAGAAGAAGGTTTCAGCATCAAAGATTCAGAGAAAGAGATCCAGGTTCAGATATTGATAATGCTCTGCTACAGAAAGGAATCAAGGGCTAGATATCTGAACGGAAGGAGTCATATTATTCCGCTGCACCCAATGTAAGGTTTCTTAAACTTTATATGTGTTTAATTTATCGTTTTAGAAAGTTCATATTTAGGGTGTTAAACAACATACTTGTGAGTAGATCTAAGATCCTGGTAAAATAATTTCCAACACCTAGCACTCCACAGCAAAATGGAGTTGCAGAAAGACGGAATCACACACTTTTGGAAATTGTTAGGTCCATGCTTAGTTTTTCAACTCTACCCACGTCCTTCTGGGGATATGCAATTCAGATGGCAACCGACATTTTAAATGTTGTTCCATCTAAATCAATCCCTAAGACACCTTTAGAACTATGGATTGGTCGTACACCTAGTTTACGCCATTACAGAATCTGGGGGTGCCCTGCTCATGTCTTAAGAAAGAAAGATGGCAAACTTGAGTCACTAACTGAAGTTTGCATGTTTGTCGGAAATTCTAAAGAGACTAGGGGTGGATTATTTTATAGTCGCAAGGATGATAAA